>NW_026138091.1:7790000-8990000 GCF_025592945.1 Manacus candei | reverse complement strand
ACAGGAGTGTGCATAGGGTAGACCTGCAGGTGCAAACAGCATTTTCCTGCCCAAAAATTGAGGCCGAAGGTTGAAGGAGAGCCACCTAGAGAAAGAGAACGTCCTCAACCACCTTCAGGTGGCCACAGAGGGGATGTTTTCAAAGACTCAGCTCTGGACTCAAGCACCTAATATAAAATCTGTGCCTTCTTCCAGGTGTCTAAATCCCTTCAGATTTTCCTCTTAAGGATGGAAAACCAATACAGTGTCAACATTTCCTAAAACCCACAAATGTTAACTTCACCATTATGATTTTGAGTTCTCCTGTAAATTAGGTTAACCACACTTAAACTAGAGGATTGCATCTTTCACTGCTTAACAATCTAGTGTAAACATTCTCCTAGCCACAGAATGGAGAAAAATCCCTTTGTTTAACATCTGAAGGCATTAACTGCACAGATTTGAAATTCTCATACTGCATTTTTAAGTGTAAATACTGAAAAAATATGCTGTTACAAAGATCTATACTGGAATCTAGCTTAGTTCCTTAAAGCAGAGTAGAGACAAATTTTACCCTTAAACTTAAATCAATATTTGGCTTTAATCTGTAGGGATTATAAGAACTATGTGAATAAACAGATGAAATTCAGTTAAGTTATGGCTGTTAGTGCCCAATATGTTACTGTTCTTCATGCTTCAGACAAGACTTAAGAATCAGTAATTATTTCAACAAAGACCTTTCAACATTAGTGCTAAAAACCTGCTTTCTTCATTTCATCTAAAAACCCTGCAAAAGGTTTATTTAAAGCATGTTTGCCTAAAGGACCTACCAGACAGTAACAGACGTGAGTAGATTTGTTCTGCTGGAGTTATAACATGTTAAAAAAAAAAAAATCTGGCAGAGTCCTTAAACTATAAAAATCCTGCAATTACAACCACTGCTGTGCATGATCACCACACTGGAGCCAGACACTTTCACTCATAGCTCAAGCTCACATCCATCTGGAGTCTATCAAGGAGTGTAACTTACACTAAGTTTCAAACTACTTTTTTTGTGTTTGTTTTTTTAACACTAAAGATACATTCACATTTTCCAAGTAGCATCTACTTTAAAAAAATACATACATACAAATTCTTCATGCCTGGTTTACTTACAGCAGGTTGTCAAATATGAGTTGCAAAAAAAAAAACCTGAGGCAAAAGAACAACAAAAAAACACCAGCCTTCCAGACAATATTGAACTGCCTGTTTCATAAAGCTGTATACATGCTTGTCCACCCATAGTTGGATAGAATATGAATTACCAACATTTTATTAAACATTATTTTTAGTACTACTGGCATGAGAAACTTCTGGAAAAGAAAAAAGCTTTGCAAGTCACATTTAAAGTTAAATCAGAGTGGCTGGAAGTGAACCAAGAGTTAAAATATTTGCCTTTTACTAACGTTCTAAGTGAAGCTTAAGCCTGCAGAAGTTTCTCAAACTTATAAGCACTGGACTGGAGACATTTTTTAAATATAAAAATCTATCATCTCTGTTGCAAAGCTACAAGTACATTTCAGTTCAATGCATTTCTCAACATATCTTAAAACAAGTAGGAAGAAAAAGTTGGAAAATTAAGCAGTATTTTTCCTTCATAGAAATGGAAATGACAATGTTAAAACACTATTACTATGTCTTTTTTCCATTTCTAAATTTTCCTTGTCTGTTAAAATCACATTACAAGGGGGGAGAAAATTTCCTCTGATTACTTTTGCTACTAGAATTTCAGAAGTCATTAAAGATATAGAGAATGCACTCTGAAACTTTAGAAACCAGATTTATATTAAGAAATTATTTATAAAAATAATAAGCATATATACCTGTACTTCACTTCTGAGTTCTAATAAAAGTGATTGGACATTTAAGTAGAATTGCCCCAATTGAAAAAGCACGTCACAGTTTTGGAGGCCCTTTAAGAACCTGTCCTATGAAAGAAACTATTTTCTATGTTCCATTATGTTTGTATGACCATCTTTCATAAGTCAAAAGTCTCAGCATTAGCTGAAATGTAACTCTGAACCACATTTGTTTGATCAAAAACTGAAAGGAAGGCCTAATGCAAAGAGGGAGAGAGAGAGCAAGTGCTTCTTCACACATTTTAGAGATATAACTTTTAGACTCTAACTTAATATAAAACACTTAGTCACAATTATCATCTTCCTTAGAGAACTCAGAAACCTGAGCCCAAAGTCAAATTTTAAAATGCAAATCCAGCAACAGCTCCTTAATCAGTCCCACTGGGGCCTATAGAGCTGCTAATTCAGCAGAAATCAGCAGAGCTGAAAAACAAAAAGCCAGGCTGTAGCTGTTTTAAGACACTGATCCAAAGTGACTCATAAATCAGCCTGCTATGTTCAAGTTTTAGTCTGGAAAATACTGAAAAACAGCTGTGAAAACCATACGGCCTTTTTTCTGGCAGTTCTGGTAGACCACTAGAGGATTTATAAAATATAAATACTAAAGATGTAATATAAACACAAGTGAAAACCATCTTTCAGACTTTCCCTCCTATCCCACCAACAGTTTCAGCATTCCTCAGTGAACCTGGTGAAGGGTACAGCAATGCCAGCAGGAGTTTGCACACCTGGGAGACACTGGCCAACACTCAACACTCTTCTTCCCCTCCATCCCTCCTCTTCCAGCTCTGCTACACCAGCTCTAACAAAGCCACATTCTTACAATCTTGGGACACACATCCTGGAATTAAATGTAAATCTAAATTCAAAACTATTTGTACACAAAGCCATTAAAAATGTTTATGAGTTTTCAGCAGACTGTTATCTCCCACGAAAGCAGGGTAACAGAATATGGTATTTTTGGTTAAAATCACAGTAAAGTTGGCCTGTTTACACCCCACTGTGAAGCCACTTCTGTACAAAGCAGTAGACTCATACTTATGATCAAAAAGAAGAGGACAGAACTCAGGGTCTATTTTTTTTATTTCCCTCCTTGCCCACTGAGAGGTCACTTTTATTTTATTTCAACAGAGGATTTGAACACAAAAGGCATGAAATAATGAAACAAGAGTTTCAAAAACCTGCTAACCATCTGGGCAAGATGGTTAAGACAGATGGGCAAAGGAAGGTGTAAAGCATAACACAGGTCTTCTCAGGCAGAAGAGCTTTCACTCTGCTGCTTGGGAGACCTCACCTGCGTATGTTGAGAACACGGGGTAATAGTTGTTTTCTCAAGAGGATTGGAAAGCCTGGAATTAAACTACTAGCCTTTGGCTATACCCGCTATGGACTTCCATGGAAAACACAGTAAACATATAGCAATAAAATTCATAAACAGTCTTTTACAATTTGTAATGTTGCAACAATAATCTAGACTAGTCAAACCTTTTTTGCATATGTAAAGATGAACGCGTTAACCTTACAGATTGCACAATCCCAGCTCGAAGTACTGGGGTAGCTGGAGGTAACAGGCAACGCCACACTCTTCCGTGTTCTCTTATTAAGAGGGGAAGGAAGAAAGCTGGATACTTCTAAGGCATTTGACACAATCAAAAGAAATATTTACACAAAAGCGGTCAGACCACATGGTTTGGTGACACCTAAAAGATGTACTCCTGTGAGTTTAAAAGCAAGTGACACAGCTGTCCACTGAGTAATCACAGCAGGGTTTCTTACAGCAGGGTTTCTTACAACAGGCCAAAGCTTATTTATACAAGCAGAACTTATTTTCTCACACTTTTAAAGGAATGTGAACTTACATAAGGACAATTTACACTACCAGGGGAATTCTAATTAGAAAAATCTCCCTTGTGCTAACAAAAAAGCCCTGCAATGCATTTTATTGTCTCTCGGGAACATAAGTGGAAAAGACAAATTTGAATTACTGCTAATGTAAAATGTTTTTTAAGGCAAGTCTAAAAAACGAAAGTGTTGTTATTTTTCCCCTTGTTTTTTTGTTTACCACACGTGGATTTTAACTTAATAGCACTAAAGTAAACTAAGCTAAGAAACTAAACTATGAAGCTTAGCTTAGTATCAAAAAAAGCCTTAGGTTTTGTCAGAAAGCTTGTGAGCATCCTGAAATAGTTCAAAAGAACAGGAGGATGAAATATAACAGGAAGCAAAACCAGTTGTTGAATGTAAAGCAGATCCAGTGTTTGATCCATAAGCTTCAATCACATAAGCCAACAAAAAAAAAGTTTCTTTCCTCTCACACTTTCCTACGCCAGTCCTGGAAATATTCAACTCCTAGAGCCATGTCTGTGTTCAGTTCCATATGGTGTCAATACAGCCATCCACATTTCATGAGTAAAGCAGCATGACCTCCAGACAAGGCAATTGAACAGAATTAGCCATAACTAATTGAAAGTCTTCCTGTTTACTTTAAAGCCCTTATCTCAATCTGCTTTGAAAATGTAATCGAAAATTAATACGACTAATATAGAAGATCATTCAGTGACAAGGGATTAAAAACAAATGTGACAAGTCCCTCAGCTATTTTCGGGCTTTTAGAAAGCTGACATAATTTATGCTTTTTCCATAAAAGTTTTTCACTGGAAATAGATTTCCGCAGCTGTCACCTGGGTTGGGTCGCTCCGCGGCGCTGGCCGAGCGGGCGCGCTCCGGTGCGCGCACCATCGCTAGAGCCAAAATTACAGGGGCGAAGAGCTACACGAGGAAACGCGATAGCAGCTTTCCCGACACACTAATCAGTGTCAGCCTGATGATTATTGAACGCTTTCCAAGAAAGTCAACAGAACTTTTTCCTCGCTCTCTCCGACACTGAGCAGCGCTCCCGGGCCCCATTTCGCCCAGGCGCTTATCGCCACCGCGTCCCGGGACCGCAGCCCGCCCCAGGGACGCTGTCCTGCTGCGGCCGCCGCCGCCCTCGCCGCGCCCGCTGACAGCGCGGCCGCGGCCCCCGGCGCTGCCCCTCCCGCACCTCGCGGCCGCCACGACACCGCGCTGCCTCTCAAAGCCCGCCCGCGGACCGGACCGCGGCCCCGGGGGCAGAATATGGCGGTCGGACGGGCGCGGGCCGGCGCCTTCAGCCCCCCGCGGTGCCCGCCGCCCCGATACTCACAGCTGCACCGCCCCCCGCGGCAGCTGCTCGGGCAGCCGGCTCAGCTCCAGGCGGCTGCAAGCGACGAGGTGCCCGGCGCAGCGGCAGGGTGCGGGGCAGCGGGCGGAGGCGGCGCCGCCGCCCAGCAGCAGCAGCAGCAGCAGCAGCGCCGGGAGAGCGGCGGGCGCCCCGCGGGGCCGGCGGGGCATGGCGGGCTCGGAGCCGCTGCCCGCGCTCCCGTCCCTGGCGTTCCCCCACTGACAGAGCGGAGCGGGGCGCGGCGCGACCTTCTGCTTCTCAGTGCGGGTGGCTGCTCCCGCTCATACCCCAGAGTGGCCACCGAGGGCGGGAGGCGGTGGGAGCGGGGGGCGGTGTAGAAAAAAGTAAAGGCAGAAAGCGGGAGGGGACCGCAGCGCCGCCACCGCCGACAGCCACTCTGCAAACTTTCCGCCGCCCCAGCCCGCCTCCGCGGGAGCCCCGAGCACCGCCCGCCCCGCCGCAGCCCCCTCCCCCTGCCATGTGACAGCCGCAGCCCCTGCCCGCTCCGCCGCGGCCGGGCCCCGCGGGGCGGGGGCTGGGAGAGCGGGTGCCAGGCCTGGGCTGCGGTGGCTCCCCGCCGCTTCGCGGCCGTGGCGGCGGCACTCGCGGCCTCCCGGCCTGCCCCGGGCGGCGGCACATGGCCGGCCTCGCATCACGGCGGGCGCTACGGTGGGACCTTGCTGCTGTCCCCGGCCTGTCCGTGGGCGGGCGGGAGCGGGCAGCGGGCCCTGAGTGCTTAGAGCGGCAGCCACGGCGCACGGGCCGTGGTGAGAAGGCACGGGCACCGTGGTCTTCCTCGTGCGGGATTTCCCTTTGCCGTCGCGCCAGTTAGCGCATGTCGTGGTAATCCAAAAGCTGCTCCAGAGGCCCCAGAGGGTTCCCAGGCAAGCCTGGGGTCACTGGCATGTAAAAGGTGAGGTGAGGTTAACTCCTGCCTTCCGGGTCCTACATGGCTAGTCCAGACACCATAATTAAGCCCATTATGTTCCCCACAGGATCCCAGCTCCAAAGGTTCAGGGGAGTGGGCAGGGTGTACAGATTCCACATCTCTGAGGTAATCTATGTAATTTAAGTAAATACCTATTGTTCAAGTTCCATATGTAAGGCTGGACCCTACAATGGTTTCAATTACTGTAGGCTTCACACACCCCTGTTCCATAGCAGCAGCCATCAAACTGCTCACGGACACTGTTCTTTCCTTCCCAGGTTTGTATGTTTCACCTGAAAGATTGTAGATGTCTTAGACACTGTGAACCTGAACCCTTCAAAGTCTTACAGCTCCGATAGCAAGATCTGTAAGGCTGAAACTTTGTCCCTGTTTTTATTGTTTCCATGCGTATCTAAGGACACGGGGATTTTGTTAAAGAAACAAAACTACATTTCAGTCAGGAATCATGAATTTGCAAGCCAAGCAAGCAAGTCCTGAGTAACTATGAACATTCACATGCCACTCTTGACACAACTGTTCCAGGTGCATAGGATGTGCAGAGCTGTGCAGTGTTGCTGTGCGGTGTTTTGTCAGCTTGTGCTCCATTGACCACTGGTGTTCCTTAAGGAAATTATTGTGGGAAAACAAACAAATACTGAAGGAGCACACTTTTTTCCTACACTTTTTTCCTACACTTTTTTCCTACACTTTTTTCCTACACTTTTTTCTTTTTGCTATAAAAGCAAGCAAGTAAAGAAACAGAATACAGGATAAAAATTAATTAGTATGTCTTTACAAGTTCCTCTCATTTATTTGTTGTGAATGAAAACTGTCCTGGCAGCATTGACATGTCAATATTTCATTGTCTTTTGCAGCCTTCTTCCTTTGGAAAATATTAGGGTGACATTAGATCAACAAAGCCTGTGAAACACTGAACTATTCTAAACAGACAGTAGGACAGTGGCAAATTCAGATTTTTGAAGCTATCCCTCATTAGTCTGTACTTGTTCCCATTAAAGTCAATGGGAAAGCTTCCTTCTCTTTCTAAAGTTCTAGCTGTCCAGGTGTTTCACACCATTACACCGAGGTACAGAGACACTTGAACATGTTTTGTTCATATTTAGGTAAGATATGCCATACTTGCCACTTTTGCAAAGTGATCAAAAATTCAAGAGGAAGATCTTCATGTTTATGTTGCTCTGGGTGATTATTGAACAATCCACTAAAATTAAAAAGGATTTGAGGTAACTAAGCCTTGTACTATGGTTCCTAGAGTGCACAGCAAAGGGCCTCAGTTATCTGGGGAAAGTGAGCTTGTCTTATCTTGAGTTTGGCAAGGGCAGTGATTGACTAGTAGGTGGCAACAGAGTCATTAAGCTGCCAGTTTTAACATCCAAGGAAAAGAAAAATTAGAAACAAAGTATTTTGAACTTATTTTATCATAGCAGAAAATAATTTATGCAGTGCATATGTGAACCATGAAACGAGAATCTGAGAAACAAAGGTAGAAAAAAAAAAAGATGAAAAGGGCAGGAACTTCTGGTTTTGTGATTTTGAAAACCACTCATGCAGGCAGGGAATACTGTGCCTTAGAAAAACCTAATGCATATTTAGCGCTAGTAATATATGAAACTGTTTTAAATTAAGCAAGGTAAATAAATTCAGAAAATCCATTTGTCTTTGCAGCTTCTTTTCTCAAAATACTCAATAAAACGTT
Organism: Manacus candei; assembly: GCF_025592945.1. Lineage (NCBI taxonomy): Eukaryota > Metazoa > Chordata > Aves > Passeriformes > Pipridae > Manacus > Manacus candei. The sequence continues at coordinate 8,982,276 of NW_026138091.1, read as the reverse complement.
TTTAAATTGATTATGTATTATGAATCCTAAAATGCTTATATGCTGCACTTCAGAGTCCATGACAGAAAGTCTTTCTTCCCACAGGGAAATTTGCTCTCTTTGGAAGTCTCAGGGACTGATTCTGCATCTCATATGAACACTGTAAGGGCTGGCAGTCCCCAATCCCAGGGGTCTCTTTATCACTGGTTTTAGGTTGAGAGTGCACTGTGACTGTACATAAGCAAATACAAATCCCTCCTTCACAGGTTTGGCTAGCCTATACCCGTCCTAAGTAAGCTTATATCTAAATGAAAGTCTCCCATTCCTCTACCTGGTTATCTCCACACGTAGCAGGGGATGTCTGCTGACCCTTGTTTGGCATTAGCATTAGTGTAAATGCACATTCAACAGTTTTAGGGGACTGATTTGACTGAACTCCCTTAAAAAATAAAAACACTGTGCACACACACACACACACACACACACACACTTTAATTCTGAGTTGGAGTAATTTCCTCATCCTCCAGTTTTCCATGTAGCTGCACAAGGAAGGCGGTTATGCAAAGGCAGGCCCTTTCCATGGCAGCCTGAAGGGATGATGTTGAGGAGGGGGAAGCATGGCTGCACAGAAAAATTCTTGTAAAACTAGACCCTCAAGCTCTCTCTTTGGCTAACGAGATTAATTTCCTCCACAAGATTACCAGGCATAGTAGTCTGGGTGAGTTGGGAGTGGAGCAAAGGAGGTTGTGTAGAGATCTGTAGACCATTCTTTGGGATGTTAGGGCTTGATTCTAATGGTATCATTTTCAGTCTCTGATTATTTTAAATCAGATAAACACAGGTTTATAGATTCAAGTCCAAACATATGCTGTTTAAAATATGTATTCACTTCAGGCAAAAGACACACCCAGAAGCAATCTAAGTATGATTTTTTTGCATATCATTAATGCACTGAAATCAGGGACTGCTTTCAAGTAACCTACCTCCAGAAAAGTTCAACCCTAAATCAGACTCGGTTTAGCAGATTATTAAAAATAATTTACCAATTGCTAAGTTAAGCAAAACCAAATTAAGATACTATACATTTTCTGAGTTTAAATTAGAATATCTTTTATAACACAAGTAAGAATTTGATTAATCTAAATACAGTTTTTTATTCAGTTTTTAAAGGAGTCTCAAGCCACTACATCAGACAATTATATATTGCTGTATGTACTTATAGCTAAATCTGCAGAATTTATGTCAGAAGGTCAAAAGGAGTGAACAGTTACATTTACTAAATGATTTTGTCCATTAAGGCCACTTCAGGAGTTAAAAGTCTTCCCTTGTACTCCTGGATCATGTCGTAATCCAATTCTATGTCTAGTATTCATTTTGGATTTTCTACTTTTCATGGGTAAATAAAGTCATTTTGTTAGTATTCAGCAGCAAAAAGCAGAAGCAAAGGAGAATGACATTGCTTATACTCTGACACATCTTGGTTCTGATAGAGCGATGTAGAAAATAATGTCCCATTTATTGACTTTCCTACCAGTAAATGATCTTGTAGGAGTATTGGCAGAATTAACGTCCTGTCTATTTATTCCTAAACTTTCACAGTTCCATTTTATTTCTAGTCAAAGAAGATGTTTAAGGCTGTCTGGGAGAAGGAAATGAAGAGGCCATCCTCTCAAGACCATCACTCCCTATTGCAAGTTCTCCAATATAGTCCAGTAAAAAAAAAATCTTAACGCTAGCAAAACTTCTTACTAAAGCCACAGCTGGAGGGAGAGGTGAACTAGTGAGACCCATCCTACTTAAAAAACAGAAGTGGAGCAGGACATGCTTTTTGTGGAGGCTGCTTGCACACATTGCCTGCAACAGGCAAAAGGAAGTTTTGCCTCAGGCACCTGTCTGGAAGTTACTAGAGAGTCCCACAAAAACTCCTTATTGAATGCAGAAGACCCTTTTCACTTCTTTGCTTTGTGTGTAAAGAACAATCTCATCCAATATCATGGAATATTTTTCATGGAAATTACTCTAAATGCAGAGCTTTCCCACCCTCCTTTTCTTCTACCCATTTGGTATGGCAATTGATATTAATTTTAATTTTAATTTATAATAGCACTAAGACTTCATGACCATTTATTTCAATCCCTGTAATTAACAATTGCAATTTCACTTGTATTTGAGGAAAACAATAAAATATTCTTAAATAATTTCCCAGTAATTGTGAATCTCCTACCAATGTGTCGTAAGTCCATAGTGAATATTCCAAGGTGCATACAGAAATTTATTTTTGGTAGTAATTATACTTGACTTTATGTGATCCAACAGTGAAACCATGAAAACCAAATTATGCATAATTGAATGCACTGATTACAAACAGAAAAACCATATGAACTCTTTCTGAAAACTTTGCCTAGGGCTGAATATGTTCAGCTTTTATAGAATTCATCCAAACAGTGAGTGTTTGCCTCCATTACAAATAAACTTAAAACATCCTAAGGCAGTCCACATTAGTGAAGATTGTTAATGTTTTCAAGTCATGTCCTGCTGGGGCTAAGTGGGAAGTTAGTGCATGATTGCAAGGGCAATTAAACAGTCAACATCTACAATGATGTAACTTCAAAGAGGGTAAAAGAAGACTTAGTTTTATGCCATTAAGGAACACTCAAATTGAAATGTTGTCAATTTGAATAAAAAGAAGTAGATGTAATGTCAGGATGGTGCTACTGTAATAAAACACCTGCCAGGTCTGTTCTACCCGTTCTTTTAGTTTGTTGGGGGGGTTTAAATAAGCAAACGTTTTGTGGTAAGAAAGATCAAGAAGTAGCCAAAAAGGGAATCTGAAAGAGGTGCTCTGTCGAACCTAGCAGTGGCTCTCCCAGACAGTAATGTCTTCAGTGTTCCCCTCCTCCACTTCCTTGGGGTGGGGGTTATGGTACTGTTAAACTCAAACATATGTTCCTTTCTGCAACGGGGATTGAAATTTCTGCCAGAGGAGAAAGTGCTTGAAGGTTGTTATCTGCTTAAATAGTCAGAGGCCAATTTGGTAAGATTTTTGTCAATGTTTTGTGGCCCCCATTGCGGCCCCCATGTTAAGTATTCACCACATTTAGGTGTGTAACTCATTGAAGTCAACTTCTTAAAGAATCTCACAGTGAGAAATCAATGGGAGTCAGGCCTTAAATCTTTGAGGAATTTATTGTCTGATTGTCTGTTCCAGGGGGAGAATGAGCTGCAGCTGGGACTCATCTTGTGTAATTTTAGCAATTTGGAAGTTTGATATCTGTTCTAAAGCAGTTGTCTTGGCTTCTTCTGTAGTCAGTGGAGAAAGAAACATCCAAGGAGTGATTACTACCTTTCTAAACTAGGCAATCAAAACATTTAGAGTGAATCAGTCTCTGGACGATTTTCTCCTTCTCCGTTGACTAGAAAGAGCCTTTTGACTAGTTTAGGCTAGACCCTGGATTTCCAGATGATTCTTAATCTGTACCTTCAAATATACATATTAAATAACTTAATAGAAAAATATAGAAGCATGTTTCTAAAATTTTTTTCTATCATAGGCACCTTAAATATCACTGCAAAGTTTATAAATATGAATTGTAGTTTTTAATTTTATTATAGCCCTGTTATAGTTTGCTTTGTTTTCTGGTGATGTAACAAGTTCTACTAAGGATTTATTAGCAAATTAAATCTTACAAGATTCAGTAAAACAAAGGGGAAATGTGAGTGCTATGCATAAGTATCATGTACAAATACAAAATGAGGACCACATGGAGAAAGATCTAGTAATGCATCACAAACTAAATATGCGTCAACAATGAAACATCATAGAAGGCATTTTCAGGTATACCAGTTGGAGTCTTCTACGTAAGAGAAAGAAATAATGTTCTGGTGAGTACAGAGATGAAGTATTATATCCCATTTGGGGGTCAGATATAAAAGGAAGGAGTGGAGAGAGCTACAGAAAGTTGGTAGCAAGCTCAGGAGGACAGTTTCCAGCTCTCACAAAATGAACACCTAGTGTCACAACACAGCAAGCAACACTTGAGATTTTGCACAAAGCTATCCCATTGCCATCATTGGGAAACCAGTGAGTCATAGTAGACTGTAGTGTCGTCTGGACTTGCTCCCCCGCTTCTGCTGTCTGCTGCCTCTTGCTTTCCTAATTATTATATGAAACAAAATAAACAAGCACTATCCCAGTAAGAAGTTGGCCAAACACACATTGCACCACTTCCAGAGCTGCTCGAGTGGTTACTTGCAATAGCTATGTTTGCCAATAAAGTCTGACTTTCCAAGCGGGAGTATCAAAGGAGCAGGCTGGATCCGACAGCAGCAAATACAGCGTGCAGATCTGGATGGGCTGTGTGCCAGCTACAGCCCAGCAGGAGTTGCAAGCAACACCAGCCCTGTGCACCAGCTGGCCAGACTGATGAACAATGGTCTGCAACACACTCTTTGCTTTGATCTTGTTAGTATGGAATCAGGAGAAACTGCAAGGGATACTGGTATGAATCCTGTTCATGGCTCTGAGACTTTTGGGGAACCTTATCAAAGCAAAACTTTCTGTGGCCTCTTTTACATCTCTGACATTCAGGCAACATGGTATGGGAAGTCTCTGAAACACAGATGTCACCTTCCAAATAGCCCTGTTAGCTGCCACTGGGAAGCTGAGGTTTGTCCATTTCCTAATGGTCATGACACTTCTTTTGACCGTCAGTAACTTTTTCAAGTGGGTTTTCTGATAAGGTAAGCTTTCCACAGCCCGCATTTCCACAATGTTGTCAGTTGTGAAGTTTTTCCTTTGTTGTTTTCCCTCCTAGGTTTGAAGCCTAGTCTTCTCTTCTTAGTCATTTCTCCCTTTCACCAGCCTCTCCAATCTATCAAAGGAAATCGTCAGCAGTGCAGAGGGTTGCACATGTTGACTCTTGAAATACTTTCCTGGTTGTGTGCTGTCATCTTCAAACAAGAAACTTCTGGTTCAGGGACTCTCCTTGCAGTTGTATTCTCTGTTACTGCTCAGCTTATGAAGAGGAAATAAATAGGATAAAAGACTGCAATGCATTAGCATTGCTACAAGGCAAATAGCTCAGTGTACAATTCTCTTCAGACTGTACTGACCTCAGCATTAGAAAAAGCAACTTTCTAGAGAGACATCAACAAGAATGTCAACATTCTACGACATCCTGGGTGGATAAGAAGACACAGTGCCACAGTGTGGGGTATTACATGTCTTGGCCCACATGTACAGTGTCAAAATCAAAGCAGTACTACCACATGCATGATGAGGCTGGGCTCAAGTCTGGCAGTGGTGATTAAGAAACCATGGCTTTCACTGAATTGCAGACACTCAATAATTGAGTTATCTTTTGAGTGACATAATAAACAAAGTCTCTGTAAGGTTGGCTAAGCTACTGCTACAGTAGAAATTTCCCAATTTTGGTGGGGGGGAGAAAAAAAAGAAGCTAAAAACTAAAGTAAACAGGAAGAGATTTGCTGATCATTTTAAACTTTGGGAAAATTACATCTTATTTTAATCATAATGAAAAAAAAATCAGCACAAATACACCACATTATCCATACTAATATTTTTTGTTCTGAATTTTTGTTAGGAAAAACTGCTAATGATAAACACAAAATTACTTTTCTAGAATTTCGATAAAATCGTACATGCCCTTACCAAGTACCACATATGAGTAATATTTCAGTTATCCCACTGATGTCACTGAGATGGAATTAAAAGTGCTGAAATCTTCGGTGATGGATATTTCACTGCAGCTGTGAGCAATATGTGCCTCAGAGACTGTAATTCTCCTGGGCAATATTAAACCCTTGGACTTGCATCTTATTAGTAAAATAATACTATTTAAAAATAGTATCAAAAGAAATCTAGCCAAGAAATTTAGCCTTGTGTATATTTCAGTTCATATATAATTTAATCTCATAAATTATAAATAAATGTGCTTTTTACAAATATGACTGCATTTCATATAAAGTAAACCATAAAGTATGTTAAAATAAGATCAACAAGAAGAGAGCAGAGTTAAAACTAAAACCATAATCTCCTACATTACTTTTGAAAATATGGCACTGTCTAATAAATGGCAACAGACAAATATGAAGTAGTAGATATTTTTTTAAAATTTTTAAGTGTAGCTGCCTGACTTCTTCTGCATTTTAGATCTCTTAAACTTACTTTTATGCTTTCCAAATACTTCATTCTCTAATTTAATTTTCCTAAACAGATGTTTTAAAATTAAGTTTATAATTAATTATAATATATGTAAGAGCAGTTCACCGAAATGAATAATTCTACCGAAGAAGCTACTACTGACTATGTTGCAAATGCAAACAATGCTTTGTTGTAATCATCTTTATTTAGTAGCATACACTGAACTCCAGAGCTGAAACAGACTATTGTGACATTACCTGATTTAGAAGAGCACTTGAGCATGTATTTAAGAAGGAGGTTTGGACACAGAACAGAAAGCCCAGAAGGATGAATGGTGAGAACCCTTACTGACCAAGACCCCTTCATGAACGAGGGTCTGAGTGTGCGACCTGTGACAAAGCTGACCTGACTGCAATCAGTGGGGAAAGTCATTATAGCTGTGAGAATTCTGAGCCTGTTTCCTTAAGCTGTCTCCAGCACTACTCCTTCAGCACATCAGCTGTGCCTGAATAGCGTTTTGTCTGTGGCCTGAGGACCTTTCTGTACCCATGGACAATTTTTCAAGTGGGGAGGATGAGGTAGTGTAGAGCAGACAGAATATCCCTGTGAACAGTTCCTCACCATTTTTTCAAGCAGCCCAGATTTTCCCACCCAGCACACTGCCTGCTCAGACCTGCCCCAACCGCCCTTTCCACGGTGCGAGCACAGCTGCTTGTGGTGCCTTAGAGGAAACTAGATCATTACTTTTTTGTTGGAGTTATTTTTAACCTGACTCTGTTCATTTGTTTGGTTTGTCATTTGACCCCACAAATGATGCCAGGTGCCGTAATATGAACTGGGAAAAAAGTGGCAAGGCATTAAGGGTCCTGGGTGCACCTCAAGTGGTTGTTACCACTGAAAAGAGCATTTCAAATTCATTGTGGCCTGAAGAATCTCATTTAATGTGGTGGTAAATGCAGTCTTTGGGTGCCAAGTCTGAATCTAGGAACATTACAGTCCCTAGAACTTAAAAAAACTCACTCTGCCTCTTCAAATAAATTAAATATTTTTTCCATAGGCATCTTAGACTTTGAAGCTTTACTGTCTCAAATGTTGTCTTCCCTGGTTTAACTTTATGCAGAATCAGAATGGATCTATCTGTTTTTCAAACAAAGCTAGTGTAGGATCCTAAAGATAGCATTAAGCATCATACTGTCCAGTTTGGCGGAATGCAATTGTGTATTCACACTTGATCTGTCTTCAATGTGCACTTCCATTTACTCTAATAATGCGCAGGTCTGATATTAATGATTATGGAACCTGCAGTACAAAAAAAATGAGCTCATTTTCATAAGCCTGGCAGACATTCATAATGCCAGTAAGTAACGTATAGGGCCTCAAAAACTGAAAAATAGTTGAAAGCAAACCCAACAGTGTGGATCAGTGCTTATACTTTAAGTTTTTCCGTTTCTGATGCTGTCTAAAGCTGGTCTGAAGCCACAAAGTTTATATGCATGCTACAGTTCTTTAATGCACGATTTTGTCCTCCTTTTTTGATTTGAATGTTGCACAGTTAGTGCTCAGACCCCCATTTCTGTATTGCACCTGTAAATTCATATATACAGATAAGTATATTTTATATATTCTTTAACTTTCTGTGCATATGATATTTAACTTCAGGTACTGCATGTGTTTTTGTCAGAAGTACAATAGGTTCCAAGCACAGCTAGTGCCGCCTCCAGCTGAGACTCTGTCAGCCTCAGGCTCAACACCCTGGCAGGAAAACTTGCAAATCCTGCTGCACCCCACGGATTTCTGTGATTTGCTGTGTTGATAGAAACATCCCCTTTGCTGAGGCATTAGAAGTTCCCAGATGAGGAACCTTTGCGTCACTCTTCCAAACTCACCAAACTGTTATACAACTGCAGCTTTGAGTCTCTTTGATGCTAAACTTGGAATATATGTTATTGCCATACGTACAAAAGAAAACCAAAACAACCATCAAGTAAGGAGGATAACACTGAACCTAATGGGTGTTTTACTGCATGGTTTTAAAGAGGCTGGCATTTCTCTACATGAAAGAAAAGGCTAGGCATTTCTCTGCCATCAGAAAGATTCTGTTCTGCCTCACAGTTAATAGTACAGTGTTACCTTATATTATCTTAGAGTGACCTTAACATAGTTCTACAGATGCCATGGATTTGGTGAATTATTCTGGGAAAATATTTGGTCCCTTCTGGGAAATTAAATAGAGTGCTCAATGCATTGCATCACTAAATCTGATTTTTATTTTTTTTTTTTTGTAATTGATCTGTCACAGATCAAATTTTCAACTGGAAACTTCAGGAAAGACAAACAAAGGTCTGGATAAACACTGGAGAAAAATGTCCTGTAGGATCATGGAATCATAGAATATCCTGAGTTGGAAGGGACCCACAACGATCACCAAAATCCAACTCCTGATGTCAAGGCTTGTATTCCTTGTTTTCATATTTGGCCTTAAAGAACGAGAAAAAAAAAGTGGTTTGTGTATATTTATAATTGGTAAAGACTGTAAACACAATGGATAACAGCAAACAATAAATGAAACTTGTAGATATTAGAAATACAGATGAGGTAATTTAGGCCTCTGTTCTGCAAATAGTTGTAAACCTGTTTAATTTCAGGAGTGTGAGTGGTCTTTTAATTCCAGCAGACTACTCCCATATCTAAAGTCACAAAAGACGTAAGCATGGTGTTTTCTGAAGTTTAATTGTACAAAATGTTAAATCAATACGTATAGAGAAGTGTACTTTGAAATCAGATTACAATAAAGGAGACTACTTAGAATGCAAGAAAATTAAGACAAAAGTAAGTGTGCAAGCGGCAGACCAGGGAAGTGCACTGCTTAGCTGACCCGCAGCATAGAGGAAAGGTTCGATCCCGTTTCACCCAACGGGACATTTGACATTTTCCTTTCATTAACTTCCTATGAAGATGTGGGTGTGACAATCCTCTTAGGAAGCCTTTGCAAATTATTAGGTTTGCTTTTAGAAAAAGGGAGGTCATTCCTATGTTACACTGAATAATAATTCTAACTGAGCTTTTAAAAAGGTGTTTTTCTGCTATTTGTTTGCTTTTTGAGGTTTCCTTCGATTGAGGAACTTTCAGGAGCCATTTCCAATGCATAGCACTAATTGGAGATGAAAGAGGAGGCCGATTAGCACTTAATTCCCCGGCGTGGGGCCGCTGCGGTGCCCGGGGCAGTGCGGGGCGGGTGCGGTTCCGCGGGTCTGGCCCGCGCACTGAGCCATGTCGCGATCCTTGAGGCGTCGTCGGGGCCCGAAAGAGTCCGGCCGCGCTCTCACTGGAGTCCATGGGATGTTTTTTGTCCGTTCCTGACAGGATAAAAAAACTACTAAATTAAGTGTCCGGCCAGAGAGAATAGGTAGGCAATAAAGGTGTTACCAAGCACTTTTTCCTTGCTAAAAAAAAATCCAGTTCGTACAATTAAACACACTTCAGATATTAACTACTTTAGATTTTACAAATTCACTGTTCAAAAGCTGATTAATCAGCATATTAGAGGACACTAATCCTTCTAGAAAGCTCCTTGGTAATTACTTTTTAAGAGCATCACTGGCAAATTCAAGTTTGTTTATTCCTCCAACTCGGCACAGAAAGAAGCTTTTAGTATGGCGAAATACTTCCACCTTTTTGTGTTAGCTGAAAGAGGTAATAAAGACGTGTTTTAACGAAACAATTGAGAGATCTGTTGTGACATCTCAAGATGTTTATTGCTTAAGAAAGGAGGGGGGAAAATCCCTTTTAACACTTTTTAGATGTTATTTAATTTTAAAATTAATTTAGGATGACTACAAGTTATTGAAAGGAAATAGAAGGAGGAAATTAGACTCAGAAAATTTTGAAACACAGTGGGATGATTCTTGCTATTAGAATTTTTAAAAGCTTAAATTTCTAATTTTTTCCCCTTAAGGAATATAGCAAAATATAATTAAAACCACTGCATTTGAAAGAACCGTAATAAAACCAATTGTACTTGAGGACTGCAAGAGCTCAGCTGTGATAGGTTTAAGGGGTACTTCTGGTAAGAGTTATTGAGGGAAAAGATTATTATGAAAAGCAATCCTATCTCTGGTTATGCTGGTGGGAAATTACCAAGGAATATATTAATCAAATGTTTCACTTTTCAACACTCTACCACCAAAAAGGGAACACTTCATTTAGGGGAATAATGTTTTGCATTTAAATAAAGAAAAATAGAGCACACAAACTTTGCGTAAGAGAATAATTTATAAAAAAACCAAACCAAATCAAACAAACACCTAAACAAATGAACAAACAAGCATAAAACCAAACCCTACAATTCAAATGCAACAATGGGTACCAGTAAGGAACTTGCAGTGCTTAGTTCTAACTAGTTTATTTCCTTGTCTTATGACCAAATAGCCTATCTGTCAGACAGTGGACAATGCCTGTGAAAGAAATAGAAAACCGATCATAAACCTGAGCCTGAAGGATGAACTGTGAATTGCCAGATGCCCATTTACTTCATGCAGATTTTGTGACTTCTCAGACTTTTGAAAGGATGGAATTCATGGTTGGAGTAAGGCTTTTGATTTCATAGAAAACTTGTCAAAGCTGGACAAAACATATGTTTTGCCTTCCTAATGAAATAAGTGAGAAAAGCAACTTCCTGTGCTGTTTCTGAGTTGAAATTCAGTAACTGAAATGCTAAATATATTTTTTTCAAACTAAACGAGACTCATTCCTTACTACCTGCAGAATAAATGTGGTAATTTTCAAGCCAAAACAAGTCAAAGGTATGAAACAGCTTAAAAAAGAACTTTGTAATGGTTGCAAACCTAATTGCAGGTAGTCTATTGCCTCTCCAAAATAAACACGTAATAAAGTAATAAGTAATAAATAGGGTAATTACCTCATACCTGCGTATAATAAATCAGATCTTGAAGAGTAGTGACATAGAGCTCTCTGAGAATCACATTGCTTGTGGAGGTGTGAGTATTTTTGGAATAACGTTGTCAAATTTCAATAACAATAGAAGATTCTACTTTGTTTGTGTCTAGACATAGGGAATTATTTTGTGATTCTTTAATTCACAGGAATGAGAAAAGCTAGTGTCCAGTTTAGACCCTAGTCTTAGTGGCTGCCATATGCTAAGGAGGCCAGCAGCTCTGGTTTGCAACCAAGTAGAGTGAAATCAAAGTTATCTGGGCCTCATGCTTTGAAGTAGTCATAAACTCTTATTTGGATTTCCAACTGGAAATGTTAGGGGTCATCAGGGGAAGCTCTTGTGACTCTTGAAAGCAGATGGATTCCCTCTCCTGCTTTCCATCTCCAAAACATTGTGTTATCCAAAGGTAGAAGCTTCCACAGAGTGAAGAGGCATAAGGTCATGGAAAGACTATAGATGTCTGTAGACAAATCCAGTAAGTCTCAGTTTTCTCCCTTACATAAGCAGAAAGGACTGTCTTAGCATCAGGCAAAATGGATGTTACAAGTTCATCAAAATTTTATGTAAGGAAAAATAAAATCTGTATTTGCAAAATTATTTGGAAAGGGAACTACTGATGTCCTCCTCTCCCTCCTTTCCTCCCTGCCTTTCTCTCCAAAAAAACTAAAAGGGAAAAAAAAAAAAAAAAGAAAAAGCACATACTTAAAAGTGATAAATAAAATGAAGTCACTCTCAGAAAAAAAGACAGAGAGTTTATCTCTGCTTTAAGATAATCAAGGACAACACTGTTGCATATATATTTTCTAGATTATTAACCTGATAAATTCAGCTTCCATTCCATCACAGGATAGCCTCAGTACAGAATTCTAGCATATAAGTCAAAACTCAGTTTCCACTGTCTTCAATACACCATTGAGTAAATTAGGTCCACAAAAGCACTTGGGTACCTCAAATTGTTCCTAATCCGAAGACTACTGTTATCAAAATCCTACCTGCATTTTGATTGCTGGCAGTGCACACTGCCTGGAGCAGCATGCTAAGAAGAGTTTTTTGTAAGGAGTTAATTCACTAAGCAAGGATTCAGAATATAGTTACTTGTAGACAAACATCTGCACCCACCACTTGAAAAACTTGTGATGACGTTCTTAGCCATCTCCCTATATCTGTCAGCACTTCCCTCATTTGGTAACTGTAAACCTGCTTCAATGTAAAGCTCTATATAGTAACTTATTCTGTTTTAATAAGGGGTGCTTCCACACTATTTGTTTTCACCTCCGGATGGAGAAGGAAAAGTGCTAGCTGCCTCCAACATGACCATCAGAAGTGTCTTGTGGATTCATGGACAGACCCAGGGAAAATCCTCTTTTAGCACTAATGCAAAGCATGAAGTTTGAATTGGAGGTGTTTCCAGGATGCTGTTTTTGCAGAATGCACAACTTAATACCTTTTTCAGAGAAAATATCGATAGTCTTCATTGCATATTGTTTATAACTTATCTCCACTGAGTTAGTACTAGCTTAGCACATACTTTGTAAATAGCTTTGCTGTAAGGGAACTTCTTTCACAGTTTAAGATGTAACTCCTGAACAGTTCCAGGCCATATCCCTCCATTTGAATTGTACGTACAAGTTCCTTTAGTAACTATAGTGTGTTCTATGTGAAAGCCTTTCTTGTCTTGCTGGGACCAGACTTCAGCAGTGGGCAGATGTTCCAGGAATCCATCCTCTCTCTCCCTTCATGTCATCATGCTTGTACTAGTCTCTATGTAATTGTTTGGGTTCTATTTAATGTAATCTCTGGATTCCTTCTGATGTTTGCTATTATCTGATGTTGTTTGCAAATGTTAAAGAAAAATCAGTGTCACTGATCATTGAGATTCTTGTAAAATTCAGATCCTAACCTTGACATAACTGCATATGACAAGGTGACTGATAACTCTTCATTGCTTGCCTTGCCCACTGCAGGGCAATCTGCCATGTGTTGTCCATGCACTTTGTTCCAGTGCGGCTCAGGTTTTTGCATTTTTCCACTTCTTGAGGGCTGTACCCAGATCTGCTGACTTGAGTACATGGGCTTTGGATCTTTGGACCGTTATTGTCCCCTGTAATTTACCACTTTTTTTTTTGTTCTGTCATTCATTCTTCTGCTAGTGTGAAACAAAAACATTGTTCTTTGATGCATCCTTTTATGAGGTCTTTCCTTGTAAGGCTGGTGACTACTGTGACACTCTAGGATGTCTTGCAGCTCTATCTTCATTTGCTTTCAAAGCAACGATTAGATGATAATTTGTGCTTAAGTTCCCAATTGACACTGACTGATTTGTGTTCCACCGTGGGGCATGGAGGCCTGTTGTCTCAACAAGTCAGGTTTGCTACACATTTTTCGAAGATCAAAAGAGTCTCTGCCTGAATTTGTAAACTGAGAATCAGTGCACATAAGTAGAAATGATGATAGGGGAGTGCAAAGAAGCAGTAAGAAACTCTTGGTCAGCATAGTGTTAGGTCTCAACACAACCAGTTGTTCTTTGCAGTAATACAGATTTACATTTCTTTCCTATGCAATGCAACAATGGTGTTTTAGAGGAAGAACAACCAGAGATTCACTAATATTCAAAATGAACATGAAATATGAACTGGTAAAGTCTGTTAAGCAGGTGATAGAGCAATCTTATATTTTACTTAAATACTGTCACTGTATGTACTAGACTCCTGTGTTTGATTCATGGACATATTAATTACAGTGCTAAACCTCTCCTGGCAGGTGAAGTATAATAAGTCTTCAAATAACAAAACACACCTAATTTCACCTCAACCCCTTTTCTATAAACGAATGTATGAGTGTCTCTCCAGAAGCACAGAATCTTATCTACATGGAAACTCAAATATTTAAAATTAGAATCACTATGAGGGGCGGATTACTATGAAGGGACTTGATCTACAGCTGCTGTTTAATACCAACCAACCTAAATCTTATGCCAAAAATGTCTAGTGTTTGTTTTCTTTTGTGAAGAAGCAGATGATTGTCCAGATGATATCCAGATGCTTAAAAGGAAGCTGAATCTGTATCCTATCAAAATCCCTCTGAAGCTCATCCATAATTTCTCCTTTTTCCCACTGTTCATGCTTCTTTCATGTACAAGAAGTTTCAGACAAACCAGGGGCAATTCATTAAGCAAAACAAATACAGTAGTGTACTAAAACTGAATTTCTACAATACGTTGCTAGCTGATCATTATCCAATGCAGTAAATATCCTTCTTGCAGCAACAATTATCCTGTGTTCTATCCTGCTTCATGAATGACCCCAGAAACAGTAGTTGATATAAAAACTTTTGTGGTCTAGGCTAACTTTTGTTATAATTCCCCATGAACCAAATAATAGGGCATTTGTAGTAAATTTGTTTACCACAGGAATATTTTTATGAGGTCTGTTTGTAAATTTTATGTCAAAGACATGAGATTTCTGCAGTTGAGAACAGATTTTTTAAAAAATAATGTGACACTTTTAGGGACCACAATATTAATTTAGCACCTTAGAATACCCCCTGCATACCTTCAGTGCAGAGTAAACGCATCAGTTGTATTTTTATTTTACGTTGTAACAAATTCTACTTTAGAGGTCCATGTAGCTTATATGTAGCTTATGACACTAATATGTTTATTCTCCTTCAGTGTAAATGGCTCCTTTACTGAAGTAGGGAATTTTAGAGCACAGTTCATCTCACCTGTTTCAGACAGTTACTTGAAGATAGGATGAATCATTCCTTTGATTCTATTGATTATATACATAAGATTTCATGTTATTATAAAGAGAGACACTTTGGTATAATCAAATCATAGATTCTAATGCATATTGCATCCTGTCTTCTATCACCTGACCTCACAGGAGAAGGAATATATACAGTTTTCCTCAAAGAATTTTATGAGTATCTTTTGTATGGATAAAGGCCAACAGAGCTGTTCAGCCTGGAGAAGAGAGGCTCAGAGGGGTCTTGTCGATGTGTACAAATATCTGAAGGGAAGGTACAAAGAAGAAGGAGTCTGTCTCTTTTCAGTGGTGCTAAGTGACAGGACCAGAGGCAATGGACACAAACTGAAACAGAGAAGGTTCCCTCTGAACTTCAGGAAACACCTTCTATTGTGAGGGTGACAGAGCACTGACAGAAGTTGCCCAGGTAGGTTGTGGAGGCTCTGACCTTGGAGACCTGGTCCTCTGCAGCCAGGTCTAGGTGGCCCTGCTTGAGCAGAAGGGTTGGACCAGATGACTTTCATAGGTCCTTTCCAACCTCAAATATTCTGTGATTCTGTGATATTACATCTGGATTCTATTAATGATATTTACATAAAGATGTCATTGATCGCAGACTATTTAAATAATAAATGGGATTTTTGAGGGTGCAATTTTTCTTTACAGAAAGACCTGTTACCTCTCAACTTTTGTTCCTTCTGCTCCTCTTTTGTCAGAGGAGCAGGACACCTCCTCTTTCATAATCACTGATGTTTGGGGTGACCTGAGTAAATCATTTGACTCTTAAATGAACTGGTTCAGCCTTCTGGGTCAGCAGCATACTGAACCTGTGGGGGGGAAAAGAGAAATTTTTCTTGTTTAGTTTCTTGAATCCACTCGTGCATCATGTAAGTGTTGATGGTATGAGGAAATTCACAGCCAAACGAAAATAGTAATTTTCCCTTCCTTTTGCTATTGTCTGCAAGGTCAAACTTAATCCTAAGGAAAGGAACAGCTTCAGGAGCAACTGCTTAATTTTTTTATTGTATCCACTTGTAAAAGAGCTCAAAGTACTTCTAATCAGTACTGTCTAAGCTTAACATTTCAGTCTGGACCCATGTACTCCAAATCCCAGCCCAGGCTGGCTGGAATCTTCTTAGAAACCTACTTTGGGTAACTTCATCCAGTTAACTCTAAAGATAAGGTGTCTGGTGTTGCATGATTTCAGAATGAAACCAAGTGAAACTCAATAGTTGGGATTTCATTTTGCTTAGACCTCCTGGGTTCATGTCATCTGTTAAGGGGGACCTGGGGCAGGGAGCCCCACCGAGCAGAGCAGGACCAAACGGTACAAGCAAATGAACTAAAATAGGCAGCTTCAGTCTTGCAAAGAGAAACTGCAACTTCACAGGCAATTTAGCTGGTACAGTTTATTCTAATTTATTACAGTAAACTACATATTAGAAAACGTTAACAGATCAGGGCAGATTTATGACAGGGAAGGCTACTGTGCTAATGAGTGGTCCCCTCATTAGCATTGCCTGGAGCAGCACATGCTCTCTCTCATCCTTTCCTTGCTGCATTTTCCTATTACCATCACAGCAGAAGCAAGCCTTGCATATCCTGTAATCTCTGACTGGGAGGAACCTTGTTTGGAAGCTAAAGAAGGGAACCACCAGATGGCTTTTAAAATGAATTACAGCTTGGTTGTTTGTATTTGGGCATTTACTTGAAGAGGCACAGGAGTAACTGGACACTGGGCACCTCTGAAAAGCCATATCCCAGTTGTGGTGACTGCTAGAGTGGTTATAGCTTTTACATGTTGCGTTGCTGCTAACTGACTGTGACTATCAACTTTTCTACTGTTTTATACCTCTGTATACAAAATAGTATTCTTAACACCTGTCACGGCAAAAGATTTTTTTTGCATTACTATGCATTTTTTTCATTAGTATGTACAAAGAATTTGCATTTTCAGCATTACTGTATGTGTCTTCAAGAGGGAGAAATATTCTGTGGTTTTCGCTGACTAACTAATGTAAAGCATTTGAGATCTTGGATTGGCAGGTGCTGTCAAAGCATAAAATATGACCAAAATACCTTTAAATCAATGAAAGACCCAGAGTATCACAATTCAGAGAGCAAACAAGCCTAATTGTTTACTCTCCACTTTGTCACAGTCTTTAAGTGCAGACTCAAAATTAATGTAGTATATTTTAGCCACCCAGCTAAAACCCACAAAAATCCATATAAAACACCTTCCAAATTCCTTAATGTCAGATTGTACTAGTATAAGATAACTCTTTCTGTGATACCTTTTTTCTTTTAAATGTTTCATCTGTTGTTAAATACATAGCAATTTGAAAGGATTGGAGTGATTTTTTTCGCAGATTCAATAGTCCAGCTGTTGATAAAACTACTCCTAAATGTCTCTAATGGTAGACTCTGCATTTCTCCCACCCTCTTCCCACAGAACTCTAAAGAAAACTTTTCATACTGGGTGTTAGCAAACTGTCTGAAGACAACACTGATTTTTTTTTTTTAACTTGTGAGTATATGATTAAGTCCTGGTTTATAACAATCATTTAACTTATGTTAAATGTTATGATTGTCAGACAGTCTGGATTTCGCTCTACAGACATGTTCAAGGTTCCTAATTTTTTTTTTCTGTTCAAGGCAATTTGCATTTGCCATATAATACATCATAGAAAAGAGGGGAAAAGAGAGAAATGCAGATGCCCAGATTTTCCAAAGTGCTCTGGCCACTTCAAATCATCCCATAAAACTTCCAGATCCCTTTCCTTGGGGAAAAGTGCAAGTGGTGGTGGGTTGCAGGAGTTGCTCCTAATCTAAGCTCCAGCTGGCTGCCAGCAGAGAGGGTGCAGAGGGGAGGAAGAATGTGTTGCTGGGGCTGTGGGTGTCTGGCTGCTGCTTGCCTGCCGTTTCCCTGTGTGGGTCTTGGCAGCTGGTGAGAGCAATGCTGCTTGGAGAGGGGCTTGGGGAAAACATCCAGGGTCTTCCAGAGTGGAGACCTTCAGTTTTCCTTGAACGACTCTGTAATATTTTCAAAACTGAGGAATTCCTGAGAATAACAGAGAGAGAGAGAAGGGGGTGGTGGGACGAGGACTAGAAATGGAGTAAAATCCCCAAGCATCATTCATTCACTGGTTAAGAGGAGGCAGAAAGGGAAAAGACAGGAATGCAAAGTTTTAAAAAGTTGAAATTTTGGTATTTCCAGTTTGGAAAACCTTGAATTATCTGAAAAATTGTTGAGATTTGCTTTGCAATTTTCTTGTTAAAATAATAACTAGAAAATTAATTACTATTCCTTGTACTCTCCACTGATTCTCTCGGATCTGGATAAAGCTTTGTGACGGTAATTTTTTTCCCCTATACATAAAGTAATATATTTTAAGACCAGAAGAGACTGTTCACATGACCTCATACATGACAAAGGCAATTTGTTTGCTGTATATTAATTCCTGTTTCAAGTCTGATTCAACTACAGCATACCACACAGACATTTTCCCACTTAAAACTGTTATCTCCTTGTTTAATGTCAGTGAGCTCTATTATCATTTTTTTTTGGTAATATCAATCCCTTTGGGAAGTCTAACTTACCAGGGGCTCAGATCCAGAAGTCCCCTCCTCTTGGTTCCCCTCCTCTAGTCCTGGGAGAACGGTCGTTAGTCGTCCTGTTTAAGTACGATTTTACTTTTGATCATGACAAAAATCATATAATTACCTAAGCAAATGAAATAAAACAATGCCAGAAAACTGGCATCTTTTTTTATAATATTCCTCTCACATTAATGGCAAAAGCAAACTGTAGTGATCTCTAGGTTGTTTGGGTTTTGTTTGTTTTGGTTTTTTTTTTTTCTGGTTTAATTAGTTAATTAAAATATAGAATAAAAGTAGGGTAAAAGATTGTCCCTGTGGGACTTTACTCAAAAATTACTCCATGTTTATAGCTGCATTTCAAGACCTTCTGGTTTCTAATCTATTTACTGTGTGCCCTGTTAACTTTACAGCATTATAGTTTATTGTTGACAACATTGTGTGATGTCCTGTCAAATAATATTTGATTTATTTACATTGTTAACTTTATCAAATCCATAATTTCACTTGCTATTAAATACTTAATTGCTGTTGCAGACAAATGCCTCTTGGCATTTTTTTCAGTAGAGAGAAGGTAAAGCAGAGGTGAACAACCTGGAGCTGTGACAAGGCAAGAACCTGGGAAGCATACAAAGAAAAGGATCTGATTGAGGGCAATATGGACAATGTAGGACTTTAACAGGAACAGTTTAAACCAGGCCCCAAGTAAACAGCCTGACTCTCTGGGAAGCACAAGAGAGGAAGCACTGTGGTGCTGATAGGAGTGTAAAGGCAGAAACTCCACCTGATGGTCAGGGTTGAACACCTCAGACATTGGCATCTCTGAGTAATTCCTACAAAACTAGAAGAGATGTCTATGTGACTCCTCATTTTTCTCTCCTGTGTTCAGTCTGGCCTCCTCTAATGACACCATAGTAACTGTATTAGAGCAGAACCATAAGATTTCTCCAGTTTCATATTTCCTGTGTTATCACATCTACCATGGAGTGGGATTATATAGCTGGTTATTTTTTATATGTACAGGATGTTCGGGTCATAGATGCAATTTGTGCTCTTGGAACAGCAGATGTATCTGTTTCTCTAGTAATGCATTCCTCTTCCAGCCTCAAAAAAAACATAAGAAATCAGAAATGACAGTTATGTTGTATCACAATCAACACTCCTAATTTAATGAATTTTGATAATAGTGTCAAATAAGATAGTTTGCTGCTTTGTTGAAAATTACATCTTGCAAAATCCCTATTAACAGTAACTAAACAGACATCATCCACACAAATACTTTCATTAAGTGGAAACTCTGATATAAATCTTCTGTATTTAACCACTAACCTCAAATTAATACAGCACACTGGAAAAAAATCTATTTTTTTGGGTAGGTTACTTTTACTGGCTTCATTAATGCCTTCAATATATATCCTCTGCTCAGTTTACCCAGAAGCAGCTTTTAGCAGAGGTTTATTTTTGTTTTGTTTTTCTGTGAATACAGGAGGCATCAGAAGCCACAGCAGCAGGGCATTGAAGTTTGTCTCACTTTGATTTGCTTCATCTAGAAGGAAACAGATCCAGCAGTGTGCCAGCCTAAGGTACTTTCCAAGCTGTACATGTTAGAAACTACACCAGAGCATTGGAGTGATGCATCGACTTCTCTAATCAGAAGAAATATCCAAGGATGTGTTTGGGAGACAGAAAGGAGGAAAAAATTGAAGGAAATGATAGGAAGCCTGATGAAAAAATAAAGGGATTTTCTGAAAAACTGGACCAAGACTCCAAAGCATTTGAAAACATCCATCTACATAGAATAAGGAAAAAACACATGCATTCTACCAGTGCACAATTGATATTAATAGGTTTATAACTATGAAAATGTGGAGGGTTTTTTGTTGTTTGTTTTTTTTTTTTCCCCACTCCATTTAACTACTTTTTTCAAAGAGAGGAAGAGGGTATTGTTCTTCTGAGTTGGAGTTAGTGAAATAGCCCTTCTCTCTTCACATCCACACAAATGTGAAGGGCAAATCATGAAGGTATTTCACATGGTACTCTCCAAGTGGTAACTCCCAGGGGCAAAGGCTGTTCTGAGGAGATCCTCAGAGTCAGCATGTGGTTGGTCCAGTGCCAGACATGCTGTGTCAAGCAGCCATGATATCCTCACATGGCAAGATCGATTCTTTGGACCTTTTCTGCCTATATGCAGTGGCTATGAGTGTGTGAACGAGGTGTATAACAAGTGCAATACCATTGCGTGCAGATATTCGTAAAAGATGTCCTTAAGCTCCTGTGGGCTTTGTAATTAATTTCTGCTTTGTTTAAACTCTGTTGTATTTCCTTTCCCTTCCCTTGCTGGATAAATAAGAGTTTGCTTTCATGATAACTCTTACAGAGCCTCTGCTTTACCAGGTGACCCAGTACCACAAATAGGATACAGATTAGGTATGGGCAAATAATCACATCTATGCTGAATTACTGAGAGCACACAACAAAAAAAGTATGTTGACTTTATGCTTCTGTGCTGACTTTCTGGCAGCTGCAGGTGCTGCAAGATGCTACCTGATCTGGCACAAAGTTAGAGTGGAGCAACAGACAATACCCGATTCTGCATAAAACCTGACAGACAAGAACCCCAGGTTTTGTTTTGTTTTTAACAAATTCTCAGTGAATTGAGTTTAGGCTATGTTAAAGGTTTTTTTATACTGTAGCCAAGATATTTTTAGAACAAGGTACTAAAATCCATAATCTGGGTTTACTATATCATCAAACAAGAGCCTGAGTTTAATGGGAAGAAGGGTTGTTGAGGCAATATATTCTGAGTCTATAGAGCACTTGGAAGACATAATTCTCTTACTGTTTGTTTCTGTTCTGACTAGTGACTCTTAAAACTCAGATGAAAGAGCAGAATATTGTTGGTTCTGGTTTTCTGATTCAAAAAACAGATTACTATTTATTCAGCATTATTTAAAGTTACCTGTTTTTAATATATGCTGTTCACAAACACGTCCCAACTATGACTTTATACCTACAAATCAGAGTCTGTGGCACGTTCTGCTTCCTTGAATTGGCATCTGCATTAGAAGACATTACATGGAAAATGGCACTGACAGTTCATGTTATTTGGCTTTATCTTCTCCCTCCCTATCTCTCACAAAATGGAAATATAGCAAACTACTTCATGTTAATTGCCATGAATTAAATCTTATCTCTGTCTTGATTCTCTAAAATACCAATGTTTCAAACACTGTGCTTGATATACACTAAAAGAGGACAGCACTCAGTTGAAGAAAATAGGTAGTTATTTATAAATGAGGCACCATAGAACTTAACTGTTTTGAGTCCAAAGTTTAGAGTGAAATCCAAAAGTTTCAGTTTATTTCCCCTGACAGACCTGGGGAAACAGATACTTCACATGGAACCCTAAATCCTTATACTATGCAGAGCCCTGCTCAGGGTCACTAGAGAAGTCAGATATATATGTTGAGATGGCAACTCTGAGGTGCTCAATGCATGTCTGCCAACAAGTGCTTCTGTCTGTTTAAAATCTGTCACTTACTCCCCTTCCCTCTGCAGAGGAAACTTGAAACTATTCCCTTAAGTAATTGAGCACGGTTCAGCTTTTCTTCTGAAAGTTATTGACTGGACAAGGACCTCTTTACATAACAGTCTGGGGATTATAGCAGTTGCAAAGGAAGCACTTAATTAATTTTGCTTCTCGCCCTGAAAGAATTCATATGCATATCTCAGGGAAATGTGAACCCCCCCAGGCCACACACTGGCAGAGAATGAAGAGCAGAGCAGCAAGAAGGCACACAAAGTGCTCACAGACCCTTCTGTTGGAGCTGAAGCATGCAATTTCACAAGTCAGTGAGCCATGCAAACCTGGCTTTAAAGTCTGGTGGTTAGTCACTTATATGGAAAAGAGGTATTCTGGGTTTTGACTTATCTATTTTATACTAAATAACAAGATTTAACCTGTCTGTATGAGGATTTGTGCACCCACTCCTGCCTCCCTGCTTTCCAGTCACAGTGCTGATGACAGATGTTCACAGGTCAGTTCCAGAACCAATGCTGCAGTTTCATTTCAACTGCAAGTATGTGCTTGTTTCATGTCCTGCATCAACACAAGAGCCATGACTTTGCAGCTAGACTTATACTTCCCTGGACCTTGAGGGACCCTCAAAATACCCATCTGCAAAACATTTTCGTCTGGAGTATCATAGTCTTACTTTACCCCTGCCCTGTGATCAAGAATGCTCGTCCTTCTAGTAGCTCAGACTTCAATAGAGGATGCGGCTGCAGCAGATTCTGGAATCCAGCACCTTGGACTTATATGCCCTCAGCAAATATTTTATGTGCTTGAATCCAGGTCTCTACGGAGAGAGAGAATTTCATTCTCTATGAAATTCAGTGTTGAGTGTAGAATTATTCATATTTATATTAAATAGAAAGTATAAAAGCAGGTAAGAGGATTCCATCTAATTTTTTGCCATTTACACAGCACAAAAGGTGCCTGTGACAGTACAAAAAATCAAAGTTATGCTGCTCCCTATGTAAGGAGAAGTCTAAATGTCACACAGACCTTACATTAATGGCTGCAATCTGACATGATAGGTAAAACAAAAGAAATGGGATTCTGATGACATTGCTGTTTCAGGATTAATTGAACTTTTGGCACTTTGCAAAGCATCTTGCCCATGTTTCAAGCATGTGGCCTGTACCAAATTCAGGATGCATTTTTTTAGACTTTAGAAATAGGACTGTAATAGTCCCAGTTGTTCTGTGTTATTTTTATTGATCACAGCTTTGTGTAAGCGAAGTTATGTCTCAGAAGTATGACTAGTTTGTCTGTGTGTAAATCCTACCAACCGTTCCTCTATTCTAATATCACTTTTGCCATTAACTTGAGGATCTGAGTTCATAATTTAAGTTTGTATGCTGATCTCACTGGAATTGGAGCTCTGCCACTCTATTCAGTGGACATAACATGGGTCTTTGTCCATTTCATCTCCTTGTTTCCATATTAGCAAGAACAGATAAAAAATTATTGTGCCAGATGCTAAAACAGTTATCAGGTCAGAACAGGTATTATGCATCTGAATCTTGAAATGCATAGGTGTTTTATATTAACTGTAATTTATATTAACTATATAAACTGTCACTGTCTTGTGAACAAAAGTGGCATTGGAAGTTGGGGCTAGAAGCCAAGCATAGACCCTCCAAATTGAGGGAGCAGTTTCAAACATGGGCTGCAGCAAGGACATGTCCAGTCTGCTCTCCTAGCCTTGACACTCCTACCTGCACATCCCAGGGGATCCTCTCTAAGTTATCCTGTTGTTTGGTACCGTGCCATTGGTGTGCTGGAGATGTATGTTTGCTCCCTTGGGATAATTAAGAGCTAAATTTTGGTTCTCTCACTTCCTGGGTGAATATTCTAGCAACTAAACAATTATGCACTTAATGCTACCATAGCATCAGATGTGGTTAGTTGTAATCCTAGCCACAATTAACGTTTGAGTCTTCTCTAGGGACATCTGAGTTCAAATACCAATCCAACTAACCCATTAAATGAGAGGAGTAGATGAGGGATAAGCATCCATTTTTCCACTTCTGTGTATACATGGGAGACTTAAGGCAAATACCTTAGAAGTATTTAAGCTAAGAAGAGTATCACCTAATGAATTTATGTAGTTTACATGAGACAGCCCTGGAAATTAGGACAGACTGTACTCTCTGAGACTGTGGTAAAATTTGGACATCCATTTCAAATTTTAGATAGAGCTTGTTCTGCCTGAATATGTCGAAGAGAATCAATGGAAAATATTAACAATATCATATTTTTTCCCCTAAGATTTACAAATGTATGTTACCAGTAATAATATGATATGTTAATATTGTTACTTCTTCAGATTTCTGCTATACTTTAAAACTTCATACATCTATGGTTTAGTCCCCTGGCTTCAACCCTTGCTTCCTCACAAAAGAGCAGATAGTAATGGGTAGTGAGACAGGAACTCTCATCCTATTCTCCCCAACCTTTAAGCGTTTCTATGCTATCTATATTAAATAGTGATAACTTTTTTCAGATGGGAGCTCTTGGAAGCCTGGAAACTTCAAAAACTATTATACTGAGATGTCTTAGATGTTAGAACATCAGCAAGTGCAAAAAAAACCCCAAACAAATAAAAAACCCCCAAACCCAATACACTCGCCCTCACCACCTGTCACTTCAAAAAAAAAAAAAAGTTCTCTTTCCAATGCTGTTCTACATATTATATTCCCAGATCACTGGAGTGAGAGTTTAGTGCAAATTCCCCAGACAGGTAAACAAATCTGGGAAAACACCATTCTCTGGGAAAGTTTCCCTGCTTCACAAAGCCAAATAAACATAAAATTTTTTTTAAGAGGTAGGCTGGAGGCAGGTATCTGGGTTGAAGTGGAATGGAGAGGACAGGCAAAGAGGCAGACTAGAGCAGTTTAATGAATTTGTGTTTACAGCTATTGGCACACCTAACAGTAAGCTGAAGATGTGTGCAGACCACTGACTGTCTCATGGCTTGTTTTCTCTGTGTCTGTCCTAAAATAAGAGATAGTCTCCAGCATAAAAGCTGCATGATGGCCAATCAGCTATGTCAAGATCCCTGGAAGAGAACATGACTCATTCTGCCGAACTTGGTCGGACCTACCAGATTACAAACACAAGGAGTAAGAATCTGGTCTGAACAGAAACAGCAGCAGAGAAGTGTAGAGGATTGACAGCAGCCACAATTTAACCAGCTGCAGTAAGAACTGATGGAAGCTGTTGATCAGCCCCCTGATCCAAGTCCATCCTTTCTCTGTTTGCCCTTCTGTAATTCATTGGAGTTTTGGATATCTCCTAGCTTATATAATACATATTCACAGTGTGGCCTGTCTTCAGGAAAAGAAATCCTGATCTTAATTCCCCATTACTTTTTCCAAATGAGAGTTACTGTCTTAGCTGAACATTCCTCAGTCTTCTAAATCACCATGCCTTTGTATAATATACATGATTGAGTACTTTGTAAACAGCTTTATGTTTAACAACATGCTGCAAAAAGAAGTTTTGATGAATTAGGTTTCTTTTCTGGGATCATAAAGTATTTTCCTACCTCGTTTGGAGTGCATTTTGTTTCTTATGATGCATTCAGTTGAAACATTGCTATCTCTGTAAAGAAATGTAAAGTTATAAGCTAGTGGCTACATTCACTATACAGTAATATTAGCTGTTCCCATCCAATTCACATGGCCTTTACAATTTTGGATAGGATAATTCTCTTTCTTATGTGAAAGACCTAAGTAAAGTCCACTGAATCTAAAACCACTGCACAGTATAGTACAGTGTTACTACATCTTCTTTGTCATGAGAATATAAATTAAGTCACAGAGAGTATTGTTTTCAGCCAGTCATCTTTTTTTATTTATTTATTTTAATGAGACAGATGACTTTATAAGATAAATATTTTCCAAAATCTTTACAAAATTTCTTGTGTGAACTCAGAGGATCAGCTTCTTCAACACTATTCATGAAGTCCTTACAGTCATACCTTGGTGAAGAGACACCAACTACCCTTACTGATTTCAGCTGATTCAGATGTTACCATGTGCAGTACTTTACTGCTTGGGGCACGAGATTTCAGGGTTCACAAAATAAGTCTTGCATAGTGGTGGTGGTCTCATGGAGACCTAGGAAAAGTTCAGCCCACTGTGGGCACTCGGTCAAAGAGTTTGCAATGCAAGACTGGGTTGAGATTTTTCTCCACAGCTGTCAACATTAAAGGTAGCCTGTCCCAGCGAATAAGAAGCTATCCCTCAAATGATAGGAAAGGAAGTTTCATTTAGTGGGAATACTCTTTGATATTCAGTCTTGGCTAGATAGCTAGGAGAACAAAGGTTATTTAGTAACAAAGGTTATTTAGTGTAAGATGTTCAAGTTTGATTATAGTATTTCAATGTTAGCTTTATGCTATGATAGTCTCCTCACCTGTGCAGACTTTGTGAGAATGCGTCCATATGGGGTGACTTCTTCACATATCTGATAAATCTGTGGGCATGACTGAAGTAGTAATTCTAGTAAACTTCCTACCTTAAATGTTACTCCTTAGTTAATAAGAGTAGTGTACAGAATGTGCTTGTGGAGTTATCAGCTCAGGAACCAGTGTCAAAGCTCCCAGATAAGAAAAAGAACAATGCTAATAGTTTGTGGGAAAGCGTCATATCGTTTGAGGCACTCTGTACTTCTGCCCACACTTAGTAATAAGAAAACAATGTAGTAAAATGTTATGATAATAGTTTCTCAGAACTAGCAATGAAGTATAAATACCTGCATATTCTAGTTCCCTGTCTTTAAATCAATTGCTGAAAAGCCCATCCCTTCCTATTGAGTAAAAATGTTTGGACCCACAGCAATCAAGGAGAATTTTGTCTCTGACTTGTAAAAGTCTCCAGGGAGGGCCTTCTCTATTCAGTATTGTTTAAAGTAGTGTGGACATATGTGTGATAAAAACGCTAAAGGGAGAATTATGACATCTGCATTGGAATAACTAGAAGTATTCTTGCTGCCTTTAGTGAAAAGGAATTTATCTGAATGTGGCCTCAATAAGAAGTTCAAGAAAAAATTTTTAGACTTGAGTCATTTCTTGTGGTTTACAAAGTTTGGTTGTTGTCAGAAGGAAATTATTTTTTTATGTGATTCCCACAGAAGGTCAGATATTTGGCATGATACAGTTGAGCACATAACATTAAAACAACCAGTACTGGATCAGAGTGAAGCACCTTGTCTCTCCCTGATGACAGCAGTGTATGGCTTGGGAGAAGGCATCATGATGTGATACCTCACCTGCCTTTTCTTCCAGCCTTCTGCAGTCCACAGATTTCCTGAACTCACATCTGTACCTTTGTAATTTAAGGCCATGGATCTATTATTTTGCTGTATTTTTTGTCTATAAACATCTGAATAATTGCATCCTGTTCACCTTCTCTGACTTACAATCATCACCAGTGACTTCTAGCATAATCTGTTGAGTCGTCTCTCTTCCAAACTTACTAGTTCTAGCCTACCTAACCTCTGCTGATATAGAAGGAAATCTATACTTTTGATTAGAATTGTTGCCTCTGTACCTGTATTCTTTTGACATGAATAGCAAATAAAAATAAAAACAGCGACCTATCAGATTTATAATTGCATAACAACGATTTTACTTTTTTTCTCTAGTCTAAGACTTTCTTTATTTATCTTTGTAACCAGTACTGAGCATTGATCAGATTTTTATGGACTTATTCACTAATTCCAAGATATCTTTCTATAGTTGCAACATTTAGTTTACAGCCCACCACTGCATAGATCTCATTAGGACTGGTTTTGTTTATGATCCTGCATTTTTATGTGTTACATTTCCCCTGACAGTTCATTACCCAACCAACAAGTAATATGAATATTCATTTTTAAAACCTTGAATTAATGGAAAATGTAATTTCCTCAACATAATCTTCCTTTTCTAAATCATTTATTAGTATACTGAACAATGCAACCCTTAGCACAGATCCTGGGCATCTCCTTTTTTTTTGTAAAATCACTTGGTTTTTTCCTTCTCTTGGTTTCTGTACTTGGATCAGATCTTAATTTTTGAGGGGATCTTCCATGCTATGATTCCAGCTTAGTTTCTTGAAGATGAATGATGTTAAAACTATTTTAAAATCTGCACTCACTACATAACCTGTATTTCCCACATCTGCCTGCTCTTGAGCACCTTTCAAAATCACTGGTAAATTTGTGAGGTATGACTTCCCTGTGCAAAAGTACTGTCCACTTTTCCTTATTATAAAATGTCTATCACTTTTTGATGGATCATGGGATATATTATAAAAGCTTCTACCAGTTTTCCCAATATGAATGTAAGATTTCCTAGTCTGTAGTTCCTTAATCCCTTTTGTAAAGTTTTTAAAAATCTTTGTCACATTGACTATTTCTCATTGCTGTGTTGTTGAGACCATTTCAAATATTAACTCTTCCTATTTGATAAAGACATTCCAACTCTCTTTGCAAAACGATGGATCTGTCATTAAGTGTGCTGTGTAATTCAAAACGCAGTGCAGATTTCTAGATCTTCTCTGTGTAGTAAAAAAAAAATCACAAAATTCTGCTTTATTTAGATCACTTATCTTGTCCCACTGAACAGCCTCTGAGCAGTTTTCCCTTCACAAATGAAACAACCAGATATTAGTAAGGCAGTTAGTCGTTACAGTCACATCCTTGGAAGCTAAGAACACAGATGAATCGATGACTTCACCTCTGTTTACTTCAGTGGACAGGAATTAAAGACTCACTTAATTGCGCTGGGAGTTGGATACCTGCATACTCACAGAATGTGCTGAAAAGAACTGAAGGTTGCCAAAATAAATATCCAGCCTTCAGGTAGGAAAGATTTTCATTTGCAATGTTTATTGACACTGATTTCTGTTCTGAGTAAGACCTGCAGAGGTTTGGTTCACTGATTTTCATGAAAAGCAAACCAGTCTCAGGATCACAAAGTTAGGATTAGGATTTGGATTTGTAGGACCTGAAGCCTTGGGTCTCTCTGCCCAAAATTCTATATATGTATATAGTTTGGGGTTTTTGTAGCTGTCTTTTTAGGTTTGACAGTTTCCCACCACATTGTTTTGATTTTAGAAAGCACTAGTCCCTGTGGCCACTAGTCTTCTGCCTTATTAAGGTGTGTATGTTCCCATCAGCTTCTTAGGAAAATTTAACTTGATAAATAGATTTCTGAACTCAGTACGTCTACAGCATAGAGCGCTGCCATCAGGAAAACAGGGTTTGGAACTGAGAAAGTTTTTGCTGGGCTGACGGAAACTTGGCACGCTCTATGATAACTTAATGAATGCTGGTGGAAAACAGGCCCCCAAATCCTGGCAGCAGAAAGTAAGCCTGAGCTGTAGGTTTAGTAAATAAGCTGCTCATGCACAACCCTAGATTCAAGGGTGGATTACTGTTGGTCACTGCAACTTCAAGTACTGTCTGTGAAGGAGAAAAGGACCAAGGCAGACAGGAGCTGGGCAGTCAGATCTCCCACAGGATGGACTGCACCAGTGAGATCTCCCAGATCTCTCCTTACCCCCACCCTCCCTGAAACCATGTGCCAGAGGGTAGCTGTCATACAACCACTGTCCTCTAAGGTGGTGAGACCATGCTTTAGGCCCAAAGCTGCTTATTGGATTTTATTATTTATATACAAAATAGATTCAGGTATCTGAGTGCCTTTCAAATTTGTGAAGATCTAAAATATGTAGCCTCAAAGGGTCTCCTAGGTTGTCTTTTCACTCTGCAGAGGTTGATTATTATAAGGACTGAAGTTTCTATCAGTTAAATTTCTTCCATGTCTAAGTGTTTGTAACTGTTCATACCCTGGAGTTGCCAAAACATGATCACGTGACCATCTTTAGCTTAGGTTTCAAACATATTTGAGGTATATGAGTCAGACATCGCTCTGCCTGCCTGCCTGGCACAGTTTAATCCAGTCAGCAGACTCAGATAAAATCTTAATTTTTGCCCTTCATTTAAAATGAGACCAGATGACATAATACCCCTTTTACTTGTGTGGTTACAGTATTACAACATTATACTACAGTTAATTTCCTTCTCTGCTTCAGTGCTTATCTCAGCAAGCGAATGAAGAGGAGCTTGTTCTGATAGCTGTTTCAATCAACTGCTGTCTGTAGAATGTTTTGGGACATTAGGAAGAGGCTTGTGTTCAAGTTAAACACAACAATGAGTGCTCACTGGAGAGGTGGGGAGAGCCTGGGCTCTTGATCTTTCCCATTCTGGGTGAACATGCCAAGCTCTAGATGAAAATAATTTTGCTAAATGGTGGTAAGGGTTTCTGTATCCTGCTTTAGATTTTATTGCAGAGGGAAGAACAAAGTATCCTTCTCTGAAATGCTCAGTAATCTGAAAAATAGACATCCAAAGCATGCAGATGCACATTATCCTCTGCAGGAAAAGCATTAAACCTCTGTCTCCCCAGTCTGAGGTGAGGGATTTAGTTATTAGTAGAATGTCTTATTAGTAGAATAAGAGAGAGGTAATCTTGTGGGTCCTTTCCAACTCAGGATATTCTGTGATTCATCCTCCTGTGTTTTGTGAGAAAGGGGTTGGTTTAGGGACCTGCAATCAAGGATGGATTCTTTCTGCTGGGTCCAAGGGTGCCAATTCTGATTCACAGCAGCTGCTCATCCCTACCCTTATTCAGACTGTCAACACAAACATACTTATTTGCTTCAGGCACAACAACGGAGATCAGCTCAAAAAGTGCAGATTGTTGGCATCAACTTGGCTGAATTTTCTTGGGGTGAGGTAGGGAGGTGCCCCACCAACTGAGTCAGTCACAGGTGGTCTGGGGCAGGAATCTCCAGCTAGAGAAGAGCGAAAACATCTGTCCTCACTTTAGGATGGAGTTCAAAGCTAAAAATACCTCAGGCAGGAGGTTCCTCCTCTTATTCCAGAACTCCATGCTGAAATCAATGGCAGAATAGGTTTAAAGCCTCTGGATGCACTTAAATTCCTCTTTGTAATAGTCCACTACCTCATCATATCTTTCTCCAAGTACGCTCTCTTTCTTGCTCACTTGGAGTCCAGTTCTGGTCTCCTTGAAACTATTGCCAAAAAGCCCCTCAATATGGCAGGGATGAGATTAGGGAATGCAGGGACAGGTGCTCTGCAGTCTGTCACATCTGCTATCCTGGATGCCTGCAGGCAGGATGAGAAGATCCCTGTCCACAGCAACCTCTGTTGTTTGCAGAATCCAGCTTTCTCCTTAAAGGTCACCTCCTCTCCTTCCTGTTTCTTAGTTACTTTTTCTTGTCAGAAAAGTAACTTCTTACCAGATCTGCATGAGCCTGTTTTCTGCAGACTTAGGAGCTTCAACAAATTCTGTCCTCTCCTGTCCTCTCCTTTGGCTCCTCTGCCAGAGAAGCTTGGTGAAGGGATAATAGAGGAATTGGGATGGGTTGGTGTGTATCAGGAGTGCAGCAGCTAGCCCAGATCCATTGTCACAACTGTTTGTGCAATTGCTTCTTAACCCAGTTCACTCAGACAGACATCAGTTTCAACAGATTAAGTACCATATAACTTGGATCTTTTTGACCAAACAGGGTTAGAAATTAATTACATAAGCAGTTTGTCTTGGTGGATCTGGATGGTGTAATGGAACAAGAAGGTGGAGCTTGGAGTAAAATGAGCAATAGGTGACTATAGAACTATGAACAATCTTAACTTTGGCTAGAAGGGAAAGTGCAACATCAGTTCTGTGTGCCAGCAAGGTTATTGCTGACATGAGACTATATCTCACTAGTATTAAGCAATTTCAGAAGAAGGTATCATCCTGAAGTAAATTCTAAGGGTATACTTTGGGTTTGTAACTTCCAGATTACAGACTTCTTGATAAAATCTTTTAGTATGTTTACAAGGGGGTCACCTGATATATTTTTCTTTTGTAGAGATAAAGCAACTTTTCCAGATTCCTACTGTTATTTCAACTTTCATATATTTTTCTCTACTTTGTGCTAAGAAGGAAAAACATTAGTAATATGAATGTATATAGTCAGAGGAAGATAGAAAAAAGAAAATTATTCACAAAATTTTATCTTCAATGCCAACAATAGGAAAGTAGGAGTGGAGTTTTTTGTGTGGTCTGATAGTCACAGGTTGTGATTTTCCCAGATAGTAAAATTAGCATCTATATTGCTAGGACAAAGCTCGAGATTATCTCTGTTAAGAAGACAAAGGGAAAGGTAAATAGGAGCTTTAAATATGGGTATGCTTATTTCCTTTCAGACTTGACTCATCAAAAGAAAGTTAAATTAATTTCATTTGGGAGGTTAGACCAATTACTGTGTGGCAGAAGAGAATGCTAACACATGCTTTATACTGATTTCATTTGATGGAAAATGAATACATAATTATGTGAATAGAGTTTTAAATAATTTAATATCTTTTGTATACTGAGTAAATGGAAGTTGGCAAAAAGACCAACTTTTTTAGCCCTCTTTGTGTCAGCAGAAATAAAAATGTATTTATCACATGAATGGAGTTAATTTCTTTAGATTTAAAGAAGGCAGTATTGCATGTCTACCTCTAAAACCCTTTTGTATGGTACAGATAACATCAATTCTCAAATTAAACAAATTGTGTTACTGGAAAGCCCATGAAATTTTCTTTAACTTGATATTTTTTAAACATTAGTTGGATGAACTTTGTTTAAATTAGGATTGAGTGTAAGTCTTACAATATTATACATCAAATATATTGTAGGTTAAAATATATATTACTTATAAATAGCACAGTGAAGTTTAAGTTAGGTTTTGCCTTGCATCTGTGTAACAAACAATTAAAATAGCTTCTATTTTCCTCTATAACTTTTTAGTTAATTCTCTGCTAAGGATAAAGCAGGCTACACATAATTTAAAGTTGTCCTTTATTTAAATTATTTATAATATTATTTTTTGTAGAGGTAAATTTGTATTCCAATAATCATCCTCAGCATTATATCATAAGCCTCTGACATGCAATGTTGTTAATCTGCTGTATCCCTCAGTTTGCCACAGTTCATTGGCACTATCATTGGTATTGATGGCTTTATTTTTCCTAGATGCCAAGTGAGCAATTCATCAAGAGAACAACAAAGGCTGGAATCAAAAGATAAAACATCCAGGTCAGTAACTCATTGAGTGTCTCACACCTAAAAATGTGCTGGAAGATACAAAAACCACGAACTGATTTGATGTGTGGACATGCCAGGATGGGTAACAGTGTGAGTGTCAGCGTGTATAAGAATGCAGGTGCTTCCTGTGAACCCAAATGCTTCCGTTATTATACATTTCAGTAAAAAAGGTCTGCTGGCAAAGATCTGAGGAATAAAAAAAAAATGAAAAAAAAAGACCTGTTAACCAAAAATAAATGGTTTCCAAATTCACTTTTATGTAATACATTATGTAATACATTTCTGAATACATTTACAGATTTTCAAACCAGCATGCAGAATCTGAGAGATATTTCACCATCTAAAGATGGCTCACAAAGTAAATACAATGGTGGAGTAGTATTTCAAAATGGATTGTGACATCTTGTAGTCATGGGTATCACTTACTTTTTTAGTCATGAATCTTTAACTCAACTGCTTGCTGCTTTATTCTCTGTTCTTATGTTCTCTTTTTTTTTTTTTAACACATTCACCCCAACTTTGTGAGATGTTAATTTCCTTGCTGCAGCCAGAATTTGTCTGACTACACTCATATCTTTTATCCCTTCTTTGCCTTCTCGGTGTATTCATAATTAGGGAGCTGGTTGAAAAAACCTGTCCTTGCTTATAAAAGTCAGGGGCTAAATTCCATTTTGGGAACTCTGAGCCAGCACATGGCAGAGACAACACTGGTTATGGCTGGCCCACATGTGCTTTTCCACAGTTTACTTTCCCAGTGCTCACCACATGCTCTACCAAAATGATCCATGTTGTCTAAAAGTCCTTTATAACCTGCTGAAACCAACCTAGCTCTTCCTGACTGGAGTGGTATAAAAAATGAGGGATAGAAAGAGTGGATGTACAGGAACCACCTGAGCAGCTGAAAAAAGATAGACAGAGGTGGAAGTCAGAGAACCTGCCATCACTGTGTTTTGAAGAAAGTGGAATTCCTATGGTGAAAAATTCAACTCCCTGCAATGAAATGTGGAAGTAAGTGCTGCTTTTCCTTCTATTCTGTGATCAGTGTAGGTCAGTGCTGGGATTGATGGCCTTATTTGTTTTTACAACATATCTGCTGGCAACATGTTGCCAGGACTTAGCTGGTTTATATTTGTTCATAAGGGAAAGCATAGTAACATGTCATCATTCAAAACTCCTTTGCTTTAGAGCAATAAGCAGACTATAGACAGGCTCCTCTGGAAGAAAGTATGGTTCCTTCAGTGATACTTTTTTTATTGACAGGAGATGATTTAAATGATCCGGGTTGCAACTTAAACTCTGAAACATTATCCGCTGCTACTTTAGCATCTACAGCAAGGAGAATGGGACATTTTTTGTGTTCTAGTACAACAGCCAATTGAAACAATCATCAGGAATAATGAGTCACACCATATGGAGTTACCCCATCTCTGGTGTTAAAGACCTAAAGATCTTTAGTGACAAGAATGCCTAAATTGTGATTGCTTTTCACAAGCAGTTTATTCCTTGTTCATTAGTTAGTAAATAGAAGCCTCATCCTTTTCTAACGTACTGATCATACTTTTCTAAGATATGTCATCACAGAAATGTGGTGGGATGACTCACATGACTGGAGTGCTGCCATGGATGGCTACAAGCTCTTCAGAAGGGATAGGCAAGGTAGGAGAGGTGGAGGGGTAGCTCTATATGTTAGAGAGTCTCTTGACTCTGTAGAACTTGAAGTCAGTAATGATAAGGTTGAGTGCCTGTGGATCAGAATGAAGGGGAACGCTAACAAGGCTGACATCCTGCAGCCAGACAGAAAGGGACCTGGGAGTTTGGATTGACAGGAAGCTGAACATGAGCCAGCAGTGTGTTCAGGTGGCCAGCAGGACCAGGGAAGTGATTCTTCCCCTGTACTCAGAGCTGGTGAGGCCACATCTGGAGTACTGTGTCCAGTTCTGGGCCCCTCAGTTCAGGAAGGATATTGAGGTGCTGGAGCAGGTCCAGAGAAGAGCAGCAAGGCTGGTGAAGGGACTCAAGCACAAGTCCTCTGAGGAGAGGCTGAGGGAGCTGGGGTTGTTCAACCTGGAGAAGAGGAGGCTCAGGGGAGACCTCCTCCCTCTCTACAACTGCCTGAAAGGAGGTTGTAGCCAGGTGGGGGTTGGTCTCTTCTCCCAGGCAACCAGCAATAGGTCTTAAGATGTGCCAGGGGAGGTTTAGGTTGAATATTAGGAAAAAACTTTTTACAGAGAGAGTAATCAGACATTGGAATATATTGAAAAACAGCAGAAAAACATGCAGAAGATCAACAGCAAAATCAACAAAAAATCAAACAGCAACATAAAAGCAAACAGGTAAATGATCAGTTTGCGTGTGCTGGTAGACCAGGACATTTTGTGTCCATGCATGCATGTACCTGTAAACAGATAACCACAGTATGGGTGATTGACAATTCTACCAAACACCTTCGAATGATTTCTTCTATTTTGGGCATGATGCCAACTGGAGAGAGACCTTCCAAGCAACCTACTTAGCCTATTGATATCCTACATGACAGTGTTTATAAGGCATCTTAACTCCTTTCACATTTCTGTATTAAGCAGCACAGAGTATCAAGGAAGGTTGAAGGCGAGCCAATGCCAATTCTTTCTTCAGGAAAACCCCAAACCATTAAAACAGTGCTTAAGATCATGTATAAGACTATCAACATTTGTCACTGAGGGAACTTCATGTTACAGTCTGATTATAATTACAGAAAGCTGTAAGGTCCAGGCCACTTAGGGGAAAATCCAACTAATTTTATGCTGTCATTTTAATGACTCTGCTGAGTTGATCACATAGTTATAACTGTGCTGCAATTTTGAAAACTAAATCCATTATTTGATAATTTCCAAGGAAAAGGCAAGGGCCTGTCTGAACAGGAAGGAAGGAGAAATCATACATCTCAAACAAGAAGACTAATAGTTTGGGGTTTTTTTCACCTTGCATAATTCTGATTTTCACTTTTTTTCTACCCCTGCACCAGTTATTCAAGGAAAATGATGTCAGTCTGTCAGCCCAATAGAGAGCTACCTTTCTCTGGAAGTTTCGGTTTCTACGAGAAGCTATCAAGCAATTCTATCTCTAGCATCTCAGAATTCTTCATGATAAATCCAGAAAAATCACTGCTTATGTTCATCTATTAAACTTAGGATGCAAAACTGACATTGTTGTCAGTGGTTATTGATCTAGTTACATTTAGTACTGAAAGCAGTTAGAAGATATAGAAAGCAGTTAGAAAATATATAATAGAGATAGTTGTGATCGTGTGTATAATGTGATATGGTATTTATTTGTACAGTCATTGTAATATATTCCTTTCCCCCACTTTGAGTCTGGCGTGTTTTGTCTGGAAAAACCCATCTCACATTAGGTTGAGATGTGGGAGGGGGCCTAGGACTAGGGAATTAGATTTGGGGACTATCTCAAACCATGACAATAATATATAGGCCTTCAGATGAAGAGAACAGGACTTTGCCATTGCTGACATATACTGAGAATTCAAGTTCATCTAACTATGACTAATCACTAATCTAACTATAACTATCACTTGATAAGGGAGAGGAATTTTTTGTTTGTTTGTTTGTTTTATGCAGTCAATAAGCAGAAAACTGTGTTTCTCAAATACTCCTTTTCTGCATTTGGAGAAAAAGAAAGATGATATGTTTCTTTCATATGATTATTCCTTTTTTTAAATTTTATTTCCAAGTATACCTAGATACATTTTTAAACAGGTCCTATTATAGCATTTTATCTGTAAATTGAGTCTTATAGGTAATACAGACCTTAGATCTTTTAAAGTTATACCTATCATCTGCTTGTTGTACTTTCTCATAAGTCCAAGAAACTATGAAGATTTTCAGAAGTTGCAATAAAGTTACTGTTTCTGATGGTAGTTTTAAAAGACAGTGAAGACCCATCTTATTTTAGGTAGGTTTTCTTAATTCTTAAGTAAGCAGTTAGACATCTGACAGGTTAAATAATACACTCGATGCTCGATAATGCTCAGTAAACAATCAAAACAATTTAAAGAGGATTATTTAATGTGATCTTGTCAAAATATCCACTTGTTTTAATGAGATTGTAATTTTGATAAAAATCAGTGTTACACTGTATTAGACTTCCGTAATACATTACTTGGTATCACATAGTATGTTTCAGTCAAAAAACTTAAATAAGAAAATATAAATATAGGGTATAAGGAAGGGATTAAAATATTATGTGCAATATGAATTTTTTCTTTGTCAGTCGGTCCTGAAGCAAGATCCCTCAGGTGTTGCAACTTGGCCTTAAATGACTCAGTTATTACTGTACACTTACCTAAGTCTGTATTCACTTGTATACTTGAGAGCTCAGGCAAAATGTTACAGTAAAATCCAGTGGATGCAAGCTAAATCTAAGTGAAATCAAATTAGATCTGTAGAGGCAATAGTTAGGAATGGGGACAATTAACCACTGGAAACAGTTCCCTAAGTGCACAGTGGACATCTCTTCAACCAATGTTTTAAAATCAACACTTGGTATTTTTCTAAAATAAGTGTGGTAGTTCAGCTAAGTCATGTAGTGGGAATGAGTCCAAAGAGCTATGCAGGTGTAAAGACACGTCCTACTATCTTCTGGTGTAGGAATAGGTACATTTCCTGAAGAATTTGTAACGGAAGGTTAGAACTCTGTTTTTGCTAAAAAGGCTTTCTGCCTAATTGGTAACTCTTTCTCAAAGGCAATTTCAGTGCTTTCCCCTGCCCGGCATAGCAAGAGAAGTTCTCTGCCTTGCTCTCTGATATGCAGAGAGATAGATAACATGTTTGCAGACATGTACAAGGCCTCCTTGGGCTAGAGAGGGTGGGGAAGGAGAGAGATACAAGAAGGGAAACAAGAGGATCCAAGAAGCCTGGAGGAGGTGGGGCATTGCCTTTAGCCCCGAGAGGCTTGATGCATACAACATCATAAAAAATTGGTCCTTGCATCTGAAATAAACCATTTTTTAATCCTTCCACTGCCTTGGCATTCTTGGGAAGAATACCTGCACATGTTTACTTTACCCTGGTCATGATTTGTTCCCTAGTGGTATCTATACATTGAGTTCTGTGCTCATGTCAGTCTCACAGTTTGTTTGAAACATCTACTAACTTTAAATAACAAGTTTCAGACCTTTTTTGTTTTTCTCTGAAGTATTCTGTATTTCCTTTAATTTTAAAACATTTAGCTACTTTCAAGAGGAGGCATAGGAAAATTAATATTTACTACAGTATAAAGGTTTCCGTAATTATTAGTTCTTTTAGATACGGAAAAAAAAATGAGTACAGAACAGACACTGATGACAAAGACTGAGTTCTGTTTTCAGTTTTGCTATGTATTGAGTTTTACAAGTATTACTTTGTAAGACAGAATCCTGGGAGAACAACTTTTTACCCCAATTAGCATCTCGAAGCAAAAGAAATTTTGTTGCACTTTGCTACTTTTTATTATAGACGACTGCTTTTGATGCTTGCTTTAAAAAGCAAATATTGATGAAATTAATGCCAAGATTTCTAAATCAAAAAGAGGCATTGGACAAAGGCTGTCATAAATCGTTTATCTTTGAAAATATCCACTGAACTTCTGAACACGATAGTGAGCAATACACAGGGAGGGTGTTTGCATTCACATTGAATTCACATCTGCTTAAAAAGAGAAGTGGCAGTTCTTAGGTCAATCTATTGATTTCCTGTAAAAATATTTTAAATATACTGAAAAATAATATTGTCTTCACTTATAAGATGTGCAAACATTTTCTGATGGATTACACCATTCTAAATTTTTTTTTTTTTTTGAAAATCCAAACCCCAAAATTCTATTTCAAACAACCAGACATAAACCATAATAACAGAACATCAAAGTTATACTGCTAAGGTTTGAAAAATCAAGACACAGGTATGTGTCCACTAAGTATGTCTGTTAAGTCTTAATTTTGGCCCCTTGTGAATATTCATTATTAAGCAGTTTTAAATGTTCTTACAATGTACCATACGTTGCATATAAATTTGTGTTTTCTAGAAGTAATTTAAAATGAGTGAAACAAAGCTTTGAAAAGCTGTTTACTAAGTAATGCCAAAGTAATTGTAAAATTTGTTGTCTTAATTATGCCTTTGGAGAATAAACATGTAGTTAGGCATCAAAGAAGAGGTTTCTTGATATATGCATAAGACATAAGTCCAAACAATTATCAGCACATTTAGCTAATGCATCACTTAACTTTTGACCAAAAAGAAGTGATATCAGCACCTGTGGTTCATTGACCAAAGATTGAGAAGAACTGTACTTATCTCTCAAGAGGTCATATTGCATTTTTTCTCCCTTGTAGGAATAGTAATTTTCCTGAAAGTAATTTAATACAATGTAATTTTTTCTAGTCACTGCTCACTCTGTATCTGTTCTACTGTTAATTTGAAGATCACATTTTTTCAAAGATATTATATCGATTTTAGTTACAGTTCTGAACTTCACCCAGGGGGTGTAATTTCCAATGTTGATCTCAAACCAGGCATGGACAGATAAGCTAACATCAGTTACTAGGTTCATAAGAGCAGAAAAAAATTAATTTCTGTTGGTGTTGCAAGTTCCTCTTGTTAGTGCCACAACCATCAGTTTGGGGATCACCATTTGAAATATGTCAAAAGAGGAGAGTGAATATTTGCAACAGAAGAGTTGTCATTCAGGGCAGCAGCACAGCACAAAACTGAGCCTGACATTGAACTGTTCTTTTTGGGATAGGCCTCACACGCTGTAAGCAACCAGACAGAACGTACAGTGTTTCTACACTCTCTCATGAATTTCTAATTGGTAACTAATGTTACCTGCACATAATGGAGTTATAACAGGGTTATAGTGTGAACAGACATCTGGTAATGTGCATGTAAGTGAACTAAAGTCATAAAAATGAGAGTGTTAGGTTATAGGATTCTTTGAGGTGAACAAATTCCTTCTCCTAGAGAGAGTTTTGTTTGAATTAGATTTTGAACAAATAACAAAAATCAGTCCATTGAAAACAAGCAGTCTGGGACATGGTTCTTGTTTACACTGTGTGTAAGCAATGCAAATTGTCTTTAAAGGGAATGAATATTCTATTTGCATCACTTTAAGTCTGATTTATATTGCCAAACTGGTATAAAGGGGCCTTTGGGAATCCTTGAAGAAATTTTCAAAGATCTTAATGGAAAATATATTATATTTACATTGGTTTTCATAAGATATGAAGCCAAACTTAACAGGCGTTATCTTTAATATTTTCTTCCCCAAGGTAAAATATGGAAAGTACAATAGAAACAAAAATCAAAAGAAAAATATAGTTGGAATCAAAATGTCACCCAAGCAGTTAATCAAGAACCTTGTAAACCTCTGTATGAAAGCAGGTTTGGTTTTTAAACTCTAAATTGTTATCTGAAAAGAAAAGGCAACTAAATGTAGAAGGTATGTGTCATATGTCTGGTGTGATGTGGTAATAATATGTTCTGATGATTACAGAGCATGTACCTGAAGGCATTTTATCTTAGTCTATGATTTCATTCTTCTATTTCTAGTGGATTGAGGCACATAATTTCTTTCAGAAAGGCTTGATTAGAAAATGAAAATGTGTTAAAACACATTTTTCCTTTCTCCTTCAATGAAAATGAGAAGAAAATGTTGGTCTTTTGAAAAAACTACCAAATCACTCAAATATGGTTTATATGGTAAACTAAATAAAAAACCTGAATGCTTTCTGAAGCTCGTTGGATTTAAAAAAAAAAAAAAAAAAGAAAGGCATCTTTGAAAAGCAACCATTTTATTTTATTTCAGATTTTTCATTGCTGCAAAATTTCAAGGGCATTAAAATGACTTCCCCTACACTCCTCATTAGAATACTTCTCTTGTTTCTTCCCTGAAAAATCTTTAAGCCATCAAATGTGTATAGCACGATAGCACAAATTCAAAATTAGGAAGTACAGTATGGGAGATGACATAATTTGAGATGCGGGATAAAACCAAAATCCTTTCCACAGATAAAAATAAAAAATGCTTATCCTTTTTGAGGTGTCTATCAGGCAAAAAGTGTCAGATAAATTCCAGTTTTGTTTATTATTTTGCACTTAGCTAACAGACACTAGAGGTTTTTTTAATGAATTCTCTATTTTTTTCTTATTGGTATATGTTATTTTTAAAAATTATTAAATAGTTGTTTTTTTGCTCACCTGAGCTGACAGCACATAAAAGTATGAAGTGTTTACTATGTAAGCTGTGAATTAGTTATTTTACAGTCCTTGAGGAGAAAATGTATACTGTGCTACAAATACAGTTTACACAGGACACATAGTATGAAAATAAGGTTATACTTACCTTGGTTAAAAGAAATATAGCACCTCTGATATTGTAACAATTTGCATAGATTACTAGTATGTCTTCTAACACCTATATTTTTGAAGTATTTGCATGTTTAAACCACTTCCTCCTATTCCCATAACCTCCCATCATTTTTTTTGGTGTTACTGTGCAATGTAACAGCCCAGTTACATTGCTGTTGTAATCCAAAAAAACACCAACCAACCAGCCTCTGAATTATGGAACTTAATTTCCAACTATGATCATGTCAAGTCATGTCAGATTGTGCAGAGAAACATCAAGAGATAACTCTTTTTCTGTTCCATATTAGGCTATCTATCTATATAGTGTATATATATATAAAAGTAAAATATGTATCTAACATATTCTCCAGAGTTTTTTGGACTTGTAATGATCTGATCATGAAGTGCCTGGCAACATATGTGGGTAGCCTGTGAAGGCTATTTAAAGAAGTCCAGTGAGATTGAAAAAAACTTAGAACTGATCCCACCAATGCTAAGAATTTCAGTTCTAACCTTTTTAAAAATAAAACCAAAATCTCTTTGCAGATATGATACAGAAAATAGTGAAATAAGATATCTGAGCATAAGATTAAAATAAATGCCTTATCTTGTATACCCACACACAACTAACATGACCTAACATGTTAGAAAATAATAGACGTGGTTTGGTAAATAATTTTGTAAGGGTACAGACCTGGATTTTCAGATGCTCACTTTGCACTTTACTTGGCTCAGACAACTCTACTTTATAGTCCTGTAACGTGATGGAATGATAATTGGGCATTGATAAAAACATCTATCATCGTTGTATTGTGATTTGAGTTATATTTGTTTTAAAGTTGAGCAGTAAGTTG
This sequence comes from Manacus candei, assembly GCF_025592945.1. Classification (NCBI taxonomy): domain Eukaryota; kingdom Metazoa; phylum Chordata; class Aves; order Passeriformes; family Pipridae; genus Manacus; species Manacus candei. The sequence continues at coordinate 8,939,888 of NW_026138091.1, read as the reverse complement.
TTGTGAAATAAACCCTATGGGTTTGGTGACTGCACTTTGACAGCTCCTTCATTTCCAGTACAACTGTGAATCATTCTTTAAATCAATAGAATTCTAGGATTACCTGAAAGAGTTTTGAAGAATTTGCCAGTAAGAAAAAAATTATGACTCTTTTTTAGTACATATCCCTTTGTGTTCCATATCCTCCCTAATACTTCTGTACCCTTGCCGTGGACATTTTTCCACCATTCCTTCTGGGACAAACCACCCTGATTTTGAAGTTTTGTTCAGCCAATTCATTCAGTGGAAGTGTTTTCTAATCAGTAATTTAAATGATTCATGTGCAAAGAAATTAAAATCAAGACAAAGTTTCATTAACCTCCTGGTATTATTTATGCCAATTACTTTAGATCATTGGAAGGAGATTAATATTTGCCCATGGTTGAAAAGAAGTATCTAATTACATAAACAAGATTATATAAAGCCAAAACTGCTTCATATAGAAAGCTGTTTTAATTGTTACTTTCATGATAATCAGCTATTAACCACACAAGTGGTTGGTTGATCACAAGGACAGGGCTAAGGCTTGCCAGAGTTATTCTGATGACTCAGAAAGTCCAAAGCAAACGTGAGTCTTGTAAACAATGGCTACAAATAATATAATCAATATTCATTGCAGCTCGTGTGGCGGTGTATATTAGCAGAGAGGAATACAGATGATGCTATAGCGGACTTAATCTCTGAAGACACATTTCATCTGACTGTCCCATGTGCTCTGGCCCTCGTTTGATGCTGAGACCACCAGGAACACGGGCTAAAAAGTCATAAAAATTTTGTTTTCTCCACTTAATATATGTAGGCAAAAGGGAAAGAAGCTTACACTAATATGAAGTTTTTTCACTCCAGGGCACACAAGCAGAACAGTGGCATTCTGTCTTCCTGCTTTTTCATACCCAGCATGTTAAATCTTCTGAGACTCTTAGTGGCAAACGGCAAGTGATCAGGAGTTTGACATGAGTGTGGAATTTCATAGGTCAAGCTCATGTATATACATATATATATAATATACATATATATGTGAAGATTTTAAACAGACATTTAAAGAAGTCATAAGAAGGTTCAGAGCTGAGGGAATTTGTTTCATGGAGTAGTTAAGTGTGAAGAGGAGGGATTATCACCTTAGGCTTTTGCCCTTTGGTGTTCCTACACTATAGAACTAGGCTGATGTGTGAAAGTCAGAAAGTTTATGACTAGGGAGCTTGGCTGATCACAACCAAATGAAAGAGAGCTCAGTAATGTGAGAAATGAACTGAAGAAGTGTGTTGCAAATTATATAACACAAATGCATTTGAAGAAGATGTTAAGAGAGGAGTGAAAAGTAAATGAGTTATACAAGAGGAATCTTTGGCTTTTTACTGTTTACTGTGAGTAAAAAATCTTCACTCTCCTTTTCCTTCCCCTTGACATCCATCTTCCCTTGTTCTCTCTCAAACCTCCTTCTGTTTGACTAGAGTGTCCTTGCTTTTCCACTCTGAAAGTATGATCAACGTGCCTGGTAATGCATGGTGCAGACTGTTTGCTTCACTAATTTTGGCTACAGAAACTACTGTTAATTCTTACATTCCTCTGCCTCTTTAACACAAGAACCACTTTGAAAAAATATGAAATTAATTAATGATGCCACAAGACTTCTGCCTAATTTTGCTTTATTAAGGGCTTAGACTATTTCAGCTTGGGCAAGAGGCTGGAGTTATCTGCCAGGGCCATGTAAGTCAGAGCTTTTAGCTTTCAGCTTTTAGAATGAAATATTTACTCGCTTTGGGGGAAAACCAAAAAAACCAACCAACCAAACAAACAAACCCACAAAAAAACCCAAGCAACGAACCATCAAAAGAATCCCCACATCCTACCCTTGTACAATATTGTCACGTTTTGCTTTCCTGGACAAATAAACAAAAATGATGCTCAGCTTCTGGTCTTGGTATATTACTTCAATTTTCTCCAACTGTCTCTGTCTTTGCCTGCATGCATGAGGCTGTGCACAGCATTTGCATGTGCACTTCCCTAGAAGATTCTCACACGTTTGCACTTCTCTAGAAATTCATCAAATGTTGAATGTGCAGTAAAGTTCTGTCAACATGAAATGCCAAAATCCTTGGAATGATTCAGGTTAATAGGCAGTTCTCAGTCGCTTCAGATCAATTCTTCAGAAGAGCTCAGTTCTTGCACAACCTTTACTAAAAATAATATTTTAGACAGTGCTGAGAAATAAAAAACTCTGATTGACCAGACTTTCAAAGACAATTGCCAAGATCTTAGCTTTTCTTATAATGATCATTTAATCTGAATCTAAACAGAGGTTGAGTTTAACTTGAGTATATGCCTCTAAGTGTACAAGTATATGCCTCTAAGTGTATAAGAGTATATGACTCTAAATTTTATAAATACGTTGATCTCCAAGTTTTTTCTGACCAGAGAGGGAATTTTTTTCATTAAGACTAGGCCCTGACTTGGAATACTAGGCTTATTTCCGTGTCTTGGCATGAACTTGAATTTTTAAATTGAAAATAATTTATTAGCTATTCTCTAGAGGCATAAGTGTATAGTTTCTATGCCTAGGCATGCTAAACCTTGCCAATTCTGTTCTTATTTATCTGGACTGAGTTTTATTGTATTAGTTTAGATCATATTATCCTGCTTGTGTATTGCGCGTAGTTTGTTTTTTCAAGTGATTTATTAAACTGGGCTAGCAGACACATGCTGTTACTTCCTTTGTGTGAAAGAGCAATGTAGGGAGACCTAACCAAACTCACTGACTGTGGTTTGTTGCAGTGACATTTTAGATCAATGTAATGATCTCTCGAAGAGTTTGCGCTGTTTTAACCAATAATTATTATGCTATCATTGTACTTACCTTTCAATGCTATAAACAGTAAATAATTAGTCACCTTATATTTCTCTGAGGCATAATTTCAAAAGGACTTTAAGAGAAATTCAGTCAAAAAAATGGTTCTAAATTACTATTCAGATTTTATGGAGTTCTTCTGCTCTTTTTAAAAAGTCTGAGCAAATGACATCTCTGTGTTTTCCAAAATATGATAAACCAAACTAAGATATCCACAAACTTTTCCCATATCCTCTTAAACAATCTTCATTTTCTTGAAAAATAAAAAAATAACCTCATAATGAAAAGAGACTGAAAAGGCAAGAGGAGGGGGGTGAATGGAAAGAAGAATTTGTTTAGGAAACACTTGTTTTTGTATATTCAGGCCTGCATTAAGTGCTTGACCTGTCTCCCTATAAACACGGTCAAAATACCCCAAGGTATTAAAATCCAGTGTGTCAGCAAGTACTAAGAGTCAGGTGTTTAGTGCTCTAGATATGTGGATGCTTGAGATTTTGCCAGGCACCACTGAACAGCTTTCATCAGTGCATGGTTTATAATGTGATAAAATATGCTGAATGAGAACAATGGTGGAAACAACAAAATAAATAGGCTTTCTCTCAGCTGGGCTTCTGCCTGATGTAATTCTTATTGCTTATAATACCAAAGTGATCTTAATGTATATTTCTTTTCACTCTGTGTGGTTCAGCCTGCATAAGCTTTCGGCATGGACCTTACAGTTGAGTTGTGAGAACTTACTTGGTAGGGGTATATTTTTTGTACTTCTAAGTATGCAAGGAAATCTTTCCAGACAGCTGCAATCCAGCTCATAGTTCTTAATTATCTCCAACTTCCCAAGCAGTCTTTCACTATCCCAGACTCTTTGGAGTTTGTTGCTCTTGCTCTCCATATACATATTATTTGCAAGAGTTCTGACAGTTCTGAGGATAATTTCCTGCTCCAGCTGGTAAACAAACCTACCAGAGATGGGGCCTCCCTAGACCTGCTGTTCACAAACAGAGAGGGGCTGGTGGGAGATGGGTCGGAGGTCATCTGGGGCACAGTGAGCATGAAATAATAGAGTTTTCAATGCTCAGGGATGCAAGAAGGGCCATCAAAAAACCCTCTATCCTGGACTTCTGGAGGGTAGATTTCAGCCTATTCAGAAGACTAGTTCAGAGGGTACCCTGGGAAACAGTCCTTGAAAACAAAGGGGTCCAGCAGGAATGGACATGCTTCAAGAAGGAAATCTTGAATACACAGGAGCAGGCTTTCCCAGTGTCCTGAAAGACGAGCTGCCAGGGAAGATGGCCAGCCTCGCTGAACAGAGAGATTTTGAAGGAAATTAGGGGAAAAAAGAGCCTACCAATTATGGAAAAAAGAGCTGGCTACTCATGAAGAGTTTAGGAATGTAATTAGGTCTTGTAGAAAGAAAATTAGAGAGATGAAGGCACAATTTGAAGTCAATCTTGCCACATCTGTTAAGTATAACAAAAAGTCCTTCTACAGATACATAAGTAGCAAAAGGAGCGACAGGGAAAACCTCCATTTTTTTATTGGACGTGGGCGGGAACATAGTTATCAAAGATGAGGAAAAAACTGAGGTATTTAACACCTTCTTTACCTCAGTTTTCAATAGTAAGATAGGATGTCCTCAGGACAGTTGGCTTCTGGAGCTGGTCGACAGAGCTAAGAAGCTGAATAGCCCCCCTGTAATCCAGGAAGAAACACTTTGTGACCTGCTGAGCCACTTGGATCCCCACAAATCTATGGGACCAGATGGGATCCACCCGAGGGTGATGAGGGAGCTGGCGGAAGAGCTCTCCAAGCTGCTCTCCATCATCTACCAACAGTCCTGGCTCACTGGGGAGGTCCCAGATGATTGGAAGTTGGCGAATGTCACACCAATCCACAAAAAGGGCTGGAAGGAGGACCTGGGAAACTACAGGCCCGTCAGCCTGACCTCAGTGCCTGGCAAGGTTATGGAGCAGATCACCCCAGATGCAATCACACAGCACCTACAGGATGGACAAGGGATCAGACCCAGACAGCACAGGTTTAGGAAGGGCAGGTCCTATCTGACCAACCTGATCTCCTTTTACCATCCAGTGACCCGCCTGGTGGATGAGAGGAAGGTTGGGCTGTGGATGTGCTCTGCCTGGACTTAAGCCTTTGACACAGTCTCCCATAGCAGACTCCTGCAAAAGCTGAAAGCCCATGGCTTGGACAGGAGCACTCTGTGCTGGGTTAGGAACTGGCTGGAGGGCCGGGCCCAGAGAGTGGTGGTGAACGGTGCTGCATCCAGTTGGCGGCCGGTCACTAGTGGTGTCCCCAGGGATCAGTGTAGGGCCCAGTCCTGTTTAATATCTTTACTGATGATTTAGATGAGGGGATTGAGTGTACCATTAGAAAATTTGCAGATAACACCAAGCTGGGGGGAGTGTCGATCAAGTGGAAGGCAGGAGGGCTCTGCAGAGGGACTTGGACAGGCTGGAGAGTTGGGCTGATTCCAGTGGGATGAGGTTCAACAAGGCCAAGTGCCGGGTCCTGCACTTTGGTCACAGCAACCCCCTGCAGCGCTACAGGCTGGGCACAGAGTGGCTGGAGAGCAACCAGGCAGAAAGGGACCTGGGAGTTTGGATTGACAGGAAGCTGAACATGAGCCAGCAGTGTGCCCAGGTGGCCAAGAAGGCCAGTGGCATCCTGGCCTGGATCAGGAACAGTGTGACCAGCAGGTCCAGGGAAGTGATTCTTCCCCTGTACTCAGGGCTGGTGAGGCCACACCTGGAGTACTGTGTCCAGTTCTGGGTCCCTCAGTTCAGGAAGGATATTGAGGTGCTGGAGCAGGTCCAGAGAAGAGCAACAAGGCTGGTGAAGGGACTCAAACACAAGTCCTATGAGGAGAGGCTGAGGGAGCTGGGTTGTTTAGCCTGGAGAAGAGGAGGCTCAAGGGAGACCTCCTCACTCTCTACAACTGCCTGAAAGGAGGTTGTAGCCAGGTGGGAGTTGGTCTCTTCTCCCAGGCAGCTATCAGTAAGACAAGAAGGTATGTTCTTAAGCTCTGCCAGGGAAGGTTTAGGTTGGATATTAGGAAGAAATTCTTTACAGAGAGGGTAATCAGATATCAGAGTGGACTGCCTGGGGAAGTGGTGGATTCTCCATCCCTGGAGGTTTTTAAGATGAGACTGGATGTGGCACTTAATGCCGTGGTCTAGTAACTGCAGCGGTAGTGGATGAAAGGTTGGACTTAATGATCTCAGAGGTCTTTTCCAACCTGGCTGATTCTATGATTCTGTGACTTCTCAGCCTTCTCTCTTAGCTGTAGAAGCCAGCTGCCTGCAATCAAATGACCATGCCTGGGACTACTTTGAGCACCATGGAAGGAATGAGGGAAGTTTATGAGCAAGTGTCAAGAGTCCTTTCACAACTAATGTGTGAATGAAGTTATAGAGAAGCTAAGGGTAAACCACTGTCATTCTAAAGGGATTAATACTCTCCCTGAGGTAAAAATCACTGTATATTTCCCTTCATCTTGTAGTCTTCCCTTGGTATCTCCTATTAACTAACATCAGAAAAAGGAAATAAAAAGATACACCTATCTTAAAATAGTGTAAGATTTCCTAAGGATCAAGGTAAATACTACAGAACTGAAAATGAAAATGGATATAGCAGACAACTAAATACAGAGTAGAATGAAAGAGTGGCTCATTGAGAAGCCACATCAATCAGACCATTTTTGTTAGGCCACAGAAGCCCAACCGAACTTTGTTGGACACAACATTGCAGGTTAGATGGAGTTAAGGTATGAATTAGTATGTATGCTCTGCTGAAAACTTGTTTCCAAAACTTGTTTATATATTGCACAGATTTTTTTGTGAAACAGTTTTTATGGTGAGGGGGAGCTTTTGTACATGGACCCTCATTTGTTCATTTAAAAGCAAAATGTTTGTTCAGCATATATGTTTGAAAAGTAGTTGACACAGACATAGGCTCACCTGCCAATTTCCAGCAGTGTTCCTGCTGGAAAAAGTGTGGTACTGGCAACCAGAGCAGTAACACCTTAAACCACAAAGAATGGATTCACCCACAATTGCTTCTCAAAGCCCTAACACATCTGAAGGATTGCAGTGGAAGTAACCATAATGCAACACAGACAGTGTGGGGAGCTTGACACCAGGCCTGTGTACTGTCTTTGGACAAAAATGTGTATCAGCTGTAGTCTGAAAGAAACTGTGAGTACCTCAATGGACAAGGGAAGAGCTAAGGATGTCACCTATCTAGACTTCTGTAGGGTCTTTAACAAGATCCCCAACAATATCCTTCTCTCTAAATTGGGGAGATATGGATTTGATGGTTGAACTATTTGGTGGATATGGAATTGGCTGGATGGTCATGACTTAACATCTGGATGCAAATCAGTGGTGGGTGGTGTCACTAAGGGGGTTTCTATCAGGACCAGTACTGTTTCATTGATCTTCATGACTGAAAATCCTTAAAGATAGACTAAACCACTTCCTGCTCAGGACATTTTATATGTAGTACATCCCTATGGTTGGATCAATACATGGTGAAAGGTGTAAGTACTCTACATGACTTGGTTACATCATGCTTAAGTTTTTGGGTGGTTTGAGGTTTTTAGTTGTTTGTTTGTTTGTTTGTTTATTTTGGTGTGTGTCAATGTCCTTTGACAATGATAAAATTAGCAGGGGAAATAAAATAAGAAAAATAATTAGCACAGCTAGTATGTCTGCAGTTTTCCTTAATGTTTATTTTGAAGGGCTTTGCTAACATCCAAAAAGAAAGACTGAAGAAAAATTGGGCTGACATAGAAAACTCATTCTCTTTCCACTAGGGGGTGAAAAGTTTTGAGGACACTAGTATTCAGAAATCAGAATCAGATGATAATGTGATGTTTGTGTAATACAATGTTTACATTTGGAATCATTCACAGAATAAGAGGAAACCATTCATGTTGTCAAATGTATTGCTTCTTCAACCCAACATCATTGCATTAATTATTGTATTAAAGTTTAGTATAGTGGGCACACTTGCACTTATAAATGATTCAGACATCCTATATTTTCAAATAAAAGAGGATCATTAGGTCCCTTAGTCTTGCTTTCTGTATAACACAGAACAGAAACTTTCACTATTCATAGAGAATATAATTTTTTGTTGAGGTCCAGTGTTTTAGAAAACAATCAAACCCAGATTTTAAGGCTTCATATGATAGAGAGGATACCACCCCACATTGTACTGCATCTTACTAGTGATCTATCAACATTAGCTTTAAATATGTACAGTAATGACTAAGGTTTTGTAGCAACATTTGCTCTTGATGTGTTGCATAGTTGCTTTGCATAGTCAATTCAAGCCAAGCTAAGATCTTATATATCAAATAAAGGTTGAATATAGATCCTAAATTCCTAAGGCAATGAACAGTGTTAGAATTAAAGCACATCTCTCACCTGGATGCACATTCCATGCCATCACTAGTACATAATCCCATGTGCCTCTCATTATTTTTTTCCCATTCAATAGTCTTTAAGAAGAAATATGTTTGCCCACTTAAATATCTTAAAAATAAGAATGATGAGTCATGCCTACATAAACAACAGATGCTCAAGTATACCTTGGGGTGAATACATCAGTCAGAATATTCATTATCACATAATATGCAACCACATTATCTTCATCTGTTCCTGTGGTGTATTCCCAGGAAACCTAGACAGCATATTTCATTACACAAAGGAGATCATTGGGTTCAAAGCACATTCATCAAGTCTTCACAATCCCTTTTTGAAGAGTTGAAATATGCATAAACATTCCTAAAAAAAGCAAAACCAAACAGCATGGGCAGTATACAAAATAAATTTTAGCACAATTTTACAATAATTTTCTCTAATCCCACAAAGAGGATCTTAATATGGCAAATCTAAGTGGTTATTTTTGAAAAATAACCTATGAAAAAATGTGAAGATGTTCAGGATGTGTATTCACAATATTTGAGATAATGATCTTTACTGTAAAATTCAGGTACAATATGGCATTGGGGTCCTGAATAAACTTCATGGTTTTCCCTTCCTCACCCTCACTGTAGTTCCTTTTCTATTTCTTAATCTTGAGACCGAAATATTTGTTTATATATTTCTTTATACAGTTTCTGGATGGTCAAGCACTTTACCAAGCTTCCCAGGAGAATGGTCCCCAAGCCTACCAGTGTTCAAGAAGTTTTTGGACAATGCTTTCAGTCACATGGTTTAACGTTCATGCTGCCCTATGTGGAACCAGATGTTGGACTGATCCTCTTATTTCTCTTCCAGCTCAGGATATTCTGTGAATCTATGAGTCCATGAAAGTCACACCAACTAGGATCATCCCATGGACTGACTATCTCTGTAACATATGTCCAAGATCCCATACACAGGGCGTGGAAAGAACTTCAACCTCATATTTCCATGAGAGGGATGCTTTCAGCACACATTATGCAGGGGCACTATATATCGTGCCTCTACCATGCTATTTGCAGCAGGCATTCAGTTTCTGAAGACTAGACTCCAAATAGAGGTCCTTGTCCATTTTTTTCCTATTTCTTCCTTCTGCTTTCCTTGGAAAATTCAAATGTATCCCTTAACCAGACTGGACTGTTACCTTGACAGGCCTGGATATCCTTCAGTATGTTTTCAGAAATATATCTGTTGACTTTATGGGTAACATAACTAATTACTTTAGTTGGACTAGGTCAGTTTACCACTCCTTATCACACACTCCACTGTAGTAGTTAGCTATTCTTTCAGTGTGGCCTTAATTTAAACATCCAATTTAGGTCAATTGGATTCCACCAGAAATTTTATTGTTGCAATAAACATTATTTGATGACCTTCTATGACAGGGCTACAGCATTGGTGGATAGGGGCAGTGCAACTGACATTATCTACCTGCAGAGCTTTTGACACTGTCCCACAGCATCCTTTTCTCCAAGTTGGAGAGACATGGATTTGATGGATGGATGACTGGGTGGATAAAGAACTGGCTGGATGGCCATACGCAAAGAGTTGTGGTCCACATGGAACCAGTGACAAGTGGTGTCCCTCAGCAGTTGGTACTGTAGCCGATACCCTTCAACATCTTTGTTGGCAACACGGACAGTGGGATCAGGTGCACCCTCAGAAAATTTGCTGACAACACCAAGCTGTGTGGTGCAGTCAGCATGCTGAAGGGAAGGGATGCCATCCAGAGGGACCTTGACAGGCTTGAGTGGTGGGCTGATGCAAACATCATGAAGTTCAACAAAGGGAAGTGCAAGGTCCTACACCTGGGTCGTGGCAGGTTGGCCAGAGAAGTGATTGAGAGCAGCCCTGCAGAGAACGACTTGGGGGTGATGGTTGATGAAAAGCTCAATGTGAGCTGGCAGTGTGCACTCGCAGCCCAGAAATCCAATGATGATTCTTCCCCTCTGCTCTCGTGAGGGGAAGTACTGGAGTACTGCATACATTTCCGGTGTCCCCAACATAAGAAGGACATGGAACTGTTGGAGCAAGTCCAAAGCAGGGCCATGATGTTTATAAGAAGACTGGAGCACCTCTACTATGAAGATAGACTGAGAAAGTTTGGCTGTTCAGCCTGGAGAGGAGAAGGGTACATGGAGACTTTCCAGTATCTGAAGGGGGCCTACAGGGAAGCTGGAGAGGGACTCTTCATCAGGAACTGTAGTGATAGGACAAGGAGTAATGAGTACAGATTGAAAGAGGGGAAATTTTGGTAAGATATTAGGAAGAAATTTTTTACTGTGAGGGTGGTTAGACACTTGAACAGGTTGCCCGGGAGGTTGCGGATGCTCCAACCCTGGCAGTGTTCAAGGCCAGGTTGGATGCAATCTTGAGCAACCTGGTCTAGGGACCACCTCTGCCCATGGTGGGGGAGGACGAGATGATCTTTAAGGTCCATTCCAACCCCTTAATATTCTATGATTCCATGTTCTTATGCACACTTTGTGCCAAATTCTGCTTTCAACTTATCAGTGATATATGTAAAGTTATGCCAGATTTATATAAATATGATTGAGAATTAGAAGTTATACACCACTCTATAGTATGGATGGTGACACCCATTTAGATTTAGATTATAAATAGCCAGGGTGTCTTCCCCACTTAAATTCCAGAGTTAACCCTGAAGACAGAAGCCTCTGCAAAATACTGTCTGAGATAATGATTTTAGAATAATTTTAGGCACAATAAAGGGTCAATTGAATCTAAACTCTGGTTACCACAAAAGTTTTTCACTGAATGAGATCAATAGTTGGTCTTGCATGATCAGCTTTTGCTGAAAAAGCCATGTAGTACTGATTTTGTTATCACGAAGATGATGATATTTTTCATGGCAAGTTTTTCAGGTGCAAAGGAATTTGCAGGAGAAGAAATAATGAGGAGGGAGAACAAGTTACGATTACAGAGAATAATTAATTTAAGTGGGTGTCCTTCAGCCAAAAGTTTTTCTCAGTATTCAAATGCAAGACAGTCTAGTTGGGAACCAAGACTGAAGGTGAGCATAAGAGGACAGAAAACCCTGTCTTGGAAAGCAATGAAGCACTTAAGATTTGGGAATCCAGAGCAATTAATATATCTCAATATAAAAAAATTATGGGTGAAAGACTATGGCAAAAAGATCTCTATGAATCTTAGTTATTTAAGAGATAACCACAACACAAGGTGGAATAAGATAAGCAATATTACTTCTCTAAATAGCATGGTTATACTAGATTAGCACATCTGTGCTATCATCTGTACTTGAAAAGAATGCAGATACAAAAAGACTAAAAATTTCGAACAGTTTTGAAGGTGAACTTGAGAGTATAAAGTTTATAACGTAAGTTGAAAGGAACTCAGCTTCTGTGAATTTCTTTGTTTGTAGAAAACAGCCCCTGTGTTCAGGTGATACTGAGGAAAGCTTTGATACTTAATGAGAAGAAAAATGTTAAAAGGACTAGTGAGTGTATCTCAAATCAGACAAACTGAATGATAAAGGTAAGTGCTTTCATAATAGTAGTTAAATGTAGAGATACCTTACACAGAAAGGCAGCATATGAAGGATCATTTGTTGATCTTAGCATAAGCTATTTGAGTGAAATACAGATGGGTTGTGAATACAGGAGGTTGGAATACATGATCTAAAGGTATTATCTGGTCTTAAAACTTACAGACTAGAAAAGCCATTAGCAATTACATGTACAGTTTCTCTTAGAAAGTCCTCTCTTTTCTGTATTTATGTCATACCTCTGTCATTTTGGTAAAAGAAAGAAAAAGTATAATACACTGCATGTGAAGGGTCTGAAAATAGAGGTAATATAAAGATTTTCAAAGAACTTGTTTCTCTTGTTTTTTAGGGCACAGACTAAATGTGTCAGGAACTTAATAGCCATCCTTCTTTCCCATTATGTTTTCCCATACAACACATGCATTATAAATATTTGTACTATGCAACCCTAATATTTGTACAATCTGTTTCACTCACTGGTTACTTAGTTTTACAGTTTCTTATTTGTATTAAATTTAGCTGGCAAATATGTATTACTGAATTTGTTACTATATTTTCTTTGTAACGTGAAAAGACAATAACACATCTGAGGAAAATTATCAAACATATTCAAAAGGAGAGAGACTTTAAGAGGAGGCTCACTATGTGTTTAGGAGTCTAAACCACCTCCTACTCCAAGGGCAAAAGAACAGGATTCATACCCCTTACAGACAGGAGTTTTTGCAGTGGGCTGTGTTTGCCCATATTTAACACTTTCCCCAATACCATGCATTTTGTGAAAATAAGATTGGACAATCTGAAATAACTAAAAATGTCTTGGTGAAGCTTCCTATCATTTAAATAAAAAAAGGGCACAGATTAAATATACACTGGAATTCTTGTCTTTTAGGAATTATAGAAAGTACTATGTAGTTCTCACCTCTATGGCACACAAAATACCGGTTAAGAATGTATGAACTGAATGTATCTCTCCAAGCACAATGTGGAATTATGCACTGAATAAATGTGAAAATAAAATTAATTTTACTTATTTGTATTGCTGCAAAGGTGGCAGTATCTATATACCATACAGAGAATTTTCATACCTTTTCAAAAACACATATAAATGTAACTCATAGTAGTAACAGATATTTTCCCATTGAGTTTAAAATTTTTTTCAGTGCTGTAGGCCTCTCTTTTAAAGAAGCAAATATGCTGCAGCTGCACATAGCCATAAAAACTCCTAGTTAAATGTGTTTCTTTGAGTGATTATTTTATTTTAAAAATTTTTTGTAATGAAAACATCTCAAAAAGTGAACAAAAAGACAAATATTTTTTTTCTTTCATACAATTTTAGACCCAGGTAGTAGAAATACAGAATGAAATTTTTTTTTTTTTAGAGTTGAAATAATTTCATAATGACAACAAAAATATTCTTTGGGTTTTGTTTTGCTTTTTGAGTCTTGATGTTGTCTGAAATGGCCAAGTCATTAAAACTCTTCAAGTGAGAGATTGCAGAGAATGTAGCAGTCTTGATGAGACTTAAAGTACTATTCTATAATATCCAGATACATTATTTTGAACATACTTTTATATTTTTTAATGTTCCCCACAGCAGCAAGAAATAGAAGATATCAGCATGGGAGACCTTGTGTAGTATGAAATAGTGGTAATATGTTGATGAGTCCAAACATTCAATTTTCTGTAGCCAGAGTGAATTTAATTTGGGGGAATACATTCAATTTATGCTTTGTTACATTGTTCCTTCCCTCATAGGTAATAAAACTGTCTTTTTTTGTTTTTTAAGAAATACTTCAGATCCATAAAAACATAATACTTTCTTCTGTTCTTTATTGTTCTTTCTGAAATCTCTTTACACCTCCCTGGCTACTGATGTCATTTACAGCCCACACTGCCAAAATGCTTTAATGGAATTTTGGAGGTAATAGGAGTATAAGGCCTATTTTGCTAAACACAGAGATAGAATGTAAAATGATGAAGCATGTGATCACAAACCTCCACTTACTGACAGGTATAGTCTAAATGAGCCTGTAGAGAATCAAAGCTGCTGGAATTTACAGTCCAGGAAAAAAGAAGAATGCATAAAGGAAGTGGAAATTAAAACCAATTTACACCTTCCCTATCCCTCATGCTAATTATTTTTCCTCTTACCCCCTTCTCTTCCAAACCCTTGGTATGCAGGCTACACCATCATGTGCTGAGATTTACACATTTTTATTTTGATACCCATTTTCCCCCTCTTGTACATTTATCTTTCAATCAAGACTGCACTTTTAAAGCTTTCTTTCCTTCCTTCCCTGTCTTCTAAACAACACTGACAACGGTAGTATCACAGGACATGTCTTCCCTCACTGCCTTCCCTCAGTGCCATTAAGGGATTACTTAATGTTCTAGTAGAGTCAGGACCATATGAGGCTCTTACTCTATTCAGGAAAAGTTAACAGTTTCCTGCAGGATGATATAACTCTTCTTTACCTACATTAGGAATAGTTTGATTATAGTAATACTCTGGCACTGCAGCTTTGGAAAAGACATTCATCATTGTCTTTCTGCTTCTTGTTTAGTGAATGGGATTATGCAAAAATGGAGTGTAAAAAGGGATTTGAAATGCACTTTTTAACCTATATGTTACAGAAATTCCAAGAAATCACAGAGGACTCTTCTGAATTAGTTTTCTTATTGAAATCTGCAGTTTATTATACTGAGAAGGGACTCTAAAGAGTAAATAAAAAAAGTCTGGATGTAATGATTTAGTGTTTACAGAATATAACAGCTACAGGACTGATTGCATGATATATTACTTCTTTCATTGTGAGCCACAAAACAGGTAGAGGCATGGTAGACTTATATGGTTTATATATTCAGCTGTAAGGCTAGACACTGCATCATTCTTTTCATAAAGCAGGGACTGGAGGCATGTGGAGCCCGTAACCATGACAACAATAAACCAGCTCCAAGCCTGAGCTGCAAGTAAGAAACTCAGCCTTGTCTCCAACCCTTCCTGCTCATGACTTGACTCTACAGGTTCTCTGGAGAGGGGGCTGGGTGCTCATGAATGATCTATTGAGCAGAGGTACAGTACAGAGAAGTGTGTCTACAACGAGCCTTTTAGCAGAATTTCCTATCATTAGACTAACATAAGCTAGTGGTGACTTCAGCTCGAGCATGCAAAGTCTTGCCAGCTGCTCTACTTCACCATATGGATTTATTCCTGTACAGTAAACATTGGTCATAAAAAGACAAACATCTTGTCTGCATTAGAACTCCCATTGTTGCCAGCACTGATGGAGCTGCAGGAAGAGTGGTGAACACCTAGGACTCCAGTTGGAATCAATATAGACTGCAAATAATTAAAAGTCTTTGAAGATCAAACACAAAGTACCTAAGCTGACAGTTGATTGGCATGAACAAGCAATATGAAAGCAATATAGAACTTCTGATGTGTTACATGGATTATCTGTGCACCTCACCTGAAATAAGCACTAGTGATAAAAGAAAAGATGAATTTCAGACAGAAGACCTGTTTTCAGACTGTAAATCTTTGTTGCTGGTGGTATGTAGTGCATTTTTTCACAGTCCATAAAGACTTATATAATCACATGTGCTAACAGGTCCTCCTCTTTTCCTATGCTGCTTAGCATCAAAATACAGCTGGAAGTACATGAAGTAGTATAGGGATGACAAGTGGCTGTAGTTGGCAAGTGAATGGGGAGAAACTCAGGGGAACTAATAAAACAATTTATCCTATTGCATTTTTTTCCAAAGAAGAATATTTACAAATCCTATGTGAAATCACTGCAGTACTTTCTGCATTCCTTCCACAAAGATGAAAATCATCTTGGTTATTTTATACATCTGGTTTTTGTCTCTTTTGAATCACAAAAGGTCTTAAAGTTCACATCATTATGTTTACACTGTGCAAACTGGTCTTGCTGGTAAGTACAATTACACCAGCACCTCTTTTCAAGAGTGTCTTAGGGCTATAAAAATCAAAAATTATATTCCTAATGACAAATGAAGATTAATTTAGCAATGGAGTTAGTTAATGAGACCTGTTATCACCTTTATCTGGACTGGTGTCATTAATGACTGGGAATAATACCAAAGAAGAAGAACTGTGATGATAGGCTCTTATTGCAGCATTTTAACTCTGAGTCTGTTAATTAGTTTAATTTTCATCTGGTTTTACAGTAATGATGATTTCTGATTTTGGATATAATAAATTACATGTTGTAATCTTGATTTTGCCAGTGCTGGAGTCATCATTGGATAATAATATTCATCAAGAAACAAATTTGATTAACTGTGGATGGCAGAGGCTCATCCTTTGTGTTTGGTTCACTACAGGATGGGGTCCCAGTGGATCATAAAAGCCAGGCACGATTTTTTAGTAAGAATTCTTCTGCTCTCTTGAAGATAAAATAATCAGCTCCCAGAAAGTGAATTGTTACAAGTTTGTTAACTTTTGGTGAGTAATTGTAAGATAAAATTTGTGCCGCAATCAGCAGCAGCAGGTCTGTCTTAAGATTTCAATTTTTTTCAATACAGTTCAGATCTCAGTAGTTTTCTGTACATTGCTTTTCTACTTGTTAGTTGCTTCTCCATATTTTTCATTTACATTTGCTCACACTGTTCAGAAAAACCTCATGAACTGAAAAATACTTCCTACTATTAAGTTTGTCACGGCATAAAAATAAGTTAATTTAAAAATAAAAATAAGTTAATTTTATTAAGGTAATTAAATTCATTATTAATTTAGGAAATGCATAGTTAGAATTTTAGAATGTGAGGATTTCTACGTACAAACAAATAAAAGCAAAAGTTGGAAAAAAACCCATAACATGACTTGGAACAATGCACCAAAGATGAAAAACAAATTTGTCATCTGCACACTAATTTTACTGTTGTTACCTAGCTATACCATTTTGATTAAGAATCAAACACTGTCTGGTGTTTAATGGACCTTTTCGTGCATATGAATTAAATTTATTGCTTTTATAATTGAAACAAAGTAAAAATTACATTTGACTTTTGAATCACTAGTAATTTTGGAACTATTGCAATCTTTCAACTGTAGACATAAACATATAAAGTACCAGCATTTTATTTACTTGACAAGAAATTTTTTTTTTAATTTATCAAAAGAGTCTACTTATGCAAACTAGTGTCAGCAATTCCAGTCACAAAAAAAAAAAAAAAAGAAAAAAAATAAACACTGCATAAGGCACCTAATTTCTTATTTAACAATAATTCTGAAGGGCAATTTTTCTTCAGGGCAGAAGTAGATTAAATGCACTGGATATACTGAGTTCAAAGTATTTTAACCGGGCCTCTTTTGTAGCTTGTTTTTATAGCCGTGAAAAGATGCACTTCGGAGAAGTGTGAGATTTTTACCTTGCCACCTCCAACACCAAACTAACATGTAGCATCCACTTAAGATGTTTGGCATTACAGGTGGCAGTTCATTCAAAAATGTTGTCCAGGTATCTAACAGCAGCTTAAAGGGAAGCCCTGACTGTAACTTCGAATTTTCTTTCTGAGTGCACACTACCTGTGCATCCCCAAGTTCAAATAGAGCATCTCACACTTCAGACCATCTTACTGCTTTCTTTAATATTATATTATAGCAATGCATCCAGGATGCTCCTGGCTGCTGTGCACCTCCACATGTGGCACTGGAGAACTGGAGAGAAACTACGGTGCTGTGGTGGGAATGTCTAACTTGTCCCTTCCATGACAGGGAGGGTCAGATGCAAGTCTGAAAAATTGGAAGGTTCACATTTACTGTGTAAATATGTATATGAGGGCTGTACATCAGCATCTGGATTGAGGCAGAGGAATAAGCAGGGAGAAAAACCACATTCAGCACAGTTATAAGGGCAAGATTATTAAATAAATGAGCTGTGTTTAAGAGAGAATTGAGGATAAAAAGCATGTTCAAAATTGCTGTCTTTAGAGTCAGACAAAATAAAATGGTTTGGTTTGCTGAAGGAATAAGGATATTAAACAAATAGCAATCTTTATATCCAGTCTATCAATGGAACATACATAGAAATATTCAAAGCGCTAATAGAGCACCAGTGAAACAATATGTTGTTTCTGTTTATTCAGTGGAACTATCTTTTAATTAAATTTAGATTAGCATGCTAGGAAATGTAGGAAAAAATATTCAGGAATTTAGCTTGTTCTTTAAATTAGGACATAAATTTATATTGATACAGATTTTATAGAAGTCTTTACAAAATTGTTTAAGAAGAAATTACTTCCTATTAAATCAACATTTTGGATATTTTTATTACATGGTTTGTAAAAAAAATTTCAATACACACAGGAGGACTTGTTTGTGTATGTGTGTGCACATTTTCAAGTGTATGTATGTATTTGTTCACAATTCAACAATGTTAAAATCTGTAAAAATAGTGATGTATTTTGGAACTATTAACAGACTTTCAGAATAAAGTATAATACAGACAAAGAAACAAGTGATAGAATAACAAAACTAGTCCTCAGTTTGTAGATTACAAATTATTTTAGTCATGAATTGCATAACATGAATGTGTTTTAGTTTATGTATTTTACCAAAAATACCAAATTTCAAATGGATCTCTTTTGGCAGAAGAAAATACAAGAGTGTTTTTCTACAGTGTTGTCCTTCAGGGACCTTAGAATGCTTTATAACCATTAATTGAGCTTCAGAACAGTGCTCCGATGTATTTTTTTTTTGTGTAAAATGAGGATCAGAGTGACTAAGTGATTTGTCAAAGTCACAAAAGCCTTGACTTTCAATTGTTTTGCTGACAAAAAGGAATTTTTTTACCACAGGATAACTGAAGGCAGGAGAAGCAGAGCAACATCTGTAGACTTCAAGTGCAAAATTGTCTGCAGGCAAAGCAGAATATGTATACACTTCCTTAGGGAACTGGCAGTAGAAACTACAATAGTTTTATTTATGTTAAAACTTTTAAAAACAATGAAGTACCACGCACATTTTTGTAATGATGTTACTTTCCTTCTAACTTAACACAAAGTCACTGAGGGCTGGTGTAATGGTCCGAAGAGGGGACGGGACACGAGGAAGGGTGCAAGTTCTTTATTCAGGTGTGCGCCCGATTCTTATCCGGTCAGGCAGGGAAAGGGGCAGGACATAGGGTGGGGATCAGACAGACAAAGGGGGGAGCAAATCATTAGGGCACAGGCAAAAGGGGGAGGAGTGGGGGAAGCAGGGAGCAGGCAAAAAGTCCCACCAATCGCTGCACACTTCTCTCCACGCCCGGAACTGTTCCCATCCTGAATCGTGTTCTGCCACAGGCTGGTGTTCAGATAAGCCAAGCAGAAGGAGGAAAATTTAGCATTATTCCCAGAATGCCTTGCTTTCAACCTGTAGACAAAATATCAATTTTCATATAACCCTGAAGAAATTAATGATCTTATGTACAAATATAGGCCTTTTTGTCGGTCCACGACTGTCCAGAACAGTATGTGGAGAGAATAAAATATACATTGACCTTTTTGCAAAGTGCCAACTTGAATTAGGTAGTTATTGCGCATTGCACAATGGAGCTCCCTGGTGCTTTTGCTTAGAATGAGCACTTTGTTCTCTATCAGATACAGATAGTTTTTATAAAATCTTTCTTTCAAAGTACCAGCCATGGTGCAGCATAGGATTGTGAAATTAATGGATACATTCTCCACAGATATGTACAACAAGTAATATTTACTTGTGACTATTTGTTCAGTCACTTTCAAAAAGCTCTGCATTTTGTTAATTGTCTCCCTTTATGTACCCTTAAAGACTTTATGTAACTTGTCACTCTTCTACCTTCTTTTTATTACTCTGCTGTGTTCCTGTTATTATAGCTGTTGAAGAGTACTGCAGCTTCCTACATTGACATTACTCACATTCTTATTTAGTCATGATCTGGTTGTGGAGGGGTAAGTGAAAAAGTGATGAGAGTTTGGTTTATCCTTAGCCTTTATTAACGGATAGCCACAAGGAAATAAAGCTTTGATCTACTTCCTTAGGAGGCTAATCCTGGTGATTATGTGGAGATATGTGTAGTGGGAACTACAGGGATATATGTCTTTAATCTCTTGGTGTTGAATACTTAATCCAGTAAAGACTCTTGGCAAGAAGATTTAAGAAAGAACAAGATAATTAAACTGTTCACAGTATTGTTTTCAGGAAAGCAGATTTGGTAGCTTACTACTGAAGGATCTAGGTTTTTTGTTTTTGTAAAAGGGCACTTAAATAATATAATTGTGTCAGTGTATTGTGAAACATACTGTTTTCATGGTTGAGAACTCTTAAACACTCAAAGATCCAGCTTCATGTTGCAGAAATAGGGCTCTAGTATGTGTAGATATGAACAGGGTGACTACAGCAGTGCAGAAATTTCATTTTTCTTCATTCAGCTTTAGGCCCAAATTTTCCTTTTTAATGCAAACTGACTATGATGAGCTATAAAGACAACATACAACTGACTTCAGATTTGTCCAAGTAATCAAAATTGGAACCTCAGTGCTGATCACTGACATATCTGCATACTTGTGTACACAACTCTTCAGTTACTATCTCAGGGAGATGAAATTATACCATGCATATCTTAGGAAAGAACATCATCCTGATTATCTGTGGGTTTGATTTTTTTTCAGACAGATTGATCTTAGTTGTGCACCAGTTATGTCTATTTGCAAGCTTTAGTATCTGGGACAGAAATCCCCCTCTGTGTGTGCATGCACACATACTCATGCACTCAAGATCTGGGGGTATGTACTTAAAGCAGACAATGCTAACATCATATTCTCCCTGGTATAAGACAGACTTTTAGATATCTATTACCAGTGTGGCTTTTCTCCACAGTAACAAATAAGAATAAATAACATAATCAAACTTTTTAATATTACAAATCTGCCTTTATTACAAGATGGTCACAGTTAGTTTGAACAAAAGGAATATAAGAAAAAAGACTTGCACTTCTCAGTGACATTTTAACGGTATTCAGTGTTTTATTAAAGATGTAACAATTATAAAAAGGCATTTCTTACAAGTTTAATTTATTCAGCTTAATGAGAAGTGGCAGCTGTTCTGAATATATATGCTCTTTATCAACAGGGGAGAATGAAGAATGTATCTATCTGTTAATGGAATAGTAGTGAAGCTCTTTTCTTTCTCAAACCCAGAATTACTCTACAGTTTTGTTCTTTGATAATTTATGGTAATGACATGGTGATTTAATGAATACTATGCTGTATATTTTAAATTGACAAACACGTCAGATGAAGTTCCTGTGCACACACAGAACTGGCTGAAATGAAAAAACATTATTTGCAGCCCAGAGGTAGGATCGGGCTTGCAGATACCATGGTTTGTTTTGTTTGTTTGTTTGTTTGTTTTGCTAGGAAGGTCATACATTAAGACTGTGTAATTTCAGTCTGAACAATTATCCAGCAATATATTTTTCATCCCTCTAAGAAAAAATTTTGCTTTTTAATCTTCCAAAATTATTGTAGTTCTTTCAACAAAGTTATAAATTACACTGAAAAACACACTGCAGGATCTTGTGTAGAGCTATGCCAAACTGCTAGCTATCATCTTCCCTAGCATTTATGAAGGCTAGGAGCACATCTTTTTTTGATAGTAGTGGACCCTGGGCTTCTCTATTGTTAAGGTTTATGAAAATGAACTCTTTACAGCCAGTCCAACTTTTAAGATTAACAGTCATAAGAGTTCCTAAAGTTCTAGTAGTCAAAGAATATATACTTACAGAAAAAACATGAAAGATGATTTACACAACATCATGTGAGTATTTTAGCATGAAATTAGAATGCTATTTAGCAATTTTAAAGAATTATATTAACCATAAAAACATTCACAAACAATTAAATGTTATCCCAAAACAAAATCCAGTTATATTCCTAGTTAAACTTAAATCTAGGAACAGCTTTGGTGAATATGATAGAAAACATTTGTTTTTCTTCATTCCTTGCTGTTATCAAGTCTTGTGTTTAAAGAACACAAGGAGCAATTAACTGATGAAACTCACTATCACAGATTATCATTTATGCATTGTTCACAAGTTCAAGAAGGAGTTAGATAAACATTCAGCATGGCTTTCCAAGCTTACCAAGAAGGATGATCCAAATATTGCCTGTGGCTCAGTCAATCTCAAAACTACTATCTGCCAGATGCTGACACAAAGGGATCACACTATAGGCAGAGGAGTAATCAGCCTCTTTGTGTACTGATTCCCATACTGTTTTGCTATCTGGCACTAGAGGCAAGATGTGCACCTAGGCTGATGTTAAATGTTTAGTTCAAACTAAGCACTTAAATTTTTCCTTAGCAGGGAGAGACGAGAGAGAGAGAAAAAGAATCTCTTGAAGCTATTTTACACCTCTCATTTTAACATAAACAAATATGAGATGAAATGGCTCCTGGAGGAGCCCATTCCTATACTAACTATTAAAGAACACTGAATAACTTACATTAAGACTGCAACCTGATCTAAATGATTTTCCATAGTTCGTCTATTCAACTTGAAACTTAAGTTCCATGGAGCAAAAGCATAGCAAGTTTCTCATGGTAATTAGATGCTTATATAATAAAAAAATATAAATGAAGACTTTTAGAGAGCCTGGGAATGATCAAGGTGCGAGATAGCCTCTCATAACGATGAGGAGGACTCTATCGCAAAGAAACTCCTTCCAAATAAATTAACCACTAGATCCTATTACAGATTTTCTTACCCATTCCAGTGAAATGGTTGGCAGTTTTGGCTATCACATTCCTGCCTGCATGCTGCTGAGGCTGCACTCTACTTCAGCCTGTCCCCTATTATTTGACACTGACATGAAATGGCAGTCTACAGGAAGTACTTAGCTCCTCCTTTCTCCTTCTTTGTTCACAGAGCAAATTCTTCTCAGGGGTTGTGCAGATAGAATTTTTTATTTTTTTTTTGTCAAAGATTGAAACAAGAAACTGAGAAAAGTTGAAAGAATAGGTATCAATCTAAAATTAATTTTTCCCTTGCTCAAGCAATACAATTTCTCATTTGTTTTTGTTTCTTACCTTTCAAAAATTCAATTTCATCCTATAACCTCATATGGAAATGAAGGTTCTAAATTCAATATATTCTCTTCCTCAAAGTACAGATTGCTGTGGCTTGCATATTGCCCTCCAGGCTCATGCCTTGACACCATGATCTGGTAACAATATTTTCAAAAGCTTATTTGTAACAACTCAGGCTTTATTTTCTTCCCTGTGGGTAAAATTTCCCATGTGATATTTGTGTGTCACTTAAGATCCAATTTTTTGGCTTAGAGATGAGAGGTGACATCTTCTGCTATCCTTATGTTTTCATTTTCCTCAGTACACTACACACAGGTTCACATGTGCATCTTTATCCATTCTTAGTCACACACCTTCCAGACAGAAAAGATTATACATCTTGGCTAGGTTGAAAAGAAACAAAAGTGAGAAACTGTGAGTGTTACTTCGGTTCAAATGTTGCTCAGACAGAACTGTTATGTTTAGGTCATAAGAGTATGTAAAGAGCACTTTAGTATCAGAGTAAAGGAGTGAAGTTTTCTTATTTCTGTCCTTGTATGCTAAGGAGGTATCCTCTTGAAAGACTAGGATGTAAATCCCATTGTGATTTCAGAATCAATATTATTAAGCTATTAAAAACATGTAATTTTTGATTGCTGATGTTCCTTCACTGAAATGTCAGGTTATCTTGATCAGAAGAATAACATAGCAGTGAAATAAAACTAAAAAATTAAGAATGTTTCCAAAGTACTTTGCTGTAAGAGTCAGCTTTATCTAAGTGACAAGGATGGTGCACACCTTTGATGTCTTGCTAACATGATTCAAGGTAATTTTCTTCTCTGGTCTACATCAGTCCTGTACCTTTCATTCCAATGGAAGTTATTCCATTTGAACAGAAAAGTGATCTAACTCCTGTTTAATGAAGACAGAGCTTACTAATTTTCTTTGAGAATAAAAATCTACTTTGATAAGATCCTCAAAACTCAACTTCATAATTTGGACAGGAGACTTTGCTAAGTAGTTTGCATTGTAGATAATACACCAGCTGGTTTCTGGATAACAGAGGGGATGTTCTCTATTGACTTTCAATTCTCAGTTTAAGAAGTCACACAGCATCATTGAGAAGGGAAACACTTGTTACAAATACAGCTGACAAAAAAAATAATCTATATTTTCTGTGATTGTTTTTCCCTTTTTTCCCAAAGAATAATAATAAAAAAATAAAGATATTTATGGAATTTTTGAAGGAAAGCAGTACATAGATGCAGAAATATCATTCAGTCACTACCACTGCAGTAAATTTACATGCTAATCTATATCAGATTCCTCTTCACAACAAGTCTTCAGACTAAGGCTTGCTATGATTCTCTTCCCATGCATATGCTAAACTTTTCTGGAAAAGCAGAAGGGAAAGACAGTGCACATAAAGGTCTTTCCCTGACACATACCATATCTCACTGTACCTGAGAACTAAGAAGCCTTCCTGGGTCTCTCATCTCAGGTCTTGTAGGTGTATGCCTCACGGGCCATAAGATCAGCTCTTCTCATTTGTTGCTCTTTGATTGAATCCCTTTTATTACTGACCATTTATTGCTGCATCAGACTGGTAAATAAAATGTAATTACCTTCACTGTGAAAGTGAGCTCTTCATCTGAACCACAATAAACTCTACAGTAAATTTCTAACCTTAAAGTGTGATGAATACAAATGCATTCTTCTTCTTTAAGTGGGAGTGATTCATACTTGTATCACGTCCATACCATAAGTTTTTTTTCAACATAGGTACAAAAAGATAAAACCTTAAGGATAAAGAAGTTCTCCCTCTGCCCTGAAGGAACCCTCATTTGGAAAATAAATAGAGACGTTTACTTTCTTGCTTTGCTTTCTTCCTGTTTTGTCTATGCTATGTGGAAAGAGATTTCAATTAATCCACCATTTACATTGAATACTCTTGTCTAGATGATGGTGTATGTCACATATATAATGTCCATGTGAAATGACACTTTGATTTATACTAAGACAAACCCATGGCTTTATATTTTTCTCAGTTTATGAGTGTATTTCACTCTTATTTCTGGATTCAAAACTTTAGGTAGATATTGCTATGGAGAATAAGGTCATGGAATAAAGTCAAACTTGAAGATGTTCCTGCTTTTTGCAGGGCAATTGGTCTAGATGACCCTTTAAAGGTCCTTTCCGATTCAAACTATTCTATAAATGAATGTACAAATCAGCAAAAATCAGTTTATTTTGTTTAGACTAGCAGAGAATGACTCCCCTTGAGGACTTTGGTGTCTGGCAAAAACATGTAATTTTTTTTAATTTTATTTTTTCTTTAATTTACAGCTGATTTACAATAATTTTACCACAGGACAAACATGATTTTACTACTTACTACCTAAAGCATATAAAGGATGAAATTATTAACTACGTGATGACCAATAATTCTCACTTGCATTGCCATGCATACATGTGTCAAGGCCCTGAGAGCACTAATTAGTCTTAACAGCCCTGACCAGCCTCACTTGGAGCCTGCTCCCACACCCAGTGAGTCCAGGAGCTCTGTTTAACCTCAGCCCAAGGTTTCACTGCTAACTTAAGCTGTGCTGTGTAAGCCCTAAAATGTGGGTCCAGTGGACCTGTTCCTCAGCATCTAGACATACCTACTGGCTGGCCTTTGGTCCCACCTTCTTGTAGTATCTCTGTCTGGCCTGGACCTGATCCTAACACTGACCTACAAATTGGCTTCCTAGACTGACCTCAGACCCACCTCATGAGTGTAATACAGGCTATGATCAGGACTCCTGTGTTTCCTTGGTTAGGAGCCGTGGGATGTGCCCTGTCCTGGCCGTTCCCAGGGACCAGCCTTGCTCTTGCTGCTTCTTACCAAGTTACCTCAGGCCTCCTCCAGCCCTGAGTTGGGCACCATGGACCCTGGGTTTTGTCCATGGCCTTGCCCTACAGATCTTCCCAAAGGTTTAGCCTTTGGGCCACTTGGTCTAGTGAAAATTGTCCCTGCCATGGGCAGCAGGGTTAAAATGAGATGATCTTTGAGGTTTCTTCCAACTCAAACCATTTTATGATTCCATGATTCCATAGTGAATGAAAAGCTGTGTTTTTTGGGCTCAAAGTGTAGCTGCTAAAGATTTGAAGTCAAATTGTCAACTGGTTACAAGTGGCACTGCTCAGGTGTTGATAGTGTAGGACCTCCCTAGGTCCCTTACAACTTACGTGATTCTATTTTTCTAAACCTGGGCAATGTTACCATCCAAAAAAGCAGCCCCACCTCCTCCTTTATGTGCCCACTAGAAATTGTGAGTCTACTATGCTGAGCTGCCTCCATTCATAGGAAGAACAGACACCTCTCCAAGATCCTGGTTAGCAACATCTAAGAACTTTTTAGATCAAAGCCAACACTTTGTAGAGTATGTGGAATTGAGAAAGCTGGTTCAGTTGTCAAATAACTCCTTTTCTCTCTGCCTTTTGGTAGTAACCTCCAAGAAGCAAGTCACGAGTTTTCTTGGATTGCCATTTCTCTAATTCCATCCAGTAAAGTCAAGCAAATGAGTCCCTGTAAGCAGACGACTAAGCCAAAACACATTTTCTAAAGATAATTTAGGCTTGAAGTGTAACCAGGGAATGAGAAAAGAGATTTCTCTACATACTCCCAACTAGAGATAGACAGGAAAAAAACTTGTAGTCAGAGACCTACCATTCAATAAACCAGGAAAAGATCTGACTTCATCCCTGACAAGAAGAGCATTGCAAACAACTTTGTTCTGTAGTGGTGACTGCAGCAAGGACTGGCAGACACTGAGAGCAGTAAATGACAGGCATTAATAATATTCCTTGTGGGATGAAACACTGACTGCTTAACAAAATTAGCAGGACTGTTCCAAAGCCCCTTCCCAGAGCTCAAGATCTGACCATACTCTGAATGCTGGGACCACACACGAACATGTTGCTCTGCTGTCTCAAAGGGACAAGACAAAATTACACCCAACTAATAAATCTTACTGTCAGCCAGGTCTCCTTGCTGTTGGTTATTTTTGGGTTTTGTTTGTTTTACTCCTAGCATGCCATCTTGGATAACTGCATTAAGCTGAAAATCTTATTTTTATCTTTAGAAGTATTTTTGTTCTCCCCTGTGGCTGTGAATGGTGGGCATGTGTGGAGACTGGGGGAAGGAATGAAGTATATTGTTTTTGTTACGCTGTTCATTTATCATCAATGACTTGAGTATATTTGCTCCCTGTATGCTATGTGTACATCCACTGGGTTGAAATCTCTCAAATACAAGAGTAAACTCTTTTTATGGGATGAGGAGAAGAAAAGAGAAACATTGTCAGGGTCTTTTGCACTGTTTATTATCTCTGATGAACCACACTTGGTATTTTAGGGTTTGGCCTAGGAGAGTTTGTCCATTCAGTAAATTCATCATAAGTGCAGTTGCATCTGGAGTACACTGTAGAAACTGGTTTTAATATTAGAAATTTGCATGTAACTGGAATAAGCTGTGCTGGTGCAAATCACGGCTCAGAGCAGCTTTGTCTAACTCTGTTAGAGGCTGGCAGCGACACAGCTGTTCTGATGGAGAGCAAGCAAAGGCTGAAATCACAAGAAATCCACAGGGCATTTCAAGTCCTTGCCTGAGACACTGCAAATGACAAGTGTTTTGCAAAGGCTGGTCCAGTAGACAGGGAAGACAGCTACCCAACAGCAGTGTCTGATGTGGTTTTTCTTGATTTATTTTTCATATAGATTTTTCATAAGACAGAAAATGAACCTTAAGATTAACACATTTTTGCAAGGTGTACTTGTTTTAAGAGAACGTTTCTTGAGAGAATTCCCCACCCTTCTTCCTTAAAAAAAAAAAAAAAATCACTTGAAAAGAAAGGGAAACATCTCTATGCACCTCAGAGTAAACATTTCCTGCTGGGCTCCTGGCAGGCACTGGGCCCACCCCTTCAGAAAGAAATCAGATCCTGAAGCAAACTAGGTAAAGGAAAAAAACTAACATACAACCTAAAAATGCAGCTGTTAAAACATTTGGGCTCTTCCTTCAACCTAGTGCTACAGATGTGATCATTTCAGTTCTTTGGCTTGTGTGCTTGAAGTCTCAGACCCTCTCCAAGGGAACTTTAAAGAGGATAACGTGGAACATTTCCATTTTGTTCTTTCTCACCACTGTCCTCTTCATCACTGCCTTCCTCTCCACATTCTTGGAGGACGCTCAGAAGATTTATTGCATAATTTCTTTGGCTGCTGTTCACTGAGTGTTCAGTTACATCTTGGTTTAATTAAGAAATTAGAGTGGGTTTTTTTATGTAGGTCACATCAGTTTTTGATTCCAAATCTCATGAAGTTCTAACCTTTCTGAAAAGTCAGCAGTGTATCTATAGGTTTAAAAAAATCACTTTCTTAAATGCTTCTGTTTTTTATGCCTGCAAATGTTATTGACCCTTTACTAGACAAATTGTCAGAGAGACCTTTTTTTGAATGTGGCATTTAGTGAAAGCTATTGTTTTACAGCAGAGTGTTTTCAAATAAGATTCATAAATACAGTCTGAGCTCCCAATTTTTTGAAGCATGACCATGCTGGAAAAGGAACAATGGATGATTTGAGTTTCTTTTCTTTGTCTCTCGTCACTACTCATATCAATTGGAATTACATAAAAATCAAGTATTCACAGCCTATTAGAGAATAATGATATGCTGGCTCAGAGATATGAATTTTTTTATATTATCTAAATTACTGACCTCACTAAAAGGGAGG
Source organism: Manacus candei (assembly GCF_025592945.1). NCBI lineage: Eukaryota > Metazoa > Chordata > Aves > Passeriformes > Pipridae > Manacus > Manacus candei. Next base: position 8,911,169 of record NW_026138091.1, on the reverse strand, counting down.
AGCCTGATGCCTACAATGCTTATAAATTTATTTTTTTTTCTTGGTAATCAGACAGCATTCAAGTGCATTGGTATTGGCTACTGCTCTCAGTCATCTGTGTGACCACAACAAAAACAGCCACTCAGCAGCTCACTCCCCTGTTACATTAGACTGCCAACCTCCAGACTGACTCTAGGTCCTGTCACTCTGTCCATCCTTTCTTCTGAAAGAATCCTTATCCCTACATGAGATACTTTAAATCAATTTAAATATTTTAGAAAGCTTCCTGGTCTTTCTCTGACTCAATATCAGCAGAGTTAATGCAAGATTTGATGAATATTCCTTAGAGTACATTTTTAGATAATAAATGAAAAAAACAGTTATTCCTAAGTAGTACAGCATCTGGTCTCTGATCAAGGTTTTCATGTTCTTGAAGACTCAAGTTATTCAAAGAATTTTGTAACCCATTGAGAAGGTTATATCATCTTCAAAAACATCTTTATTGCTCAAGTAAAATAAGCAATGCACAATGGACAAGGTACAATGTCTTAATTGCTCAAGGACAGGAGGTGCCTCTACCAAAGTGCAACACTAATGTATACAGGAACTTGTTTTCCCAGTATTGACCCAAATCTCAGCAATTAACTCCTGCAGGAACTTAGGACCATCACAGGCTGCATTATCTTCTGTTGTGGAAAGCCTAAAACTGAGAGTCCTCTAATTTATAAAAACACAACAGCAGTAAATGCTTTATATTAAAACAAAACAATAAAAATCCCAAATAATGCCAGACACAAACATAAAAATCCTACTGAATCAAAGCCTTTGCTGAGGTCTGCTTTTCTTCTTTTGAGACTGGTGAAAGGACAAAGAGTGTGGCAAAAATGGTAGTCACACAAATTATTTATACTAAAAAAATAAAACTGGTCAATTGTGTGTCCCCAGGTGTGAAACTGGCATACCTACAGTTAAACATTTCCCCTCTCCTGTCCTAGTTCCTATTGACTTCTAGAGATCATCCTGATCTGTGTGTTCCCCCAAACCATGTCTGGAATTAACTGGGATAGTGCTTACAAGTTTAAAATATGTAAGGGATCATGTTGACATGTATACAGTACGGACAGTCACAGTCCAATGCCCCAACTCTACATAATTTTCTTGTGTAGATGTAGTGTAGAGTTAGATATATTGTAGAGTAAGAGCCAATGTAGTCTGTTAGAAAACAAGATACAGCAGAAATGAGAAAAAGGACAGACTCAGATGAAAAGATAAGAGCAAGTTCAGCAGAGTTTACAGCATATTACTGAGGGAAAAATCTCAGATCTAGGTGTTTAATATCACACTGCAGGCTAAACAGCACTATCTATATCATCTGGAGGTAGGATGCCAACATAATGAAGCACTGTTTATTAACCTTTTTGAAGGAGACTGGAAAGGAATGCTATCCCTCTATATCTGTCCAGGAAAATGTTTCAAAAAAGACTTACAGGCTGCATGGAGGGTCCTACTTTTCTTGCTAGTTCAATGAAGAATTGTGCTTTTCTTCACCCTGGATAGTATTTATCCACTCCTCACATCTTTTGCAACCCTTCCATGTGTACCTGCTTTCCTAGGCTGGCCCTGACAGCAAATACTTGTGAAACCAGAATTGCAGCAAGCAACAATTCTTAATACCAGTGCTGTTGCAAGCAGTGGTTCTTATTTCAAAGGCAGGTTTCTCAAAAGTGTGGAGGTTAGCCTTTTGTCAGATATAGGACTTGCAATGATATCTGGCATTATTTTCTCAGGATCGACCTGAACTGAATTAGAGGGAACCAACATTGTAAAACTCAGCAGTGGCAGTGAATTACAAGGAAATATTCACAAAGCAGCATCACGTCCTGAGATGCTGCAAAAATCACTCCCTAACATAGCTTTTACAGGGTCCTAGATAGCAGGAATGCACTTCTATAATTGAAGCTCCAGCAGCTTCTTAAATGAAGTGCTCCTTCATGCTCTGGTATCCAAAGTCCACTTCCAAAAATTGCTGGAGCCAAACTTTCTGTATCAGTACGTTTCTTCCTTCTGTAATGTTTCTGTGCCTTCAGCATTTATACTGAACATGAATTTGCTGAACAAGATAAGGAGGCACAAAAGTTTTTTTTTGCTGTACCTACAGGATGGATACAGGTGCCTCCTAGTCACATGACAGTGTTGCTGTAAAGCAGCTGTGCAGTTCCATCCCTCCCACTTGAAGGTCTGATTTGTCCCTGCTTCTTAGGCTGCAGCTGCATTTTGCAGAGGCAGCCACAAAGGTTTTCATCAAGTATAAGCAATTGTTCAGTATCTTTGCTTCCTTAACCAAACTTTTGCATGAGTTGAGACTATATGATTTCATTATTTTGAAGTGAAACATGAAAACCTGTCCTTACAGGTGAGAACAATGAAATAAACTTCTCATTGTTTCTTTTGGATTTAGAAAATCTAAAGAACAGTTTTAACTGGAACTTTTTTATGCTATTTTATTAATGTTTGGTTGTAAAACAGTTGGTTTGTAATTTTATTCCAGAATGTTTCCTTCCCTTCCCCCACATTTTTGCTGAAATAATCCGTATTTTCCAGCAGCAATAGGGAAAAAAACCTTTGCCCTGGAGCAAGCTCATACACACTTTCAAAAAGCATAATTCTTCACAGTCAGATATTCATAAGGCAAAAACTGGGTAGATTCATGCAGCAATAGTGAAGGGCTGCAGACAGGCTGTCTGGTGGATTGTGCACTAGGCTGGGATCCAGGAATGCTTGAATCTTAGTGCTGGCGCTTCCACCAGCTTTCTGTGTGGTCTTGGGCCTGGGCAAGCCGCAGCCTCTGTCTCACAAGTTGCCCATGTGTAAAAGGATGAAAATATTTCCCTGTTTCACAGGAGTCAACACTCCTCTGTTAATGTTTTTGCAAAACTCTGAAAAGCTTAAGAGCTGCCAAAGTGTTAAAGCTTTCTACTAAGAAAGGTTTTTGTCTTTACATTTAGAATGAAACTTGCTTTAGTGAGCAAAAACATTTCTACCACCTGCAAATCTTTACAGACACTGTTGGATATTCAGTGATGTTTTTAATTTACATGAGTCAAATCAGAAAGAATTTTTTAAAAAAAGGAACAAAGGAGTGGTTTTGCACTTTCTGTGCACTTCAGTTGACTTATTTATCCCCTTGCCCCATGTTCTGTACTTTATATTGTACACTAGCCAACTGCTAGATTCCTAGCAAGTGATCCACTACTGAATTTAGCAAGTGAAATCTATTGAACTCATATGGTCTGTCTTTCTGTTTGCACATCTGACATTCATGCAGTCAATCTTTTCAGTAAAGTTAAACTAGTTGACATTACAAGGTATGCAAAATAAAATCAGGATAGTCCATGATAAAATTGCCTCAGTCAAGGGCAATATTAATTCTATCCTCTTGAGCTATCAAAGCACTAAGCCTTCCAGGAGCAGAGTATGTCCACTGCCATGCTCGAGGTCCTGCATCTAACTTGACCCAGACATGAAGATGCACTTCTAGAGAAATTCTTTGAACAAGTTGTGTAAAATACATAGTGTGGAGCTGTGGGAGAAGAGAAGAGCTGATTTTAATTTTTTTTAATAGAAAATCCTCCTCCCCTCCCGTCCCCAATATAGCTCCAGGGGCAGATGAAGCCATATGTAAACTGAGGTTGAATGTCAAGATGCATTTTGGTTAACATGACAAATGTTTCAGAAACCATGAAGCATTTTGTTTAGATGTTTTTGTTATGCCATTTTTAAACACCTCTTCTGATTCAAACTTTAGAAGGGAGTGACCAGTGTTAAAAAGCCAATGCCCAGCAACTTTCCAATAAAAGTAGCATCTGCCTCTCTGAGTTCTTTCTCTGCTTCATTACAGTGAAACTTTTGATATTCTTAAGATTGTTCTCTGGTGCAACTCAACAGTAATGCAAAAGAAAAATAATTTTTCCCAGATTAAGCTTGGCCAGCCTGTGAGTTCAACTGTCTTGCAGAATGGTCTGGTGAATACATTGCACTGGCTCTGGCATGCCTTGGGGAGCATATTGGGAATACAGGAGAGCTGGATGACTGGAGAATAAGAGAAACATTGCCTTTTTTAGGGATCAGTAAGTTTGCACTTTAATTCATTTAGTTATCTAGAGTCTTAATAGGGCTACGACCGGCAATATAGGTATATTCCAAGTTGCAGGCTCAGTAGCAAGCAGGTCATAACTCCTTTCATATTGACTCAAGGAATAAAGGTGCAGTTACACGTGTTAGAGTAGCTAGTTGCAGCTTTTGTGGCTGCATAAATACTGAGTCCAATGTGAGGGAGGGGCAGAAATCCACTACCCTGAGTCAGTGTGGCAGGACATTACCTCCTGAAATGTAACCAATATAATGCCCTATTTGCAAATGTATCAGTGGTGGGCTGTGAGGAGCCAGGCAACGTTGAAACCAGTCTGGCTTCAACCCTGAATTAACATCCTGATGGTGAGGCAATCAGCAGAGTCAGGTGACCGTCAGTCAATCACTTTACACTGTAAAAGTCCAGTCCAGTTTCATACTGTAAGGTTCTTCTAGCATAACCCTTCTTGGGGGTGGAAGATTCTCTGTGTGAGGAGATTCCTCCCTTGGGTGGAGATGCCACTCTGAGAGGTTGAGAGAAGAGATTTCCCCACAAATGTTGGTATGGGTGAGTTACATCAGTTTCTAATTAATAATTATTTCTTTCTCTAGCTTTAATATAATTGCTTCTGTAATTGCTTCAATATAGTACTCTATCCTATAGATAATTCTAATCAAGGTCTTTTGTCTCATCATTTGTAATAATAAATTATTCATTTTATAGAAATATTCTCAGTTTGCCATCATTAAAACCTGCAGGACAAAAGTGGTTCAATCACACCTCTATAATTCCTTAAATTTAAACTGTTGACAAAATCTGAGGCTAAGACTGGATCCGGCTGCACGTAGGCTAGGCTCCTCTCAGAGAAGGAGTTTAGAAAGTAAGGGGATCCTTTCTGCACTTTGTGACTCAATGGCAGGACTTTTTAATAAATTTTGTCTAAGCCTTCCACTCCCACCCATGACAGTCAGAAAAGATGAAAGCTCCATGTTTTTTATCACAGACACCAGTTAGATCTGATTCAGCATAACCTGAAATTGTACCCTAAGAAACACCGCAGTAGGGAATTTTGAACAAATCTTAAAGAGAGGCCTAAGGTATAGAAAAAAGAATGAATCACTAGTGTTTTATACAAGGATGTAAAAATCTTGTGACAACCAAGATTCTCAGTTAGGAGCTATACTCAGGCCTAAAAGGTGAGCCACAGAGGGTAAAAGAAAGTTTTAAACCTAATTTAAGTGCTAATTGAAACAGATTTGTTTGTTCCTTCTGCTACACCTATGCCTTTAAATGCTCTGTTTGCTCTTTAACCTATTTCGGCTTAGCAAATATATACTTTTATCTTCATAGTAGTTAAGTTCAGAATGGTTTCAGTGTGGTTGCATAATGTTGAGGTCTCCCAGCTGTTGGAAAGAGCAAGTCCTTAAATTTCAGGGTGTTTTACAGGGCTTTTCTCCCCATTCCACCAATTCTATCTCGTTTGTGAAACCAAGCAACACAGTGCCAGCCTGTGCAGCACCACCAGCCAAGAATGGTCTCTGGCTTGCAATGATTTGCCACATAACATGCCTCAACCCCAAAGATTCCTGAAAGTTACTATCACAGCTCCTTCTCTGCCACGTCAATGGGCAGGGGAACTGCTTTTCCAAAAACTCTGGTATGCAACTGTTTATATCACATTACTTGTCCTAGAATCACAGAATCTTTTATATTGGCAAAGACCCTTGGGATCATCCAATTTATGAACTGCAGGGAGACATATTGCAATTACCTTATTTGAGTATTATCTATAAAAAAGGAGTTAGAACAAATGACTTTTGTTATTTGATATATGATGATATTGCATACATATACAACATTTTATTTTGTATAATTATATATGAATACATAACATTTAACTGTAACTTGTATAAGACATATTAAGTTATTAGAATAATAGAATCATAGAATGGTTTATGTTGGAAGGGACTTTAAAGATCATTTAGTTCCAACATTCCTGCCGTGAGCAGGGACACTTTCCACAAGACCAGGTTTCTTAAAGGCCCATCCAACCTAGTCTTGAACACATTCAGGGATGGAAATGTCAAATGTAGACAATGTGTAGCTGAATTTTTTACCACAGATTTTGACTTTCTGACAAATGACAAGGCTGGGCAAGAACACAGAGCTGTAGATCAGAGATTTACATTAATATGTAAGTATCTACCTTCTTCAGGAAAAGGATATTTTCAAATGTAAGAACCAATATTTTTTAAACTTTTTAAATATCTCTTACAAAATAATATAACTCAATATAATTCTTCAGCTTCTGACACCACAAATCAATTTCCTTGGTTTTATATCCAGATTTATTATATTTTATTTGTATAGAAGACATAAGGAAACAATCAAAATCTGTCTTCTCTAAGCTATGGGAATGACCGCACCAAGAAACATCTTTTTTGAGCACCTTCTTAAAACATCCTTTAAAAATTCCAGAAGTCTCACTAATCTGCTTGACAAAAATCTGCACACTGAGAGAAGAAGAAGAGGATTAAATGAAAATCTTTTGAGAATAATGAGAGAGTGATGCATATGGTTTCCAGGTACCATTTCTAGCAATCACTGGTTATTCCTGCAATTTTGTTTGAATTGTAAAATTTGCATCTTGCATTTAATTTATCCAAAGTCTCACATTTTTACAAGGAAACACTGATTTCCTTTACTGATGAGTTGAATGACTCAATGCCACAAATCATACACTATGCCTGGCACAGGCCCTTTATACTGTAGCTTCCACTTCTATAATTTTCTCAGTTGGTGACAATTGTGTTGCTATTCTATAGATGAGGTTGTGGAATGTGGAGATGGAAAAAATATATAGGTGGAAAAAAAATCACACTCAGACCCATTTATTTTTCTTGTTCATAGTGCAGGAATCTGTTTGAGACATTTTTTCCCATATGTTGTTCTTTTACATTTTAATAGTTCCACAACAAGGTCTGCTACTGCTTTCCTTAGAAAAAAAAAGGCATTCTAAATGATCTTCAAGATCAAAGTTTCAAATATGTGGTCTATATTTGACATTTCTGCATTTTTTTCTCTATACATTTCCTCTGTTTATATTTTCAGTAGTGTTTTCCCTTGCTGGTATTTTTTATAGCAATCAGATATTTGTAGATCATTCTTGAAATAGACAGGAAATTCAGGTAGATTTACAGTATGCTCAACTCTATTAACCATCCAAACTGTAATAGTATGAACTGATTTCTCCTAAACCTGCTCCTGCCCTTTTATGTTGCAGCTGCACTTGGAGAACTATAGTAGCACATAACCATATGTATAACCCACCATGTACAGCTACATAATCATTATCGCTTTCTCTCTTTTAGCAGATAATCTTGTAAGGAGTAAAATTAGTAGGAATTCTAATGTGCCAAGCAGAATAGGCACGTTATACACTACACACAGTGTAACCTCAGCTGAGGGTCTGTATTTAGTATAGAATACTGTATCCTGCTGCTAAAGTACTTTCTCAATAGTGCAATAACTGAGATTGAGAATTAGCAAGGCAGCTGGACACATGCAGAAGGTTTATAAATTATTGTTAAAAACAATAATTTAAAAGCTGTAATATGATTTAGATTTGGCTAGACTAGAACTTTTTATTTTACCTAATTTTTTGTCTCAAGTTAAAAGAGGAGTTTGAATTTTTCTACCTGCTTTTTCCTGTGTAACTGAAAAGGGGTTTATTAAAGGAAAAGAGAACAAAATAAACTGAATCTTTTCCAACACATTTTATTGGCTGTTGGGCTGGAAAAAGAATACCACCACACTAATGTAAAATAGCCATGAAAAATGCCTGTCTTCAGTTTGATTCCTTACCCTCTGTTTATATGTAACAGAATAACATTACGCTCACTGGTTCTTTATCCTTGAAACATCTTTGGAGCAGGGTAGTCTTTGAGTGCCTATTATTTTCTTTGTACATCCTTGTATTAGAAGTCATCATCATCATCATCATCATCATGGCTGGGCTTCACGAACGAAGATTTGGGAAGGGCTCTACCCACATTTGCTACAAGCACACTGGTGGCTAAAAAGGCCAATTCAAGATAGACAAATCCGGTTACAAAAAGCACAGTGGAAAGACTCCTTAGGTGGTATCGACAAGACACGGTTCTTTCTGCGTTGTCTTTTCTCCTTGAGAGTGATCCTGCGTGCATTCTCAAAAGAAGCAACAGTGTTATAGATGGTGTGTCTCCAGACCTCCCTATTTGAGGTCAGAGTAGACCAGTGATGATGATCAATATGGCCAAGGCTGAGATGTTGTATCTCCTCTTCAAGGCCCCTCTCTTGCTGCAGCCAGCGGGAAGTTCACCATAGAGCAAGATCTTAGGTAGCCGGTGGTCCTTCATCCTTGAGACATGTCCTGCCCAACGCAGCTGTGTTGTCAGCAACATGGTCCCAATACTTGTAACTGCTGCCTGTTCTAGAACAGACGTATTAGTCACATAATCTGACCAGTGGATGTTTAGGATTGTACGGAGACAGCGTTGATGGAAGCACTCTAAGAGTCACAGGTGGTGGTGGTAAATGACCCATGATTCAGATCCATATAAAAGAGTAGACAGCACTATGGCTTTGTAAACACTGATCTTTGTACTTTTCTTCAAGTATTTCTTTTGCCATACTCTTTTATGGAGTTTTCCAAAATCTCCATGGATTTGCTAATATGTTGTCTATCTCTCCGTCAATCTTACCGTCCGAGGAGATGAGACTACCTAGGTAATTAAACTACTGGACTGATTTGAGAACTGATTTGCCAATGGTGATATGGGGATGATGGAAGACTTCCTGAGGTGCAGGTTGATAGAGAATTTCTGTCTTCTTCAAGCTGACTTTCAGCCCAAAAAGCACAGCAGCCTCTGCAAAGCAGGATGTTAAACACTGCAGAGCTACTGCTGTGCGGGTGACGAGGGCGTCATTGTCAGTGTAAAGCAGCTCCTGGACAAGATAATTTAAGGTCTTAGTGTGGGCCTTCAGTTGCCTGAGGTTGAATAGGTTTCCATCGGTACAATATCGAATGTAGATATCATCTTCTTCTTTGAGGTCTGCCATGGCCCTTTGGAGCACCATGCTGAAAAAGATTGTGAACAGAATTGGTGCAAGAATGTAATCTTGTTTCACACCAGGCTTTTTGGATCCATAACTATTTCTAAATATCTAGAGCTTTTAAAAATTATCTAAATGTTATATTAAAGATTAGTTATGATAGGGCTTCAATAGGGTACACTGGGACTTAGTAGGTAAAAATGTTAGCATCACTTTTTTTTAATAACTACATTAATCTCTAAGACATACTTCTGCTTTGTTCATTGCTAGTGTGAAATTGATAAAACTGATTCAAACTGATAAAAGAACAGAAGGATCAGAGAGAATTAAAAGGAGATAAAGGATTTCTCAGCCTCTGATCTTTATATTGTCTTAAATAATAATAACTTCAGCCACAGTAATTGAATATGTCACTAACCTTGCAGGTTTTTTGATATATCAATTAAAAGTGAAACAAAGTGCCTCATGGAAAATAAAAGGAAATCAGATATCAAAAGAAGAACAGGAAATGTTCAATGAAAGACTAAGTGTGAACTGCTTGACAGAAGACTGAGGAGAAAAAAAGATTTGTCCTCATTCTCCGTAAGTGAAAACAGAACCTCTTTTGCGTAAATCAACTTCTTGGAAATTTTCATGACCTGTTGATCTCAAATTTTGAGGATGCATAATAGACCCTCACCATGGTTTGGTGAGAGGGACTGATCTTATTCTTTGGTGAAAAGTTAATTTACGCAGTGATAAAGCTTATGAGTTTTATTTCTGTCAGTAGGTGTTAAGTTCTGGCTAAGCAAACAGATTGTAATCTGTTGGATGTGCTTGGGGCCCCCTGGTGGTCTAGTGGTTAGGATGCAGCGCTCTCACTGCCGCGGCCCGGATTCGATTCCTGGTCTGGGAACCCCTCCGGGCAGATGGAGCTCGTCCATCTAAGGGAAGGTCACTCTAAACAAACCTACGTCCTGAGGACCTCGCTGCCACCGTCCGAGCTTCACTCGGCCCTGGTAGTTGAACCTCAGGATTAAAGGGTGGGCTCAGTTCAGCGCACACTGTGTCTCACCTAAAAAAAAAAAAAAAAATCCACTGCGCAGGCTCGAAGGGTAATGATCTTTCCCAAATCTTCGTTCGTGAAGACTGGCCATACCTGTTGGATGTGCTTAATGGGCAGGAACAAAGTTAAAATATTGTCAAATTCCAAGAACTGTATTTATTTCTTTATTTACTGTGCTTCCTCTTGCTTAAAAGAATGTTTGCTTTTCTCCCTATACATTTCCTTATTTTGGACAACCATTGGGATGCTTTGAACTGTAGTGTAATACAGACCAGAAGCAACCAAAGAGATCATCTAGTTTAGACCTCTACTCAAAGAAAGGCTAAGTTCAAGGTAAAGTAAGATTGCTCGGGGCCTTGCCTGGTCGAGTACTGTTATTTCCAAGGATGGGTATTCCACTACTTCTCTGGGCACTGATTCCAGTGCTTAGCTACTCTCATAGGCATTATTCTTTGTTTGCAGTTATCCTGAGTTACCCTTGCTGCAGCTTGTGATCACTGTATCCTCTCTTTTCACTGTATCCTTCTAGAAGTTCACTTTCATCTTCTTAATGGCCGCTTTTTGGTAGTTGAAGACTGAAATTGGATCCTTCCTTAGCCTCTTCGTCAAGCTGAACAAAGCCAGCTTTCTCATCCTCGTCTTACACGACATCTATTTCCCCCCTCCATCATTTCTGTGCCTCTGTGATGGTTTCACCGCAGTTCAACGTTCTCTGTTGTACAGAGAGGGAACAATATTCCAATTGTGGCATCGTGAATGCTGCATAGAGAGAGGTAACCACTGCCCACAGTCTGTTGGCTATGAATTTGCTAACATAGCCCAATATGCAGAAAATCTTCATCACCAACAGGCCAGACTCATTTCCTGTTAACTGGATTGTCTATGTAGCCAGAATTCACCTTTACAGTTATCACAGGAGACTTGCAGGAACTATTACCTAAGTACCTTAATTTCTATAATAATATACATGTTAAAGAAGTAGAGGCAACAATATTCAGATGCTTTCTACTAAAAATGTCTCCCCATCTTTAGACACATATATTTGTTTTCTCATGATTTGAACATCCACTGAAATTAGTGAGCATAACTCTCAGGTCTCAGTTTATACAAGATATATTCCTTTATGCAATCAGGTGTTGAACTGAGAACAGCCTCCATCCAAAATGCAGATATCTATCAAGAGGGGAGGTAATTCAGAATTGTATTAGTAGATTCTAAGTACCTGGAAGAAAAACATCAGTTATATGAGTAAAACCACAAGAGGGGCAGTAAAGATGAAAGGAAAGATCCAGTGGTTATACGATAGAGAAATGCCTGTACAGAGATGTTTTGTCTGCTTTGTCTGGAGAGACATTATAATATAAATAAAGATCAAGAGTAAAACACTTAGAATATACTGAAAGCATACTACTAGGAAGAATGGCTTTTTTCCAATATTAGCTCTTGCTGATAAATACACCCCTATTTGGCTTTTATCACTATTAGGAAGACATGACTTTTACAGAAAAATAATAGGGGTTTTTATAGTGTAAAACCTTTCAAGTGTCTAATTTGTTTGAAAAGAAAATAGCTTTACAACCTAACAGATGGTGAGCTTCAAGGAGAATCTACACACCAAAAATGTACCCATTCAAATGGTCATGTACCAACGCTGTACAAATATACCACTCCAAGGAACTTGATTTTAATGGGATGCAGTTTGATTACTGCAATAGCTTTCAGCTGTCAGTCTTGAATTAGTCTGGTTGGTTCATACTGTTATTTTTAATATAGTTAGGTATCCTTAAAGCAAAATTGACATAAGGGTCTGGGATTGAACAGCCCACAGCAGAAGTCTGAACTGATTTTTAATGATACCAGTTTACTTCCCTTGACTGTAGAAGAGAATAGAGCAATGAACATAGACATAGCCGTCCAGACTGAGTCAAATGAATCAGATATATGAATGAAGTCACTCAGTGGCTTGCCTGGAAAAAATGCCATTTCCTGCTACTGAAAATTAAGGCTCTTTCTGCTTAAATGCTGAGGAAGGGCTACATATATCCTTGAGGTGGTAAGGGTTAGTGTCTGAGAGACCCAGTAAGCATGTATACTGTGTAAGGGAATAGAGACATCAGTCTGACAATCATGGCTTTAGTGAAGACATAGGATCCATGCCATACTAATTACAACCCTTGTATATCTAAGTTAATGGCTTAGAACTTTTCTTTTTTACACATATTCCTGTAACACACCTATTTATAAACTGTATACACATGCAATAGGAACATCAAATGTTCTGAATATTCCCTCTCCTTTCCATAATACGTCATGCTACAGCAATGAAGGAAAAGTGCAAGTATGAGGTAATTTATTGTTTTCATAGAATTAAAACTTCAGCTTCCTTGCTTCCTTTCCTAGCTTGCCCTTTCCAGTCCCTGTTGGGCCCTGTTTATGTCACATACATGTGAAAGAGTATGCTTAAGTAAAATACGTTTGTTTTGAGAATGCACCAAGTAAAGAATAAACCTTTGTTTATCAATACTTTATGAGTCCGCAGTGTTATAACCTCACGTTATGGACTCAACTTGAAAGTATAATGCAGGGCAATTAAGGAAAAAAAATTAAAAAACAATTAGAGCCTATTTTGTACAATTTTGTCAATTATTTAAAAGGTCTTTTTGTGGTTCTCATGGAATCCAAATTGCCATGTGAGTCACCTGGATATCACTTTCCATTTTCCTAGCAGCAGTTCAAGAAAAGGGTGTTGTTTAAGATCTGACAGGGTTCAGCTTTACCAAACCATTGCTCACACCCAAACATGCACTAAATTGTGTGTTGAAATCACAAGAGAAACAAATGAGGCAAAAGTTGGCTGTGCAATTCCTTATGTTTTGTATTTAAATATGGGCCATTCCTCTGCCGTTGCAAATTAAAGAAAGGTCAGCAGGGAAAACGCTGTACCAGCACTGCTGTGCAGAATGCATGCTGTGCTCCATGGGGAGCTGCTGTTACTGCAGCATTCACTCACGTAAGGAGGCACCTGTGCTTCAGGCAGCAGGAGAGGAAGCCAGTATCTGCTTTCATGGTCGTGTTTGAGTGGCCCTGCCGGTTCATGCAGAGACAACATTTACACACTGCTACTCTGGAAGGAAAAGAGGCTTAAATTAATTCCCTGTGCACACATGAAAAAAGCCATATTGGTGGCAGCCTTGGTCAGCTGCACATGCATTTTTAACTACTCTTGTCCATCACCTCCTTCATGAATGTTGAGGTATCAGTTATGTCTGCTCATACACAGCATGCTCTTTTTGAGTTGACCTTGGTGGTGTAAGCAGTATTCCTTGCTTTCGATCCAAAATAGAAAAAAATATTATGAAATTCGCAATGAACTTGGTATTAATGTCTCAGTGGAAAATGTTAATGCACTGTGTTAATACTGGATGTTGGTATTTTATTCTATACACCTGCAGTACACTTTGCTCAGTCTGAAGTTGTTAATAACAATGATGGAAGAGGAAACACCTGACAAGTATTAGACAAACTGTTTATCATATTTAGGCTATAGATTGGGGCCCATATTCTATGTATAATCTTACAATAGGTAAAGTTAATAATGGAATCTGCAGGGTACTTCTTCCTCTTCATCTGACACACACAGGGTAGTCTGGAAATGAAATAACAGTAGAGGATTATGGTGTCACTCGGACATTTCTTTTGGAGCAAATTCTGTCCACAAAAGAGATAAAATAGTGTTGGGAATGATGATTTTAGAAGAAGGTGGTCCTGAGCTACAAAAAAAGAGGAGCATTTCTTCACCATTCACAGAACTTCAGTATTTTTAAAAGAGTGTGAAGGGTTTGTCAGAGCTGCAGTTAGCCAGAAATCTAGAATTCAAAGCTTAATTTGAAGGGCTTTTGGCTAGTCACTTTTTGGTTTTAGCTGATAAATGAGTATGAAACCTACCAGCAGCTACATATTTTAGTTCCATCTGAATGTTAGACAGAAAAAGTAGGATTACATAAAAAAGAGTGAGCATGACAAAGTGGAAAAGGGGAAGAAATTTGACCCCATAACAAACAATGGTGTGTTAAAGTGACTAATTGTTTATTCTAGGGGCTTGCTTTATTATTTGATATTAAGTCCTTGCTAGTTTCTTTGTACATATGGGAAATTTATATAAAATGGAAATTAATTTGTCAAATGGAGTTTATTAGCCATCTGCTGTTCCAGTTCTTGAAGGCAGTTCTTAATCAATTACAAGCCTCTGTGTTACTTTTATGACTCCATTCACTCACTGGTCCATGTATAACAAGTCAAAAATAAACCTGTTTCCTTCTGTGTGTGCTTTACTCTCTGCCTCCTGCTCTTGTACAATCAGGACATTACACTGTAAATGGTACAGAGAAGTGGGTAGAAGGCATACTACAGGATCACAGAAAGAATGACTGTTGCAGCAGCTAGTAAATCCTCACGGAGCATCCAAATACCTGGTATAAATAAATAAGACTGCAGAAACTGTGTACACTGGCCAAGGTCAAATGACAAGATCAGTCAAAAGGCAAGCAGACTTTATAGAGGAGTGTTTTAATATAAGGTTGTAAGCCTTAAAAGTATCTGTTTGAGTTACATGCACTAAGAGTAGATGAGTCCAGAAAGTGAGGGAAGGTTAGAAAAGCAAAAAGAGCTTATCATGTAAGAAAGCTAAAAGCCAAAGCAAAACTGACCAAAGGGTTTCTTAGGGGAGGGGGGAGGGGAGAGGAGGGGGAGGGAAGGGGAGGAGAGGAGAGGAAATTGTGTAAAGCTGGAAAGCGGGTTGGTGATGGAAGATCAAACCATGGTAGCCTGACCTTTTTTCCTCCCCAGTAACACCTGTGACAAAAGGACTGGTTGGAATAGTTAGTTGGAGTGTGGAAGTTCTACCTTCGCATATAATAAGAAATTTAAAAGTCAAATTCCTAAGTCAATGCCCTTACCAGTATTCTGAGAGCTGGTATTCTGAGCTCATTTGCTTTTTGTTGATGCTTTCCAACTCTGCATCAGCTGCTGCATCTGTCCTGGTTTCCAGGTTCAGTTCACTACCCACACTGCTATACCAATACACTTGAAGTATTGGTACAAGGGCAGAAGTAAATGACTGGAGTGTGAGAAGAGAGTAGTGTGCTGTCCTCACAACTGCTGCCAAAAGAGATGCAGATTAGGTCTGAGCTCAGGCTCAGCAATTTACAACAAGGAGCAGTGTTGCCTTGCTTTAGTTGGAACTGCACAATCTGACCCCCAGCAGACAACTGGAACCCGCCACCTTCAGTGGCAGCTGGCTGATCATTTTTAAGATGTTGCTGATACTTTAACAGAAGCACCCAAAGAAGGAGATGAACCCTGAAGTACTTTTGAAGATTCATACCTCTGTGAGCTTGGTGTACATAGGCACACATGTGGCAACTTTCAGCATATGTACACAGGAACTACAGAGCTGTACTCCTCTAAGTAGGTCAGTGTGACTGAGCATAGCAAGCCTCCTAACACATACTTTCTCTAGAAATATTTCAGCTGCAGAGGATTCACTGTTTGTTTACTGATAAAGCACCTCTGGTTTGTATGCAATGTTGCAAGCAAAGCTCAAATTTAGAAATTCACACCATTCCCTCAGTGAAGCAGCTATCCCTGCTGCTGTTTTGCTGAGGCAGTGATGTCTGTGTAGGGTCTTCTCTCAGCAAAGCTTTTGGTCAGGAGTGGGTACATCTTTGCTTGCTTTGCATTTTATCCAAAGCAACAGGAGTCTACAGTTTAGGCACAGTTATACGTAATGTAATTGATTTCACTTGTACTGATGTCCTAAATATGCATTTCCCCAACTGATTTGGGGAAGTGCTTAGCTTGGGGTTGTGAGAAAAATATGCTATTTACACCACTGGAAATGTTAACTGCAATCAAGTAAATTAACTGGAGAGGGAGAAAAGATGGACTTCATCAGGGGAAAAGGGAGCAGAGGAACTTAAGAAAAGTTGCTGTAAGAGGTGAAGAATCTTTTTATCACTGTAACAGCTCCTGCATTAGAGCTTCATAACAGTGGAAAACAAAACATCAGATCATTTACCAGTACTGCAACAGCAGCATGCATTTTACACACAGACCATGTCTAAGCCATTTAAATGCCATATAGGTGTGGGTACACAAGCTGTGATTTTTCTGCAGTTTCTAGATGAGCAGGAAGAGATCATCAAAAAGGTGATTTTGACTTTTTGAAGTACTTCTTTCTGATTGATTCTGTGAATGTGTATATGTGCCTGTGTGAAGAGACATAGGCATCCAAAGGAAACTAGGGGGCTTGTGCTGTGGCTTTTTGCTGTACTAGTGAGGAATACCTGACAGTTCCCTCCCCCTGTTTTGCCAGCCTGATGCTTAAAGGGTGAGGGGTATGAAGGGGAATGGCTGTGGAAAGCGCGGGGCTTGGCCCTAGACCAGGTACCACACCTTCTGCTTATTAAGTCCAGGGGGAGCCTCCCCCCCTGCAACGCCTGTTGAAACACCAGAGGAGGAAGATGTTTCTGTCCTCTTGCTGGACCCGGGTAGCCACAGCCACAGCATGGGTTCCTCTGGCCTCACTGGCCACCTCAGCTGTGACAGGCTAAAATGAGGCTGCTTTTTGTCAGATGTATATGGTGCAAAGCAAAACCAGAGTATATCACTCAAAAAGTGTGGGGACTGAGGTGAGCATGCCTGCCACAGGTGAGTAGCAGATTCCCTGGAATAAACTTCAAATTACTTTTTTTTTTTTTTTAATTTTTGTTCTTATTCTGCTGCTAGCTTTACCTCAAGGCATCTTTTTGGCTCTGTGATGGAGACACACTAAAGAAGCCTTGGAGTCTGCTGTGGCCTTTACTGGTTCTCTAGATGTATTTCCTCAGGAGGCCTTTTCTATGCATAGGTACTGCATTGTTGAGCTTCTGAGCCTCCTCAACACTCAGTAAAACATCCTCCCCATTCCAAAGGCTTGCATAGCTTGTGAGAGAATGGTACAACATCACATGGTGCCTCCAAATAGCTTGTGTTACTGTACAAGACTGTGTATGGAGCAGCAGGTCTGATGGTTAGGATTTTATAGTCTTTTTTTGTTCAGTTTAGTAAGGTAATGTGAGCATTGCTCAAGTGTCTCTTAAGGTGTTGCAGTCTCCTGCAGCCATGTGGTGTCACATTTGTTTTGAAGCAACCTTTCTGGCTTCAGCGGAGCTCTTTTGAATGCCTTTCTTTTAAACATCTTCAGAGAAATCAATCTTCTTTTGAAGGTTTAATCTATACATAAAATTAATTAATGTGTTGGTCCTGACCTTTGTAGCCCAATTTTGATTTTGATTTTTGATTTTAGATCTATGAGAGAAAATTAAGAAAAAATTTGATACAGAAGTCCTAAACTTCATATTTATTCCTAAATTTCAAAAATGTTTAGAGTATCACAAAACAAGAAGAAAGCACTTTTTTTTTTTTTTATTATTCCTCAAGAGATAAAGGAGCACAGGAGTTAAACTTGGGTATTTGGATCAGAATCTGCAATACTCCTGTCATTCTCAAAAACACAGAAGTACCTTACAGAGTCTCTTCCAGAGGCTTCCATGGCCTCTCTTTCAGTTTTTCCTCATAGTTTCTACATGAAGTTTTTCTTAATATTTGATCTGAATTTTCCTTGCCACATAAATCTCTCTACTGTACTTTTTATTTCTCTGTGAATTCTGTTATTCTTTGCAGATTCTTTCATTCAGTTCTTCCAGTCCAGTAGTGAGTAATGGATGTAATATTTCTTCCCAGCTCTTTACAGGCTTTCAATCTACAGAAAGATAAGCCTATAGGCAACTGCAATCATAGCTCTATGATTAAAGAATTTGCCCAGTGGGAAGAAAGTAAGACTCAACTTCTTGCATTATCACAGATCTTGCAATGCTGACGGTGAACTGTGTAGACCCACATCCAAAGAGGGTTTAGGCTCTCATTAAAAGCTTCTTGTTCTACTCAGCTACAAGCCTAGCCTCTCTCCTACATTACCCCTTTCATGCTGGCAAGTTTGTTGAGAGAATGCCTTTCAAGTTAAGGTATGCAGTGGAAATGAACGGGGGGACCAAGTTTGCTGGCGTTGATGAGGCTTAAATTGAGACAGAAGCCAAGCCATTGTCAGTCATGTCAACAGTGATTTACTTTTAAGGCTTTGCAGACCTAAAATTCAGGCATCTGAGGAAATGCAGCAATAAGAAATGAGGTGCTGATAGAGTGTGGGCACCTCCAAAGATTAGCAGGAGTTTTGAAGAGCTCAGTTTTAGGTTCCTAAATTGAAAGTCTCACTTAAAAACATCATCACCTTCCTTGATCCAGACCTTGTGATATCTGTGTTTCTGTGACTGTCTGTTTGGAAAGGGATTTGCAAATATCTACTCTCACAAGTATTTGTTAAGTGAGATAATAGCACTTGAATATTTAATGCAGTCCAAAGCTGAATATTATCACAGAAACTGAGAAAAGCTTGCATATTCATCTTTTCCAAACTGCAAGTTCAAATGAAAAAACTGCTTTAGACTTTTCTCATAACAACCTTTAATTCATTCCTTGGTTAAACAATCTAACCTGTAGGCTTGTCATATAAGCAGAGAAAATAAGGCTAAACTATAGAATCCATAGCTCTGTGGACGTGAGCTTCTCAGTAGGAAAAACAGGGTGTATATGGAGGTTCTTCTTCCAGGAACAGACATGATTTGAAGAGAATTGTTTCAAGATCACACTTCTGGATGTAGTCTCTTTAATATTGACATGACTCATTCTGCAAATATTTGGCACATATTTTTACATTACATATACTGAAATATATGACTTACTTCTAAATCTGAGAAGATGTTGAAAGTTGTGAAAAGCTCAGGTATTACAAAAGGATAGGTTCCAATAAAGCACTCAGGAGCTTGAGTTTTTATGAAAACAATAGAGATATTTTTATTGCTAATGTGCAAAACTGAGTTCAATTTTTTTTTTAACATGTCTTTATGAAATGTCTGGCACTTCCATCCTGGAAATACCACAGTCTCCTTCACACTGGAAGGAGATTCACAATCCTGTGTGTGGTCCCAACTAGAACTCCATCAGAGAAAAACCCAGACAGCTGGGGAGAAAGAACAGCTCATGCAGTTTCCATCCTCAGAAACTGGTTGGTCTGGGATACCTAGAGAGGTCACTTCTCAGATCTCAGTAGATATTTTTGGAATAGCATCTCCTAAAATTTTCTAAAAAATTTTCTTGAAGGATGTACACACATCTCTTTAAGGTAATGGAAGAGGTTTTTTACAGCAAACTATTTGTGTTCCTAAAATGCTATCTGCAACTTTTATAAATCCTTCAAGTGACTTTGAGGCTTTTAGGCAGACTTTCTGTAGTTTTTTCTGAAACAGAGAAGTGGAGACATAGAAAGATTGAGTCTTGTAGGTAGAAATGTGTTAAGGGTGCTATGACTTGCTCGGAAGAAACACATAAACAAACAAAAATTTATAGTGAATGATTTAATTAACCATTTTTTGTATTAAACTCTCTGCTGATTTCATAACTTAGTTTTTGTTACCTAGTGATGTGATAATACTTCTTTCTATGGAAATATTCCACTGATTAAAATGTAAGCAAAGAGGAACCTGGTTCGAGCCTCCAGTTTATTAAAAATATTAGTTTAGCTGTTATATACAAAAATATTCTAAAAGGATTACTGAAAAACAGCCAGTATGGTTAAACAGAAGAGAAAAAAAGCTTTCAGAAATAAATATATAGCCTTTCAAGGAAGTAGTATAAATCACTTACCATATGGCAATTTAAATTTAAAATGCACACAATATTCAAGGTGAGGCTGCACCAGTGCAGAGCAGAGTGGAACAATCACCTCCCTCAACCGGCGGGTGATGCTGTGCCTGATGCCCCCCAGGACACAGTTGGCTCCCCTATCACACTTCTATTTCTTTACCTCACTTCTGGCTGGGCACTCCCACTGTCCAGCAGCTCTTCTTCTCATCAGTGATTTTCATAAGCGTACAATATGCCTTCGTGTCGGTGCCCAAAGAGCAAGAGAAAATGAAAGTTGTTTCTTAAAAGGGATACCAAGAACAGTAGATTCCATGCAAGCTGACCAATAAAAAAATAAATTAAACCAAACTGAAATTAGAGAAAGAAAAATGTACAGCATGTAACAGGGAAAATTTACACAATTTTTGTAAAAGAAAACTAGGCCTTACAAATCTCTCACTTAAAATATATTAGGCAAATAAACAGAGAAGATCTACTTTGTACCTGCATTTTCACAGATGCTTATCTCTAGATGCATTATCAAATTCTTCTAAAAACCTATTAAAATCCATTAAAAGATCTCATTAAAATATTTAAAATAGTAGGTAAGTATACTATAATGTAAAAAGAAAAAAAAATACTCCTAACTGCATAATAAGAAGCACAAAGTTGAATTATTTAAGAACAAGATCTAAAAGCCATGGTGGATCATAAATCTCTGAAAACATCAGCTCAACATTGATTCAGAAAAGCAAGTGAATTATTGGAAAAACAGTGATATAATATAAGACATTAGTGCATTGCTATACACATTTTGATCTGAAAGTTTCAAACTGAGATTATATATAGGTAGCTAATATTTTTAGAAAACCACTTTTTTTACTAAATATAAATTCAATAATAAATTCAATAATAAATCCAAGTTTTAGAACAATGTAATTCTTTCAAAATTGCCGTTACACACATTCAAGTGGAAAAAAATAAAAAGGTAAACCAAAACAGTTTGATAGGTTTCTCAGGCTGTAGGTTAATAAATATTGTAAATGGACCTAAGTGCAGTACTGAAAGAGGAGTGCCATCATGCTGGCTCTTGTGGACTAGGCACCCTCTCCCCTGCTCTGGACTGCCCTGAACACCTGTACAGCAAAATTAAATAGCATCTTCTTCAATGAAGTTTCAACTCAGATTGTTTTAAATTGATCATGATCATGAGCTGGAACTTCCTAACACAGGTGCCTTTTTAGGTCTGGCTTTGATAGCAGGCTGAGAGATGGTTAATGTTCATCTCTATACATCTGTGAATTTAAAGCCTTCCTAAAACTACCACTTTATAAATATCCCCATAGGCTGTACTAGGTTAGCCCTATCCAGGTGAGATGAAAAGGCTGAATCTAAACTACTTCCAGTACCTAAAAGAGCCAACTTAGACATTTGTTCTTTACTTTCTTTATTTTTTACTGTTAAATTGCTATAATTTTAAGAACTCCAATTTCTTTTCAAGAATAAGCATGCTGCACAGAAAATACTACATTTTTTCCTCTCACAGCATATTTTTGCAAACTGCAAGATTAGCAAAAGGGTAGGGGTGAAGTTCTTGTGAGCAGTAATTCTGAGTAGGGACTGCTGTCACAGAAAATGTTCTCTAAAGCACCTGGTGTGTCTGTTGGTCTAATAACAAGTAAGAATTTTAAAAACATTAACCATATGTGACCCTACCTGACAAGACAGCTTTTTGTAGGCTCTGCTCCCTGTATAGGGTATTGTTTGATGATTGTCTGTTGGAGAGTTTTTATCCCTTGAAATCCTATTTGATCTCCCTAGAATTGCACTTAATGGGAAAGACACTGAGCAACAAATCAAGGAGTGATTTCTACAACCAGAAGGGACGTAGAGGTGAGTAGATTCATTATGTAAATAAGGGTTCAAAGACAAGCCCATAAATGTGTCTGAAATGTCATTTTTCAAAAAGTAGCAGAAAAGGAAATGCCAGAATAAAGATCATCTCTATTTTCAGTTGCTTGTGCAGTGTACCATTAGAAATGAAACAAAAGGAAAGCAAAGAACAACAATCTAAATTTTCTTTTGCCATTTCTTTGCTATAGTAGAAAACTGAAACACCAAGAACAAACTCACAAGATTCACCCAGACCTGGGCAATGCACCTGTTACATTCTAATGCTACAGAAAATACCATAGAAAGGAAACTCATTCTTTCCGTTCTTTGACCAAAGCCTGACACAGGTTTTCCACACGTGCAAATCTGTGGAGCCCTGAGCAAGACACCCTGTGCATCATTCCTTTGAAAGTTCATGGGTAATATTCTCCTGCAGATGAATACTGGGCATCTTAAAGAACATCCTTCATAGCTTCAAAGTCTCATTGGAAAAAGTTATAGGATGATCCATCTGCACAGGGATTGCATAGTTTCTGTAGAAGTCCTGACTTGTCTTGATTTCTCTGTTAATCCTGAAAATACACAAGCCAGGGACTTTTTAGTCTTATGCCATTTGCCTATTTCCATGTTATTGCTGTCCAGTTATGCCCTTTTGTTTTTCAGCAAAAATCCAGGTGGCTGTCTGTTGCTT
This sequence comes from Manacus candei, assembly GCF_025592945.1. Lineage (NCBI taxonomy): Eukaryota > Metazoa > Chordata > Aves > Passeriformes > Pipridae > Manacus > Manacus candei. The sequence goes on along the minus strand of NW_026138091.1, from coordinate 8,888,561 downwards.
ACTCTGGGCTGAAACACTCTTGTGTGTTGCCAGGGCTTTGCAAAGAGCCACTCATCATTAAGGATATTTAAAAGCCCAAAGAAATAAATCCTGAATCATCAAATGAGAAGACCTTGTAGGGTTTCCCACTTTCCTACCTACTCACCCTGGTAGCCTGCTGTTGCAGCATGGCTCTTGAAAGTCTCTGGGAAACAGAAATTTGTAAAATGACGCTGAGAATATAGATCTCCTAGTAGGTATGTAACTCTCTAAGTCAAGAGCTTCTTATGGGAGACAGCCAAGCCACATAATAGGAAGGCAGTACCCTTTTCTGCTTTAAGGCTAAAGGTAAACCCCTCTTTATCCTGATGATAGAAGTAACAAAGAATCTTTAGATCTGAACAATTGATAATTTTGTTGAGCACTTCTTTTCTGTAGGAGGGCATGGTAATATGGTAAAAGCATAATGTAATTATCATAGCTAATGGAAAATAACTTCTATAAAGCTTTTTCTTATTACTAGAGTTCTCAGTTTTCTTCTTACTTGTTATGACTAGAGTAGGATGACATTTTCATTTATTTCTCTTTGTTCTCATTGAATATAGTTTGTCCAGTCACTGTCACAACTCCACAACTATTTGCTTCATGGTGTAAAACTTTGCCATTTTAAAAAGGAAACTACTTAACATGACAGCACAACAAGCAAAAGTAAGGATATTTCCGTGTATGTTACAGAGCTTAATTTTAGCTGACTAAAATCTTACAACTCTGAGTGGCCCCACAGTAGATTTCTTTTTTTCCAAAACATGGTTTTGAACAGTGAAACACTGTATTTTGTTGGCAAACAGTTACAAAAATTTAAACGTTTAATCAAGCTCTGCTAAATGCTTCAGTTTATAAATTGTTTATGAGTTAACCAGGACTTTCCACTCAAATCTGTTTCACTTTAATAATAGTCTGGAACTTTTCTACACAGTATTCTGTCTGGTACAGTCTTCTACTGTTCAGATCTGGCTACTGTTAGGATCCAATCCAAATTAGTCTTACTTACAGAAAAAGCTTAAATAATGTTCATGAATAAGCCAGTGCTGCTAATGTTGAATAATAATAATAAAAAAAGCTCTCTAAAGATCTTCCTTCTGGCTCCTGTCACACACTGTAAAGAAGAAAAGCAGGCACTGATTCAACTCTGTCTACCTGCCAGCCTGCCTTGGTAAGCCTGATTGATGCCTTGGCACAGCTGTTTCCCTTTGCCAGCCCAGGCTGAGGAGTTCTGATTTTGCTCTGAGCCTTACACAGATGCAGTTCAGCTGTGCTCCTGAGCCCCGCAATCATCCAGGGGGATTAATCAGCCGTACTAATGACAGGTCAGTCTGTTGGGTCAAAGCATTTTGTTATGTTGTTAAGTGCTTTAGGAACACGCTTAGACACTAAATACCACCAGAGGGAAAGCACACTGGGTCACCCTCCTCGCAGAGAAGTGGTGAAACAACCAGTGGCAAACCTGTTTGATGAGCATTCCTGCCCTCTCGTGGTAAAACTCCGCTAAATTTAGTTATTACATGGCACACAGGCTTGTCAACCACAAAAAAAAGACTAGTAGAAGAAAATGATAAAATATTTATACTCTCATATTGATTCACATATCTTTTGGTGTCTGAATTTCAAGAGGTCTTTGTAGGGCTTTTGCCTGCACCAGATGAGATTCTAATAAATGTTTTAAACTTTAGGTAAAAACCCCTGTCTCTAGTTTAACCAGATGTGTGAGTAATATTTCACATGGACAAAAAAAGTGAAGATTTTTCCAGTTTTATGGCTACTCAGAGATTATCTGTTTGGTTGTTTAGTTATTTTTTTTTTTTAATTTAAACAATTCTTAGGGAGCCTTTTAGTAACCAAAAGAAAGTAAAATTTGGAAAGAAATGTGTTGTAATTATATCACTCTCAAGTTTCCTCACAGCAGCAATATACACTTCGTTATGCTGAAACACAATGTACTGTTGCCCTTTATTTCCAAAATAATTTGGCAACTGTCTGAAAACTAAAGCTACAAGGAATCCTTGTGTTTATCAATGTTTAGAAAAAGACTATTTAGATAGAGAAAATCATGTCTTTTTGACAGTTCCAAAAATGGCACTCTGAAGAATCAATACTTTTTTCTATTTAAGATGTACAGCTTACATTCACTGTATTACCTCACAGTCTTGACAAGGACTGAATCATATTCATACTCCATCTCTACTGGCGTTTGTCATGTGATGTGGTAAAGTCAAGCCCACATTTAGACAGGTCTAGGAAAAACAGAAATATCATCTGGATTTACCTGGTGTGAACGTTCTTTCATCTTGTCATAGTGAACAGTTATCTGAAGGAAGTTTGTACATGCACACACTCAAGGGTATGTGCAGAAATATAAAAATTAGAAAATCAAATGGTAACACCAGGTATGAAACAAAGTATTACAAAAGTGGATAAGAAGAGTCAGCTAGCAACATGTCTATCTTCATTACACAAGCATCATATATTACATTTTCTTCTTTCTTTTCATAAAAAAGGAATCAGCCTATCCAAAACAGGGTGTTGAGAGCTTTCCTGTTGCACCTAAGAAAGAAAAAGTGTCTTCAGCTGTCATATGGGAAGGGACTGTAAACTTTTCCAAGAAGAAAAAAAAAACTAAAAAAATATTCCATTTAGCAGAGAATGTGAAAAGAAGCACATGAAAGAAAATTAATGTAGAGACAAATGTCATACACATTGCAATGAAGAAGGCAATTTTTTCACAAACTTGTCTCTGAACTAGTCATATACCTGTAACATGGAAATCTGGCATTTTTGGTTTTGGTTTGTTGGTGGGTTTTTTTGTTTGTTTTGTTATGTTTTGTTTTGGTTTTGTTTGTTTTGGTTTTTGTTTTGTTTTATTTTGTTTTGTTGGGGGGTTTTTTGAGTGGAATTTATTGCATTTGTATAGAAAGTCTGATCCATTAATGAAAAATCCAGGGCCAAGGTTTTCAAAAAGGACTAAAGATTTTGAGATCCCAAGTCCAAACACCTCAAATGAGTTTTGTGTTCACTCACACAAAATTTCCAGGTGGGGATGCTGGAAATAAATGCATGCAAAAGACATGAGACACCAGATCCGTGCACTGAGTTTATGGAAGACAACTCATAACAGCTTTACCCACTCTCGTAGTATAAAAGTTACTTTGTGAAACACATAACCCTATGGGACTCTCCATTGATGGAAATAATACTTTCTAAATAATACTTTCTGGAAATAATGCCTTCTTAAACAAGAGTTTAAGTTTCAAGAAGCTTATTTTGATTTGCTATTTTCTATAATTGCCTTTCATTTTAGGATTCTCAGAGTTTTTTTACTGCTCAGTATATTTATCTGGGTAATTGTTTAAAAGAAATACACAGTTTTAAACAACCTGCTACAGGCATCCTTTTCTTAAGGGTCATTAATATTGTGTGGTATTCTTAATTTGTTGCCTTATAATGAACTTTAAAATATGATTTACATGAAATAAATTAAAATTATTTAAAAGAGAATATTATTAGGGTCATGTTATTAACTCTTTCAGATGTCATAAAACAAAGATAGAGATCATAAAAATTGTCGTCAGTGCTAGAAATAATATGGCATATATTGGTGTTATCTACATTCCTTACTCTTGGGCTGCATCACAATCCACGCTACTGACCACTGCAGGAAAGAACGAATGGGACCTGTACACTAATGCCTCATGGACATATCTTTTTCCCTCAAGGCAAATTGATTCTTGAAAATAAAGTTGAAATGAGATTTTTATCCCTCTTCCCTTAGATTCAAGTAAGAGAATGAAGATAGTTGGATACTTTAGATATATAATACATGTCTCTTGTTTACCCTTGCTGTGTATAACAAAAATTTAAGGGAAGGGCCCCTTTTTAGTAGTGGAAAGTATTTTAAGAAACTGTGGGTTTTTTCTGAGTTAATTAGGGAGTACCACAAAGTCCCCATAGAAGTGCAGAACATTTTTCAGCCCACCTAACTTTAGATTCTACATTAAGATATCTACATCAGAAGCCTGCTCACACAAAGGTCCCTTAATCATTGACGGAAAGTAACAGATGCCTCCACACAGTAATTCAGATGGTGGGCTGAGTTGCCTTTTTGATTTACCCTCCCCTATTGACTGTGAAACTTTTTATTGATCCTCACCCACCAATTGTTGGACTTATTATCATGGCTCTTCCAATACAGATGTGAACTGAGTGTCGTTTTATTTAAACCTGCAGAAGATAAACTTGTTTTTCTCAGTTGTCAGACCTTTCTGACAACTGATTATAGATACAGAGGTTCCTTGGATCACAAGTTGAAAATCATTTCCATGTAGTAGCTGCTACAGCAGCAAGGTTTCAACAATGCTTAAGCAATTAGCCATATGTGGAATGAATCTGGGCTTTTATAAGCTGTTATACCCTGATTTAAGGAAAATAGATTTCAAGGCGTCGAAGATTTGTATTGAAGGAGAATATGTAAAATGCAAATTTGTTCTCTTCCACAGAATAAGGGAAGAATAACTTGCATTACTTAAAATAAATGTATCTGTCTTAAAGTAGGAGCCAGTAAAATAAGTCAAGGCTGTCTAATATTTCAGGAGTTATAACTTAATTGCCAGCTTTCAAGAACAAGCAATGTGCCAAAAATAGGCTCTATATAGAGAAAACAAGGCAAAGAAAATATCACAATTAAGTGGTAAATGTTTGAGCCTTAGGGTCTAAATGCTCATTAGAGTAAGCAGGCTTATTAGCTTGCAAATGTGGGAAATATACAGATTTTTGTTCCAAGGAAGAGTCAGCAGCCCTGTGACTGGAGCACTCATTGGAATAAAGTTGCTTGACAGAAATAGAAGTTGTTTGGAGCTGCCAAATCTGGAAGCCCAGTAGGGGCAAGGCTGCTGCAGCTTCCTGATGCCTGCAGGTCCAACTTGAGGCTGACCAATGTACTGTAGATAGCCAGGTACGTGTGCACATACACACACACACATAGACCCCAGGGTCTCTCCAGCAGTTGGCCAGACTGCCTGCTATCCCCTGCTCCCAGTAGACCATTTCTCAAGGTGCCCTACTGCCAGCAGCTCCCTCTGGCCACATGCCCCATCTGCCAGCTAGTCCAGCTTGTTGCTGGCCAGGCTGGCACCATGGACACACAGGATTCTCACCCCTGGTCCACCCCATATACACAGACAGTCCAGAGAGACCCACACCCAGGAAAATCACAGAAATAGAGTTCAGTGAGAAGATGGGACAGACTGCACTGGTCAGGTACAGGCATGGCCAGACAAGCTTCCTAACCTACACCTGTTACACAAAACTAGATCCTTTTCTTCCCTTCTGCCACTCTTTTCTCGCTCTTGTTACTCCCTAATCCACCTCAGTCTATCCCTTTCCTCTGGTCCTATGCAGTCCCCAAATACTCTGCTCTCTACCCCACAGGAAACCCTGTACCCCAGACAGTGCCCCAAGTCTGTCGGATCACCCAGAGAGTCTCTTCATTGGCTCCTGGTACTGGTGTCCCCCAGGCATATGGGACTGGGGCTGCTCCAGTACAGCTGAGGGGCTGCAGTGGGGTCTCTTGTCTCTGACTGGGACACTGAGGTTCCCTTTGCCATTGTGTCTTTGGGGTTGTGGGGATGAGATTTTGACAGGGTGCTGTCTCCTGTGAAGCCCCAGGAGGACAGGGGCCTTCCCCAACTACAGTGCTCCTCTGCAGTCCCTTGGTGATGGGGAGGATGAGGTGGGAGGAATTTTTTGTAACATAAGCTAACAGCAAGTTCAGGGACTTTCATCAAAATTAACATCTAATGAAAATATTTTAACCATTGGATTGTTAAGTGTTCAGGGTCATTCTCCGAAGTTTCTCATCCTGTATCCAAAAATTCTTGAATAAGCATTTTACAGAATTTTATATGCTTTAGGGGGAAAAGCTCCCAACATTTTAATGAATCAACTCTTTACAAGAAAAATTTTAACCAGCCATCATTACACAGCTCTAGTCCTGCACCTCCCAGCTGCTATAATCAGAAGTTGATGGTTATGCTTCTGTTGTACAGACGAGAAGAGAACATGTGTGGGTATTGATTTTAGCCAGGAGAGGAACGTAGTGGAGTCTTCCAGGAACACTTGGAAGTGGTGCTTTAATTTAATTATGTTTGCCCACATAACTTCCAGCCAAAAAAAGACTCCTACTAGCTAAGTCTTTTTTTTTTAAATTCCTCAGTTAAAACCTGTATTGACTTCATTCGGACTTATTCTTTGTGGGGAGCTATCGAATGTTACGTACTTGTGAATAGTTTGGCTTAGCACAATGACTTTCACACAGCTGCACAAATTGCGTTTGTACTTATAATTTGACCATAAAACATTGGCCATTCTTAAGAGAAGACTCATGCACTGCAGATGCACTTTATCATACAGGCTGCTATTTTCAATTGCATTCTAACTTATGCATGGTCCACTATGATATGCATTTTGATAAGTAGGTCAACAAAAATTGAACAGTGAAATTAATACATTTTTTTATTCCGTCTATATTTTGCCTGTATCTGTTAGTCTTATTTGCATGGTGTATTTTATCAATGAAATTGAATGAGCACCTCTCAGAGCTGCTTGAACAATGGAACTTTGAAGGCCCCAAGGCCTCAGGGCCTGGTTAATTCTTAATGGTTTCTAGAGCAAACATATGGGTTTAAGTATAGGTTTAATTGTTTATTCTCTAAACATATATATTTTCAGAATAGTTTCTAAATTGTTTAACTTATTTTCTTATATTAACTTGTCCTCATTTTCTTTTTGTTCCATGTTCCAGACATAATTTGTTTAACACAGTAAGTATTGGTCATGGTCCATGGAACTTTTAACTGTGAGGAAGAAATATACTTTCATTAATACAGATCTGCATTTGGTCAATATCTTCTCATGAAGTACCACAGTCTCCCCTCCGACGACTTTTGGCTGCAACCTATTATACTAGTGTTTTGACTGGTAGTCCAGCCCCTAGCAGAAAAAAAAAAGATCCTCAGTTGGGCTTTTATGTTTCTTTAAAGGAACAGAGCCGAATCAAAATATTTGGTTTTCGGGCCTCTGGTCATTAAGGAAAATGAAATAAAACAAAAGCAGTTTTCTATGGAATGCACATAGTTTTTGCTAAGAAAAGAAAATTGATTTGGTCAAAAGCCCAATTTTCCATTAAAAGAGTTCCAATGTAAAATGTTCAAGTAGCAATAAAATATAGTTACAAATATAAATTAATTGAATTTAATCTTTCAGGTATCTTCTTGCACTCACTCACACAAACACATATATACTCTGGAGGGACTGCTAGCAGGACTGTAGTATTCATTTGACTTGTTATTTAAAGAATCAGGAATAAAACAGTGAAGAGATATTTTCTATAATCCTCGAAAAATTTAAAAAAATTATTCTCCTGCAAGGTGTATTGAGACCAACATCACTAACATGATACTCCACTGAGGAACTGCTTCCTAGCTTTTAATGTAGACACCTGTAAAAGATAACTGAGCTTAGATAAATTTTTAGAATATTAGTTCACTGAAAAAGTGTGGGTTCTCCAACTGTATAATTTTAAAAGGAAAGATAAGTGTGGGATGGTTATGGTATTCCCTACACTGCTTAATGAGACAGAATTAGCTCGACTTCAGGTGTGTCATATCTGGTAAGTGAATGGATTATTAACTTTAATGCAGTAAATGCAATGTTAGTCTCACAATTAACCACATAAAAGTCCAAGATAATGGTTGGGAAACTCATGAAATAATAATCTGTACATTACAAGTCCATAGTAAAAGTAGTGACCTGTGTGTATGTTCAAGCGGATAAGGTGGATGGTGAATAACAGCAAAAGCAGTAGAGGAGAGGAGAAGGGAGGAATAAAGACTCATACAAGTGGCTATTTACAATGATATCATCTAGAAAGCAGCCATAACCCATGTGGTTTCTACTCTTGTCACTGGCTAAAGCTCAAACACTAAGTGATTATGCTATGCTAAGGAAGTGCATGAACCCTGTTACCAGGTACTGGAGAGGGCACGTATATGCTTGATTCTACCCAATCCATTAGGCTTGCACAGAAGATAGATCAATTAGGCCTTTGATTAACATTATTAATTAAGACATATTCAGAGTTTTGTTTTCTAGGCTGGAATCGTGCCTCAGGTGCAGCATAGATATACACAGATAAACTCCAATCCCTTGTCATGCCATACAGTGTTCCTAAAACTGCACAGGAGCATTCATTAGCTGACATAGGTGTTGGTCTGGACTGCCCAGCTGTGGGATTTTCTGGATGAGAGATCCCTGACTTTCACCTATGTACCTTGGGATCAGATCTCATGCGTTTAGCTATGAAGTCCTTTCAGAATGCACATAGTTTTTAGAGGTGGAAAAAAGGCAGTTGTATGACAGCTTTGCAGGAAAACAATTAGAATGTGGGCCAATACAGTAAAATATATGACTAACTTGCAATTCTAGTTTGTAGCAATCCTCAAGATGCTGAAGAAACATTAAGCTGCTGTTCTGGCAAGACAACAGAAGAAGTTATAAGCAAGTATGCAAACCATGTCTTTTATTTTCACATATCCTGAAACGACAGTAGTCCTGAAAGCCCTCAGGAACCAAAGATACCGTCTTTTGCTCATTTTCACACAGAGAGATCTTGAACATGCTGCCCTTGAAAAAAGCAGCAGTAGCACTATTCTGCAGTGCGGGATGGGACTCTTTCCAGGCAGTTGTTGGCTGCTCTCTGCTTTGATCTTAATAAACAAAATCTTTCAGAAATTAGTGAAGTAATGAAATTGTCTGAAGACAATTAAGCAAAGGGCTACAGATTCCTGTTTCTGTTATAGACCAATTAGTCAGCAAGCATGGAGTGAAATAAAGCCAGGTTAGCTCACTACATTTTATGTACTTGGGATCAACAGAGGTGATTTGGCTATTCCTTGTATGCTTTTGTGCTAAGTTTAGGATAGTTGGTTTAGTAAATACTTGCTTACTATCAGACATTTTGTTCCATGGAAAGAATCTCAAAGCAATAATTTTTATTTGTAGAAGGATGTTGGAAAATTTTATATGAATGTAGGTTTTGAGTATAGTGGTTTTGTCAAAAATTACTTTATCAATCTGAAAATGTAAATGCAAATAGTGAACTTTAGTTAAATTTTACACATATAAGCATCTAAGCACTATAGGAACATATGCAGTTAGATGCTGAAGTGAGGCTTTTGGACCGGTTTATTTTCACTTAGGTATTTCAAATAACACTCTGTTCTTCTGCTGTCTTTTTTTTCTAGGCATAATTACAGCTGTGTAATGTACATTTCCAAATAGGAGGTTGAATAAACATAAAAATTGAATAAACTTTAAAGAGAAGAATCCAGGGTGGGTTTTTTACCTGGAAAGGAAGAAACTTATTCAGGAAGAAAAAGACCAACCCCAAACCTTTATTTTAAGGTCATGCTGATTTTAAATAAAGTATTTTCAAGTTGTTATAATTTTTTTCTTCTTCTAAATAAATAAGAGGGTTGAGTTTTGGTGGGGGTTTTTTTGTTTGTTTGTTTTTTGTTGGTTTTTTATTCTGAGTGTACTAAACTTTCTGAAGAGTATCCCAAATGACAAAAGTTGGTGAGCATATTACAAGCTACAATAGTAATTCCCTCTCTGCAAGGCAACACATCAAGAAACAGTAAAAATGTAGAGATTTGAAGGATCAAGTAAACAACAGCAGAAAAATCTTAATAATCTCATGGAAGTATTTTGAGGTATCTTTTGAAATTAGAATTAGAGTATAATGACACTAGGGATCACTATAAAACAAGGTCATCTATAACTGACTTATATACTTCTTTTCTGTAGATGCAGCCAATGAGAAAGTCATAACATTTTGTTACCTCTCTCCAAGATTATGAAGTTCTCAATTGTAGCAATTTTTTCTTGTTGACATCTGACCCTGTTCTACCATGTCAGAAGAAAAACTATTGTGATTACAGTATATTAGTACAAAAGACTATAAAGCATAGTTGTAGTTTGAACCCTTCCTCCTCCCAAACCAAACTGTTTTATTCAGCAAATCTCCTTTCTATTTGCATTCAGTAATAGTCGCCTGTGCCAGTAATATAAATAAGCTTTCTCTCCTGCAGAGCCAGCACAGCTAGGAAATACAAAGCTGCAAATTTTGTTCCATCTTGTATATGATCAACAGACCTGTTTAATACCTTTCAGCTGGATACATCTGTGTGATTCTGTTGAGGGAAACAGGGTGATAGTGCTATCTATAGAGAGCTTGATTTGGAATTTAGTGTAGCACAGATACAGATAGGATCTCATTTGCTTTGCAGAACATTTATAACAAGCACTGATAAGTGACATGAAAACCACCCTAGAAAATCTTACTGGATTCTAAGGAATGCAGAGAAATCAGTCAGAAAAAAAAACAATCAAAAAAACCAAAACCAATAAGATGCCAAACTTAAATACCACATTTGATTTCTAAACTAAGCACATCTGATACAGAAATTCTTCAGACACAGTGATGTGGAACCCACAATGCCATTAGCACAGGTATTTTTCAGGACAGGGCCACTTATATTAATAAATCAAAAGCCACAAACTAAAGTACTGATTAGTCTGTACCAGGTCCTTTTTTTTTTTTTTTTTTACCACTCTGGAAAGAGTTTTATACAAAACTGGCAAAATATACATTCATTCTGATGGAAAAATTTGATAAATATATCCAATATAGCCAACATGACAAAAAATTAGAATTACATTAATTTTATGATAAGATCAGCTGCTCCCAAGACCTAGAAATATTTGTTAAGACATCTAATCCAGAGCCTTGTTTTAGGGTGAATTTTGCTTGGAAATGAGCTGTATCATGGTTTGTGTGGTAACCACGCAGAGCCATAGAGTAAAGAAAACTAGTTCTTCTAAACTGACTATAAAGTTGTATTCATTCATTGTCTTAGACATCTGTCCTACACCTGTGCATGTTATAAAATGTTGTCAGAGGATTTGTTTGTCTGCACCTGCCTGTATAAACAGTCTGATCACAGGTTTTTTAGACCCTGTATTGCTGTTAATCTATGAGTCAAAACTACAAAGACAAATATTTGTGTTGGAATTCTTAATGATTACAATCAAAAGCATTTGAAGAAAATTAAATTTTAGTAACTTTCCTTTTCATTTATTCAGGAAGAAAGGCAATTATTCTGACGCTGTGCTTCATGGGTCTTTTAGGAAATTTTAGAGTGAAATCATGAGAATATTTTTATGCATATATAGTCACAGAAAGTCTTTTATAATTGTAGATTTTCATGTATCTTAGTAGAGTTGTAGTTCATTATATCAATATTTTGTCGATGTAATTCAGTCTTTCAATCTATAAGACAGTTCTTCTATGATATTTTCATGTATGATACTAATTCTGCAAGTCCAAATTAACTATACTGATGTATAAACTGTAATCAGATTTGGAGATGTCAGAATTGTCAAGGTATTTCACATAGTATGAAACTTTCTGCTGCTTTGATGAAAGGGATATTAAGGTCTTCAGCAGATGAAAAATATCTCACTTCCAAATAATTTTTTTTCATTAATTATGTATATCCATCTATATTTTGGCTCTTGACAGAAAAGTATGAAATAATTACTCTGATGTTAAAAATCCAGTTGCAATGTAGCACTTTTCTATGTGCTTTTACTTCTCTATCTCTTTTCCCCTGCCTTCTCTGAAAAAAGATCTTGTTAAGGTCTTTCCTTGCCTGCTTTGATTTGTATTACTATGATCTTTTTATGTACTCTGACCTTTTTATTGAAACTTCTTTCAGATTGGATAGCCAGTATGATTTATTATCACCTGTTTCTTGTAGGATAAGCATTTGTCTTAGGTCCAGTAACAGCCGACTTGGTTTGTGCATAGATAGAATTTCTGATCCTTGCTTTTAAATTCAAAGTCATTAATTTGCTCTCTCACCAGATGAAGTAGAATATGTTATTAAAGTAACTGTACAGGAACTGTAGAGGTATCAGTGTCACTGTCTCTCACTGTGATATCCAAGCCTGGGGATAGTTTCCCTAAAGTCCCAGATTCTGGAGTCATGTAACTTTACAGATTTTGCAAAAATTGTACAGATTTCCTATGGCCCTAAAATTAAGTAAAATAAATGAAAACTACTGGTTTTAGCTCCACATTTTAAAAGAAATGGTGGTCTGACTCATGACTTTTGGCAATATTGATACAATCTTTCTGGCCAGCTCTGACAAAAGGGTTAGAAATGTAGGTGTACACTGACTTTTAAAACCTGTCTATCTAGAGACAGACATGAAGAGGAACTGGGGCTTGAGCAAACAGAAACAATAACTCTTCCAGACAAAACCAAATGAATAAAAATGAGGAACTTTACGTGTTGCCCAGTGTTAGGTGTGCCTTCAGCTGCTGGATGCGTTTCCATGGTTGAAACCTGTAACTACTATTGCTGAGCTGCTATTCAAATCCTAGCAATGCTTAGACACAAATATATCCCTCCTTACTGAGAATTCCAATTGGTGTTGCTCATTTAAGAGAGTAAGTTCATTATCTTCCTATTTTTGCTAAAGAGTCATCAGCAGAAATCACAGAGGAAAAAGTTGTTAAAGTCAGAGCAGGCCAGGCAGTCTGTTGAGGCATCCATTCTGCAGAGCCTGCAGACCACGGAGTCTTGAGCCTATTGATTGCTCCAAGTGAAGTTGGAATTAAAGATGAAAGTCCCTCATTTGCTATAGGAAGGGAATGGGAATGAATGTCCTAAGATTTAAAACAGTAGTGATGTTCAGTGATGATCCCATGAAGCAGAATGTTTTCCAGACAGTGAGGAAGAGACCTAAGCAGCTGAATCGTCATCTCTTATTGATTACAGAAATCATTAACTTGCAACATTATGTGTCCTAGTATAAATGACATAGGATAAACCCAGAATCTCATAGTTGGGTATAGATCATACTCTCTACATCATGACTTCTATGTAAAAAAGTCTACATTTGTAAATATGTCTCTGTATATCAATTTTGTAGATCAAAATATTTCAAAGTCACATGGGTGAACGCCTCAGTTATGAAATGCAAGTATATAATAAGTGTGTGTGCTCAGAATGTGTCTGCTTAGAAAAAACTGAAGTAAGCAGGATCCTATCTTGGTTATCATATAACAGTTCAAATAGCTAATGGGAAAAAACTATTCTCCAAGAATTATTTATATGACGTGCACATTGGCAATACTTCAATATTCAGTCTGAGTCTAGCAAAAGACATTTATCTCCATTCAAAGACACCTTAAAAATCATGTTTCCTAGATAAATCATTTTCATAATGTAGTAAAAATAGTGATTTTTAATTATTAAAACAATGACTCCTCAAAAGGACTTGAATCTGGAAAAGCATATCACAGGCAACCAAAAAGAACATCACAGTGGAAATCACTTCTCAAATCACAAAGTGGAAACAAATGGGGAATTGCTTTTTTTTTGCCTATGAATAAAATTGAGAGTTAAAAAAAAGAAAGAATTTTGAGGGAATATTTTATGATAACATGGACATAATATAATGATGATGAAAAACTCATAGTTGTGAGTGATTAATAATTAGGATTTTTGAATTGCTTAAACTTCTCTACAATGAAAGTGATTAAAATTTTCTGCATGAATCATGTTGACGAGTACAGTCACAATAAAATAGCCAATGTATATTCTACAGTTAGCATTTACTTAGCCCCCTACCTCTGCTAGCAGGAAACCTGTCTGGAAAAAAATGTTGGTGAAATGGTAAGCTATAAAGAGTAACATTGGTAAAGTCTTTGTAAAGAAAATATTTTAACAGTGAATGACTGCCAAGAAATTCAGAAAGTGATTCTCAGCAGAAGCATTTTTAATTCCTAATTTTGCAAATATATCCAAATGTGATTAAAATCAGTCTATTCTGCATGTAAAATCAATCATCTACACCTTTTTTTAAAGATAAAGACATTTTTCTGTAAATATCTATATAGACTTGGAAGACCCCAATCCTGCACACAATCAGTGGCATTCCAATGACAAGTAGAATGCCCTTTATAGCAGCAATCTAAAATTTATACTGTGGTGGCAGTGAGTCTGTGTGAAGTAAAACATTCCTTACTCAGGAATGCATTGAAGCACAACCTAAAACTTTATTCATGAATGTGCTCCAAAAAATGCTCATTAGGACTAAAATACCTAAATCCCACTGGCCCAGTTTTTTTCTGAGAGAGCCTGTGTTTCTTTCTCCTTCTCTATCTATGGACATTATACTCGCAGTCCAAAACCACACTCATGACACAGCTTCTGCTTTTAAAAAGTCAAGTTTGGGAGCAATCAGTTCAGAGAAGATAATCTCTCAAACCTGTCTAAACTGTATCTCTTCTGTTCCTACTGAACTGCTGGTAAAGCACTGTAATTTGCAGTAGTTTGATATATATCTTGAAACCGTAATTTGTGGCCCATATTGTCTCACAATTTAAAATATCAATAGACAGTCCAGAATTTACTAAAATGGATTTTTACTACAAATCTTGCTCCTGTGATTTTCTTGGGCTTCTTCCATTTTGATACTAAATCTATTTTATTCTGTTTGTTATTTTCACAGCAAGATGGACTGAAGTAGTTAGAAAATAAAGCAACATTGTGTGTCCATGCACTCAGGAAAATTTTGGTTCATACAGACTTGTCAGGGTATTAGTCTGATGGCCACCTCAATGTAAGCATGGGTATTTTTTAAAATACTTTTAGAAACAATACTACAAAAAACTAAAGTGAGAAAATATTGCAGACAAAGTATTCTGTTGCTCTTTCCATGTTGTTTTTTCTATGCCAAGATATTTCTTAAGCTGCTTTGGATGTTTCATACTGTCCCTGACAGAAGATACAATGAAAGGACAAGTGGGGGGAAGGTGTTTTTTAAGACTGTTTTATTTCTCGGTCTTTGGCTCTTATCCTGTTAGTAATAAATTTAAGTACTATCCGCACTTTGAGTCTGACCTCTCCCAGTTGTTATCTTAACTCATCTCTCTTCTCTGTCCAGTTGCAAAGGCAGAGTGAGAGAGCAGCTTTAGTGGGTACCTGGTAACCATCTAGGGTCAACCCACTACAAGGCTATAAGATTAGTGGGTTTTTTATAGGCTGATTTCAGTGTGAAACACAAATGGCTGCAAAAATTTTAGGGGAATTACTGCAGAGGAGGACTGAAGTGATTCTCTGTATTACAGAGAATCTGTATTACAGATAATATCTGTATTACATTTCATGTCCATGCTAATCTTTTGTGATTTGAACCAAGAAGTTTGCTTTCCAGCCGTTGTTGCCCCCACTGTCCCACAGTGACATCCAGCTGAATAGGAACCCTGGCTGGGGAGTTTTCTTCCTCTTCATTTTTAGCAGAGAGGTACTGGAAGGCTTCACCTATCTGGAAAAGAAATGACAAAAATAAGTACATCCTATTTATAATTACTTTCAAAAAGAAGAAAGAAAAATCAGATTCTTTTTCCCATTTGCCTCTCATTCTCACTTAACAATAGCAAGTGCCAGGGTCTCTGGGAAGTAGCCTCCATCAGAGCAGGCTAATAAAAGAGAGAAGAGGGAAGCTGCTAATTACTTTTACCCATCATTGCAGAGAGACGGTTTCTAATTCCCACTGCTCTGATGATCAGAAAGATTGTCTTATTTTTTAACCTAATTTTACTCCTGATTATTTAGCATATTCATTCTTTCATCAGTAATGCCTTTTATATTATGACAATTATCTCGGTTATTCACAGAGAAAGTTGTCTATCACAGTTTTCAGTCAGCAGTCCCCAAAGTCAAGCCTTCCTCCAGAAGCCAGGTTGTCCATTGGATAATTCTTCCAGGAAACAGTTTGTGTTGATACCAGTCACAGATGCACACTGAGTAGACTCCTCCACAAATGCTGACCCACGTGGCTAAGTTCAGTGGCACATACACCAATGTGTAAAGCAAGCAGCTGTGAGCAGTGATGAACCGCTGAGAGCTGTGTTTGTAAGTTACACTAGGCTGCATGCACATGGCTGTGTTGCTTCTGGATGCAAGCTAGCTTGTGTGGAACTAACTGGGATAACTATTTACCAAATTTTCTTGTGTTTCAAGCATCAGAACTACCTTATGTTCGCAGATGTGGATGCCTCTTCAGTATCCTTAAATTGTTCTTAATTTCTTGAGTACTGTAAAGGCATAACTTTTCTTGCCCTCATCTATTAAGCCAAGTGAGACAAAATACAACTGTCCAGTTATAGGGTGATTAAATCTGTCTTTTCTTCCTGGAAAAAAACTGTCCCACAAACAGTGAAAGCACACTTCATTTTTCTGCATTTTGAATACATTAACCCTCCTTGATGGTAATACCTAAAATAGTATTCTCACTGCCCTAATTTTTTTTAGATGTATTCATTAAAAAAGAAATTACTAAATGTGACATTATATCCACAGACTCGTGGATATTGCAGTCTTCCTGGAAATAACTACCATAACAAGCTAATGGCATCATTGCACAAGCAAAGGAATTTCTGCTTGGTTTTTGTTTAATGATGTGTTTGTCTTTAAGGGTTTTCTTTGCCTTTTCACTCTCTTATATTCCAAAGGCAGTATAAAATTTATCTTAATGAGAAAAAATACAGATCTATATAAAAAAAAATTGGCTGAAATAATGAATTATATAGATTTCCTATATTCCTGACATGTATGAGGAAAATTGTTCTGGATATACAATTCAAAATATTCCATCTATTTTCAGCATGAAGTTGAATATAATGACTCACAATTCTATAATGGGTTTCAGTTAACTGCAATTGAGCCAGCAGAATAAGTGATATTCAGTGCTCTTGTTTTGCTTAAGGAAAACAAAGAAATGATCAAAGCATCCTCATAAGGATGATCACTGCCCTTCGTTGATGCTCATTGTTAGGCTGGAAATTATTGTTAGATATACTAATGTCTTCTGAGGTTAAATAATTTGGAGAGTATGAAACCACAGCTAAATTAATGTGGTTTGCTTTGTCTTGAGAAGTTCTTAATGTAAACCTAGACATTGATTAACTGGGATCGCAGGTCCTTGGCCAAATAAGAGAAGCTTCTACTTCCATCTCCTTCCTCCATAACGTAAAAGAAGCAGTGATTAGCTGGCAACCTTAAGTATCTTCACAACTGCTTATGGGCAGTTCAGGTACCACCCCTTTGCTACACAGCAAGAATGAGTTAAAATCCCCATCTTCTTTACTGATCTATCATCAGAGATCTGCCACTTCAGCAGAAGTGGTCTTTCCTTTGTCTCAGTTTAATCACTTCCCCTCCATGGTTTGTCTCTGCTATCCAAAAAGAAGCATAGTGTAGAGTTGCAATGTTTTTCAGTTACTTTTTGCAAGTCACTGAACTAACACTGATTTTAACTCAACAGCACATCTTTAAACAGGATAAAAAAGTAATGTTTAAATCTATTTTTATTAATTTAAGGCTAATGTACAGCCCATCAGTCTGAGTAGCATCTGTGCCTCCATGAATGAGTATGTAATGTCTTGAGTGAATAAATGTTTCCATCTGTTACTGGTCCTTAACCGAGAATTATTTTTTTCAACAGATATTCAAGTGCTTTATTTGTAACATTTTCTTGATAAGGTATTACATTGTCCCACCGTTCCAACTATAAAACTAATTTCATCCTATTCCAAAATGTTATTTGAGTTTTTAAGATTGCTTAAATTATTATCTACTCCACTCAATTAACTGCACAGACACAGGGAAAATGAACTCATACTAAAATGTTGAAGTAAGATGTTTTTGATTCTTTCATTATCATTTCAGATTGGCAGCTAACCATTATAAAGTAGAAATTAATTTTATGTTCTCTATTGTTATGCAAACCAGTCCAGCTAAACTGAAAAGAGCTCTATAAGAAACCAGAAAAGTAACTAAATGTGAAACATGGCAGAGAAAAGTTTTTAGTTTCTAACCCAATGGTGAGCGCCCTCAGGTGGGAGTGAGAGAGACCCGTTGTACACACTTCTCTCAGGAAACATTGCTGTTGTGGTTTAACCCCAGCCAGCAAATAAGTACCACATACTCACTCACTCCACTCCTAACCTCTCCATGAGAAGGAGAATTGGAAAAATAAATTAAATCTTGTGAGTTGAGACAAGAACATTAGGATAACTAAAACAAAATAAAACAATAACAATTATTATACTAATAATAAAAATGATGATTGTAATGAAAAGGAGGGAGAGAGGAATAAACCACAAAAGAAACAAGTGACACACAATCCAATTGCTCACCACCCACTGGCCAATGTCCAGCCCATCCCTGAGCAGCCCCTCCCAGCCAACTCCCCCTAGTTTATATAATGAGCTTGATGTTCCCTCATGGCTTCTTGTGCACCTTCTCACTGGCAGAACACGGAAAATGGAAAAGTTCTTAACTTAGAGTAAGCACCACCTAGAAAAAACTAAAACATCAGTGTGCTAGCAACATTATTCTCAGACTAAATCCAAAAGACAGAACTGTCCCAGTTACTGAGAAGAAAATTAACTCTATCCCAGCTGAAACTGGGACAAATGCCCTGAAGATTTTTGCCAAGTCTTTCACATGCCCAGATTTCCCCTGCAAGACACTACTGAGCTTTGCACATTCCCAGGAAAATTAATGTGCAGGATATGTACTGCACATGCAGGTGTGCAGGTCCAGCTGATGGGACTAAGAATTCATCCCACTGATGATTAGGTCGAGGTGTCAGGGGAGATTACACCCAGGCAGACAAGCACTTCAAATCCTTCTCTACTCTAAACACAGTGAGGAGGGAGATGAAGAATTTCATGTTTGTTCCATAAACTCCTCCCTGACACTTTAACAGTATGTCTATGTCTACAGAAATGACCTCCAGGGGTGCCTCTTGAAAGAGCCTGAGGACGAATTTCCGTAGGGTATTTCTGTAGTCTGAGTTTTCCCTTATTCAGGATTATATAAGAAATTTCAGCTACATGCTTACAAAGCAGGTAAGTAAAATCAAGGTATGTTGATCTATAAAATTAGCTCTTGACAGGTCAGCAGTGCTCATGGTTTACTGTCTTTCCTGAGAGCAGATCCAAAAGGCCAGAGAAGGAGCTCTGATTTGCTCAATTTGACTAAACTTTGTCAATTACCTAGAAGTAAAATGCTTAATGTGATCATCTGGAAGAGATATTACATCCATGATGAACATTGAAGCCTGTAATTAATGGGACCATTGGTGAACAATAACCTTTTCCCATTCAACCCTGAGTCTGAGATAAAATTAAAAGCCAGGCTAGGTTATAGTACTAAAAAACCCCAAGGCCAAATGACAGTACATGGCTCACTTCTACCCACCAAAACAATTTTTTATGGAAAGACTTACTGCGTTCATAATGTTCCCTTTTGGGAACAATGCTTGTCATACAATCCTCTTCAACAGTGCCTGGCACTGTTTTAAATAGGCTATAACAATACTAAACATCTAAACCATGACAGCAGGTGTGCTGGTAATTAAGCAATATATCATGTCATTGCTTAAGGCTGTGCCTTGTTTTTTTTACTAGTTTAGTCTATGGGAACATTGACTCCACTCTCAATGTGTGGTTATGTCATAGTTAACTGTATGCTGTCCTTTCAGATTTTATATAATATACATATATAAATATATATATATATATATATATATAGTGGATTTTATCAAAATCCTGTCTATGTCATATGGAATTTATTTTTTCCATTTCCATTACTGGAAAGACCATTAGATCATGTAGTATGACCTCCTATATATCAGACACTTGCAGTTCACCTGTATCAAAGCCCATTAACTCCCATTTCACTAAAGGAAATGTTTTCTAATGGCATTTGGTCTTGATCTGAAGACATGTAAAAATTGCACTTGTTTTTGTATTTTGATTCTGTATAAAAAATGTTCTTCCTGTTATCATACTTTACTTCTAATTTAAACATGTCTTCAATTTCAACACAGCAGTTGTTCTTAAACATCTGTCCCCCATATTGGAAATTCCTTTAGCACTATGTAGTTTCTTCTAATTAATTAATTATGCATGGAAGCTAAATAATAATCTATTTAATAATCAAATATAAACATACACATGCATAGATGAATGTATTTCTAAATATCATTTTAATAAATATTAGTACAATATTTATTAGGGAATGCTTACAATGTCTTAATTTTTGTCCAAACACAGTTGTATTGCAGAGATATTGTGCTTCCCTACATAGATATATACTGTACAGAATCATTTTAGCTCATTTTGCTGACTAAAACAGAATCCTAGCCTAGAGCCTAAAAAATCACAGAATCATGTGATTTTTTTTTTTTTTTGAGCATGTGCATAATTTTTGTGTTGGAAGGGACCTAAAAGAACATTGAGTTCCAACTCCCTGCCATGGGTAGGGATGCCATTCACTAGACCATGTTGCTCAGAGCCCTGTCCAACCTGGCCTTGGACACTTCCAGGGATGGGGCAGCCACAGCTTCTCTGGGCAACCTGCTCCAAGGCCTCACCACCCTCACAGTAAAGAGGGTAAATTAAAGAGATATTCTTCCTAATATCCCATCTAAATCTACTCTCTTTCAGTTTAAGCTCTTCCTCCTTGTCCTGTCACTACTCACCTTCAGAAGCAGTTTCTCGCCCAGGGCAGTGATTCTGCCCCTGTACTCGGCACTAGTTAGGCTGCACCTTGAGTGCTGTGTACAGTTCTGGGCCTCTCAGTTTAGGAAGGACACTGAGGTGCTGGAGAGTGTCCAAAGAAGGAAACAAGGCTGGTGAAAGGACTGGAGCACAGGCCTTATGAGGAGAGGCTGAGGGAGCTGGGGCTGTTTAGACTGGAGAAGAGGAGGCTCAGGGGAGACCTCATTGCTCTCTACAACTACCTGAAGCTGGAGTGAGGTGGGGGTTGGTCTCTTCTCCCAGGCAACCAGCAGTAAGACAAGAGAGCACATTCTTAAGCTGTGCCAGGGAGGTTTAAGTTAGACATTAGAAATAAATTCTTTACAAAGTGATCAGACATTGGAATGGGCTGCCCAGGGAGATGGTGGAGTCACCATCCCTGGAGGTGTTTTAGAAGAGATTGATATGGCACTTAGTGCCATGGTCTAGTTGACAGGGTGGTGTTGGGTCATGGGTTGAACTCAATGATCTCAGAGGTCTTTTCCAACCTGGTTGCTTCTGTGATTCTTGTTGGTCCCCTTTAGGTACTGAAAGGTTGGTCTAAAGTCTCCCCAGAGCCTTCTCTTCTCCAGGCTGAACAACCCCAATTCTCTCAGCCTGTCTTCACAAGGGAGTTGCTCCAGCCCTCTGACCATCTTTGTGGTTCTTCTCTGTACTTGCTCCAACAGGTCTAAAAGCCAGGAAGGCTTATATTATTTTTTTCATTTTAACTGATCGATTTTAAAGCATATTTTGTAAGAATAATCCTGTCAATCACAAAAAAACGCCAGACATATAATATGATGGTCATTTTCTCTTCCTTGGTTTTCATCTAAGCATTCCTTCTTACCTGTGTACTTTATTGTCTGTGATTTCATGTTTGTTTCAATTTCATTAATGCACATATTGAATTCAATTCACAGGACAAAGTCAGTCCCTGGAGGACTTGCAAGGAAGCCCTTCTATAATGCTGAGTTACCACAGGCATTTTCTTTCTCTGCCTTATTCACTTAATAAATGAATGAAAATGTTTATTTATGCCTCATTGTGACAGTATGGTCACAATATGTAGAATGCCACAGTAGTGGCATATAAAATCTTCTGCCACTTCTAGACTATGTTTATTAGTCACCTTTATTGAAAAATTTGTATCTCATCAAAGAACGAATGCAATTTTCTTTGATAGTATCTCTGCTCTTTAAAAGCATGCTTCATCATATCACAGCTAGGCTTCACAAACGAAGATTTGGGAAAGGCTCTATCCACATTTGTTACAAGCATGATGGTGGCTAATAAGGCCAATGCGAGATAGACATGTCCGATTGCAAAAGGCACAACAGAAAGACTCCTTAGGTTGTATATTCTGCGAGGCACGATTCTTTCTGCGTTGTCTTTTCTCCTCAAGAGTGATCCTATGTGCGTTCTCAAAGGAAGCAGCAACGGTATAGATGGTGTGTCTCCAGGCCTCCCTATTTGAGGCCAGAGTAGACCAGTTTTGATGATCAATATGGCCAAGGCTGAGATGTTGTTTCAGAGAGTCCTTGTATCTTCTCTTCGGGGCTCCTCTCTTGTGGCAGCCAGTGGCAAGTTCACCATAAAGCAAGATCTTAGGGAGGAGGTGGTCCTTCATCCTGGAGACATGTCCTGCCCAGTGCAGCTGTGTTCTCAGCAACATGGCCTCAATACTTGTAACTGCTACTTGTTCTAGAACAGACGTATTGGTCACATAATCTGACCAGTGGATGTTTAGGATTGTACGGAGACAGCGTTGATGGAAGCATTCTAAGAGTCACAGGTGGTGGTGTTAGATGACCCATGATCTGGAACCATATAAAAGAGTAGACAGCACAATGGCTTTGTAAACACTGATCTTTGTACTTTTCTTCAAGTGTTCATTATGCCATACTCTTTTATGGAGTTTTCCAAAAGCACTGTATGCCTTTGCTAACCTGTTCTCTATCTCTCCGTCAATCTTACCATCTGAGGAGATGAGGCTACCTAGGTAATTAAACTGCTGGACTGATTTTAGCTCTGATTGGTCAATGATGATATGGGGATGATGGAAGACTTCCTGAGGTGCAGGTCGATAGAGAACTTCTGTCTTCTTTAAGCTGACTTCCAGCCCAAAGAGCTCAGCAGCATCTGCAAAGCAGGATGTTAAATGCTGCAGAGCTGCTTCTGTGTGGGCCACAAGGGTGGTGTCATCAGCATAAAGCAGCTCCCAGACAAGATGGTTTAAGGTCTTAGTGTGGGCCTTCAGTCACCTTAGGTTGAATAGGCTTCCATCAGTACGATATCGAATGTAGATACCATCCTGATCATCAAGGTCTGCCATGGCCCTATGGAGCATCATGCTGAAAAAGCTTGTGAATAGAGCTGATGCAAGAACGCAGCCTTGTTTCACACCACTGGTAATTAGAAAGGGCTCAGAAAGTGCATCACCATATCTGACTTGGCCACACTGATCCTCATGAAAGTGAGATGATCATTTTAAGGAACAAAACGTTCCAAAATCTGCCATAGACCTTTTCTGCTCACAGTATCAAAAGCCTTGGTGAGATCGACAAAGGTTACATAGAGACCTTTGTTCTGTTCCCTACACTTCTCTTGCAGTTGTCTGAGAACAAACACCATGTCTGTGGTACTCCTGTTGGCTCTGAAACCACACTGGCTTTCAGGAAGAATTCCTTCTGCTATAGCGGGTATTAGTCTGTTCAAGAGTATTCTTGCCAGGATTTTGCCAGCAATGGAGAGCAGAGTAATACCACGGTAATTTGAACAGTCTGATTTAACTCCTTTCTTCTTATACAAAGTGATGATGACTGCATCACAAAGGTCTGATGGTAGTTCGCCTAGTTCCCAACAGCGCACCACAAACTCGTGGAATTTGGCATGGAGTGCAGGGCCCCCATGTTTCCAGACTTCAGGTGGAATTCCATCAACCCCAGCTGCCTTGCCAATTTTCACCTGCTGTATGGCCTTAAGGGTTTCTCCCAAAGTGGGGGCAATATCCAATCTTTATTTCCCCTAATAGCCTATGCTTTCCATTGAATTCCTTTAAGTGTAGTATTAGTTTTGTTGTAATTTCTACTTTTACTGATCCAGAAGAATGTCTACCGAAATCATCTATTTATCTGTAAAAGAAACCGATTATTTCATAGATGCTTCTCAAAGGACCGCCTTTTATTCCTCTCACAAACACACTATGATTTTCTGATGGAGAATTGCAGACTATGTGCATCATTTTTTTTCAATTTTAGCAGTTAACTTTGCAGAATAGACAAAAGAAAAGTAGAAAATAAATAGAGCAAAGATGGAGGAGCAGCCAAGCAGCCCAGTCTCTGAAGAAGCCTAGAGGGGTGGAGGAACAGGCTCAGCGCCCCCTTGCCTCTGGGGAGGGGAGGGGTAGCTAAATCTTTGCCTCTTGGTCACTCAGTCTGGTGGAACCCTGTCACTTTGATGGGTCGCTGGCATCTCAGTTTTTAAGCAAATAGTCTGGAATAGAAAAAGAGAAATTTTCTTTCTCACAAAATGAAACTTTTGTAGAAATCTACTCCACTTAAATACATTCACTTGACAGGAAAATATTTTGGCTATTCCTTGCACATACAAATCAAAGAGGGTTTGAACCTCTACATGTTCCTTAAAGGTTAGATTAGGCCCTACAGAAAGACTGAAATGATATCACCTGAGCTGTTGTGTCTCTTCTGCAGGTCCATTTTATTCATATCCATTATGATTTTTAATTATAATTTTAGCTTATACAGTTCCTCAACCAAACTATTGAATTTTCCGGTACTTCAGGAATCTGACAACTGGAATGCTAGCTAAAATGTCAACAAAATTCTGTCAATTATAAAAGGAATATTATTTTTATTCTAATTTTTCATCTGAAATGATTCCTTAGTCAAAAATACTTTCAAGCACCTAAGAAAAAACAATTTTAAAATAAAATGACCTTTCTGAGACACAATAGAATACTGCATGCCTCATTTCTGAATAGTATGATAGGAAAATGGAAAGATGAGATTTATTTTTTTCATCTTTAATGAGCTGAGTAATAGTAGGACACATGGTGAAATATGAATAATATTTTCCCAGAGGCCATTTCCTTCTGATGCATAATGCTCTGTTTTCCTTTAGCAGGCATTAAGTTGGTTTTATACGGAAAATTCAAAGAACTGACAGTAAGGCCTAAGTTACTGTTCAACTAATTGCGGGGGGGGGTAGAAATTTAATCTTTAAGTACCATTTATTCTGGTGCTAAAGTGTTGATTTAATTTTTTTTTTTTAATGAAATGTAACATTTCAAATAAAAACAGAAAAATAAACATCTAAAATATTTTTTTCCTTGTACATTTGCTCCTATACAGTACTGTAATTATCATCTAGAAAAAATAGAATTAAAATTATGGAAATAATGGGTCAGTAAATTTGGAATTACCTCTTGGTTCATAGGCTAACCAGTTACTACACAAATATGTTAAAGAAATTAATTTACCACAGAGTATGTTATACAATAACTAAAAACTTAATTTTTGAGTATTTTTCCAGAAATAGTTACATTCTCCTTCTAGAAGGTCCCGATTGTCTTTCCACATTAAATTGGCTACCATTAATGTTTACGTCTTCTTAACCCAACCTCAGTATAATTTCAATATTGTGTCAGAGATGCTTTTTCTTCCTTCTACAGATAATGTGGATTCTAAAACTGATTTATCCCTGACCCTGTGAATACTTAGAGACACAAAAAGAAATTACATTAGCAGAGGAATAGGAATGGTGGCATTTCCATCAGGACACAAGTCTAGTCTTCCATATTTCAGCACTTTCCTACATTAAGACATATAATGTTCTGAACTTGAGTGTTCTTCACCATGTGTGAGGCAAGAGCTTCAGACTTTGCTGGTGAGCCTGGGACCTGCTTCTGTCTAAACTTTGCAAAATGTAATATCAATATTTTCAGAGGAGAAGTTGTTTCCGGGAAATTTTCTAACCAGTTCTGCAGTTGAATGGACTTAGCTGCTTAGCACACAAGCCAGTGGTTCTATCTCATTTGAAGTATCCAAGATATAGCCTTAACAAAGTAAAATATTCCTTTCCCTGACAACTTCAATGCTGACATTTTAAATGTTAGGTGTCTGCTTTCAGCTTCAGGTGCATTAGTGTTGTCCACTAGCAGACATCCCAGTCAGAAATTCCAGTTAGAACTGAATTCCTGAACAAGTGATGTTGATTATTAATCACATTTATTTGACCAGATGATTTTAAGTAAATATAATCTTTATTTCTTTTTGGTTTACATAATTCATCCCTTGATTCAATTATTTTCCCTTTAAATAAAAAAAGTGAAAAGAGCTCCAAAACAGTGAAAGAGCTCTAAAAAACTTTTCATGAGCTTCAAAGAATCACTGCTTAATTTTCATTGGTGACAAAGACCTTAAGAATAACCAATTAATTGTTTCAACCAAGAGAAAAATTCTTCTTGCAAAATTTATGACAAGAATGTGTTACAGAGATTTGTTATAATTGATCTGATCATGGTGCACCATCAAGTACCATTGATTCTTCTCAGCCTTCAGTATCTGGAAAAGGCAAGTTCACATGATAACCTTAAAATTGTATCACCAAATAAGAAGCTTTCCTTTCACCAAGGAAAACACACTTTGTTCCTTCCTCTCTTTTGTGACTCAGTACAGAGTTTTAATATCTCTACTTGGCAGCCACGTAGGTTTCAAATAGCTCTTACAGGGCTGTTGCTGCAGTCCAGATTCCTGTTTGAGCTGTTGCTATGCTTATTATCTAATATAAGGAACAGTTTTTTACACAGTTACCTCCTCTTCCTGCTGTTTCTGTTTACCCTGTGATAGGTCAAACTCATCTGAACTCACCTCAGACCAGACTTAAACTGACTGGAAAATTGTGTAAAGCTGTAGGAGATATCTCTGTGTTGCAATTTGTAGTATTTCACTTGCAAGGACTTCTTTGGTTACTAGTATGGGGTGTCATAAGTAAAAACTGCAAAAAAGGTTGTGGTATGCTATGAAGGATACCCAATTCAGATGACGAACAGTGATTTTCTAAATTGGACTATGTTACTAAGAATGTCTAAATTTTGCTCTTTTTTGGTGCAGTTTTTTTTTTTGGTAGAGATTTTTGTTTGTTTGTTTGTGTTTAGTTGATTGTTATAGGTCTGTTTTCATTTTTCATTTTTGTTTGTTTGTTTGTTTTGAAAGGAAAGCTGCTATGTTATCTCCAAAGTTAAATACTGCATCTACATGCCCATTTCTAGAAAACGTTGAAGCAGGCCTCGGTATAACTTCCCTGCAGAGAGAAGTTCCCCTGGGGAATATCCAGGCGGAAACGGAAAGTTCAACCGTTTCAGGTGCTGTATTATATTACTTACTGGACAGGAAAATTACACACAACAAATAAATTAGAAGAGTATGGATCAATAATGACACAGCACTCTTGCATATCTAATTACAGATATGTGCTAAACTAATTGAGCTTAATTTTACAATTCTTATGTTTATTTTGGTCAATTTTATTTCATAGCTCTCATTTCTTACCTTTATGTACAGAATATAACTTTTTTTGTTTTCCTCTGATAATTTGAGTAGGATTTGTGACATATCTTCAGAAATACCACTGAAATGGTAAGTAACCTACTGAACATTTTCCTACTGAAATGTTGTACACAGAAGATGAACAGTTGGCCAGAGTACAAAGCTGTGCAATTACAATCCCAGATGTTTTTTGTACTACAATCCATTCCTTCAAATTGTTTCATTAGAAGAAGAGACTCTTTGGCAAGAAAGTGTTCTCATAAAACATTGTAAGCGCTTCTGACTTTTAGCTAAGTCTATATGAAAGTTAGTTTATTGACAAGGTAACCTCCATCTGAAACTTCCTAGCTGCAAAGTGAGCTCCCAGTCAGGCCACCATGTCCTGTTGCTTTCCATGATGTACTCTCAAAACTGCTGTTGATTTTGTTGAGAGAAATTTAAGCTTCTCTAAGCCTTGCAATACCTTCTATTACATTTCTCCAGCTTTCATTATCTATTAAGAACCACTGTTGTAAAAAGCCAAGCATGGAGGACTTATTAGCAGATAAGAATCTCAAAGCATACGATGCTAATTTGATAATGGCTATACAATATATTAGAGTTGTTCATTTGGGAACTGTCAGAAACAGGTCCACCAGCCTCAACAACATAATCCTTAGCAACCGCTACAGTTTTCTTGCAGAGATACTATTTTGTGACTCAACAAGGATTCAATACATCAAGATATATTGCCTAAATTAGGCAGTATATTAAAATGTAATGGCAGGAAAATTTCATACAATTATAATTTTACCTGGGGGACTGTTCATTACTTGATTACATGATGCTGTTTTCTATTGGTTGTGTGATATATTTATAGCTGACAGTGAAATCAAATAGCCAATGAATAATTATCTCCCCTGAATAAGTGGCAAAAACCGTAGTAACTTTAGCATAGAGAAAATGTGACTCAGTATTATTAACAACTGTGATGGACAGATACATACTTGACTTCCTCAGCACTTGCAGCACCTATCCTTATCCTACACTTTGTCCACTTCATCCTTCCATCTGCCATATTACATGAGTGATGGACAAACATACACCCTAACAAGGCTGAGAGGGGATCAGCTCCCTCACTCGTAACCTCTCAGAGTTGGGGCCGGGTTGTGCAAGCCCCGGGCCGGTGGCAGAAAACACGCGGTACACGCTGTGAGGTTTGGTGGTGAAAAAGCAGTTTATTCAAAGCAGCAAGAGGTTTTTATGGGTTTCGAGGGAGGGCTTAGGAAGGAGGCCGTGATTGGGTACAGACTCGGGGGAAGGGGGTGGTTTGGAGACTCGGCTGGCCAACAGGGGAAACAGGAGGATAAAATCCAATAGGAACCCAGGGACTGGGGAGAGCCAGGTGAGACAACCAATGGGGTTAAGACAGGGCCAGGGGGCTGGCTCAGTGAAGAAGGCAATCATGGTGCTGTACAGGGAGACCGCATGGGTGAGGGAATAACAGAGCTTTAAAGGGACCCATACAATAAAACCACAAATAAACTGTGTTTTCAGTTCACTTCATTCCAGAGCTGCTTCCTTTCCTAAAGGCATTCTTTCCATGATTCGTAATTCACATGTTCTCCCACAACACCCCAAACTTCATCTATTATGAAATTTACCCAGTGACAGGAGAATCACAATTCAAATGGCACTCAGCATACGTTTGTTGCTGTGTTTGCAGGAAGTGTAGGAAATGGTGGTAGCCACCTCCTGATGCAGAGAGCTAGTCTGCAGCAGCCATTGTGAACTGTAAGGGACAAGAGGAACATTTTTGGAATGTTCATGATAATGAAGGTGGCATTGTCCAACTTTGCTGTTTGAACACATTGTCTCCATCTTCTTACGATCTGATCTTCATATCAAGATTTTTGTCAATATTTTTACTGGTCATAAAGCATACGGAGCCATAGCAAGAACCCAGTCCAAAAGCCTCAAGCTTTACTGAGAGTATTACTTATATTTAAGATTCCCAAGTTTTTCCACCAAACTTTTCCAGAGTCTTTTAGTTCTTTATACCTTGAGGTCACATAAAGAGAAAACACAGACATATTTTCTCAAGAGATTCTTTTTAATTTAGTGAGAAAATAGGCATTTTGGCAAAAGGTTCACAGGAGTAACATACAACCAAGAAGAAGATTCCACAAAGCACTCAGTAAACACCAACCCACAACTTAGTAAAATACCTGTCATTTTAAGTTACCCACAAGAGATTAAGGAAAGAGTAAAGAAAGAAACAGAGATTAAGAGGAGTAAAGAGAGAAGAGAAAAAGAGTAAAGGAAGAGAATGGAATAACAGAATAGTTACCGCCAAGAATCCTTCACGTGGTGACGGCCAGTGAGGAGAAAGAAGAGTCTTTGTGCCCCTGTGTTTACATGACCTGGCCACCGTGGCCACACCCTCCAGGCAAGATGCTGGGTCCACTGACCACTCAGTGCCCTCCAGGCCAGAGTGAGAGGTGGTGCAGCCAATCATAGGCTCTGGGGGGGTGGTGTGGGAGGGCTACCAGGAGGGCCACTTTGACTGACAGCTGCTCCAGGTGGGCTCCAGCCCGGCCATGTGAGTTCCATGCTGCCATGAGGCTGCCATGAGGATACAGGCCTGACCACGAGGGCTCTGGCCTCACCCCTCCCGCAATACACACGCACAGTTTGTTCCGACACAATAAATTATCCAGTGAGATTAATCCAGTCTCTCACAGACATTTGTAGAATTAATCAGATGGCCACTTCACAGCAACCCTTCAAAGGCTGCTTTTAGTACACAGCCTAAGGAGAAGTATAAAGTGAGATGGAGTTTGCATGGTGGATTGCCATCTTTCCTCACTTCTTTGATGAGTTTTTTTCATTCAGGTGCTTGAGAAAATGAGGCTGTGTGAAGAGTTTAAAACTATAAAACCAGTCAGGACAAGTCAAAAATCATTGAATGACAAGTTCAGTTTCTATGCAAAGATTTATCAGTGCCAACTTTGAATGAATCATTCAGTTTCTTCTGATCATTCTCATTCTAGGAAGGTCAGCATAGTTCCTCAAGCTTTGCTCATAGTAACTAAAGCCCAACTTATTCAAAAGGTCTAAAGAAATTAGTAGAGTAAAATACTGTTGCAGAAGTACTGGCACAATCTTTGGCTGATGAATATTTCTGTATTTTATTGCTTCTGAAGTAGTTTCTGAATGTCTTGGACTTGCATGGTATTAGGTTAAAAACTTGGTAGTTGACATAAGCAATATAATTTTTTTATTGCATTATTTCTTATTTCTCCTCTTTCACAAGTTGGTCAGGCAACTCACAGTGTTGATACATTTATTGGTATTTATTAGTCTGGATAGAGATGAAAATGGGATGTACAGGCTGCTGTGGCTGGTGATTTCTTATCATTAAACGAAGGAGCACATGTCTGTGTCTACTGACTCTCTTTGGTTTTGTTGTGACCTAGGTTCAAACCTCTGTAGGATGCCTTTTAGTTCTTTCTGTTTGTTGTTTTTTTTTTCCTCAGATATCAACATATTTCTGAACAACTGATTTTATTGTAACAGAATATCAGAATAACAGATTTTTATAGCTATTGATTAAGTATAAGAGCTTTTTTAAAACTGAACTGTAGTCAGTCATATTAAAGTGAAGTGTTGTTTGGTTGCTCAACAGAACAACAAAATTTGTGGCCATTTTTTCCCTGCAAGTGAAAAAGGCCAGATATGTTTTTAAACATAATTTCCCATTGGAAAGTCTCAAATGGAAATACTTTCCATTTAGACAGAAGATCACTGCAGTTTCATTACAGTGTGATGAATAATTTATAATAACAATATGCTTGGTAAGAGTAATTATTTTAATTCTGTTGGAATTTTATTAGATCTTGGATATAAGGTGAAGGTATTGAGAATAAAAAATAATAAGGTTTTTCAGTAACTTACAGTAAACACTTTAATAAAGTCTAGACTTACTTATCCTGCTCTGAAAAATTCCACAGTACTTTAAGTGATGTCTGATAGCTCCTTCAGATTTGTTTGCCTCGACAACATAAAATATAAAACTACTCTAACAGGCTCTGAAAGTCTGCTCAGCTTTGTGCTGAGAAGGCTGGGGAGTAGGGAAGGTCTGTTCTCCCACATTTAGTCCTTATTTTACTTATTTGCTGATAGTGTGGAAGACAGAGTGTTGCTTCTGAAGCCTGGCTGTTAGGTGTTCAGAAAATATTGCAGGATGTGTCATGAGACTAGTATATACCATGCTCTTGAAATTATTCCATCCCTATTATTCTATCCTGTGATGCCAGACTGAATCAGCATAGACTGGTAGAAAAAAGGTCCATAGTAGATATTGAAATTACTTTTTCAGACAGACAATGAAAAACAATGGGAGGTGGAGGGAAGATTTAATCAGATTAAAGGAGATAGGACACTAGAGCAAAGCATTTATAAATTAAAGTTTCAGGTACTGTACTGGTGATCCGGACCTACTGAACTCACTTCACATCTTTAACAACTGCTGGGTCAGACAAGTTTTTGGAAATGTAATGGGCAATGACAGATTTCCATGCTGACATTCCAAACTGTATTATATAGTGCAACACAGTACAAAAATTTGTAAGCATCAGTCAAAGAACAGCAAAAGAAATAAAGCATGTCTTATGGGTTCTTGATTATTACTCATTTAATTCAAAATAATAAAATATATATTAATATATTCTTATTTTGAGGAAAAATATTGTAAAATGTATAAGCTGTATTGATTACACTTTTAAACTGATACAAGCATATAGTTACATATTTACATAACTAAGAAGTGTTTATTTTTAAAACCTTCACAATGAAGCTGTATGGGGTAGGTCATGCCTGATTAAATTTATGGATTGCACTGGATAAGGCTTGGTTTACTTGCTGAACTCAATATTGTAATAAAATTTTCACTGCATGTTTGAGGACACAGAGTGCCATTTTATTGTCTTGTGTAGGTTGCTGTCTAGAATTCTTCAATATTTCAGGAAAATCTTTTGGCATAGGTATGTTTTCCTCTTTGGAAATGCATAAACAAACAAAAGACTTTATTGAAGGCAAGTGTATTTAAGTGGAAACTGATCACTGCCTTCAGATCTGCTGCCTGTTAGTAACAGTAGACTCTGCTGGTTTGTTGGGGTTTTTTGGGGTTTTTTGTTTGTTTTTTGTTGTTTGTTTTGGTTTGGTTTTTTACTATTGAAATTAACTGCAACATTGCAGTACAAAACAACTCCATATCCCAGGAGCTGCAATGGAAGAGATATCTACTGTCTAAATCTGCTTTTTGTTTTCTATTTCCCTCCTGCTGCCTTGTATGTGCAGAGATGCAGAAGAACTGGATTGGCTACCTTTTGTGAAAAGAGATTTGGAATCAGTGAATGAGATGTTGTAAAATTATTACATGGCATGGAGTGAAATAGGTACTTCGAGAGCATAAATACTCTGACTCTTTAGACAAACATCATGGAATGAGATTAATTGCCCTCTAGAGAGTCTTACTTTTCTTCATGGAATGAGAAGGGAAATAGAATGACTAAATTAAACTTAGATATCTAACTTTTGGATACTTAAATTAGGGAAGGTATACTGCACTGTTTGATCCAACATATTTTTATAATATATTTTAGATCTTCTAAACACCCACAGCAGTCTCTTTCTTTTTAGTATATGCACACTGTATCTTCTTTTCGTCCTTACTGGAATGCTCAAATCTCTTGGAATATCTTTTATTTTTGGGTCTGTTTGCACAAATTCAGATAATATTTACCTTCAGTGAAAACCCAGCATAGCTACATACTCTGATTAGGACTTTGACTTCATGGCTCTGGAAACAAGACAAGCTGAAAATGTGTATAATTTATGGCCCCATTTTATTCTGAAATGTTGCAAATATCAACTTATGTGCCTGGAAATAAACTCAGGACACAGGACATTAGAAAACCTATAAGCATTTTAAATCATCTTTTAGTGAAAAACCTATCATTGAAGAACTATCTGATTAAGAAGCACTGTCAAGAATTCTATACAAAAGACAATTTCATGATATTATAATTTGTGGGAAAGAATAACACTTTTTTGCAGATGATGTGCAAAATTTTTCTCTGACAGATGGCATGCACATTCAGTATATAATTACATGGTCACTTAGATGCAATACAAGTTTCTGATCCCACCAGTTCCCTCTTAATTCCTTTTGCCTGTTGGTGTGATTTCCCTTGTACTACACTTTTGTGTGTCTAAACAAGGAGCTAGATCTAGATGAAAATTAACTATAAAAAATTCACTTTCTTTTCAGGTGGATCAGTACCTCATCTCACTGTTCAGAGATATAAACTGGCTAAAAGAAGACAGAACAATGAGTTCTGTCTCCCAATGAGTTGGGAGCGAGGCAAGAGTAACATTTCAGTTTTAGTTCTCTGCCAGGCTGCTTTCCAGCTGATTGTCCCTGGGCCTGTACTGCACCCAGGGTTATTCCTCTCAGGTTCAGGACTTAGTTTGTCTTTTGTTGAACCTCATAAAATTCCTGCCCAATTCTCCAGCTTGTCCAGGTCCCTCTGAATGACAGTACATCCATCTGGTGAAGCCACCTCTCCTTCCAGTTTTGTATCATCTGCAAACTACCTGAGGTTCCACACTGTCCCATCATACACATAATTAGTGAACAGATTGTAGTGTTTGCCTCAGTAGCACCCCTAGGGCACATCAGGGTGCTCATCTGGTGCTCCACCTCATCTGGAGTTGGACTTTGTGTTAGTGATCAGTACCATTCGGGACTGGCTGTTCAGGCATTTCCATTCCACCTCACTGTTTACTCATCTAAGCCATATCAGCATCTATATGAGAAGCCTTCTGTCTATATGTGCTATAACTTGATGTCCTACAATTCCCTTCAGCCTACTTAGAGATTATTAATGTTATTAATACACTCAGTATTTTCTTTTATTCTGTATTCTGTGCACAGATTAATCTTGCATTAAATGTTTGGGTTTTTTTTATTTTGTTCCTGCCTTTTTTTTTTTCCTCTAAGTGAGATGGTACCAAGCAGGTAATATAAATTCAAGAGACAGTTTTTTTAATGATGCTTTTTACTTGTCTTTCATTGCAGTGCACATGGCAACTGATTCATTTCCTGTTGATGGCTTTGAAGATGTGTTGTGTGACCTGAGAGGGAGTGAGGTTAGTCTTTGGTGGTGCATGTATATATTCAACTATGGCCACATGCTCCACTGTTTCTGGAGGCCGAGTACAATATTAAAGCAAAGAAATGCAAACAATCCTTGTCTTATATCATCCCTTGCCAATCTGTCTTGGGGCAGAAAAAGCATTCTAGGACGAAAACATCAAACAAAATAATTTGTGAACTCTTTTTTTTTTTCCCTTTAGAAAATGCAGACTGCATTACAAATAGCAATAGATTTCATAAACTTCAGCTTTGTTCATGGTAGAAGAATACAAAATGTTGACAGTAGGAACCTGGCTCTTTTTATCAAAGCTGTTCCTGCTTACTGGATTTATAAATGGTGTATCCAGATGGATTTTTATCTTAGCTTTCACCCTGTAGTGGGTTGACTCTGGCTGGATGCCAGGTATCCACTAAAGCTGCTGTCTCACTCCTCTCTGCAACTGGACAGAGGAAAGAAAATATAACGAAGGGTTCATGAGCTGAGATAAGGACTCAGACAGATCACTTACCGATCGCTGTCTTGAGCAAAACAGACTCAAAGTGGGGTCATTAATTAAATTTATTACTAACAGAATCAGAGCAGGAGAATGAGTAGTAAAATAAATCTTAAAAACACCTTCCACCACCCGCCTCTCCTTCCAAGTATTACTTCCTCCCCCCCCCCAGCAGTGCAGGGAGACGGGGAACGGGGGTTGCAGTCAGTTGTTGTTTCTGGTGCTGCTCAGGGATAGGAGTCCTTCCCCTGCTCCCCATGGGGTCCCTCCCATGGGAGGCAGTCCTCCATGAACTCCTCCAGTGTGAGCCCATCCCATGGACAACAGTTCTTCACAAACTGCTGCAACGTGGGTCACTTTTCCAAGGGGTGTAATCCTTCAGGAACAGGCTGCTCCAGCGTGGGTCCCCCACAGGGCCGCAAGATCTACCATGAAGACCTGTTCCAGCACGGGCTCCTCTTTCCTCAGGTCAGCAGATCCGTGCCAGGACCCTGCTCCATCATGGGCCTCCCACAGGGTCACATCCTCCTTTGAGCATCCACCTGCTATGGCATGGGCTCCTTCACAGGCTGCATGTGGGTCCCTGCATGCCTGTGGGCCTCCATGGACTGCAGGGGCACAGCTACCTCACCATGGTCTGCACCACGGGCTGCAGGGGAACCTCAGCTCCAGGGCCTAGAGCACCTCCTCCCCCTCATTCTCCACTGACCTTGGTGTCTGCATTGATGTTCACATGTTCTCTCACTCTGCTCTTCTCTGGCTGCAATTTCATCTGCACAATAACTTTTTTCCACTTCTTAAATATGTTTTCTCAGAGATGTTACTGCCATTCCTGATTGGCTCAGCCTTGGCCAGCAGTGAGTTCATCCTGGAGCTGGCTGGCATTGGCTCTTCTGGATATTAGAAGCTTCTAGCAGCTTCTAATAGAAGTCACCCCAGTAGCCCTCCTGCTACCAAAACCTGGCCACAGAAACCCAATACAGAGCCTGATGCTATTTCACTTTGATATCATGACAGAAACAGTAAGCTGAAGAGACTTATATGTTTACCAGAGGAGAAAGTTGTGTTTTACATTATCGACTAAAAATACATATTATTGCCTGAACAGTATATATCTGGGAGTCCTATCCCTACATCTCAGAAATAATGTAGTTACTAGGAATAGAAACAGGACTTGTCCTTAGCTGCAATGTGACTTTTTTCCTTTCTCCAAATATCTCTCCCCAAAGTAGTACAAACAACTTATTTTCTAATGTTCTTAAAAAACCCAGTTTGTATATAATATTATATAATAGCATTAGTCTATATTGAATGATAGAGAAAATGTAAGTCTGGCTGTCTTGAAATTAGTTTTCTTAATTTTCAGTCTACAGCTCCAGGCAAAATGTTGACCTGCATAATCTTCTCCAGCAGAACTCCCCTTAGCAAGCAGTCTCAATCAACTAAGCAATAACAATCACTATTTGCAGTGAAAAAATTGGGACAATTGATCATGGCAGGCTAAACAAAAAACATATGCTTGAAGAGAAAACCTTTTAACCAAAGGTTAAAATACAGATGAGCCCTTCCTTGTTTCACAGGCATCCCCAAATCAGTATTTCAGTAGAATGATTAGCCATTACTTTCCTGTAGATGTTGGCATTAATAGAATTTTCTCTAGAAAGAAGAGATAGACAAGTGTCAGCAAATGTTATTTACAGATTATTTATTATGTGGACTTAGTCATACTTACGTAACCACATTAAGTGAGTATTAGATACATAATCTCATTATCCCCACTATATATTTTGTTTCATTTGAATCTGGTTTCTCTTTCACTACTTAATGTAAACACTTATATTTCAACTCCATTATCCTTGTTTTAAGATGAAGGATGTGTGGTAACTTTCACTTGAAATATTATGGTCTCAGCTCTGTCTTTTTTCAGGCGTGTATACCAGAAAAAAATCACAGAATTACTGAATCATTTAGGTTGGAAAAGACTTCTGAGACCCCTGAGTATAACCTCTGACTGATCACCACCTTGTTAACTAGAACATAGCACTGTCACATCTAGTTGTTTCTTGAACACCTTTAGGGATGGTGACTCCACCACTTCCCTGGTCAGTCCGTCTCAATGTTAAAAACTCTTTCCATGAAAAAATTCCTCCCAGTGTCCAACGTGAACCTTCTCTGGTGCAGCTTGAAGCTCTGTCCACTCTTCCTGTTGCTTGGTGCCTGGGAGAGGAGGCCAACCCCCACCCTGCTACAGCCACCTGTCAGGTAGTTGTAGATAGTGATAAGGTAACCCCAAGCCTCTTTTTCTCCAGACTAAACAACCCCAGCTCCCTTAGCCAGTCCTCATATGATTTACTCTTTAGACTCTTCACCATCTTTGTTGCCCTTCTCTGAACACACTCCAGCACTTCAATGCCTTTCTTGAAATGAGGGGCCCAAAACTGGACACAGGACTTGAGATGTGGCCTCACCAGTGCCAAGTACAGAGAAACAATCACTTTGCTAGTCCTGCCAACCACATTATTTCTGATGCAGGCCAAGATGCCATTGGCCTTCTTGGCCACCTGGGCATGCTGCTGGCTCATGTTCAGCTGGTTGTTGACCA
Organism: Manacus candei; assembly: GCF_025592945.1. NCBI lineage: Eukaryota > Metazoa > Chordata > Aves > Passeriformes > Pipridae > Manacus > Manacus candei. Next base: position 8,850,940 of record NW_026138091.1, on the reverse strand, counting down.
GCACCCCCAGGTCCTTTTCTGCTGGGTCACTTTCCAGCCACTCTGGCCCTGGCCTGTAATAGAACATGAGGTTTTTGTGACCCAAGTGCAGGACCTGGCACCTGGCCTTGTAGAACCTCATACTGTTGGCCTTGATCCATTGATCCACGCTGTCCAGATCCCTCTGCAGAACCTTCCTATTATCCAGCAGATCAACATTTCCACCTAACTTGGTGTTGTTCATGGAATTACTGAGGGTGCACTCAATCCCCTCATCCAGATTATCAATAAAAATACTAAGCAGGATGCACAATGCAAAAAATTCACAGTGAAAGAAAAACAAAACAGAACAAAACAAAACAAGCCCAAGAGACTGAAGAATCAGAAAACTTCCCATTCTGGAGGCATGGGAACTTTGGATCTATTGCTCACTGTGTGAAGGGTTTGGTATTGAAGGAGTTGTCAATGCAGCCAGTCACTGGGAATGGAGAAGACAGATACTTCTTCCATAAGCTGGGATGCAGTAAGCCCATGGTGAGCACTGAAGAAGGCCTCTGTTACTGCACTGCAGGACATGCTGCCACTGAATTCAACTGCTGTCTTGAACCTGGAGTTTCATATGAGTAATCAGTGTGGATTTCATTGTGGAAAACCCTATTTTCAGATTTATGCAACCCTATCAGGGTGAGATAAAACATGTTTCAGTTTTTAAAGCCAACTAAAAGTCTTTATTCATTTTTATTTTTACTGTCACATAGTATGATTTTCTTGCAGTAGCACAGAGGCACATTTTGGTATGTAATAGAAAATGTCATATTTGGGTTAAACTGTGCAATTGTTAGTTTGGTGCCAACAGAACCAGGCATGTCAAAAACTATAATCCCAAGTCAGATGACCAGAGACACTTGACTTTCCAACTTCCGAATAGGTGTCCACAGGCTTCACTACCCCAACATAACAGGGTGAAGCAGTAAAGAGAAATTCTCTAGCAACAAAAAAAATGAAATTATTTTCTAAGTGAGTTTTCATTTGTGAAAATGCCTAAATTTATACTTGTATGCCTTTAGATTTCATTGTTCTTGTGCAGATTATTCTGCTGTTCAGAAATGCCATTCAGATGAATAACTATTAGCACAAAAAGAATATCCATGGGCTGTTGGTGCTATCTATTATGAATTAAAATAGAAATTAAATTGGTTATTTGCTCCTCTAGAGCACATCATACCCAACAGCACCTGTTTCTCATGCAGTTTTTCTGCTTACTTGTGAAAAGTCTATGGAGAAAAAAACCATGAAATGTTTTTAAAAAAAAACACAACTGCATTCTTGCTTTAAAAAAGGCCTGTCACAAACTGTGTAGCACTTCAACCAAGTGCAGCTAACACTTCCATAGTCTGATAAACCTTTCACATATTTATGCAGCATCTTCATGTCATCAGATACCCTCATTATGTCATATGAGAAATAAATTATTTACACATTTTAAAATAACACAAAAAGAACTTGGCATGTGAAAAATACAATACTTCAAAATATTCATATCTGAGGCAATGAAATATATCGTACTAGCTATTCTGGCAGAAAAAAATATGAGATCTTGCCTTTACCAGAAGCTAGATACCAGTGAACTCTTGTAGTTGTCAGAGGACGACTGAGTCTAAGCCTCTCAGTCCAGTCGATACTTACACCTCTTACAAAGTCCACAACACATCAGGAGGCTTCTCCTTCTCTTTGCACTGTTTATTCTCACACAAGAACTCTGCCACAAATATGTAAATCATAAACACCACCACCACCACGCAGTCTTGCATTCTCTGTTCTTTGAAAAATGTATACTATAACTTTCCTCTCTCCCCCCTTCCCCCCACCAAATTCTTTATTAAAAGGACATTTCTGAATTGTGTTAACTGGAACAAGAGTTTGAACCTTGACCTTCAAGCTTTTGTTTTGAGTTATATGGTACAGCAAAGACAATTTTACTTCTTAAGGAGATTAATTTCTGAAACCCTTTATGTCCCTACTTGCACGTCCCACCATCAATGATAATTAAGACTTGGACAATCCAGAAGGCCCAGAGATCAATATGAATCTAAAAATTAATAGGATGTAACTAGACTGTTAAATGAATACAGACTCTACTAGCCTGGCATATTCTACACGGGAAGAGAATTGTTAAAACTGTTCATCTTTCCTTCCTTAAGCATCTTTTACTAACATGAGAAGTTACTCATGAAGCCAAAGACAGGAATGGATGACTTATCCTTTCCAGTAGCTTGTTCTTATAATCATAGAATCAAGGAATGGTTTGGGTTGGAATGAACCTTAAAGTTCACCTAGTTCCAACCCCCCTGCCATGGACAAAGATGCCATTCACTAGATCAGGTTGCTCAGAGTCCCATCCAACCTGGCCTTCAAGACTGCTAGGATTAGGGCATCCACAACTTCTCTGGGCAACTGTTCCAGTGCTTCATCACTCTCTGAGTAAAGAATTCCTTCCAACATCTAACCTAAACATACCCTCTTTCAATTTAAAACCATTGTCCTTTTTCCTGTCACTATCTGCCCAATAAAAGATTCTTTTCCCTCCTTAAAAAGAGAGGGAGAGATTAAATGATTTGCATAGGTCTCTGCTTTAATTACAAACAACCTTTGCCTGATGACGCAACTGGCCTAATTAAGTACCATTACAGTTCCCTTGGGAACTTTCTGATTAAGAATGCCCCAATTATGTGGAGTATACAATATGAAGGTAAAACCCATCACATTCTCTGATTGTTACTGCACACGGTAATGATGTAAGCATCTCTCTTGGGGCCAAAGGATATAAACAGTTTGACTGTGCTTTTAGAAACCCAACAACAATTTCCAAACCTAACAATTTCTAAAACATTGACAAATGTATTTAGGGTTATCTAAGGCTTTTTTAAAATGTTGAAAGAATGGATAAGCAGTCAACAATGGATTTTTGAAACCCCAGTTTTTCTTTCACCTTTGTTAGATATCAGCGGCATGAGAAGTGTTTGTCCAAACACCTGACTTTGATGCTAGACTTTATTCATGCACAAGACATTTCTCTTATCAGTAAATTCAGCAGAATTTTACCTAGTTTTGTGACTGTTTTATATAACTGGTCTGTTGCCACAGTTCTTACTCCTAACAACATATATTAAAACTCTACGAGAAAGGCATATGAAGGCATAAATGTTTCACGATGTCTAATAGGCTGATTGGAAACTGAAATTTCCCTGTTGATCTGAAACAGGGAAGAAATGTCTTCTGACTAAAGAAGATGCATTTAGCTAACAGACATTGATGCTGTGAAAATTTAATTCAAGTATAAGCAGCCATTAATTTGAAGCAATAAAAAGATCTTTGAATGTTTCCTTCTTCAAAAAGTAGAACAAGGTGACAGTAACAGAAATTTTGGACAGATGCGAGTTCTCCCTTTTTATAGGGTGTCTTTGTTAAAAACACAGTAGACCTGCCATGGTGATCTCTACTAGACTCCCTCAGACTTTTAAAAATGTAAAAATAAGCTTGTCAAAATAATATTAGGACTCATTCCTCATAGATATAAACATAAAATGAATTTTAAAGCTGAAAAAAATTAAAGTGTAATCTTGTCAAAGGAGTAGCTAGATAATTTCCCCTTTGTTCAATTCCCAAATGTAAAATTGAGTTGTTTTCTAAAGCAAAGGAGTCATAGAAGTTAAAATATGATGAAGGGTAGAAAGGCTAAAAGACCATAATTACAAAAGAACTATTTGCATGAAAAAAAAGAGGGATCAGTCCTTAGAATGCAGATTAGCTTAGTTGATTAGAGGATAGTGTTAACAACACCAAGGTCACAGGTGTGATGCCTGTACAGGGCATTCATTTAATAGTTGGAGTCTATGATCCTTGTGGGTCCCTTCCAGCTCAGAATATTCTGTGACTGAGCTAATTTGCCCATGGCATTATCTGTTACCCTGAATCCCTAAAACAGTGAAAAAACCATGCATTAGCATATTATGAAAATCTAACAGAACTGAATATATTCTTTAAACAATCATGACAGAGCCTGCTTTATACTTTATTAATTAACTTCTTCAGTAGCCCAACATTTATAAATAAATTGAAAGGCAGTCCACATACTTGCCAAAATTATTCCTTTGATCATGTGGGTGTTTGTTTCTTCAAATCATACCTGTTAATTCCAAATAAATGTATTTCACTGAGTGTGAGCTGTTCAGCATGCTGTCTGTGTGGACAGTCACCTGTGAGATTAGTGTCTTCATTTGCTGTTTCTTGCACCATTGTTTACTTTACATAGATATGTGTATATAAAGTGATATGTGTGTATATGTTAAAATGACAGACAATGAAGATATCACCTCATGATTTCTTTTATCTGCTGGAAGACCACTGCAGTCCTATGATAATGAAGAAGGAGACTAAGTTAAAATGAAGGTTTTGCTAAAATATAAAGCCTTAGGAAGTAATGAACTTTTTTTATTTTTATTTTTTTTTTTATTTTTACTTGTAACAGCAGTCTCTCTGTTTCAGTCACACATCACAATTTCGTTATGCAGTCCTTCAAAATAGTACTAATACATGGGGGGGGGGAAATGTCAAATAATGGCTACAGTTGCAAAGAAGTTATTTATTAATTGAAAAATGCAACTTCAAGGTAAACAATAGTTATATTTTGGCTGAAACAAAAATGTTAAACTGTGTCAAAAATTTTTCTTGAAATGTAAAGAAACTTCAAACTGGGCATTTCTGAAATGTTTTCATTTCTTGTAATACTGAAAAAAAACTACAAGACACTAAACACATCCTGTCCCCTTCTTTTTCCCCCTTCCCCCAATAGGATGTGCAATGTACAAAAAAACATCCTATTGCTGCTATCCTTATACAAACAGCCCATCATTTCTGAGACTGGGTCTCAGAACCACAACTAAGCCAAAATGAAAAAGGTTCACCTGCTGAAGATATTGTTCTTGCACCAACATCAGCTAGCAATGATTGAAAAAACTACAAGCTGGTACATCACCTCAACTGGTCTGATCAGATGGCCTATACACAAACCATACATAATCCAGCTAGTAGATCCAGACTTTTTCTGTGTTTGTGTTGTCTTCTAAGTAATGAACAAATAATAATACTACTAAAAATGGTTATTTGTGTATAATAAACCATTTGTAGATCAGAAACTCTCTAACCCACAGGTCTGTAACAATATGATTATTTCAGGTAAATATCAATGTTTTCTTCTCCAATTTTCTTTAGGTGTTTAGTAATGGCCATTCTTATACATGATTATTATTGGAAATTATAACTATTGAAATTAATCTTTGATCTGATCCCTTATTACACTTCTTACATTCCCATGGTCATATAAATAGCCTCATATACAAAGCTATTTGCAATGCTTAGCAATGTGACTACTTAATCCTAAAATCCCAGGAGATACGCTGTGTGTTCTCAATCACATTTTATTGGCACATTAAGAAGCTATCACAGATATCGTTATCTTTATTTTATGAATGTTTTCCTTCTGTGAGCTAGATGTTATGGGGCTTAAAGGGTAAGAAGTTGTTAATTAAATTTATTTAACTCTACTTTGCTGTAACACCAGTTGAGAAACTCAGATGGAAAATACACAAATCAGTATCTACTTCCTACCTATTGGATTCATTTACCTCTTTTGCCTGTAAGCAAAGCAAATGGACAATGGGAAGGGTTTAAAAAAATTAAAGTCTGATTGTGACTTCTGGAATGAAGTCTTACAAGGTAAAGTAGAACCTGGAGGGAACCTGGCCCATATATTAAGAGTACCTCAGACAAAAAAGTCCGCCTTAATCCCAATATTGAGAATTGGTTATTTTATTAATTTACTAACTTTTGTTCTTCTGTGGAAAAATAAAGAATGCTGTGTAGGACCACAGACTGCAATTTCATACCATATGCTTCATAGCCAAGATATTTTTTCCTCAGATTATTTCTGAATAAAAATGAATTGTTTAAGTGATCACGTAGAAGTCCCCCTTAAGTTTCAGGAAGTAAAAATTTCCTCAGTCCTACTTCTGATCTAAATGTTCTCTTTCATAAAGTTTTCAATAAATTTACAGAAGTTATGCTTGTGGTAGGCATCAAGGTAAGACAGAATTTTAGCTGATCATGGAGATACCATTGATTCCCTTCCTGGCATTCTGCTAGCCTGTGCCAGTTGGTAACCTGATACGTCATGTTCCCCAGCCATGGACCAGGGAATAGAGGGCACTGCTCTCAATGGACAGAAGAGATGCAGACAGCCCATTTTGGAAGATGAGAATTCAACCATATGGGTGCGATGGGTTGTAGCACTTGCTCCCACAGGCAGAAAACAGTTCTTTGGTCATTTCATTTACTGATGCATTTTAAGACATAGCCAACTGGGCACAGTCAGGAAAGTCTCTAGTAGGGTGAAAACCCAGCTCTGCCTGCAAAAGACTTGGCAGAGGAACCAGAAAGTTATGAACTGAGACTCAGTAGACTGAGCAGTGGGACTGCATCCTGAGAGAAGTATAGGCATGGTCCCTGACCCTTACGCCCTACGAGGAGACTGAACAACATGGTAAAACACACAGCTTGCTTTGAAACCGCTGCATGGGTTTACTAAATGCTGAAATATATCTGGGTATCTTTTGTGTATGTCAAGACTAAAACATCCCTTTTTTCCACTGTCTTTTCAGTCCTTCTTTCTCAGCCCTGCACAAAGGGATCTGGAGGTGCTGGTTGGCAGCAGGCTCAGTGTGAGCCAGCAATGTGCTCTGCCAACCAAGAAGGCAAACCACTTCCTGAAGTGCATCAAACATAGCATCACCAGCTGGTCAAAAGTGGTGATCCCCCTGTATTTCGCATTGTCATGACCTCACCTTGAGTGCTATGTGCAGTTCTGGGCTTCGACATTTGGAAGAATGTGAAGGTCCTTGAATACATCCAGGGGAGAGCAAAAAAGCTGATTAAAGGGTGAGAAAGTTGTCCAGTGAGGAGTGGTTGAGGACTTTGGGCTTGTCTAATTTGGAGACAGGAAGGCTGAGGGGCGACCTCACTTCTCTCTACATCTTCCTGAGGAGGGGAATTTGAGAGGGAGATGTCTCTCCCCTCCCCTTCCCTACCCTCCCCTTTTACAACACGCTCGCATAAAATCTAAACTAAGAAAATTTATTACTTTTTCTTCAGGGAGATTTGACAGAAAAAACATTTGAAGAATAAATATATTGAGGACAGTAGTGGATGCCACTTCCATCTTCCTAGATGTACCCAGTCTTGTAGCTTCTCTCCACAATGTTCCTTCTCTTCCAATTTATGCCAACTCTTCAATAAGTGTTTTTGCAAACATATCTTCTATTCTAGGAAAATGTTGCATATTAGATTGAGTACTGGCAGGTATGTCCATTTTTCTGATTCTAGCTTTTCTGGGTCCCTAGATACAATCACAAAACTAAAGCAAGTGTTTAGAACTGAGAGGCTAAGAAATACCAGCTTCAAGATGATTTGTTGCATCTTTTCCACCACACTGTTTGAAAAGATTTCTTTTTTCATAAAGAAAAATCAGTATTTTTGTCACCAATTTGACATTGGCATCTGCCACCTCAACAGCTGTCACTCTTACATAATTGCCCATTTTGGAACAGGAGAAGAAGTTCTGTTAAAGAAATCTTGAAGAGCAACATTATGAAGTGAGTCCAATATTCCATTTAATTATTCCAAACTGATAGTTTTAAAACATTTTGCATCAGCCCATTAATGAAAAAAAAATAACTTCTCATGTAGACAGTCTTGGGCTGAATAATTCTGGCATAAAAGCTAAAGTTCTGCTGATGATTCATGGAAATCATTCTCCTGAAAACAATTCTGTTCGTAATGAAAATAAGTTTATTTGGATTTTTCTTCCTTCATATCTACTAGTATAATCATCAAAATAAGATATTTATTGGATGAGTAATTAAATATTCTATGTTTTGTTGCTTATTCCAGTTAGGTCTAAAAGTTGAAGTAGTTTGGCATGCTGGCCAAGAGATGTTACTAATAAATGTGCTACAGTTGTTTTTAAAAGTCAGAGTTATCAATGTTAGTTTCTTACCTCTTTGCTACTTGGGCCTGTGAACCACTTCCATGATAGTGGAAGAATTACATAGAACAATTTTGCAGTGTTAATCCTTGCTTCATTGTGAATTAGTGCAGTTAGGACAGAAGCAGTGAAACAAAATTAGGCTACTTGAGTGGACACCAGATGACTATGAATTTAGATGAAAAGGGACAGGCTTGAATGTGTCATATATAAGCAGAGGCAATATCTCAGATTCACATGAGCTTGTGGTGCGACCAAGAGAAAATTAACCGTGTAATTTGGCACCTTTATTTTTGCATGTGCAAACCTACCTACACCTGCAAATAACTGCATATAAGTACCTTTATTCAATGACAGCATGATAGCTAAGGGTAAACATTTAGTCAGATAACTACATCTCAAAATCAAACAACTGAAAACATTGTCATTGGAAACTTTTATTCAACTAAGTAATATTGCAGTGCAGACACAAAATATGGTCCCTCATACTCAGGATCAGATTGAAGCCTTTAACAGAGAAAATGTTGGCATGTAGGAACTCCAAAATCTTAATCCACCACAGCAAGCAGTAAGTGCCTGTGTGCACAATTTGTGTGTACAAATTGTTGTGGGTTTTTTCCAGCATTAATTTAGGGAGGACAATTGCCCTCAGTACACTGGACGAAGCCCTGTGTGTGACAGCCAAGCAAAATGAAGACCATTCAGGGACTTCATCAGCCACCACAATCTGTTCAACTGAACTGGGAGATTGGTCTCTGACGAGCTTTGGGCTCAGGACAACTGGCCCTCTCCCAGACAAAACTGGGCATGATTCAGCATTTGTGAGGTCCCAAGAAACATTCTCAAAATGCGGCTTTGCCATCCCCACTTTGGAAATTCTAAGACATGTATAAACATAGTTTGTCTTATGCCAGCTGATCTTTGTGCCCAGAATACTCCTAGACGTGTTTCATATATGAAGATAAAGATAGGCAATGAAGATTCGGTACATTTGAAAGATGATTTACGAAAATAAGGGAAGTAAAAAGTAAAAACAGCAGAAGCTATTACAGCTTCTTTTGTCTAAGGTGATCTGCAGGCTTTTCCAGACTAGCTGATGATGGATAGTCCACTTACTTGTTGCCCAGAAATCTGGCTCAAATTCTTACAATATTTACCTCTCAGCTTGCCAAGGTTTCAACTTCTCATTCCTGACTCCATCATTCACACTTCTGACCCCTCATCAGGTTGTGTGCCTTAAAACCTTTCAAAAATTTTTACCTAGTGGTTCTTTCTTCTAGAATATGTACTTTCTAGCCCTGTTATTTAATTCACAACTTTTAGCAGTCAGTTTCCAATGTAGATTTATAGATTTGTCTTTGACCTTTTCCAAAACAGTTTGAATACTGCTTAGTTGGGACTAATTTCTCTACCTGTGCTCACAGAAGAGCCCTACGTACCAGAGAAGGTCTGGATTACATGAAGGAGACAGGCCTAAGGTAAAATTTTCAGTCTGAGCTCACTTTTCCTCTTAGTTTGACAACATTTGATCTTGGTTACATGCAAAAATATTTTCTTTTTCCAGGATTTTGCTTTTAAGAGAGGATGTTGACTGATTGATGCCTATTTTATGAAAAAAAATTATGCCAGACTGGTAAAACAGAAGCAGATTTTTATATGTGCAATAGTGTATGTACTTTAGTACAACTGACAATATTACACCTTCACAAAGAAAGAATTAACTTCTTGTTACACTCCAGATTTTAAGCCATAAACTGCCCAGAGTGGTTACATTTTATTTAAGACTTTTTAAAAGCCTTTTTGTTCGTTATAACCTCGAATTCACATCCAGAAAAAGAGTCACACACTCTTCTCTAAGATAAATTCTTTTAATTTAGTGAGAAAAATAAGATATTTTGGCAAAAGGTTTTACAAGAGTAAAGTACAACCAAGAAAAGCATTTTACTAAAATACCCATCACAAAAACTTAGTTCACAGAAAACACCTATTGCAATCAATATACCAGCTTAATAAACAATTAATTGGTTTTAAGTTATCCACAAGAGAGGGAAAAGAGTAAAAGAAGAAAACAGATTAAAAGGCTAAAGAAAAAGAGAAGAAAGCAAAAAAAAAAAAAAGAAAGGGAAGGTGAGAAAGGAAAGGAAAAATGGTTACTGACAAGATTCAATGATTCACATCATTCAGGCAGCAGGAGAAAGGAGAGAAAAGAGTCACATAGAGTCTCGTGTATTTATACAGTTTAGTTTTCTGTCCCAAGTAGGATATCTGGTCAGTGCCTTCCAGGTCAGAGTGAGACGTGCTATAGCCAGTCACAGGCTGCAGGGGCGCAGTGTGGATGGGCTCCCAGGCAGGCCTTCCTTGACTGACAGCCTGGCTGCAGGGCCTTCAGTGATCCCACGTGCTTTGCATGGGCACAGCTGTGTTGGCCGCAGCCCCTCTGGCTCTGCCCTGTGCTCTCAGGGCTCGGCCCTGTTGGCTGCAGGCCCTGTGCTCTCGGCCCTGTGCTCTCAGCCCTGTGCTCTCAGCCCTGTGCTCTCAGCTGTGCTCTCAGCCCTGTGCTCTCGGCCCTGTCCTCTCAGCCCTGTGCTCTCAGCCCTGTGCTCTCGGCCCTGTGCTCTCAGCCCTGTGCTCTCGGCCCTGTCCTCTCAGCCCTGTGCTCTCAGCAGGCCTTACCACGGACGTGCAGGTCCAGGCCCAGTCCTTCCACACACACACACACACAGAGTTGGTTCTGACCTGTATTAATAATTCAGCGAGATTCAGATCCAGTATCACACCTCTGTTTGTTTACCATTGTGTAAAAGGTTGCTAGTTTCATTGCTGGATTTTCACTGTGTATTTTGCCCAGGTTTAGGTAGGATTGTTATCCTTACTGTTGTCATTTTTGTTATAGTCGTACTGCTTTCCTTTTAACTTCTAAAAAAAGTACCTGTACATTTTTGGGGGAGCATATGCTATTGTTTTATTCTTTATTGCTGTTAGTAGTTCTGAATACCTTTTCTGTGAAGTTTGAGTGGAGAATGCAGATGACCTTTCCCACTATCTATTATCTAGGTTGGAAGAGCCATATTTGAATATATTTTAAAGAACACATTATCTTCTGTTGTTAGCACAGGCATATGCACACTAAATGTATGGAAGAACTCAATTTGCACATTTATTAATTGTAGCACTATGTTACATGAGCCTGAATGAAACTCTGTTCTGTAATCCTTTAGCAGCAATATCTCAGATTTCCTCCTACATTTCAGCACAAACTGTCTCCTAGTCTAGAGATGAAAATCCATCAACTTATTTCTGCACAGAGGCATTTTCTTTCATTAACCACATCATCATATGAGGAATAATTGGGAAAAAAAATCCAAATAAAAGACACATTTTAACATAACTTATCTTAGTAAGTTAAAAACAAAGAAAATGATCCAGGATACATATAATGTGAATTTTGTTTTTAAAGAATATTTTAAAAGATATGAAGAGAAAAAAGGAGATGTAGCATTGTGGCTCTATATGGACTGCCTACCAGTGCTGATTGCAGAAGTTTATGTTGCAGTCTGTTCTGCAGATCTTCAGTCTACTTTAGACACACACACAGTTTGGCACCCTAGGTGATGCAGCCTTCTGCTACCTAAAAATATCACCCCTCTCAAAAATGCAGAAGAGAAACAAAGCAAGTAGTGTACAAATGATATTATTTTACTTTTTCTGCTTTTACATTAGATGCTTTTAAAAGATGAACAGTACCTCAAATATTTATCAAGGGAAATAATAATACTTTTCCACTAAACCAAAATAAACAGATTTATAAATGAACCTTAATTACCAGGGTGTGGAATTTGCTACTGTCTTGAGGTTGCTGTAACTTACACACTTTGACTTAATTTCACTGGCAAATTTCTCTTTTAATATCAGGTAAGTTTGGAGTCCACACCTAAAAGTCTGCCTGGGGGGAATTTAATTAAAGTTATCTGAATAAACCCATGGAATTCTAATATTCAATAACAAATGGAGAATTAAATATTTTCTTTGGGACTAAAATGATATTCTGTGTCTTTCTGCTTATTCTCTCTCTGAAAGCCAAGAGAACTTCAAAAAACTTTTTGGGCCACTGTCGACATTCTGGAATGCTTTTTCATTTCACATAGCTCATGAAAATGGAAGCTTTTAAGTGACAGACCTTTGAGGCTCAAGTCAACGTTCTTCCATTCTCTGTCTTACTTTCTTTCTAAAATTCAGGACAACAAAATTTTGTAAAACTGTTCCAATTGTTTCAGCCATATTATCTTCTTTCTTTCTGATAATTTTCAAGAAGCGTTGAAGTGGGTGTATGGCCTGCTTGTATAGTTTCAATTTCTTTATCCATGAAAAACGTGATAGATAAATTACATAACATGATCTATGTGGTTGTGTAAGTAAATCAATTAGGTTGATATCTATTCTACCTGAATAACCATGGACACAAAACAATGGGAAACTGTCTGAGAAATACAAACCCTGAGTCTATCTGCTGTCTGAGTTACCTGTACTGCATAAGACTCACACCAGAATCAGATCATATGATAGTTTCACATTAAAATTCTGTAAAAGATACCTAATCTGCTTGAAGGCAGAAGAAAGGTCTATTAAATCTACTGAATTCATTATATTAAGAAAAAATTCCTGCACTCCAATCCAAGACATTAAATTCTTACCAAGTTCTAAACACCTTACAAAAAATAATAACTTAGCCAATATTTGTATTTAAAGATTTCTCCCAAAACACAATTATTCTCCTCTTTAAAAGTCCCAGTATGATCAGGACCATGTCACTGACCCAATGAAAACTTCATCTTCTGAAGGCTTTTAACCTTTCACAGACAATTTTTTTTAAAAAGCTTAAGCAAGAAACAGAGTTTTGCAACAAGCCCCAAATGTCCATAAGTTCAAGTTCTGTCACACTGTGAAAGAAAACACTCTGGAAAAATATATGTGTTTCCAGAGACCAACTGAAAACCAATCTAGTCTGTGGAATATGGGTCTAGAGCATACTGTAAATAAAGCACAATCTGCATTTTGGACTAGCTGTGTTTTCTTACTGATTTTCATGCATTGGTCAATAAAAATCATATTTCAATAAACTAAATCTGATATTTAAAAGATTCAGCATTACAGTTCACAATGAAAGAGAGATATGCTTATCCTCTATGTTCTGGTTAATTCAAATCAGCCCATGCAACAGGAATACCAGCATGATTTTTACTTCATCTACATACCCATTAATACAGTCATGAAAAATTTATGCAGGTTCCTCAGGAACAACAGAAGCAATAAATCCTGCTTGGTCATGAGCTAAAATGTGTTACCTCTGTCTTTTTTAACATGACTTTCACAGAAGTCATTCAAATGCTATATAAGTCCAACAGCACTTTTGCTTTCTCTTGATACACCTTCTGAGTTTCATTTAAGTTAGAGGTGGGAGTGAATCAAATTGGAACAAATCAGGACTGACAAACAAGTAAAAAAAAATTTTTTAACAGTAACTGAAATAAAACTCAATAAAAGTAACAAAACCTCCCTGTACCACAATAAAAAATTGTCTGAGCCCTGGAAAGAAGAGAACCCCACAGATCTGTGTTTAGGAATGGCTTGTGTTTCTACCATCACTACTAACTATTCAATGTGTTTCAGAATCACTATTAAAAAATAGGAAAAGCCAGAATCAAAACTTAATTTTTCTATTCTGATGATGGTTAAAAGCAGATATAAATATCTATAGCATAGTTTCCAAACTGGTCACAGTAATAAGAAATAATTTGACTAAATGCAATAAATTCTAGGAATTCTGGAAGAATTGCCTTGGCACACTTATCTACTGTCCCTCTAAAAATAAGGGAAGGATGAAAAATGGAAGAAGGTCAATATACCATCAATGTGAAAAGTCAGATTTTCCTAAGCTGTCTGGATAGCTTCTCTGTTTATGGTATCATTATCCAGGCTGTCTGAATAAATTCAGAAAAACTATTACTTTTGCTGTTATTCAGCAAACAAGTCCAGAGCTGTCTTTATTCATCATTTAAGTCTTTTAGAAAAAAACCTCTTAGAAATCTGCTGGTGGTTACCAGCTAAAGGTCAATGTGCTGGTTTAAAGGTAAACTGGCAGGAAAAATGAACCCAACTCAAAAGAGATTATAAGTCAGAGGTACAATTTAATAAAAATAATACAATAAAACAATTACATGGACAAACAATTTGCTTTAACCCACAAAACGCAGATGTATAACCCAGCACCCTGGGGCACGAACAGAGTGGTGTTCATTGGCCCCCCATGCTGAACCCCACACGGTCCCCCTGAGTCCAAAGTAAAAGGAGAGGGAAAACCTGTTGGTGAGAGTGCTGGTCACAGTCTGGTCAAAAGTGGTGGTCTCGGTCTGGTCAAGATTCTTGTCCTCCTCTGGATCCAACAAGTGGGCCATAAGTCCCAAGACCCCAAGATTATATACACTCAGCTTCAAGTGGGAACGCCCAGTACCTCTCCCAGGGCGGGGAGTTCCACAATGGGTGATGTGAGTCGTGAGATATTTTTGGAATCCTTAGTGGCCCGTTAGCAGACATGACCCCTCAGCCCGGGTGTGGAGTTGCTCATGACTCCCTGGAGGAGAGTTAACATCACCCATAACTATAGCCTGAGGAGTCAGGTGTGCTCTGGGCAGCTGCTGTAAATGGTCTGTTATTAACAGTTCCTGGGAAATGACATGGAGGATGTAGAATGCACAGTTTGGATTACACCCACACAGTGATGAAACTGGTCCTGGCTGCTCTAACTAGGACAGTCAAGCACAACAAAAGTTTGCTATCATAAAGGCCAGTAAGGCTATCTGTAGAGTTTTTTCTGTGAAGTAACTCAGTCTGTATTGTTTAAATGTGAGGCAAAGCACAGATAAATCAGTCAAGTGATTTTTATTTTTTGAAAATCAGCTAGAGAAGAAACATAAATAAAAACTGAGCAACCAGCTCTTCAGTAATTTCATGATTTGAGAAATCTTCAAGTCCACTAGCTCACCATCTATTCTGCCATATTGCACCCATGAAAGATAACTATAGACAGGACCACAAATGTAGTTTTCCAAAGGAATCCTTTCTTGCCTTTATTTTCACTGGTTTTCTGAAAGCAGATCATGCTCAATTAAGCTAATTTCTTCGATGAATCTACAATGTTATACCAAGTGGGAAAGACAAAAGGAATAAGGTCGAAATCTACATGACTTTAAAGTACTCTTGCAGCCAATTCTGAGAAATTAGTGCTTTTAGCCCACGTTTTAACCATCTACTTTGGGATGAAAAGAATTATGTTGATGAAGTCCCAGTTTGCTCTATTGCCTACAAAGGGAACCCAGGGTGCCTAGGTCAGTCTTGCAACTGAAATACAGACAGTACACCAAAATCAATGATACGTTGGTTTAAACAAGCAACATATGAAATATGATTTAAGAAGTCTTCCATTTTTTCTATATTGAATATGAGTTAAACTATTTTATTGCAAAATTGAAAAGGTTTGGAGGCTGTGGTTCAGCACGGACAAGTCTATATTTTTCTATCATATTTCATCATCTACTTTATCAAAATACTATTATTATATTCCACATAGCTGTCAGATTTAAGCATAATAAGGTTAGTATTTATCTGAAATTTAGTCATGATTGTTTAGCCTGGAATAAAGAAAAAATAGCAGATACTTTTAGTAACTGAACAACTGAAAACTGGAAATCATATAATAATGGGACCATATAAGATGCTTGATAAATCATGCTGAAATGTACATGCTACAAGCATTTGTACATCCGCAAAATAAAAATGTGTATATTTTGTATTTTATTTAAAGGATTGTGTGTTTCCTTTACTATTTAACTGCGGTATTTTACAAAATCAAACATTTCACTTTGCATGTTAAGTAAGTTTCTCTAAAATAGCATTTAAACATTTTCAATCTTTGAAATTATGCACATTTTCTCATGTCTCATAATCTCACAATTAAATTCTGTATAGAAAATTTTACTTTCATATGTTGTTGAAATGCCAAAGAATTGGTTAAACTGGAAATGTTGAATATTTCCATTGCTGTTTGTGGACAATAAAATATTAGTTAATTTTAATGTCATTATAATTATGATTACCTGGCAAAGGTATGTTTCTCAATGACAAGGAGAATTAATCAAATAATTAGTACTTTGTGCTGCTGCCCATGTTCTTGTTCTAAATGTAGTTCTCATTCTCAGGTGGTGATTACCCATTAGGTGAAGACATGCATGAAATACTCTTTTATTTCATAAATTTTCAATACAGTTTGAGACCTAAAGAAACGTGTGATTAATCACTTACTAATTGGATCATTCCTTCACTGTCAATAACTAACAAGCTGCATAAAAGGCACTCAACTCTATTGTTTATGAGATCCAAGTTCCTCAAGAGAAACAAGCATACTTTACAGGAAGACAATCATCACAACTGCAGCAAATATGTTGTTCTCTATTCAAATGCAAAATGCACTCAATTGAACCATAGTACCTTCATAATACTTCTGCTTGCTAGCAAAAAGGAAGAAAAAAAACAGTAAATAAAAGAAATAGAAACATTTCTGAGCAAGTATATTGATTAAAACTCTAATTCTCCTTCTGGACTAACTTACACAGCTTTCACTTGTTCTATTGAAAGTGAAATGTCCTAGATGAATACTATTTAGCCCAAACATACAAATGACTCAATTCTCAGTATACTAATAATGACATCTATAAAAAAAGCCTTGATAACATGCAACAGAGATGAGATCAGATCTTGCATATCTGAGCTTTGAATTTGAGGATGAATATTTCCACCAAATTCAGTTTTACAAGCTATGCAGAAAGAAAGGTTTGGTTATAATACTTCATGTAACTATACATGTGTGTGTGGGTTCAAGGTAAACCAAGTCTGAGATAACACCAAAGGCTGTAATAGTTTAGTCTAGATAAGACTACTCTTCCTTTCTCTAAGAAAGTATTTACATGTATTCACTTCAATATCTTAATATCTTTCTCTGCTGTAGAAGTAGCTTTGTGGACTGTACATTTAGCCTCCCAATAACTGAGTTCAATGTTTAATTATTTTAAAGTTTTTTTTTTTCTAATTAGAGGTGACTTCCTTACATTAAAACTTTGTGACATCCTACTGAACAGCTCCAGGAGAACAGTAGATTTAATTTGTGTTTGCATTGGGCCAGATCTCAAACTATTTGTTATGATTAAAAGTAAAAAACTAATAAATTAATGGGAAATATACAAGTATTAATTTGAAAGCATTTACTAGCAAGTATATACTCCAGTGGAGGATTACAGCAAAGACTGTTTCTTCCTTCTTAGTTCACTTGAATTTCCATAAAAACATGCAAATATTATTTTTGATTGTTACATAGATAATAAATTCAAAATTAAATAATTGGGTGGAACAATTTACTTAGTGTTTAGAAGTTTCAGGTCACACCAGACATGCATAGACACACAAACACACACATGCACTTACATGTTGATCCCAAATGCATGAATAGAGGACAACTGGAAAGGACTGCACATTTTCTTTAAGGCCTCTGAATTTACTCTCTCATGAGCTCATCAATCCAGGAAACAACATACCCCTACTAAGACGCAGGGGAAAAAAAAATGAAAAGAAGTATAGTTCATCTATCTTTCTTGATTTCTGTGTTATTACGAGTCCCTAGAAACAGAGCTGAAAATTGAATTTGGAGCAGGGGGAGATGGCAGGATATTTCTGACTAAAATTTCTGATGAAATTATCAGCTCATTCTCGCTGTGTTGAAGTCACTGAGCTGTTACCATCCCACAGTATTGCTTTGCTGGGTATTTTAAAGTACTGGTGGAAGGAGCTAACAGAAGTAGAGAGAAGATAGGTGCTGGTTCAATTAATTGAAGCATCCAGAATTGATGAGTGTTGTCAAGAACTCACTATGAGGAAGGCTAACAGAGGAGACTAATGAAGTGACTGGGAGATATCAAGATTATTACAGTATCTCAGGAAAATGGCTGAAAGGAACAGAAAACAATGAGAGAGCACAGTGGGCATGTAAGAAAGTGGAACAATACCTATAAACCAAATTGTGCATTCAGGAGTGAATAACGTGCCAGGGGGAATTAAAACACTGCACAGTAAATATAAGCTTCTACTTATCAATGATCAAGACACCACTAGCTTGAGAAGATAATATTAACTTATTTAGTTCTATGATAGCATTTCACGTACACTTAATGACAGATATAAAAGCTGTGCGGTTGCTATTTTCTTTCTGGATGAACTTCCAAAACAGCAAAAATAAACCCTATTGTAGGATTTGGGTTTCTTTTTTATTGAAGATACTGTGCTGAGTGTCTTTCAAGTGTTATAAGCAGCTGTGATCTCACTGAAGAATGTGCTTGGCTGAGTGAAAAAGTAGCAATGGATATTTTACAAAAATAATTAAAAAGAAAATATAGACAACACGTAGTTTTATCACAGAGAGGAAAAAGGGCTAAGGTACACAGAGAGTAAGAGGCAGAAAGAGAGTGAAAGTGTTTTACCAAGCAGTCTAATCCTTTGGATGACTACAGAAATAAAAGCCTGTTAGCAGGTTTCTTGGGAGTCTGAAAATCGATTATGTGTATTAGTTCCCCTGTGCTTCCTGTGCTGAGAATGTCTTTTTAAACTGCTGATTTCACAGTCTACGAAAGGGCTGACGAAAGAGGCATTGGCTGTAATCTAGATACAAGGTTGAAAGCTTCAGAAACCACCTTGAGAACATGATAAATACTTCTGTTTCTCCCAACACTTCAAAGAATTACAGTCATGGAAGATGTGAACTCCTCGATTAATAAGATGTAGTTCACTTCGCATAAGCCTTCACTTTACAGCTGAAACAAAGCGATACAAAAGTAGAAGTCTGGAATAAGATTGATCAAGTCACTGACTCAATGAATTTGTTCAAAATACATTTGTTCAAAATCTGTCTACTCAGTAGACAGATCCTCACTCAGCGAAACTTGCTATGATACCTACATGAACAGTCCTTTTTAAATGTTCAAGAAGGTAACACAGCCACAACAATTTACACCGAGGATCTGATGTAAGAATTTTTCTTGAGTTATTTGACTCAAGTTTTTAATGAAACAGCTGTTTCCTTCCATTATTCTTTCCAGACATTGGTTAAACTCACAGTAACATTTAGACTTGTATGCTGCTTCTGTTTATTTGCTTTGTTGGTTTTGGGAAATTTCTTGTTTTGTTTTGTTTTTCATGGATTGAGATTGTTTGTCATATTGCAAAATTATTTGCTGGAACAATCCGCTTCTTTTTATTAGACCCTGCAATCATTGTTTAAACTATAGCGTATTTAACCTTTAGAATCAACCCTTTTGTCTCTGAATAAATTTTGTAATTGTAAATGCATCAAGGAAGAGGAATAAAGAACTGAATGTGCATTATTGGCCAAAACATGGTAAAGAAAATAGACATTCTTTCAGAAATACAATAATACAATATAACAATCTGTAACATTGTAGCAAAATACAATTCTATGCTATCCAATATACTACTGCTATGTTACTAAATTCTCATCTAACTTAAAAAAAAAATTGAAGAGTATTCTGAATGTCATTGTGATTGGGCATTTACATTTTATGTTTTAAAATCTGTTAAAAAACCCCTTTATTTCAGGAATTAAGGATATTTCTTTCAAAAATTGGTCACATTTAACTCTCTAAGCAAAATAGTTAACAGGACTGCTGATTTCTTCAATCATCAGAAAAAGTGACATAGTTATTGTAAGATTCATGTCCTCGAAAAATGATATATTCAGGATGTAGTAGGAAATATCTGATTGCTTCATTGGAAATGTATAGCTGTAAAGAACATGATGAATTGAAACTGTATTCAGGAAAGGGCTAATTTTGATCAACTGGATTTTTTCATAGTGTATAACACTTGAGTCAGTTAATTTGGTATTTAAATTAATGAAATGAGATGGAATGAAATTGAGAAATTAAGTTTCAAATCTAAATTTTTAATTCAAAATGGATGTTTTCCAAAATTCCATTTTGCATGAATGATTTAGTATTTTGATTTTTCACCCAAAACTGAAAAAATAAAATGCCATCACCTAGGTAAGTTTGAAACAATTCTCTTGATGGTCTTACCTATTGTTTTGAATAAACTCAATAACTAATACTTTGAATTGGAAATTTTCCAGTCATGTTGACTATTGAAATGTGAGTTCGTTTTTCAGACTGATAAGAAATTCTTGCAATGTTTGTATCATTGCAATAGGCAGAACTCTTCCATTAGATGTCTTTTAGCAGAAATTTAACTGCATTCTGGTAGAAATTGGTATGCAGGCACTCATGAAAAAATAAGCAAGATTTCTTAATTCTACTTACTATGTTGCTTAATTCTACTTACTATGGTAGAATTACGTAAGAATTGAGGCCATCTTCATTCTGTCATGGTCATTGCTAAGCATTAACTTTAATGATAATGCCATAGTTTTATAAGTTTGGTCCAAAGATCCACTGTGACCTGTGATAAGTTTCTTACTGACTTCCTTGTGGTAGGAACAACAAGGAAAAATTTATCATATTTAGTAGAAATCAATAAGGTACATTCATAAGCATTGTTCAAATAGTTTTTAAACAAGTTATATGTAATCATATAAAAATATTGATCCCACATGACTGTGAGCTTTAATCTGATAATGCTGAAGTACTTGAGGCAAAATGACTTTAAAATGCAAGGAATAACATTTAGAATATACTGTTGCGTGTGATACACACTGAATGTCTGTGAATGTTGCATGGATATATGAAGATAGGTAGGAAAAGAGCAAACACAGTGCATTACAACAGACTTTCTGTGAGTTTATAAAGATAGATTACAAGTAAAATACCAGTTTTGCAAACTGAATATTTCAAGAAGTCTGAAACTGAAAAACTGATGAAGGTGTCTACAGCTTATTCAAGAAATTAACAGTTCCTATGCAGTGTGCAGAGCAGTGTGTGAAATCACTTCTCTGTGAGTTATGAGGGAGGTGAATTAGGAATGCAAAATATATAGGAGAATAATATTGTCAAAATGGAATTTTCAAAGTAAAAAAAGCCCAAACAAGAAGAGTTTTAATAATGGTGTGGTATTAGCCAGTACGTAGTTCATTATTTGCATAAAAAAATGTTCTGACTTTACTTCTGTATCCTGTTTACGTAAGAAACCAGCGCAACAATACTCAAGAGAGATTAAAACTTGGCTTTTTTCATTCTGGGAGATGTTTACACTTCCTTGCTCTAGGTCCAGGAGAGAAGGAGCTGAAGCAACATCTTGAAAGAACCCAGGTTTTTGTCATTGACTGTACTGGCCAAGACCAGCTACTTGGTCAAGGTTTAGTTGCCATGCACTGCTTCTGTGAGGGAAAAGTAACAAGCAAAAGAGAGTATGAATCTGGAGAAAGAAATTGTATTTGGACAAATAATCTAGCTGGGAGTAGAGGAAAGGCAGAAGTAGGTGTGTGCAGTAGGCAGGAGGGAGGAGCGGGGGGCTGCTGCCTGGAGCTGAGACAGTGCAAGGTCCTGGAGAGGGCACAAGTGAGTGCTGGCAGGCAGCAGCAGCAGCTATGGAGGCAGGAGAACATTTTTCAATGCTTTATGAGACCAGAGATCTCACTGAAAATAGTCATCTTTGTTCAGTGTTGGCAACTCTTCCGTCCCCAAAATGCAAACCAGGGTTTTTGAAGCCAGAAAAAGTGGGGTACTCCAAACAGCTTAGTGAATCATTTTAGTGACAGGGAAGCACAAAATTCCTAGAAATATCCCAAATAATGGCTCTCTGACCATAATTAATTCTTGATAATGAGAATATGGGAAAGATAGAAAATAAGTGTTTCTTGAGAAGGTTGCGATTTGTAGGGAAGTGACTGTAAGTTGATGCCAAGTGCACACAAACAACATCTATCAACATTACATTTAAAACAGTTCTGTGATATGCAGGTTTGTTATTCGGACAGGCAACCTGACAGCAGAAATTGATGCACCTATCAGAGAAGAATAAGAATATAAATCTCTGTCTTATCATAAGGAGAATGCAGGGAGCAGATAGGACTGAAGTGGTAGACATAATCTATTTAGGTTTTCAAGAGACATTTGACATTGCATGGTAGAATAGAATAATATATCTTCAGTTTAGCATGTAAGTCTCAGAAGACTCTTTTCCTTCTAGGCTTCTTAAACTACAATGTATTGATTCCCAAGTGCAGAACATAATTTCTTCACTAGTTTTCTTCTCAGCCTGCTTTTCTACCCCTTTTATTATCTAGATTTTCTTCTAGAAAATCTCCTTATATCCATCTTCCACTTTTTTTTCTTTGTACTATCTTTATAGTTTCTGTTTCCTTTTATTAATCCTGACTCCTTTTTATCTCTTATTCATAAGAGTGCTGATGAGGCATCCTGACTCAATCGGGTTGGTGTGATGTCTTGACATCCTGAGTCTAGCAATTAGAGAATGGCCTTGGGAACTACAAAAAACCCCAAACATTCCCAAATAAAATATGACTTCCTGTCTTCACTGTGGCCTTTCTTCAGACTTATCCATGACCAGCAGTATGGATTTGATACAAGTATTGCATGAGCTTCTTAGGTGAAAATTGGATTCTAGAACTCATATGAGTAACAGTCCATAAGATACAGACATGAGGAGGATACAAAAACGTTAGTAGCACTAACAAAGGTTCAGATACCTGCAGCACTATTCAAGCTTCTGAATACTTTTATATATTCCTTTGTTTCTTACATTTTATCTCCAGGTATTCCATTTTAGGATGCTTAAAGGCAATATTTGGTCAAAACACAGGAAAGAGGAAACATACCCTACTGAAGTATACATTAATCCTCATACACTGCCACTTGCTGTCCTCTCTTTTGCATGAAAAAGAAAACACCTTTGATGTGTCAAAGGACATCCTCTGTGTCAATACACATACCATTCCGTTTGCAGAGTAAAGCAAACTTGTCACTGAGACTGCGTCAGTTCTAATAGCAGCCTCCATTAGAAATTTAGGTTGCAAAGTAGTGACATGTCTGTTTTATGTCAGGAAAATATAAAAGTTGTCTTTGGCAGCAAGAAAAGCATTGCAATACAGAATGCAAGAGATTGTAGCAATGCTAATCAGTTACGTGTTTACTTCAAATAATTGGAAGCCATTTGTATACAATACAAAGCAGATCATTCCTCAGAACTCTTACACTTCTCAGAGGATATGACTTCCAGATCAATCAAATTTTCAACATCTATGGGATGAGGACCCCTGGGGGCCTTTGGGCCCTGCATCCATGTTCTTACCACCATCATTGCAATTTTTTTTTCCTTATAGCCAGTCTGAATTTCCCTTTCTGCAACTTGCATCTCTGCTTTTATGCATTTGCTGTGCACCTCCAAGAGTCTGACTCCTCCACAATCCTGCATCAGATAGGTGAAAACAGTCTTTCAGTTCTATCAACTTTCTTCTTTTCAGACTGCATAAACCCATTTTTTTCAGTGTCTCTTTGGTTTTCCAGTTCTTCAGTCCTCTAAATTGTGCTTAAGAATGGCCTTTTGCTGGACTTAGTTTTTAAAGTCTTCCTTGCACAAGTGATTCTAAAACTGAATGCAGAATAGACGTGATGTCACAAGTGCTGAACAGAGGGGAATAATCATTTCCATTGACATGCTGCCAGGCTGTGACTAATGCAGTTCAGTATACAGGTAGCTTTCATCTGCATAGCAGACTGCATTACTAAAAGTACTTTAAGATTTTAAGATGTATTGCAATTTCAGTTTAGGAATATCAGTATAGAAAATTTGCAATGTTTACTGCCAGTAACACCCAGACTTACAACTTAGAAAAATTTACACTAGAAAATGCACATACAAGAATTGTTCCGGAAAAAAAGGAATTTTTTTTTTTTTTACGTAAATGTAATTGTGTACAAGGACTAGCACTTGGCAAGGGAAACCTTTTACTTGATGAAATAATGTAAAAGAATTCTTCCATCAAATAACCCTTTTAAGTAATGAACACAAATGTATAATTTATCTTCAGAATTTTCTCAGTGAATTGAACCTGCCCTTTAAAAAAATGGTAATTTTTGAGTGAGATAAAATTCATATGAGTTTGCCCTTTCCACTGCTGTCTATCAAATTTAGTCAGGAATTCTAGGTAACAAAATGATCTTTAATTTCTTCTGACACAATATAACAAAGAAACAATAAATAACCATCAACATCAGCAGGTGTGCTGCTAATTATGGCAACGGTGACCTATTCACACCTACACAGTAGGGCTGTTCAGCCTGCATTTGCATACTGATTTATGGAACCGTAAATTTATGCAGATGTGGATGGAATGAGAAATCAATTAGATATAAAAGGATATGTTAACAGAGGTGAGAAGAAAGAAAGAAATTTCATATAGGGTAGAAAAATAAGATCAAATGGTGCTATCTTTCCGAATTAATGCAATCATAATCTAAAGACAAGGTTCAACTTTTGTCAGTACTATTGTGCAGAATTTTTTTCTGCTATGCGTATTGCATAGAAGAGAAAAGTAGAAAGATTGCAATAGCTAAATAATGCAAACAAAAACAACATGCAAATAGTGTTGGGCCAAAACCCTGGGGATTGACTTTGTTGGACATTCCACTTGACAAAGTTGAACTTAGGTTTTTAGGTTAAGTCTACCCTATTAAACAAAATAAGACTAAGGCACAATTGGATTCAGTGATAGGAAACCATCTGTGGTATTAATTGTAAGCAAACTCATAGGCATGGTTTTATCTTTGCTTTCTCATATTTTTCCAGACAATACTCAACATAGTTGTGGGAAAATATACCAGGGGCTGTTCCTAAGACTGTTCATAATAATACTCTCTCCTCCCAATAGGGCAGTTAAATGAAATGCAAGTGAAGTGATCTGATCACAGATACACCTCTGTGCTATGAATTTATTATTAAGTTCTCCACGGCACCTTCTGCAAGCAGAGTTCACTGCCCATCAGCCTTAGGATACCTCATGGACTTAATACCACTCTCCAGGGTTTAGTCTGCTTTTTAGCCTGTGTTAGATCACAGAACTGAAGAAAAAAGTCTATACCTTTTTCAATTTTCCCCTTAAGCTGTCTGCCATTGGAATTCAATATATTCTACTCTATACCCATGAAAAAATCTATGAAAATCTACTATGTTTTGGCTAGTCTGGGAAATAAAAATAGGTCCTGAATTTCTGTATGTAACAGAATGCAGCATTGACAACACTCATCAGTAAACTTAGATATCTCAGTCTGGATTGCCACATCTGAACAGGTTAGTTGTAGTATATGAGTATTGTGAACTATTAGTCAGATGACTACATTTGACCAGATGAATCATTGTTCATGAAGTTATGTATCTTTGTTAAAAATATAGTGCTTAGTTCTACTTTACAGAGGGGGTATAAAATGAATATAATAAAATCCCACTCCACTTTTATGGATTGTATAAAAAAAAGAAAGGTGATATTTCCCAATTGATGCAAGCAACAGTGTATTGGCAAAGAGAGTTGTTATCCTTGGAAAGTCTGGTCTCCCATCCTAAACTTCAGGAACTCTGTCTTCAGACAAAGTACTGAAGTCTGTCACCTAATCTGGAGTAGGTGAATGGTCATCTCCAAAGCAAACAGCAAACCAGCTTTGATTGTTGTTCAGCTGGACAAGAGCTTTCAAAATTTGAAAAAATTTCTTTACATAAAAAAAAAAAGAACAGAAAAAAAAAAACCAGCTTATTTCTCCTCACTGATGAATTAGTTCCACGGTCCTGAGAAAAACAGAATGAAATGGTCTTAATTCACAAAGTGGAAAAGCATTCAATAGAGCAGTGGAAAGAAAAGATTTGAACTTTACACCTATTGCTATTGCCAGCTTTGTGTGCAGCCTTGACTAAGTCACTTTTCCTCCTTACGTCTTCAATTACCTGGCTGACAAATGAGCAAATCCTAATGCACTGAGTGTTGCAAAAAATAGTCATTAACTTTTGAAAAGCCCTTTCAAGGGGTCTGGCACAGTATAAATGACGGATACTTACTTTAGACAAGAAAGTAACAGATACAACCATTTTGTTTCAAGGATTTTCTAAAGGAAAACAGAATTGCTGTCAGTGTAAGCTATTTTCTAAAATAGTAGCAATACAGAGGTAGATATCTCTCTATTGTAGGTGAACACAACAGATATAAGACAACTACTTTTAGGATGACACATTAAGAAGCTGAACTGGTTATATGAAACAGCTGAGGGAGTATGATAACATTTATGCTGTATCTCAGGTTTATGCTATCATTATTCTACATGCCATGAAACATACGCAGAGACACCCTAGTATGTGACAGTGCATATAAATTCTTACCAAAAGCTTTTTGGGGAAAAAAAAAGTATTCTTAATGTTAATGTACTAGTATGAAATTTCGTGGAGTGTGATGAAAGATATTCCCCAGGGAATATATCTCAGCACAGATCACATGGACTGAAAAAGGATTTTGGAATTCTTTGTAATACTCTCACTGTGAAAGGATCGATTTCTTCCAAGTCTGACATAATAGACCTTAGACTTATTAGAAGCTGCTAATTAAAATGGTCTACACTTCTGAATATCCCTTTTAGAAAAAAAAAGTAATGAAAAATGAGCTCCCTTTCTGGTTTACATGTTTTCAATAAGAAGGTATGAGTAGAAAGAACAATACAGTTATGTGAAGGAAGATGGAAATATATTGCTTTTGATTTTTTTTTTTAACAAAACTTCAAGCCGTTCAGCCTTCCCCTTCTCTCTCCAACACAGTGGCAGAGAATTTGTTTTGGACCGAGAGCTGGAAGAGAGGACAGTAGAGAACACAACAGTGACAAGGTTCCCTTCTCTTGCTCATTGCTTTCAGGCACAGTGCTAATGCTTATATAGCTTACTGGAAACAGTATTTTCACATTTCAACCAAATCTCGTAGTCTGAAGGGGAAATTCAGCATTTCAGACTGTTTTTCTTTCCAAATTAGCACAAAAGCATAATTTCTGTAATTATCATTGAAAAGAGCACTTCCCTCAGTCCCTCAAAAGAATAAGCTTGGACTTCTTGGAACCATGCATGTTGACAACAGCAAATTTTTCTAATTAAATATCATGTAAATGAAATATTATTTATTTTGTATAATATGAGAAGAAAATAATTTAAATATCAAACACAATTCAATATTGCCTGAATGTAATGTTTTAGCATTATTATTGTAGGAAAATCAAGGTAATCAGGTAATTTATTTTGCCCTAGAGAAATGTTATCATACTACCACACTCCCACAGGTTATTCCAAGTGTGATGAAGCTGCATTTTCCAATGGGATATCATTGCATTATTTTTTGATTTATTAATTTTAATTAGCTTTTTTGTCTAACAGCCTCTGAGCAAGTCATCATCATGGCAGACCCAGACCAATTGTCCAGACGGCTCCCTGCTCTAACAGTCTAAGGAAGCAGCACCTGCAGGACTGTAAGAACTGAATCAAAACAAGCTATTATTTTATATTGTTTAAAATATATATGAATTAAAAAAAAAATCTGGTATGTGTTGACTTGCTTTTTTAAAAAAAAAAAGTATGTTTACCAAAATTTCTTGTTATAATTCCTCTGCAGCCTTCCCCATGAGAAGTCAACAATGAAATATCAGCTGGTGTTGCTATTAATGCTTGGGAGTACAAAATACTGATGATTCATGAAGTGCATGAGTCTTTCCTTATTTTCTGGGTTTGGATAAATTGAGAAGTGTCCTGAGTTTTTAGCAATGATTTAAAAGGTTTACACCTTTCTTAACACACTAGAACCGCAGCTTAACAGCAAAGCCAACAATTTTTTCCCCAAATTTCTCATGTATTAAAGGCAACTGGACATATCTATCTCTAGTTACTGTTAACTGCTCAATTCTGAAGGAGTCTGGAAACATTGGAAAGGTAATTATGCAGGATTCAGATACAGTGATTTTTTAAATATAAGCATCTAGAGTCATCAAGATGTAAACTATCAGACGTGTTCACATACAGCTGGCAGTTATGACACAGGACCTACTAGACAGGATACCCCAGGACATTTCATATGATATTGGGGGTCTGTACTGGCAGCTGAAGCAGGCTGAGGGGCTAGGATTTATCTCTATATTAAATATTTGTGGCATCTACATGTACATGTGGCTAAGCTTCTTATGGCTCTCCCTAGGCAGCAGAAACTTACCCAATATGTGGCTACAGGTCCTGTGACTCCTGGACAGGACTGTGTGACCTATAAGGCAATGCTTAGGTTTAGTTTCCTGTTTTCCAGTGCCATTTTTCTAAGAGTATTTAGCCTGGCCTAGCTCTAGAGACAAGTGGGTGTGCCTTAAAAATCCTATCATAATAAGAAGTCTACTCCCATGAGATGTTTTGGACAGTCCAAGATGTCAGAAAAGTTATTGAACTCTGGTGAAACTGAGTCCTCTGCACAGCTTGGTCAGTAGAACAGCTCTCTAGAATCCAGTGGCTTTATTAACTGGATTTCTAGTAAGCTCTGCAATGAAAGTTAAACACAGATGGAAACCCATGAATCAAAAAGCACAGTCTTCCATGAAACTTACCACTTAACAGCCTAAGATTGGTTGAATTATGAGAAAGCATGAGAAAAAAAAAAAATTCTTTTGCCAAAAAATTAGAAATTAACTTCAAAATCCTACATGTCTTGCCTTGTGTTCACACGGAGACTGGGCAGTATTTTTGGGTCAGATTGAGTTAGAAATGCTTCATTTATACATAAAAGTATAATGCCTAAAGTAAGATACTACCAGTAGGACTACCTGTGCAATTGTAATTCACATATCTGGATGTTTGCACTACAGCAGTCATTTAAATTCACCACTAGGATTTTTTGTCAAGGATCTTTGCTTCACATCACACCCAAGATTTAAAAATGCCTAAATTTCTGTAAATTGTGCTACCTTCACAACTCAAACCCTGGCTTGTACTTCCTAGATTTTACATAACCTATAACAGTTCTTTTTCTATATAATTTCCTATAAATATCGAAATGAAAACTGAACAAATAAATTAAAATGAAGAAAATTCCATTAAACCTTTATTTTTATTGTTGTCACACATTTTATAGAGGTCCCTGGTCCTTTTCTGTGCTTAGATATTTAAAACAGTCATAACAACAGCTGTTCCCAGCTACAAAATGTGCCAGCAGTGTTTAAAACCAAACATATGTTTCTAAGTGTATTGTCTCACCTGAGCCCAGTTCCCTCACAACTTTGACAGTTTGAGTTTATGTGTGCGTGTACTGATGAAATGGCCTCTGAATCCTCTGTTGTATATACTTCAGTATAGTCATAAAGTCTCTGGAGCTTGAGGATTCAGCCTCCTTCTTTAGTATCTAAGAGATGCTCTGAACAATGAGAAAGAATTTTACCTCCTTCCCTCTACCTAGCCTCATCCATGCCAAATCCCTTATATCTGGCAAGAGTCATTTTGCACTACTCAGTTCATTGCCATTAGAAAACACAATGGCTGAAGATTCTCCCTGACAACAGATTCCCACACATTTTTGTATCTGACTATTCAATAGAGCCCATTTGCCTGATGTTATAGAGATTCCAATTATTTCTAGTGTTGCCAGTATAAAAAGGTTGTTGTATACTGAAGCCAGCATCTGGCTAGCTTATTTTTGCTACATTCAGAAGGGATTATTTAAAAGAGAATAGCTCTTTTCAGAACTTTAGACACTAAATCATATTCAACAGTAAGCTCTCCGTCTACCCTTTATTCTCTTTTGTCTTTTCAGAAGTCTGCTGAAATGCTCCTGTTCCTCCACACTTTTAATGCTGGGATGGGTGGACAGCAATTTCTTGAGTTTCTGTATGTTTCTGCATCTTCTGACTTCTCTAAATCTAAAACTAATAAAAGATCCTGTACATTTTCAGTGGTTTAATACAGTTTTCTGTCTTCACGTTTATACCCTTGTTACATTAACCATCATGAAGATCAAACTTAGAAAACTTACCAGCATTGATGGCCTTCTGCCCCTTTATGCAAGCAGATATGGATCAGGTAGGACAGACACCTACCTCATACCTTGTGGTTGCACACATGTGACAGAAGAAAAGCAGTCCCAGAAACATTTCATTTCAAAATGAAAGATCAAGAGCATTTTAGCTCTGACACATTTAATCTAAGTACTTTTCTGAGTATAACCACCTTAAGCTGCTAACCAGAAGAAGAAATGAAGCTGGTACCTCCAGAAAACAACTCATGAAAGGTTTTAGGTGGTTTGAATTGCTCTTTTAAATTGCATCTGTACCTCTCTGCTGAAGGTCTAGAGGACCTGCTCTTCTAGGTTAGGCATGTCATGTTTCAAAATTGAGGAAGAGATGGTTTCAGGGGCTCTGTGTAATCCTTGCCCTCATCAGAGAATTATAACAATAGCAGAGATATCAGGTTATGTTCTGTAATGCAGGGCTAGGCTCCTTTTTGTCAGTAATTGTTAAATTCTGCAGTAGGTCAGCAGAGGTGTTTTGTATAATAGGTGGGAAAACTTTAATTAGTTATTTAATGAAATCCCCTTTTGCTTTAGTACAGAGAGCAACCTATTTATTATCTTTTTCAGTCTCAAGTGTGCACAGAGAATTCAAAACAGAGAAAATAAAATAATTTCTACAGAAAACTAAGGCCCCCTTATGATATTCCCAGACATTTTTATTCCAGGCTACAACAATCATCCTTTAAGGGCCATATTCCTCCAGGCTTCCCTCTACTACGGTAGAGGTAAAAAAGTTATACTAGCACAGGCTCAGACCTTTCTGACCTAGATAGTATGTGGCTGGGAATGTTCTCAGTTCTGTACCATCAGGTAGCGTATACAGCCCTTTTGACAGTTAATGGCAGTCTATTGAATAATTTCATATGTATAGTTATACATAAACAAGCACCTTACTGGCTATTCATCTGTACTTGAAATAGAAAAATCCCTATTATTCTATCCAGCAGAATTACCTAATTTTCTCAGTTTGTTGAAGGAAGTGTTCCAGAAAACCTGTTCTCTCCCTTTTTCTTTCTCTTCAAGCATCAAGACCAGGTGGGAGTGATGACTTTTAGTAGGGGAAGAATATGGTAAAATAATTATTCCTCTTCTTTATTAAAAGTCTTTTAAGTGGCACTTGAGCTCTGTTTGTACTCTTTTATCCGCACTAACCATAATTATACTCAGATGTATTTATCTTGTCTGGAGGTACCAGCAATAACTACTGTCATAGAAGCTACTCACAAAAATGACTGATCTTTGTCAAGATCATTCTGAGAATATTTTATACCTTTTCTGATTTGACAAAACAGGAAATTTATTAACCTTTTTTCCCCCCCTTTATTTTTTTTTATTTTTTTTCCCTTTATTTTGTTTTAATTTCTTTATTGAAGACTAAGATTTACAATAATTTGTGTCTCTGAAGAATTCACATTTTTAGAATATCCCCACCTGGAATTAATTCATCTAACATCAGCATGCAATCAGAGTATCTCAATTATCAGCACAACAATTTGAGGCTCTGCGTATGGAGTGTCAGCTAGGGAAAGACAGGTATTTCTGAGAAGATGAGCCAACCCTTACATGGGATGAATCATCATGTACATACAGCATTGATTCCACAATAAAACAAAGACAACTGTGTACTTATTATGGGTACCTCAAGTAGGTCCCTGAAGTTAAATGAGACAAATCTAGATTCAAGTTACTGCAAAAAATACGAGTGAAAATATAATTTTACATTCTTAAGGGAAAGTATCGTCTTTGAAGTCAGATGGCAGATACACTGTGAAGACCTGTATCCTTCATCATATAATACACTAAAGCAGATGGCATTTATTAACATGCTATAACAAGTTTGAGAAGCCCTAGGCAAAATAGCAAACAAGATGTGAAGTTACAAGCAATAAAACAGTTCAGCTCAGAAAGAAAAAAGCGCTGCAGGGGATATACAATGCTAAAAAAAGAGGGATAACCTTTGTCTATGACGGGGAACAAACAAAAACCAAGACTAGTAGATTTGGGAATGAGTGTTCTGAGACAAGTACCTTTATCACAGCTTAAGACAGAGTTGCAACTAGTGTCACTGTATCTGCTGGTCAGGCACAACCAGGAAAATAAACAAGGGAGGTATACAATGAATAAAGTAATGGCATTAACAGAAGGACTTACCCTGCAGATAGATACCTGCTCATTTACCTGACAGAAACGTGAAGAAATACAAAAAACTTATGTAGGAAAATCATTGTACCTGCTCCTGTAGCCTGATGGACACCAAGCCGGTTCCTGTTGCTTGGAAGAGATTTTGGAACCACTGTGGACAGTTCATCTTCTCATTGTTCAACAGAGTTACAAACACATCTGGTTCTGAAATGGTGGTGAGAGATATAGAAAATGAGACAAGAATAACAATATATCTCTGAGAAAATCCATATTGTACTACATCTTGAATGATGTGTGGATTATTTTGATCACTTCTGTGCCAAAAAAAAATGTAGCAGAACCAAAACAACACAGAGAAGCAAGAAAAGGATATTTGGAGCTATGAAACTGCTTCTGTAAAAGATCTAAATAGATTAGGACTTATGAGCTGGAGAACAGTTAAGACAGGGGTGTTATGAAAAAGATATAAAAAAATCACTAGTGTCTTTCCAAGAGAGGAAGAACTGAGAACTTTAATTAGAAGGAAATATATATAAATGAGTCTGTGAAGTTCTTTCCCCAGGATATGGTGAAGCCCAAATTGTAAAAGGCTCTTTAATAGTGAAATAAATTAAAAATTATTAGACAGCAAGTGCAGTACTCCTGAGGATGACTATAACCCCTATCATTACCTAACACTCAAATTATCACAGAAGGCACAGGGAGGAGTGCACTTTTTTTATTCTTGCTCTATTCCCAAACACTCACTGCTGGGTCTTGTGTGGTATCCAAGAGTTGCAATCTGACTGAAGAGGAGGGTGGAGAGTAAAAAGTCTTGCAGTCAGAAAGCCACACATAGTAGGTGATTACATATCAAGATTTAAAGCCAGTAAGCAACACAAGAGTTACAGGACCTCAACTTTTTCATTCCTCTGAGTACATCCAAATCTAAAAAGCAAAATAAACTTGCCCTTGTTCTTGAGAGAAAGACTTTTTAAAAATCACTCAGCAAAACTCTGAGGTGTTAAAACTGGTGGCCTGTCCAAAGCATCCTCAAAACCCAGACATTTGAGCAAAGAAGTGCAAGGCAGAATTTTAAAAAATTAAGATAAATGTAAACAAACATAAATACCAGTGAGCCTGTAAGAGTAAGCAACAGTAACCAAAGAGAAAGGCTAGAAAACCAAATGAGATTTTTGTCGTCTGTAGCTGAGAGTAAGGTAGCTGGCCATAAACAATTGACCATGGTCCTATCCTTGGGTTGCCTAAAATTAGTACTTAAATAAAACTCTAAGACTCAATTTGTGAGTTTTAGCAGGCAAGGATTCTTTTATTATGGTGCACCAGATGATTTCAGTGTGCTGGATGCCCTAGCAATCATTTTACCAAAAGTGCACACAGAGGTACCTTCGCTGCAGTTTATATATTTATATTACATGATTATTCATTTTCATTCCCTGCATTCCTGTTACATATTCATGACATTTCCCAGCATTTATTAGCAGCACATATACACATCCTTATAACATCTCTGAGGCGCTTCACCAAGTGTTTCTGGTGGTTTTTTCTGCCTGGAGCCCCCAATGAAGTACTTTATGGACTTCATGACAATACACCTGGTTATAGAGTAACCTGGTGTTACCTGCTTGGCTGCTCCAGTTCCCTTCTTCATTGTTTCTTTACTTTGCTTGGCTAGTTCCTTTAAATCACTTGGCTCAGCTATACACAATTTTCCATGGTACATTCCACTGAAACCAGTACTAGTCCTGTTACATCTCAAAACTCTGGTCTCATTTGTTTTCCCTGAGAAATAATATTTGTAGTAGAAAGACACAGAGAGAACATTGTAGTGAGGTGAGGGTCAGTCTCTTCTGTTGTGTCAAGTTGAAGGGACAAGAGGAAATGGCCTCAAGTTGCACCAGGGGAAGTTCAGATTGGATATTAGAAAAAAATTTTCTCACTGAAAGAGAGGTCAGGCATTAGAATAAGTTGACCAGAGAGGTGGTGAAGAAAACACCTCTGGAAGTGTTCAAGAGGTTGGATGTGGCACAGGGGGATATGGTTTAGGGGTGATCATGGTGGTGCTATGTTGACGATTGGACTAGATGATCTTGAAAGTGTCTTCCAACCTGGATGATTCTGTGATTTCATGATTCTGTGAGCATAAAAACAAGAAAGGCAGGCAAATACTATGCACAGAAGAGATATAAAACCTCTTGTCATAAGTCATTAAAAATAAGATCCAGTTTTAGAACTGGTCACACACAGACTGACTGTCCCTGTGCGGCCAAACTAACTCCACTTATTTACAGAATCAAGACTTAACGTGTTATCTTCTCCATCACACAGCACATCTAGCTGCAGAAAGGCTTGTTTGCCCTAAAGACAACAATGAAATATGGATATTGTATTCTCGGTTCTGTTGGTACTCTCTTTAATGATAAAACTACCAAATATTGTAGTTTGTTTTTACTGTAACAATAGAAGTCTATCAGCATTTAAAGCATTATGATAAACACTGATTTATTTTAGACCTATAGTTTGGGTTTCTTTCCAGCAAAACAATACCTAGACAGGACATAATTTATTGAAATAATTTAAATATTATATTTCCTGTTACCCTGTGCATGCAGTACATTCTTATCTAGTGAACTATCTAGATGAAGAGCAAAGCAGAATGCACTGTTCTCTGAAGTTAATTGAGTTAATTGTGAAATATGATCCTATTCAAAATTACTTTTCCTCAAAAACAACACAGTTGATACATGTTTTTTTATTTATATTTATTTTTTTAAACTCTATATCTGCTGTAGATCATTGCTTGAAATAGGAGATGGGGTCAAATCTCTTCAATAAAGGATGCACTGAATTATAAGGCATTTTAACACCCTTATCTCTAGGCAGTTTTTATTATCTTTCTCTTAAAACCTGTGTTAAAATATATTTATCATCTGCTAGGTACAATTCACATAGGTAAAAATAACTGAACAAAAATTTAAAAATACGAGTGTTATGATCAGGTTCTTTAACATTATTAGAGAGATGCCTCTGCCTAAATTAAGGTGTAAACGAGACCATATGCCAAAGTCAATAGTATGGATTTTTATTTAACAGTAAATGTGAGATAGAGAGAGATAGAAAGAAATAATGAAAAGAGGGAGCAGAGGAGAGAGAGTGACAGAGAGATAGAGTAAGGAGAAAAAGTGTCACCACTCTGTCGATTCCCACGGTGTCCCATTGATCCTCTTTGTGTGACCTTCTCAGTGGTGAGAGTCCCAGTCTTGTTGAAGTGATGGTTGCAGTCTGGATTCGTTGAGGGAAGTCCAGGGTGGTGAGGGAAGAAGCCTGTGTGGTGAGGGAAGTCTGTGGGTGAGCAAAGAAGCATGATATGTTTATTATGCTTAGATTAGGTAGAAAGGCCCCTCGTACCTCCTCTGGGGCAGGGAGTTTTACACTGGATGATGTAATATTGGATTAGGGAACATTTCAGGAGTCTTTGTCACCTTCTAAATGTTACAGTTGCCTATTACGTCAGTGAAAGTGAGTCCATTATAGATCATTATGGCCCATCAGCAGAGATGAATACCTTCAGGCTACGTGGGAATTGTTCTGGTAGTTCCCCAGAGGGGAGTTATCACAGCTGACTAATTTGTGTTAAGACAAAGAAACACTGCCCCACCGCACAGAATTTGCCTCTTTCCTTATCCTGTTCAACACCCAGCTTGTAGCCTGAGGTGATGGTGTGCATCCCCTCAGCACCTGGGTGGTTACTTTGCACGTATTGATTGCCTGAGCCATCAACATTCCACTCTTTCACACTTGTGGATACATTCTTCTCCTGGGATAATTGGATGCCTTTATCTCATCTCAAGTTGCCATCATAGCCCAAATGAGTAGGCATATTCAGGGAGGGGTGGACTTGGTGAGCAGTTGGTTCTTTGCACAGTTTGCTACAGTGGACAAAAGTCTTTCAATGATTTTAACAATGTTTAAACCATTAACCAATTTCAGTCTCTCACAACAAGTAATAATTACAAATTCTGACAGTTCTGAATTATTAGGGTTGTTCTGTCAAATTCTGATCATCTTTCAGTAAAAGAATCAAAACAACTAAACAGTTCTATCTATTTCAAAGAGGAATCATAGCAATGAAGATTAATTTTATAAAATGCTGTCATTCCAGTCAACAAATCAGTGTTCTGGATTTAGCCAAGGACCTCTTTTTGTACTTTTAGGGTACCCACTTTTACAATTCATGTCACTGCAGAGTCAACATTATTGCTAAAGTGTAAAATTTTTCAGTTCCTTTGTTATCAGTAAATTCCTTCTTAAGATACTGATATTCCCATGAAATAAGAGCAAATATAGATGTTTAGTTATCCATATAGCATCATCGAGGATTCTGAATTCATACTCACCCACAGAATTAAAGTTGAAGATTGAGCAAGTAATTAGAGCTAGTACACTTTAATTTATTTCAGCTTGTGTAGGCTGAGAGGGGTTTTGCCTGCAAATAATTGCACCTGCAAGTTGAAAGGTCTCCAAATTGTGGACCTTTGTGGATTCTCATTCTCCTCTTTCACAATACCTCAGAGAAATTAATGTTAAACAGAATATTAGTTCTCTAGGTTCCTGCAGAAGACAAATTGTGGCAGGACTGTAATGCATGCAGCTTACATGTTTGAAGAAAAGAAATAAGGGACATCTAGGTACAAGTACTTTCTTTCTATCTGGCCTTCTGGATTCAAATCACCCATGGAAGAATAATCCTTGCTCCTCTAGCTATGAGTTTTGTGTAATCATACCAGTTTCAAAGCTCTAGAAACTGTCTCTCCTGTAGACCATTTGAAATTCAGCTCTTAATTCTTTGCTATGCAATCCATACAATCAAAAGAAAATTTTATTTTTGAATCCCAAATTAACTATGAAGAGAGGGAGTTCCAAAGAAATCTTCACCATGTTTACCTTGTCTCCTACATTCCCTGAAAGACCCTTAAAAAAAAATTCTTTTTGCTGATTCATTTATAGATACTTTCTAAAATTAAAAGTATGTTTTTAAAAGGGCTGGTTTTTTATTTATGTATTTTGAGTTTTTATTATTTTAGTAGGTACTTTTTTCTCTACTGTTGTGATTGGTGGAATTCACATGAACATCTGATTGCAAACAATTTGTTGTTACTTAACATAATTTGTAAATACAAAATAAGATTACCAAAGTATTTATCATGTATGATTCAATTTCACATAGACATTGAAATAATCCCTTTGATGGAAAAAAGTCCAAAAGTAGTGATGTAAATTATTCACTCCAAATAATTCAGGCAGACCTAACCAATGCACTAAAGAGGAGTTTGCATGTTGCACAAAGGGATCGTTTTAAGTCCTTTATCACTTTTTTCACCTCTCCTGCCCTTCTTCATCTCCTTTGCAATTCCAATAAGGCTGCAACATCACTGCAACACAAAAAGCATTAGTGGTTCTATTTAAAAGGTGCCAACCTTGTTGATCATCTGCCTACTCCATTATCAGTATAGAAACATGCTTTGTTTATATTCTGAAAGGGATATGGGAATTATTTTGCTAAGTTAGTGCTGTTCCCCAAGTCTGTACCTCTAAACAAAACCAAACTACTGCTGAGGTTGTATGGTATCATAATAATTTTCATTTTTTGAATGAACAGGTTATTAGTTTGGATTTGTATGAAGGCTTCCAATTTTGAGTTGTCATTATAACTCACTATGGAGTATTAAAAAAAAAAATCAACCAAATTCCAAAAGTAAAATCATGCCTAAACTTGCTTGGTTTGAAGCATAATGCTTCATTCAACCACTCTTAGGATGACGCTAAGAGATACATGTCTCTCATAACACCTCCATTTCATTTCTTTGGTTTCATTTATACACAGACAACACCTCTGTGCTATGGCCATGCCCCACATCTGGTCCCAATGCTTCAGCCCAGTCCTTTCCTGCTCAGACTCATCACGGCAAGGCAGGGTGTCTCCAGGGATTCCTGGGTAAACTGTGACTTCTGAAAAGAGGAAATGCTCAGAAATGCAAATTAACCTCTATTGCTAATCCTTCCACAGCCTGCTCTGATCACTTACAGCATGCTTTCCCCAAACAAATACCTTAATATTTTATGTATTATCCTAAAGGAAAGGACCTGAAGTTTTCTGTTTTAGAAAATACATTCAAATCTTTTCAGCTGATTATCATTTGTAAAAATAAGGGTTGGAAAGCACGATAGATCAGCTGTAAGCCCTTGTTTCTGTTTTAACACCCTGAAAACAACAGTTAAATCTCCATTTTGTCAACAGGAACACAATTTGTCAAGGGGTTATATGACCCAGATCCCATAATTTCGAGTGCTGGGTTAAGCTCTTTTTCCTACCTTTCCAGATGATTAATGTGTTCAGTTTGCTGTACTTGGTCTCTTTAGTACATGAGAAGGAGAACTATTTCACAGGATTGGTTATTTCTGTGCTTTCTCACAGTCCAATAAGTCCTGGAAGGTATTAAAAATCGGGCAGAATTACACAGAAGGATATCTGAAAACTTTCTGAGATATTCATGTGGTTGAACCATATCATCAAGTTACAAAGTGGTCTCACAAAGCATACAGTAGGTCACCATTTCATGAAGAACTTATAATCTTTATTTATAAGAAAGTGAAAGGAGAGAACACCAGATTTCCAGTCTGGACTGAATCTGAGAAAATTTCTTGAAATCTCTGTATCTGTGCTTATAATTCATCACAGAACTTCTTCGGTCTATCTTCAAGTTATAGTGTATATTAAATGAGGATTTTAAAGATGAAATGAAAATTCCCCCCAGTGACACATTCTTGCTCTTTTAGAAAACAGATGTTATCTGAAGATGTGAAGACAGGGCTGCTGATGCCCGATGCCTTACCTCTTCATTTCTTTGGTGCATAGCACAGCAATCCAGTCAGTCTTCGGGCTTCATTGCATCTCTAACATTAACAACTGCACATTTGCTTATAGCACCTCTTTGTGTTGCCAGCATCCCCTTGCTGACACCCTATTTTCTCTGCTTGACACTCCACTTGCTGTTGACTCTTAGTGAAAGGGACAGAACTGAAAGCCTTGGCATTTCGGTGTGTGAAACAAGGCAATAGCTGATGAAGTACAATTTGTTACACTGAGAAATTATTAGCTATATCCATTTTGGGAAGACTTTCAGAACTCTCTTTCACAGAGCTGTCTTAATGCTTTCTGAACTGAAGCCAAATCTCTAGAACATATCCATTCATAACCATGCTATGAGTTCTTATTGGGTCTTACTGAAGAAAAAGCCTAATAAAGTTATGGACTCGCTGGCAAGTGATACAGAGAACTTTGTGTAATTAAAATAAATGAGATTGTGTCACAGATTAGAAGGCATTTGCTTTCAGTGCTACATGGAATTTTTGACAGACATAAGGAAACAAAGTTATTATTTACTGACATAATAAAAAAAATACAGCAATGTTAATAAATACAATTTCATTTCCTTTAAATTATAACAAAGTCTGATAAAAACACTATTTAGAGAGGAAAAGTTGCCATAGTTATTTCCAAACTAACTTCACATAAAGTCCA
Source organism: Manacus candei (assembly GCF_025592945.1). NCBI lineage: Eukaryota > Metazoa > Chordata > Aves > Passeriformes > Pipridae > Manacus > Manacus candei. The sequence continues at coordinate 8,810,998 of NW_026138091.1, read as the reverse complement.
TTTTATCTCTTATATTTCTCTGCAAATTAAAAACATGTTATTACAATTTCACATGTTAGATTTCATGCACTACATGAAATGAGATGAAGACAAAATTCAGGAATAAGCTGGACAACTATGAGGTAAAATCTTGGCAAGGTGTAAAGTAAATCCATCTCCAAACAACTATGACTTTTGCTTGGTCTTCCTGTGTCATGATTTGACCTGGCAGGCAGCTAAACACCACCCAGCCACTCACTAACACCCTCACTGTGATGGGGAAGAGATTCAGAATAAAGGAAAAACTTGTGGGTTGAGATGAAACAGTCAGTCTCAAAGCAGTGGGATGCCCATCCCACACCCTCTGGCACATCCCTCCACTTCCGCCAACCAGCTCCATCCAGTTTTATTGTTCAGCATGATTCCATGTGGTCTGGAATATCCCTTTGGTCGTTTGGTGTCAGCTGTCCTGGTGATGGCCCCTTCCAGCTTCTTGCTGGCTGGGCAGTATAAGCTGAAAACACATAGATTAATTGTCCAGGCTCTGCAATGCCATAGTTTGCAAGAGTATCTGCAATATCACAGGAGCCAAGTAAGACTTCCATCAAACCCAAGATCCATATACCACATGACATCTTTTTGTCTGGGTGGCAGTCAGCTCTAAGACTCTGTACTTCTGAGTTTGCTGCTTAGCCAGTTATCAGAGTCAAATACATTTCTCTGGTGCACAAATGAGGATATTCATTCGGGTAAGTAAGAAGGGGCTTTATTGGCCTGCTCCTAAAAGTCCACTACCCCAAAGGTGTCTGTCTTAATCAAAATGCACAGAGGTATTTTGATGATTTCTGATAAAAGTAGCATTTCCTTACAAATAGCATGAGTTGCAATTTTCTCTATAGGCAAGCATGCATTTATATGTCTGTTCTCACATTAAATGACATGTTATGCCTTCAGCGTGGAAATAACTATGTATGTGTTAACTGCCACCTAGGTTAACACAGTTTTTTGATTCTGTGTTAACAAGTAATTTGTATTTCCTAAAAACTGCAGGATATAGAACTCAGCAAGACCTTAAGAGGTCAATCTAGTTCAACAGCTTACCCAAAGAAGGAGCAAACTGTCTTCAAACCATTCTTGAAAGAACCTTCCATAACTTATTTTTTTAAAACGAGACAAGAGAAAACCCTCCACAGGCACTCCTTGTGCTCCCCATGGGTGTTTACTATGCTCCTCCCTGGGCACCCTATTCCAGTTTTTGATTATCATCATAGTATAGGCTGTTCTTTTCCTAATATCCAACACAAATTTAGCCCATAATTACTTCTGATTATTGATTTTCTTTTTGAAACAACCTTTTGCCTTTTGAAGAAGTATTTCACCTCAAATTTTCTATGGCTTTAACAAACTTCCTGTATTCTAGTATTTTCTCAGGTTTGCAAGCAACATGAAATTACGCATGACTTGCAGAAAACTGAATCTTGCAAGACTTTTGGTATCTCCATTTTTCTTTTTCTTGCAAACATCTTGCAGGAATAGACCTACATTTATCATTCAATATTAAAGGCATGGTAAACAAAAAATGTCTGTCACACTGCACTGTTGTGCAGTGGTTAAATGTTAGTTTCATATATTTCTGTGTTTCAGGTCCTTTACTGAAAGGAACAATCCTACTGAGACTCAATAGTCATCGTTCCACCTGGAAATTCAGATACTAAAAAGAATCTAAATTAGGTTAGACAACTGATGCAGCATTTTTTATATTCTAAACTAGATTTTGATATTATTTTTCCCACTTTATATATACATCGATCAAAAATATATCAGTCACTACAAAATCTTCTGCATTGTTAAGTGAGCACTTGTTGACAGGTGAATCTTTATAATCAAAGAATGAATGGAAATAAATGTTAAAGGAAACACTAGGTATTATGTTATAGATATCTTGTGGGAAAAAATAAATCATGCTTTAAAAGTAACTCAGGTATTTTTTAAAAATTAATTTATATTTTTAATTTTTTTTTCTCCATGTATAGTCTTTCATCCCAATTCTTTTATCTTACTTTCCTGCTGCTAGTAGATACTCTCCAGCAGTGCATGTGGAGTCTGGCTGCATTTAACCTACCAAGAAACGCATGGTCTGATCATAATGAAAAACTACAACTACCTGCCTTCAAAAACCACCAACTGACTAAATGTGCAGTGGGTATAGTGCATGACTGCTGTTTTTTTTCTCCTTTTACTATTTAACATTTTTCCATCTAAAATCGATGTATTTTTTCAACCCGTTCATCCAGTTTCCCTGGACAATGGTGATGGGCAGCTGCAACGGTTGACTAAATCCCTCGTACAAACATTTAAGATAGGTAGATTGAATCACTGCTTAGAAGTATATCTGTCTCTCTTCAGCAGATATCAAGAGGGCACCATGCCCTTTATACCTCTGCTCTTCAGTGTCTTTGTTCCTCCACCTCCTTTGTTCCCAGCTCTGAGATTTACTCTACCATCATCCCAAAAATTGCACCTCCACCAATGTATGAAGCAGTCTGGTATACTCCTTAAGTGTATCTCAGTGGATATTGTTGTTGCAATATAACTTCTATCATACCTTCCAGGTTTTTTTGGTCTTTCACTTCTGTTCTTGAAACTTAGTATATAACACCAGGATCACAGAAATTTCCACACATTGCTTACTACCTGACTCTCACCTTTGTGTTTTCCAAGGAGGTCTTGATTCTCACAGTCAGATTTCCAAGACAATATTCCCCCACTGTTCCCTGCTATTTTTTATGTTTTTGATTTGAAACTTTTGATACAACAGAGACTTTCCACACCATACTATTTCTGCCTTATTTCAATGATATAGACAAATACAAACTCCAGTTTCAAAATAATTATGTGTACAATGAAAATGGATGGTTCTATTTCATGATTGTAGATCCCCTTTATATTCTTGAAACTCCTCCTTAGACTATGCTTAATAATAGTAAATGCTCATCAAGGTAAATGAAAGTTTTCTGATGCTGGTTGATATTTTCTATGTCACTTATCATTCAATAATGTTCTTGTTCAGATTATAACAGGAAATATTCAACTGAAAAGAAGGCAGAGAACAGAAATAAAAATGGAAACTAAATACACACCAGATTTCTTTCTTGTGCAGGACAACTTAGGTAATTATGCTATTACTGTGGGACAAGATTTTGACTGAGTCTCAATGCAAAGGTTAGTGTCTAAAAAAGCTTTAAGCCCTACCACAGCCCAAACCCTCAATATTTTCTTTCATGCACTTCTGAAAAAAAGATGGTTGTGTCTTCTGCAGGGACACAGCCTACAGATTTCCCCTGAGCAGCTCCAGGATTCATGCTGTGCTGCTTTTCATTTGCTCTTTAATACCTTTGTTTCTATACCTCCTTTATTTCCATCCTTTTTCCATCCTCTAAAAAGGTGCAAGTCCATCAAGATGTTTGAAGCAGATTATGTTTTTTAAGTGTGTCTCAGATTTCTTAATACACTTTAAAGAATACGTCAATGGTACAAATATAAATTACACTAAGCTGAGTGTATTTTTTAAGTCTGCAGAAAAGATGTTGGGTATAGACAGCAGTTGAAAGTAAGTAGCTGGGGCTGACTGACTGAAGGATCTCAAACTTTGTTGCAGGGGAAAGACGTGGACTTTCTAAGGTAGGACTTGCAAAGCTAAACTTGCTGCTTGATTTATCATCCTCAGTCCTTTCAAGCAGGTGAAAAAGAATGAATGCAAGTTCTTGCAGGCTAAGTGAGAAAACTAAATTAGTTTTTCCATTCACAGATGAGTTCAACTTGCAGACCACTAAAAATTAATACGATCATGTTAGAATGTGCAGTTATGGGGTTTTTTGGGACAAGTATGTCTTCTGAATTCTGACTGAGCATAAGTAGAACTAGAAACTGAGCCACCAAGCACTAGGGAATCCTGGACATAGCAGGATCATTGCTCAGAGGACAAGAAACTTTCACAGTCAAACAGCGAAACACATTGGGTGGGATCTTTGACTTAAGCACAGGTTGTTCTTGTCATTTGCTCTCTTGTCATTTTCCCTAAAGCATCTCAGCGATGCCAGCTGCTGTTCCAGAAGACTTAAGGTGGATAATCCTTTATTGTATTTTTTGCCTTTGTGCACGCATCTTGGATACCACAAGTTATATAAAATGACATAATAAATCTCTTCTTACACATGCCTAGCAAATATTGCTCACCTTGCAGTAAGGAGGGCGGCTGATTTGGGTGGTAGTTTTGGTCATGGATGTTTACGGACAGACACGATGTTTCATTAAGGCTTTACAAGGTATAACCGTGTTTCAAGATGGCTCATTTCCATTGTGGTATCAGTCTCAGGGGTTCTGCTCCAAAATGGACACACAAATTCTACAAAAATGAGACATTCACGTATTACACACCACCTACTAATAATCACTTCCACTCTTTTCTAGCAGTTAGTTCTCCTCACAAAAACAGCACCTGTGGAAGTGACTTTCCATGACCTTTCTAAATATGCCAGTAAACCAGCTTGACGCTTTCTCAGCGTTTAGCTAAAATTTTTGTTGGCTCCAACTGAACATTTTCCAAGTCTGTCCATAACGAAATAAAATTACCACTGCACTTGCAGCAATTTTTGCCTCGGGAAGAGCTCTGAAATACCAAGTAATGGCAGCTGCTTCATATAACTAACTGGCAAGGTTTTAAGCAAGGACATGACTATTTTGCTTTCACAAGTTATGCCTGTTAATATGAATTTTGCTGACAATATTCTTTACTTTAAGTGTGCTTACTGCTGACAATCAATCTGAAAATTATTATTATTTTTAATAAACGAACTAGCAGCAGTAAACCTACAGGTACAATCTAGAGCAATATCTATTGACTGACAGAGAATCAGTCCTAATCCCACTTTTGTTTTGCCAGCAATCATTTTGGCTTCTTTGCAGTTTTCTTTGTAGCCTCAAGTGAAAACTGTACTTTGAAAAGAGCAAAATGCTAGATAAAATGAGGAAGATTGTCCAGGACTCCTTGAGTTCTGTGAAACAGCTTTCATGCAGCAATCTGAGATTCAGCTTCTATCTGACAGCAGGTTTGAGTCAAACGAGGAGGGAGGGCACAGATTTCCCCTTCCGTACTCCAGAAAACCCAGAGTGACTTTGTGCTGTGACTGTTATTACAATTCAAATCTCCAGATCAGATGCTCAAAACCTACAGAAAAACAGTAACATATATATAACTTAGAAGAACTGATTAGGAGATTAAAGTGTAGTCAGGTGGAATTGAAGGAATTGAAAGGGAGTCTTTGCTGTTACACTCTTTCTTGGTAAATAATTGCATGAAATAATGATGAAAAATGCATCAGATGCATCAAGGAGTTTCTCAACACCCACTGCACTAGTTCATTTAAAACGTTTCCATCACTTGGGAAGAACTGAAGTTGCAGCACTGGCTATTAATAGTTCCAAAGGAATTCTGAAGTGATTTGTCACTGGCAGGGGTTTGAAGTCCATAGAAACCCCTTCTCCGCTTTGAGTAAATGAGATGAAATAGCACGTGTCATCCTCCATTTTAAGAACTAAAGTACTACCACTCATCTACCTCTAAGGGCAGAAGACATAGAAGATAATTAAACACAATTAAGCAGTATGGAATGCTAAGATCACAGTAAAATTCTTCTAAAAGCACAGTAGAAAAATGCATAGTGCCTCTTTTGAAAGCATCTGCTCACTGAATCACACAGCACCTGGGCTCCCATTGGTGCAATAGTTTTAATTTGTTTGGTTTTTTAACAAAACCTCTCATATTATAACATTGCCATAATATTGATAATAAGTAGCTTTGTATCAAAAAAGTCTAACTGGTAATTCAAGTGTACAGTACAGAACATATTAGTAGTTGGGTGTGAATCAGAACATAAGAGGATAGATTGACAGGAGTTATAATGGACATTGATATGAAGAGGTAAACCGAGCAGCAGAACTAAGAAATCTGTCATCTTCCACTATTATGACCAGATTCCATGCATTTTCCTGTTGTGTTATCCATCAGCAATAACATTCATAACCATTATGTGCTTCCAAAACTACTCTTAGTATTAGAATAAATGCTTTCCTTCTGTAATACTTTTCTATTAAAAATGAGTTACAAACCACAACAAACAAAATGCACACACATCTCCTGCAAACGGTCTGCTGTCTTCCACGTCCTTCAAAGATTTAGCTATGTAATGTTGGTTGCTGTGGACTGAATAGAGTTAAGCTACCTGGGACTTAGTTCATGAAGATTGGAGAGATAACCCTCTATTTATTACTTTAATAGGTTCTTTCCTTTGTTATATTAGGCTTTTCACTATTCAGACTCCTATTATGAGATAGTAATGCTTTGTTTCATTGAAACATTTCTTGTTGCTCATTCAGAGCTATCAAATGTCTATCAACATAATGCATATTAATTTGTACCCACAAAACAACTTGTATTTTATGTCTGCAACTTTATAAGAAAGGAATAACATCCCAGATTCACTTGCAATAAAACTGGAGGAGGATTTCTGGCTCAAGAATTCAGAATTTATGAAAGCTCTACTTCAATCTACAGGCATTTCATCTGCCTTTAGAACTTCTTGGGTCAAGATATTGCTATTTATTTCTATTAATAAATGTCTTGCCTAACAGACACAATTTTAAAGGGATAACAAATTCTGGTACTGGGTTTGAGCAATTATAACAATTCTGAACCGTAAAAGATTCTGATTTGGTGAATGTTATTATCTTTTTCTTGCTATTTCTTGCTGCTTTTGTATTGATTTATTTTGTACTGTTCTTGCTGTCCAATCTTGTCTAAAATTTGCATTTATTATTTTAAAGTACCAATTTTCTTAATGAGAGAGTGAGACACAGTGCAAAAAATACCAAGGAAGAAATTGAGAAATATTCTTTAATTACTAACATATATTAACAGTGAAAAATAGCCTTTTTTTCAGTGAAGGTTTAGGTCAGCAAGCCCAAAGGGAAGGAACACTGTAAACATTAAATCCACAAATGACATTGCTGAACCTTTAGAGGAAAACTTGTTTTTTTGCCTGGAAATCAGTTGGAAGCTCTAGGTCTGTATATAAGCATGGAATCTACCACAGAGATGCATCTATAGACTAAAACTGAAAAGCCTAAGTTAATGAATATGGTTTAGTCATGTGGTTGCATTTCTCTATTTTTTATTTGGTATTGGCAGACAAACTAATAAGCAAATAAATCTTCATATCACAGCTTGTCAGAAACACCTTGATTGTAAATTGTAGTCTGTCGATGAATGTGTCTACTTCCCTGATACATTCCTTCTTAAGAAGAAAGAAGGGGAAGAAGAGGAAAAGTACTGATACTTTCAAAACATTCTATTTTCACATTTTCATGATAAAACATCTTAGTTTTCTTTTTTTACTGTTTCAGTGGAGCCAAAACATCTTTAAAATAATTTTTTACAAAGACATTTTTATATTTTAGATTTTGTAAAAAAAAAAAAAGATTTCATACAAGATGAGAATGACTTGAAACTAAAAAATCTTTTCAAAATGCAATTTTTTGTTCTTGGTGTTATCTATATACAACATGACAGATACACCTAATGTTTAATATATGCCAAAATGATTCTGTCACAAGATGGCATATTAAAGCCACAAACTTGTTCTGCTTGGAGTTAGTTGAATCACACTGTGCTCTAGTATAGTCATGACAAGGTTACAGTAAAATAAAGGGGTATATAAATTTAAATTTTTTCTTCTAAAATTATGAGATTTTGGTGTGGGACTACTGTACTTCCAGTTAGGTTTTATTTCTAAGGGATCTCACAAAGGCTTCTCTGTTGAGAGTCTCTGCTTGAGTATACTTGAGTGTTACTGAGCAAGTCTCTTCACAATTCAGTGTAAGAATTAGCCTGCTGCTAAGCAGGCCAGAGTGTCTTTCATAATGAAAGAGTCACAGTCTGAGCCCAGTCATGGGCTTTCCCTTTTGCTGACAGGAGAAGCAACTCAACACTTCATGAATTTAATTCCTAATAAGATTTATAGAAATTCTCACATTTTCCTGTGTGAGTATACTCAGTTCCCATTAGCCAAGTCACTGGAAATTGGCATCACTCATTTTTAAAGAGCTATTCATTTTCTGCAGCCAGGATTATTTGGCTGGTTTCAAAATTCACTTTGTATTTCTCCTTTTAGACTTCCCTTTGCTTGAGACCACTATTATATGCACATTTCAGCTTCATGTTTCTAATGACCACCCAGTGACAAGGAAAGTTAAACCTCCCACTGAAACTGGAGTGCTTTTAAGAACTTTGCATTTTGGCTTAAACTGTTCTAATTCTGCTATCAGAATCTTTAACCTGCTCTCTTCCAAGGTTCTTGCTGAAGTGTGAGGTGATTTACACTTTTATTTCTCAAGTTCATACCTATAAATGCATTAATATCTTTTTGTTTAGTCTAATGCTATTCATTTTACCATCACATCCATAATGACTGTCAGATAAAGACTGACTCTCTTCTAGTTCCAACCCTCCTGCCATGGGCAGGAACACCTTCCACTAAACCAGGCTGCCCCAAACCCCATCCAACCTGGCCTTCAATCCTCCAGGGATGGGGCATTTACAGCTTCCCTGGGCAAACTGCACCTCCTGTCTCACCATCCTCACAGTAAAGAATTTCTTCATTGTATCTAATCTAAACTTATGCTCTTTAAGTTACGTGCCCCTGTAAAAAATCCCTCTCCAACTCTCATAAGCACGCTTTAGCTACTGGAAGGCTGCTCTAAGGTCTTCCCAGAGCCTTCTCTTCTCTAGTCTGGACAACCCAATTCTCTTGGCCTGTCCTGGTAGGAAAGGTGCTGCAACCCTTTGATCATCTTTGTGGCCCTCCTCTGGACTTGTTGCCACAGGTCCGTGTCCCTCCTATGATGGGGAACATTTCTTCTCTCTCTTCCATGTCAGGTACGTAGCAGTTAATCTGGATTGGTTGCAGCATGACCATCACTGTCTTGATTTTTAGAATTAAGGAAATAAAAGGAATAAAAATAAAAAAAACCCAAACAAACAAAAGAGGTATTACAGGCTTTACCTCAGATCGACCTGCTGAGAATAGCCGGAAAAAAAAAGAAAAAGAGAAGATATAATGAAAAATTTTTGTTTCTGAAAGCAGTTCTTTTATGACAGTCTAGTGCTTAAAGGGCAGAGGGGCCTCAACAGGAATACAAATAAGAGACCAAGGGGACAAAGCCTCCAAAAATGTGGTGCAGGTAAGAGAAGATACTATTTCTTTGCCCACTGAAGTGTCCTTTATAGAGTCCATAGTGTCCTTGTTCCTCCTTAAGAAAGTAGTTAAGTGCCTTCAGAATTAGGCTGAATATGAGAGGTTACTCAATATGAGTTTACAGGCTCCCAGGTCAAAGAAGTTTCATCTATGTTTCAGTCTATTTTGTGGCCTGAAAATATTTTTTTGTATCTATGGAAAATGTAATAAAACATTAAGTTTCACACATGATTTCTTAGATTTAAATTTACCACTTAAACAATAATCTATCGTGTTTATCAGTAGAATGTATTGTTTGAAATGTTCTACAAATTAGTAATAAATAAATCCAATTAATTATCCTTATTTAAAACCTTATGCTCATTTAAGTCATTTAGGCTCCAAATCAAGCTAAAACCTCAGATATTATAAACAATAATACAACAATTCAGATTCTAGAACAATAATTCAATGAATATGTATTTTAAAAAGGTGACATTTATTAACTCAGAAAAACCTCCTTATTATTATCAAATTTTGCCAGCAGTGCAGTTATTATATAACTTACTGTTGCTTAGCACCTTTCTACTTTAAAAGAATCTATTTTTTTGTTTTATTTTGAGAAGTCTTTGTGCATAGATCAAATGAAAAGAGTGAAAATTTCACCAGATTGTAATGACTTAAATAATCTCTTTGTTGGACAGAGGATATACATGTATGCTAGGACTCCTCTGAGGTGCTTTATGCAAAAGAGTATATATGTGCCAGGATGAGATTTCAGAAGTTTGGATTAATGTATCGATGCTTGCAAAACCTTTGGCACCTGCCTCTGAATGAGGAAAAACTTCCACCATATGGTGTGACTACTGAAGAATACCTAAAGGAAATATATCTGCTTCCAAGACTGATCCTGCTGTAATTGTCATCATCCATTCCCCTCTCAGAGGTAGCAAGGGAGAAAGGAAAAAGCCCATGGAGTGTACTTTACCTTTCTGTCCACAAATACATTTTTCTCCTAACAGAGATTTCAATAAAAATGAAATCTGATAAATAAATGCATGGAGATTATCTTTTTTCTCTATCTCCTTTAACAACTCTGTTGTCACTATTATTCTGCTTAAAACTTTGTCATTCTGCAGTTCCCCGTATGTAAGAAATCAGAAGATTTTAGAAGCCTGTTCCTGGGCTGAACCATTTGCTGTTTCATCTGCTTACTCATTCTCTTTCATTGTAAATTATCTCCCTACACACACATACATGCTCACTATCCCCTGTCTAAGCTTGATAAAGTTATCATTAACGGATAGGGGAACAAGATGGGGAAAACTGAGTAATTACCATCCTTTATTAAATTATGCAGCATTAATTAATTGACTGGGTAATTCAGAGAGTGTGTCTGCTCATATCAGAAAGGTGTTTTTCAGTTCTGAATGGTACCTGTTTCAGAACAATAAAAAAATTTTATAGTGTATGGATTATGTCACAAAAAGAGAGGTGTTGCTTTCATCTGTCTCCCTGCCACTTGCATGCCAGAAATAAAAAGCAAACATCACTGTGCCACAATCTCTGCTGGACAAAAAGGCTGAAATAAATTTTGCAATTGAGTTTGATAGCAAATGTAATAATTCAGATACATTTTAAAGGCAGGGGAGATTAATTTGGTTTCTAAAGACTGGTATTTTTTGATGATGTTGTTTCACTTTTTGTGATGTCCAAGCTTATTTTGCTTGCACTAAGAGAGAAAAAAATGGCTTTGACTGATCCTAGTATCGGTTTTCAATCCATCAAAACACAGACTACTCTTATTTCTGCTGGAAATAAATTGAATTATATAGCTTCTTATTCTAAGAAGCATTGAATTCTTGTGCATGAAAAATACCACCATGGGTTTCCTTTTGGTCTTGTAGGTTGTAGGCCTGGATCTACAATTACACATCATTGGTTCAAATGTGGCAAACACCTGAAAATGAATCCTTTTGCTTTGGTTTCACAGTGTCAATATTTGCATGATACATCACTAGGCATTTGAAGCAGGTGAGAAAGCTGCTATAGCATTAAAAACAGATGGACTTTTTTCATCTAAAATACCAGCATTAGAAAATGTCTGTAAGTCTCAAAGGGATTATTAAAATCAGATTTCATTTAAATAAAAAAGGAAAATTAAAGTACTTTCAGCAATATTGTAGTACTTTTTCAGGTAAAGGAACAGAATCTCAGCAACTGTTACTACATGATTTACTGTTCACAAAAGCTGTAATGTATACTGTATATCTATACATATGTATAGCACAAATATATATACATACATATATATACATATATATGCATACATATACACACACAGGTAGATCATACTAATATATGTATGCTACAAAATACTGTAGTGGCAATGAATAGGGAAGGGAGTCAAGTAACCAGAAGTAGAATGTACATCTTTACTAAGTTGATCGAAGAGAACATAGTGCCTCCCTGTCAGTCACCAGACTTTCCAGGAATGACTCCTGCCCTCCAGATGCCAGAGCTGCCAAGGTTATCCAGTTACCTAATGAAAACATATGTAAGTTTTTCTTATTTGTTTTTAAAAAGATAACCTGTGAGCTTGCAGCTTCCAGAAATTAGTTTCCAGAAGGATTTTATAAAAATAGAAATTGCAAGTGACTTTCATTTCAGAATTTGGTTTTCTAATGTCACCAGTAGCATGCACAGTGGATAAAATATTGAATACAATACAGTTTCCCCTCTAAAGAGCTGGGCAGTGAAATGGCTCTAGCAACTGAGAAAGTAAAACGTTTTGCTTTGCTTTCAAAGGTTTGTTCTTGTAGATAATTGAAAATTAACTCATAACTTCCTTTCTTTCTATAAATTTTGAGTGTTTTAGATTATTAAGCTGCTTTGATGTTTTTTACCCTCTTCTCTGCCCATCCCCTACTTCTGGAGAGAAATTTTAAATAAAGGATTTGGATTATAAGTCATGTTAGTTCAGCTTGAGCTTGTTTCTTTCAGACAATTTCTTTCACAAAACCAAAACCTCCAAGGGAACCCCCAAGCACTGCAACTTCAAGGCACACACAAGTCCTCGTTATTGTTAGAGGCCCCACTGCCCCTCACACAACCCCTATTAAGAAGTCTGAATGCTGCCTCTGGCTCTTCCTTTTACATGCGAGTCAGCTTTCTGTTTAGCCAGGGAAAATAAAAGGAGTGAGAAATATGCAGAAATTCTGTAAGTTGTTTGCATTCCCCTGAAATATTTCTTTAGCTGAAGGGAATCAAATCAATGAAATATAATGAAACCATATGCTCATTATTTCAAAATAGAGCAGCTGCTTCAGGGAGTATTGAGAAGATTTATTAATTCTACCAGCACTGCTCATTAAATTTAGGTATCTCCATACCTGTCTTCCTCAACAAAAGTCCTCGATAGCAAAATCACCCCTGTGGAGTTCAAACTGATGTTCATCTTGGCATTCTTCCTGTATTCTTTCAGGGTAGAGAAGACAATATGCTGAGCTGATGCTGCTGGAGAAGTGGAAAAAATCATCTATGTGGAAAAAGCTATCTAGCATGGGTACAGTTTGGAAAGTCTGTAAGAGGGATGTGTGTTGGCAAAGACTGATTCTGCCTGCTACGGACCGTATGTGCATTTAATTGAGTTTGCAAGTTTCCAGGCAGAATGCCAAATGGACAGTCTACCATCTGATAAGAGTTGATGAAGTTTCTCCCCTCTTGTTTTCTCACAAGTTTTGGTTTTATAGAGATTTTGAGAAGTAAAAAAAAAAAAATCTGTCCTTCTCCAGGACTGATATTGGGATGTGTATAAGTAATTAAACAAATATATTACAGAAGTTCAAAATACCAGATAACTAAGAGGTTATACCTTTAACTGTAATATTGAATCTTGAATAAAAGATATAAATTAACATGTGTGCCTCTCCAGCAGTATTATCTGAGTCACAGTTGTTCCCATGTTTTTCTCTTCTAAGGACAGGGAAATAAATTAAGAAACTCACTTCCAGTTATAAAGTGCAGGAGCTGGAATAGGCTCAGGAAAAGAGAATTAAATAAGACACTTTGCAAAACCAAAGTAGACTGAGGGGCTGTGTTTGAACAGATGCTGCCAGCTGATTTCCAAACTTTAATATGGTCTGGGAACATCTCGTTCCAGGCACTGCTGTATGTCTGCACTGTTGAACAAAGAGGTCAGAAGCCACTTAAAGAGCTAGGTGCCTGTTGTACAGTTATTAGCTTGCTTCTTGACTCTTTGTGGAGGTGATCCAGCTTCCTCCTGGCACTGGCTCTCCCCGAGCCATACTTGCCACAGAGCAGTGTGGGACAGGCCGTGCACAGTGTGGTCATGAGTGTTTGTGTTGGTGTGAATTATCCTTGTGGCATTTCCCCTTCTGGTTAGTATAGAGCTGCTGGATCTCATGACAAGACCTGGAGGAAACACACTAACCACTCTCATGAAGACTGCTCAAAAGTTTTCGTGATTAAAAGAATAAGATCCCCATAAGGGCAAGGCACAGTGTCTTCCATGAGAGAAAGTCATACAATCCTGCACCAAACTTTTTTATTATGCAGAATAAAGGTGATATAAGGACTGATGTTCTTTGTGCAGTGATAATCAGATTCTCAGTGTTTAGGTTGTGGTTTAAAAAGCTTTTCCAGGAGATCCTTAGAGCAGAGTTCAATAAAAGCTGAGAATTCTCAAATTAACTAGGATGTGGTCACCACACTAGGCATTTTCACTGGTACATTCAGTCTCCAAGGACAGCTCTCTTTTATTCATAAGGTGTAAATTTGGCTATTTGGATGGCTATGCAGCCTGAAGTCTGCTGACCAAATCTCTCTCACTGACAGACAGAATTTCAACCATAATCCAAATTTGCTGGCAATACTCAAAATGAAACAGTAGTAAGGAAGGTTAGGTCCAGAGTATAAAGTAGTCTGAAGAAACTAGAGGATGGTAACCCATAAAAACAATGAGCAGAGCTTAGATTTTACAAAATACATAGCTCACATCTCAGGGAACAGAGAAAATAAAGAGCAGATGCAAAAAACCAAGGGTCAAAGATGCACCACAAAGCTGCACCTATCTATCACCCTGAACTTAAGCTGTGTGTCCTTGTAAACCTCTGCTAATATTATAGTTTGATGTTGTCACCCAACAAAAGAATTGTACAAGAGAATTGTGAAGGTGAGAAGTTGCTTCTTGACTGGTTTCATACTCTACACAGTGGTATGTGATTTGAAAGCATTTTAAAACAATGGCTCAAAGCATCCTTGATGTTTCTATTATAACAATATTGAGCACCACTGTAATAATAGCCTTGCTACATGCAGCTACAGGTATGCTTTCAAGAGCAGAAAAATAATCTAAAATAGTCTAAAATTTTTAAACCTCTTGGCTTTGGGTATAATTTTTCTAGAGCAAAAGAGAGTCATAACATAAAAAAAGGGAACAGAACTGTGTTTGTAGTGAACATGAGTAAATTGAATGTGGGTATGAAAAGAAAAATATAATGCATTCTTGAGAAGAAACAGTAGCATGGGTACATTTCACTAAATTCTTCTTACTAGTCATTAATTAACCTGTGCTATGTGAGGGGGAGGGGCACAAATGCAATCATACCTTCTTACTTCTTAAATAAAAGAAGTGTATTCACAACAAATTTGTTAATTTTTCAGACATTGCTACTAGGTTTGGTTTCTATAGCACTGTCTGAGATTGCAACACAACTTACGAACCTCTTACAGCCATGGTCAAATGTCTCTGAAAGTCATGATCAAACAGATTTTTACTCACAAAGAAGAAAAATGTATATTGTTCTCTTAATAATTTTTATGACAGAAATATACTGCAGTCCATTTTTGATTGAGGTCAGTCTTTGACGTAGCCTTGTAGGAGTTTTTCCTATTCATTGGCAGAGTAACTGGGAAACTGTAAAGAATATCCCAAGGATATTCTTTTGTTAAGGAAGAGCAAAAAAAAAAGCTAAACAAATCACATTTTTGTATCATCTGCTCAAAAAAAAAACATGTCTGGCATGAACTCTTGTAACAATAGTCATTAGGAAAGAGACAGCAAAAAAGCAAAAAGAATGTAAAGTTCATCTATGTGATTATGCCTGTGGATTACATTTGCTGTAAGCATTTCTCTGAGATTTTTGATTGATAGTAGGGCAAGCCATCAGCCAGCAGCTATGTATGAAGCATAAGGGCCTTGAGAATACATTAGGAGATTTCAAGAACCTCAGCTATATTTCATACTGATTATTCAACACAATGGATGCTTAAGTGATTTTTGGTCACCATCAATACATATTTGAAGTACCTTCAATGAAGGTAAAATGTACACTATTCAGTGGAGTTGAGCAGATTTTGTCCTGTTAAGCTCAGAAATGTAAAGCTGATGAGACATCACTGAGTAATAAAAAATATATTGGAACCCATTTTAGTTGTGCTTATGTTTAAGGAAATCATCGGTTGTGTTGTTCATTCCTTAGTTAATTTCAAACACACTTTGTGAATACCTAAATATCAAGAGTTTCTAATTGATTTATCTGAGTAAGAATTCTTTATTTATGTGTTCTTGGAGAGAGTTCATTGTTAGCAGGCTCTATTTTCTTAGTTGATCTTTTATTTCTACAGAACATCTTTCCTGTGTTTTGAAGAAAAATACAAGTTTGAATCTGTCCAGGACTTATTATTCCTAGAAAAGACTCAGCCATTGAAAATAGTCAAGAGTACTAAGAGAGTACTACGGATTGTAGCTTAAGAAAAATCCTACTGATAAAAAGCTAATAAAAGAAACCTAAGATTTCCGAGAAAGGATTGGAATAAAACCAAGCACAGTAACTCTGAGATTTGTACAGTGGTGAAAATAAGATATTTTTATTTGTTCAAAAGACTTCCTTTTTTCCCCCCCTCTGTTTTATCTCAACACTCCTCTCTAAGAGCATTCAATGTGAAAGTTAGCTTGCAGTAATTTATCTTCTTGGAAGTATTGAAGCCCAAGGTACTACTGCAGATATTTAGTAAATTTTTAAGGTTATAGAGGTTCTTGCCCAAAAACATACATCCTCAATTTCTCATAAGTACTCTAAAACAAAAATAGGTGACAGAGTCAAAATTATTTTAAAGAAAACATCAAGGTAGAAACACATAAAATGTCAACATTAAATAAGCATTTCCTCTACTGTATCCCTATTTTTCATTTTTAAGTAGTTAAATTCTGAACTGGTACAGTGGTAAAATTACTCATGTTTGTTATGGTATTATATTATTTTAAATCAGTTATGTACAATGAAGTTTTATGACTGTTGAATTCCTTCCTCTGGCTCCATCTTCATCTCAGCCTGTCCACAGTGGCTGCTGAGAACATGTAGTGAAAACTCTGCAAGAAGAAGGCTGGGATATTTCACATCAGAATCAGAATTCACCTAGAGGTGTTGAGAACTATGTTTAAAAAAAACAAACCACACATAAACACAAAGAAACCCACCATAAAAAACCCTACAACAAACAATAGGCTGTGGGGTGGAGAAGTAGGGTCAGAAAAAAAGGATGAGACCTGAAAAAGAACTGACAAGGCTAACAAGAACTGCAAATCCAAAAGCATACAGATTTGAGTAAATAACATAATATAAAATATTATATACATCATAAATATTTTCCATAATTACACCCTATTTCCAAGTGTCTGCAACCATCAAGAGCTACACTAAAAAAAATAGTCAGAGATTAGTGTCTTTAGGCTTTTGTTTCCTCCTCTGTTATCCAGCCAAAACAACTACTGTTTCTACTACAATGAATGGTCAAAGAAGGCAAAGAATTGTATGACAGTCTTTTTGCTAATCATTTTACCTATGAAGATTTACATAAATATTTCCTTCCTTTACTTACTTCCTTTTCCTTACTTCCTTCTTCCAGTGAAGTTACTCAGCTTCAGTGAGTAGTTTTAGTAGTAAGAAATATAAATCTGAGTGATAGGACAAAAATTTGGTTAAAACTTTAGAATAAAAGGGGCAAATCAGGAGTATATTTTCACCAAAACCAGATTTCTTCAAAAGACTGTTCCTGGTAAGAATGTAATGGGTCCAAAAGACTGTGACATGATCCTATAGTATCTCTTCAAAATCATGCATTTTTTAATATTATATGAGTTCTTTTCAAAGAAGAAAGGTATTTGAGGACATAGGGTGCTTTGCAAATCAAACAGTATCACACGCTTTGCTCAAAGAATAGACACAAACAGTGTGTACAAATGGATATCAAACTGTCATTTCCAGACAGGCAGTTCTGGCTTTGCACAACATGATAGCCCATCCCTGATAGCATCAGATTCTCTGAAGTAGATTTATAACTGATTCTTGATTGCACAATCAAAAATGAACAGATTTTTTGAGCATATTTCACTTCTGCTTTGTAAGAGTCACTCTGGTCATCTGCTTCTTGGTAGGTAATCATCTTCAGACTGCTGTTAGTAGTGTTTGAACAGATTAGATCAAGCTGCTTTGAAAAGAAAAAGTGTCAAACCTTTTCTAGGAAAGAGGGAGATGGAAATATTTTCATAAGGTACAGAACAAAAGTGTGAGGAATTGGGAGATCAGTAAACGACTCTATGTTAAGCCCAGATACTTATGATGATTCCAGTCTCACATGAGTTTTACTAGAAACACGCACGTCTCCTGGGTGAGGTGTGCATATCCGGTGGGGATAGTTAGGGCAATATGGGCACTTACTGCTCCAGAGCACTGAGTGTAGATGCACTCTGTGTCCCATAATATGATTCCTGAACATTGCTGCTCTTCTTTCCACAGTGTGATGCTGGAGTGCAGAATTAAAACCTGAAAGGACCCATGGATGTAGTGTAGCAACCTGGTAAAAGAGTTTCTGCTGGTGAAAACAGGTTTTTACATTTCTTCTCTAAAAATTTAGATTGATTTTGTATTTTCCATGTCTTATGGTCTTCAGATTTGAAGTAAGCCATGAGATTTTTTTTTTTTTTTCAGTATGCCTTTATTTGCTCAGCACATATGAAGGAATTGTGTTATCACCCTTCCACAGATCATAATTCCCTTTAGCATTTGGCTATATCTAGAGCAATAATAACAAAAGAAATCAAGGAAAAAAACCCTTAGAATATCTAGAGAGTGAACAGAACCATTAAAACTTAGGTAGGGTCATTTCTAACTGAGGTATGGTTAAACACTTGTTTGAGTAGTACTAATTTTATGTTTAATTTTAATATTAGTTTAATATTAGTTTTTAACTTAATATATAAGATCTTTCTATCACCATAGGTCAATACTAAGTGGGTTTTTCTGAGAAAAAATCTATAGAAAATAAATGCAATCTTTACAGAATACAGATGATTTAAGCTAGAATGTGTTCTGAACAAATTCTTTCATGATATATATAAAAAAACTGCATTAACTTTAATAGCTCTAAGTGATTTGGACATGGAATTTATTAAATAAGCATGTCAGTAGCACAGAGCATTGTGCCAGGGGATAGATCAATACAGAAGAAAAACAAGAAATCTCGAATTATTATTGAACTACTTATGAGTTTTAGATCTTATTTGCTGATTCCCTTTGAAGACTTGATTGAGTTTGATGCTGTTTAATTTACGAAATATGATATAATCCTAGTTCATAATGGTGTGAAAACTGGGAAAATAAGTGGTGCATAAGTGAAGGAAAATACATTTATTTTTTCTTCACTTTTGGTATTTCACTGCTGTTGCTCTATTGCAATGAAGATGTTAGACAGCTTTAAAAAAACTTTTCAATGTTTTCATGGCCTATTCATAGCTTAGCAACAACATTTGTTTAGGAGTCTAAAAATATTTTTAAAATACATACTTTGAATTTTGTACTAAAAGTTGAAGAGCAAGAGAACATATGGGCAGGCGCTTTTATGAGTCTTAAGGCTGCTACCGCTAAAAATTGCATATGGAATTAAATTGTGCACAGATGAGACTTAATAAAGTTAAAATTTTGCAAGGAATGTGTAATTGTAATATCCCTTGATATAAAAGAGAATGGTAAAATAAAAAAGATAAACTAACCTTTAAATTATTTATAAATTATAATTTTTTGGATGTATTTATAATCTTGATTTAAATGAAATTAAAAAATCAACTAGCTACTAGTTGTCCCACCATTACTGCATAAATTGTGAGATTCTTTGGTATTGTCGTTTTGGTTTGTTTGGTTGATTGGGTTTTTGTTTTCTGTTTCTTTGTTTGTTTCTTTTTGTTTGTTAGTTTTGTTTTTTTGGGGTTTGGTCTGGGATTTTGGAGGTTTGTTTGGTTTGTTTTTTTTTTTTCTTTTGTGCGTTGGGCATTCAAAGTGTCAGAGCAGGGGAAAAAGAAAATTAAAAAAAGTGAAGTATTACATCAGGATCCAAGAATTCTGGGTACTGCCACAGACTGTGGCAGTATCTTGACTAAATATTTTAGAATTCTTTCCCTATGAAACAAGACAACAGTGCTTTCTTACTGTAGAGTGATGCTGTGAGCTGATTTGACTGTATGGTAACGAGGGATAACACTGATTCTTTACTGGTGAAAACTTCTTTAGAATCATCATAATTCTGTAAGGCACACATTTCTTCATAAGCAGATATTAAATACTTCAAGAGTGATATTTTAAATAAAAAATATTTATAGATTTTTTTTTTAATCCAGGCTATATCTAACCACAATGTAATTTTCACTTTTATTTCATTATTACTTCTGTCAACTCAGTTTCTACTATGAACAGTTGTCAATTTTAAAAGAAAATCATCCAACTGATTTGCCGCATAATTTGGACTCAACATTTGTATTTAATCTAAGGACAGGTGCTAAAAGGTGCTGTGACCTTTCATCTGCAGAAAGTGCATTGTTTGTTTATGTGCTGTGATTTGTTTCTGAAGAAGACAACCATTAATAGCAACTATAATTTAAACTGGTTAATTAAAAGATAACCAAACTAATTTGCATCCTAAGGGCTAAAGTGGTTATAGTCTTTGGTTTCCTTTTGAGTCTATTTAGAACAAGAAGGAAAATGGAGAGGGCTGAGTTTAGCTAATGAATATTTACACAGCTAGGAAAACGGTCTTTATTGAAGGGAACCAGAAACTATAAAACAGCTATAGTGTTGCTCTGTAGCAACAAATATCACTGTGTCAGAACAGCTGCAGACATTTTTAAACAGTAAAACTACATATAAAACTAGGCATTTTGGCCTTCAGCTCCACATTTTATTTCAGCTCATAACTTTTTCCTCTTAGACCAGCTATTTCCTTTTGTTAAACTGACATTAAGAAGCAAAGTCACACAAGCAGACACATTCAGTCCCATAATCTCATTCCTTTCCTCAATTCTTTTTCTTTTTCTTTTTTTTTTTTCATGATCTGTTCTTCCTTCCAAGTGTTTGCATCATCAACACTCACATCAGTGAGCTGCTTCCTTGGCACAACTCCTGGAACATGTCCTTCAGATGTCAGCATCTCCCAGCAGCTATATGAAAAAATAAACTGGCTGGGTTTTTTTCACCTCTTTATTTAATTTCTCTACAGTATGTAATTGAGCAAAAAGATAAATAGCTAGTCATGCACACTCTTCAGATATGGAATTTTAATCACTATCTAAGCATCAAGAACGATCTTATTAAGGCAAAAAAATAGGGTGCATTTTATTAGGAAAAAATTCCTAAATTAGTGCTTTGCACAGCAGGGATCATGACCCCAAGGAAGACTATGGCAGATCACAGCAAAGGACTTACTAGGGATTTCTTTTTATCTGTTATTTAAATGAATGTTACAGTTTATATAAAACAACTGCGACGCAACACACAATCATTGTCCTCTTATAGAAGGGAATTGTGGGACATGAAGTCATACTAAAAAAAATTAAAGGGTGCAACAGTAGACTTTCTCAATATATTAATTTTTAAAGTGTCATGAAATATATCTGACTCAAAATTATTGCACTTAATTTACTGAATTGACAAACTTTTCTTGCATGGATTGAGAAACAGTGAGTCAAGTACTGTGTGAATTGAACCATCAGGCTTATGTATACTGCAGGAGGATCGCTCTAGTTTTTATCAATCTTGTAGTGAAAGATCAAATAAAACCTAGCTTGAAAAAAATATGAAGTTGAAAGAAAAATTCAAGAATATTTCTATCTCTGAATTCTTTGAACTCAAGAATGGTCTAGTCTAGGTACAACAACTTGATCAGCCAAATTCCTATTAGACCCATGGAGGCAGAGATGTCAAGACCATTTTTTCATGTCTATATTCACATGGATTCTGCTTCACAGGAAAGGAGTTACAGTGCCTGTACAGTAAGGAGAGCAGATAGTGGGCAAAAGCAAAGGCTGTGTTGAATGTATGAGATCAATGAAAGATGGTGGCAACACTTCCACAGACAGTTGTGCCTCACCGTATGTTGCCCTGCCCTCATATCACTAGATCTAAAAATCAGGTAAAGGATGCCAAAGAAGTGGATACAATAAATTTTATGGAAAAGGAAAAACATTCTGAGAAGGGAAAGTCAGACTGCTTCCTATCACTTGCTGTCATGAATCAATTACGTGAAGCAATACATCTGAAATTATACTTCAGATTTTACAAAGCCAGTGTCATTTCCCATGATCTGATCAGCTTAGTATTAGGATTTTTGATAGGATGTACAGATAAGTCAGAAACAGAGGAAAAAGTGTCTAATCCTTGCTGCATTTGATCTGTTTCTGTTTCTCTATCTGCCATGCATAAATAAAAAACTACACAAACATCAGAGCTATTTGCAATTGCAGAAGTCACCTGGGAGTTGGAGCTTTTGAGGGAAAGCCAAAGAATGGTACAGTGAAAAGCCAAAAGAATTGAAGAGGAGAATTAAACTGGTAACTTAGCATAGTCCTTTCTTCCATCTTTTTTAGGAAGAAAATTGTCAACATAAATCACACTTTGGGCTTTCTGTTTATTTCCTTGAGTTTTTTATATCATTAAAATGTAATATGCAAAATAAAAAGGAAAGATAGTAAATTAAAGCATGAGAATATATTCTAGCTTAATTTTCTCCAGAACAAATCTAGGTTTTGCTAACTAAAAACACCTTGAAAAATAAAGCATCACGTAATAATTAGATAAATACAGAATTGGGGACTAATTTGGAAGATATACTGGTATTCTGAAAAAAAATTTTACTGCAGACCCATCCACAGACTCCTGCTGTCACCTTTCCCAAAGCAAGTGCTACATACACTGTGTTGTGCTAACAATTAAAGCTTAGTCATAAAAAAAAAATTATGACCATTTTTCAGAGGAAGATAACAAGATGAGCTTTAAATTGATTAAGGACATTTGATTTCAAAAACGTGAAGACTGGAGATGATCTAGAAAAAAAGAAAATAGGATGTTAAACCAATGACCGTGTTAAGTAGATAAGATGGATCTTTGTGGCTTATTTGAAACAGTTTGAAAACACTTTAATCATTTCCTGCACAGCAAATTATGAACCCTGGTATAAATTTTCCATATGTAAGGAGACTTCCTCAAGGAGGGATTTACACTGAATGGCAATACAGCTTACCCTAACACTTCTAAAGGTCTTCTGTGAATTTTAGCCCTTAACCTGTGGAATAGATCTGAACACAAAACTAAAGATACACAGACTGTATTTGGTCTATTCTGAAACTGATAAGGAGGTGAAACACACTTGGTACTTTCTGTGCTGGCAACAGGCAGTTGCATTGGGGCAGAGTCTGATCATAATCAGCCAGGGTACCAGTAAAATACGAGCACTGCAGAAGTAGCATCTGCTTCTGGTTTAGTATGCTGAGCCTTATTGTCTTACCATTAGGCTTCATAAATTCTGGTTGGTTACCTTAGCAATGAGGTAGATTTATCCAGAAATCACAAGAAAACAAATGGCCAATAGTTCAAATAAGATGCCCAGAAAAACAAATCATTATTACATCACAGGAACATAATTCCATGTATCTGGAGTGGAGCCCAGCTGAAAGCAAACAGAAGCTGAGTAATTCTGCAGTGAATGACTCACTGGCACAGAAGGAACCTATGAAACAGTCAAACTGATGCTGAGAAGAGGAAGTTGAAAGAGAAAGGCAAGCAGAAGATATATGCTGGTAGACACTAAAATAATTTTTGAAAATATTCTACCTTAATGCAAGTGAAAGCTATATCTGATTAGTTAAATGACCTGTGCTCTTCTTTCTGTCGTTGGTTTTAGACACCAGCTTGATAGCACCAAAGGCATGGATAGACTTGTCTGGTGGATAGGGACAGCACTAGCAGAAGGCTAGTGACAATCACCTGCTTTCAAGGTAAAGAACTTGTGCCAGATTTCTAGGTGGAAGCCAAGAGCCAAAGTCAGGGGATGGAAAACACAGCAGTCATTGGGAACTCAAGCCAGGAATCAAGAGCTGCTCAGAGAAGCAAAGCAATTGTAGGAAGCTGAAGTTAAAAGACATGAAATAGAACCACACAGAAAAGTAGACAAAAATGAGACTAGCTTTGGTTTGGAAATCTAATAAAATATTTTGAAAGCTCAGACCTTCCAGGTGGGGCCATGGTTGAGCAGAACAGATAAGAGAAGGAATCTTGTCCCTCATCCACAATCGGTAGTCAAGACAGTAGTTAGTTAATAAGTTTGGTTAACAGTCAAAAAATAAATCTTTGCCCTTCTGTGGTAATGAAGAGTTGCATAAGAATACAATTTCTGGTTTTGTGTCCACTGGATAAAAAACAGCCACCGTGCATTCCTGTTTTGAAGTCTATATCTGTCTTACCCATGACTTGAATTACAATAATGTTATTGGGTGTGACATTAAGCTGATACCTTACTATGAAAAATTGACACTATCCCGATCAAAATACATAGGAGAAATCAGAAAAAAACCCAAACCCATAGCATATGGGGGAGAAAGTCACCAATCCCATTTAGAGACATGGAACTGAAGTACATGTGAATTTCCACAATCACAACCTGTATCTGTGGCAGAACTAGAGATGAGATGTCCTGTATGGGAGGAAGTGTTATTACTACAGTCAAATTGCCTCTTTTTGAGACTGTTATTCTCCCGTCATTGAAATACATATGTTGCTGTTGGTAAAAGAAGGCAGTGATACCACAAGATACATTATCTTGGGTTGATAGGCAGAACATGCTAAGCATGCTGAAGTTAGGCTCCATTTTCTTAGGACAGCAAGGCAGAGAAGTGTGTGTGATCCTATGAATTGTTTAGCAGACCTCTGAAAGGTAGAATAAGAGGGAGAAAGAAAGAGTTGCAATTTTATGGTTACATCATATTAACTGGAAGAACTGACTGAAAAGCACACAACTAGGGAAAATAAAACAGATCAAATTATTTTACAGAAATGAGTAATAACCAGTTGTTACAGTGTTCTGTTTGGGTTTTTTCCTGTTGATTTTTCTGTTGCTGCTGTTGGTTTGGGTTTGTTCTGTTTTATTTTGCTTTGGTTTTTAGTTTGCATTAACTCATGACTTCACTTCCTTGATCTAATGCCAACTTCCTAAAGAAAGAACCAACCATATGCATCTTTGGGTACTGAGCTTTGCAGGTCAGCATTGGTAACAGAATCTGCAGTGAACAGACATCTTGTCAAATACTTCTTGTCATTTTATGAGTCTCTGCAAATAACTCTTAAGGTTATTCAAGGAAAAACAGGCATATTGCTCTTATTGCTCTTTATTTTATTATGAACTATTAAAAGAGTATTTTTCAGGATCCAATAAAATATACATTCACACTGCAAATCTTGAAACTCTGTTAAAAGAATAAAAGAAGTGTTAGTTTACCAGCTGTCAATATAATCCCTGGGTAATAAATTAGCTTCACTGATTTTATGGCAGAGCTTTTGTGTTGCAGAAATTGGAGGTACTGCAAGGACATTGTAAATATAATTGCAAGCAACCATCTCCCCTGATGGAAACTCAGTAGAGATAAACAAATACATTTTTTAAATTATAGAAAACATAATAGAAGAACAAAAAACAGAGAAGAAAAATATATTTGTGCTGCTAGAGTGTTCCATGATGCCAGGCTATTGATCAGCAGTAATGGAGCCAGGTACCCAGGATGTGAGCTGAGAAGCATTCTTCTTCCAAATAAAAGAGCAGCCAAATGGAGACAGTAACTCACTCACCTGATAAGATGGAAATAAAGTCAAAGGAAACACAAAACTACAGGTACACTTAATACTTTGTCAAGAGTATCTGGGCCAGGGAAATGGTCTTAAGTTATCAGTGATGGAAACTAACTCTTCGAGCTTTAGCTTCTTGAAAGATGAAAACCGTTTTGTCTTTGCTTCCTCTGTATTCAAGAGAAAGAAAGAGAAGGAAGTGCCTTCAACCAGGAAGATTATCCTATCTATTTGGTATCATTATTTTAGTATGACATTATGTTTTATTGAGTGCCTCTCTCTCCACTGTAGGTAGGAGTAGCTGACAAAATTATCTCACACTGGGCCACTAACTTTTAGATGACTAAAACTGAATTAACTGACTTGCTGTTGATAGCTGCAAGCCATAAGGGAGTTTTCCACAGGAGAATATGCAAACAACTGAAAACTGGTGAAGTCAGTGCTCTTTCTACCTGTCTCAGATCACAGGGAGCCCACTGAACTAGGACCTTGGTTTTGTTCACTGACTTGTTACTCACTGCAGGTAATGACAAGTGCCTGAGAGGATAGTGCCTCTTTTAGAAAAGCTTTTGTGCTATCCTGTAAGCCTAAGCCATACTTCCATGCCATCTGGAAGATAAATCTCTTCTAAGGACAGACCCAGAAACTCATTTTTCAGGACAGCATCAAATCCACTGGACAAGTGGGAAAATATACAGTAGTTCTCAGTTTCTAAATTCACTCTACAGTAAAAGTTAATAGTTAGCCTGGAGTGAAGCATGAATGAGACTGGTAGTCAGAGCACACATTCTGAAAGTGGGACTTGCAGGGACCAGCCCTAGTTCTCAAGGATCGCTTTCTATAGAATGAATGTTTCATAAAGAACGGACGTTAGGATTCCTCCCTTCCCTCTCTCCATGGCACAGAGACCAATACAAACTATTGGAACTTAGGAAACTGCACAGTCAAATCCTGACCCCACAAAAACAGCGGACAAGAAATATTTCCTTCTCTGTTAGCTTTGTTAGGCAGCTGTTTCTACGTCCCCTGTAACACCAAAAAAATTACTTTTCATTCCTTGCCACTTCTGAAGCTAAATAAAATGTGTCCCACCTCAGTTTTGCCCATTCTTGTTCCCCATGTATATAGCCAACGGTTACACTTAGCTTGAGGAAGAACACCCAATGAATCCTCTTCTCTGTGGGTGAAAAACAAAGGTGAAAGATGGTTTTTTTTGATTTTGACATAGATTCTACTATGAGTATAATGCTGAGAAATCCTGATTTCACTGAAGGAAACGTAAAAAAATACTTTGGTTCAAGGGGACTGATGTTGTAGCGTTAATTATGCAATTTAAGCTTTTGAAATAATATAAAAGGATAATTTCCAAATTGTGCCTTCCTGTTTTCATTGTTGCACAGCTGCTAAACTTTGATGGAAAGCATATTAGAGAGTATTTGCCCTTTTAAAATTGACCAAATGAAAGACACCATGAAAGCCTATAACTTTTGCTTCACCACCCATGCAGTACTTGCCACATCTACCACTTTCTTTCTCTATGAGAAATGGTCTTTCAAACTTGAAGGATAATAATGCCTTTGTAAAAATAAAGCTGTAAGATGGGATAGGGTGTATTTATATTTCTCAGAATCAATTAAATAAAATTGGTTGGATTTGTAGCAATAATTTTGTAAAGAGAATTTAAATTTAAAAACATGTGGATGGCATTTTTACATGCAGTAGGACTACATCAAAAATCATACATGAAGACTAAGAAAATCTGGAGTCAAGAGTCTCTGTCAGTATGGAGAATATTGCTGTCAGACTCCAGTTATCAAAAATGAGTGAAGGAACACAGGCAATAAGTCTGAGTGGATGTGATTCTGTAACTATGCTGTGCAATAGCCCTCTATGGACACAATAGTACAAATAGAAAATACTGTTCCCTTTTTAGACTAAATAAGAGGGCCATTTTCTATTTTTTCTTTTTTTTTCCTTTTTCTCTCTTTCGAGAATTGATCACAGCTGCCTTCAACATCATCCTCTCCTTGTGTGCCTGTTTGAAAGCTAATTAAGACTTTCATGCTGAAGTATTTACAATATTACCAATATCCTTGAATATGATTATACAGTCATCTTGCATAGTTTATATCTTTTTTTTTTAATCTAGGAATTCTTAAAATAAATCAGCTAACATTTAACATGTCTCTAATGGTGACAAATGAGCCAAGCATATTATCCTTCCTAACATACCTTGCAAATTTAGTATTATAACTGTAGAAACAGTACCAATGTTCACTTGCAAAAGTAAAAATGGCTTTATGCTCTATTCAGTGTACTCAGTGTAGAAATTCTAATAATAAATAAATAATTGAACCTGAAAAATTGGAATAACTGAGCATACGAACATTGATATGTGAAAAACATACTTCTAACAAACAAGTATTAATTTCTAATGAGATAAACTATACAAAATAAACCTAGGTTAAGATCCAAGTCTGAGCAGTTTCAAATGTTTGAGAAATGAATCAGCACCTTCAGTTTGAGCTCATTTCCAATTACAAAGTCTTATGCAGAACAGACACTCAGCTAACAAATCAACATAATTTTCAAGTGGAGAGGAAGTAAAATGTAGTGTGACTTACTTCAGAAGTCACGATTCTGTGACTTGATGTATACATATATATTACATAAGGAGAACCACATTTGGAAGGCTACTGGTGTCTTTTATCCAAAATAGGAAAACAAGACCCAGGCTCCAAATATGAATTTTTAATGCTTTTTAAATGTTCAGAATTAAGTATGATATATGTACACATTTTTTATTTGGAAACTACACAATTTTGTATTATTCTTTAGTTGTCTGGAAGAAGTTGTACACTGAAAAATTGCACCCAAAAATATTTCTGCTATATGTATAGAGATACAGACAGATAAATGTGAGATCACCATTATTATTATTTTGCTTTCTTGTAATTTTAACAAGACATCCACATTGTTTCTGTTATTTAAAAAAAAAAAAAAAAGAAAAAAGAAAAGTCATGTCATTGTGTCAGTTTGTTATCATCCCTTATGAGAAGAATACTCAAAGGGAAAATACCAGATTCAAATATGATGTGGAGTTCAAAATTAGGCTACTCACCCTGGTAGATCCCAAAAGGGAATCCAGGTGCCTTAGAAAAAAGTCGAAAGACATACAGTGAGAGGTGAACTAGCAGCATGCAATCATTGGTAACTCACTGAGCACCACTCCACAAGAAAATCAAAGACAAATCATCGACCCTCATTCTTTCTCTTCGATACATGGAAAAAATTCTAGTTATTTTGCAGCACCCTCCTGGAGGTAAAAGTGTAATCTTTCTTCAAGGGCAGAGTGGGGGTCTCACAATTACAGCCCAGTTTTTAGATGGTGAGATGTAGAGTTATTGCCCTCTGTAGTTTTTACACCATGAAACTTGATGTTTCATGGTTGCTTTGTGGTGGTGTTCATTCCCTCCTCACCCGCTGCTGCCTTGTACTGCCTTGGAAAGCCAGGCACATAGGGAAAAGAGCAGGAGGAGAAGGATTATAATTTTTATCCCCATGTGCTTGCTCTTTTGGGGAACGCGTGCCTACTCCTAGGATTGTAGTGGTATTTTTCAGCATTTGT
Source organism: Manacus candei (assembly GCF_025592945.1). NCBI lineage: Eukaryota > Metazoa > Chordata > Aves > Passeriformes > Pipridae > Manacus > Manacus candei. Next base: position 8,781,920 of record NW_026138091.1, on the reverse strand, counting down.
TTCATACATGTAGCTCTGAAACCAGCCTGACCAGAGAAGTTCACCATCTTCTCTGCCTCTCTTTCACAGGTAGTTTCCAGCCCAATAGGGCAATTCACAGTGAGGTCAAATGAGGAATATGAATTCAGTCCAAATGCGTCTCCCTCCATCTGTGCAGCGTCCTCTCATCATTTTACAAGGGTAGATTGTGATAGCACAAGTGGGAATAGTTTTAAACTAAAAGAGAAGAGATTTAGATTAGTTGTTAGGAAAAGATTCTTTACTGTGAGGGTAGTGAGGCACTGGAACAGGTTGCCTGGAGAAGTTGTGGATGCCCCAATTCTGGCAGTGTCCAAGGCCAGGTTGGATGGGTCCTTGAGCAACTTGGTGTAGTGGAAGGTGTCCCTGTCCATGGAAGAGGGGTGGAACTAGGTGATCTTCAAGGTCCTTTCCAACTCAAGTTGTTCTATAATTCTAAGTCAAAGTGCACAAGATATGCCCTGTATAATAAAGCCCACTAGGCAAAATTATGGAGGACCCTTAATGGCTAGATAAAACCCATACTTAACTTCTTAATCATTTCCTGAATACTTCAAAGTCCAGCATGTGAAAAGAGGATGCTGTGACAGCTCCAAGGCTAAGCAGAAGCTGACCACCATTTTTCATTCCTACAGTTTTGATTTTAGGGATTTGATCTTAGGTAAGTCTGCTTCAGCTACTAAATCCTATCTGAAAGTTTATTACAAGCTACTAGAACTGTCAGAAGACAAGGCCAAAATCAAGACTATTGGTCCAAAGATAGACATATTTACAGTTTGCACTGACCTTATATGTATGTAAGTTTAAAAATATCCAATGTAGGATTCAAGTTATTATAGCAGAGTATAAAATTGTACTCAAGTGGCTTGACCTCACTGTAGTTCTCAAGGTGAAACAAAAAATGAAATTGCCAACAAAAATATTAGAGCTGGTGATTAAGTGACTTTTTATACATACTTGGAAGGACTGAGAGAGATAGTTTTGATGGGAAAGACATGATTACTTCTGATTACTCTGTACTGTCCCACTGTCCCTCTGATACTAGATTTCAGAGGAAAAATAACTACAAAAAGTATGTGAAATATATATCATGTGACCATCATAAGTATCCACAACTACAATGAAATTGAATTACATATCATGAAAAATAGCACATAGGATGTCCCTTTTGAAACTTTTTTCATTTATATTATAGATATAAGGGTCTTCAGAGCTCAGGTATTTAATAGGAAGAAATATTGAAAGAGAAAAGGTGTCCCTGTGTGAGGCTTTTTAAAATGAAATTAATTCTATTTTATAATTTTTTTAAATACCAAAACATGTTATACACTGTTTATCATAATATGTTAATAAACTTGATGTCAGGAGAGGTGTGGAGAAGGTCTATTTATTTGGTCTTTACTGTTGTGACTGTGAAAGGATGGGCTTCTTCAAATGATATGTGAAGCAGGGGAACCCTACCAGATTATTCCTTTCTGCATTTAAAGCTTGTCATACTTCTGTACTCACTGACTGCATAAGTTGAAAGTGCATGGATACGTCATTGCTCAGACTTGTGTAGTCAGTTCATAGAGCTAGGGAGTAATATTTCGTAAAGCACTATGATAGGTTGGCACATTAGAAGGAATCATTAGGAGAAATAAATATCTGAGAGTTAAAAAGCACGTCTAGTGTTCTGGCACTCGTAAGACAAATAAGGAAAGGACAAGAATGTGTGACCATTAATTTTACAATGACAGTCTGTGCAACGATCATTTAGCAAACAGTTATTACCATTATTAATAACATGACATTAAATGGGAAACAACAGACTTTATCAATATACTTGACAGATATATGAAACTGCAGATGTCACTTTAAGTGGGATGGGGGAATACCCAGCAGATATCAACACTACTTGGCCATAGACCTGGCATTTATATAAATAAATAAGTGAGCCAAAATCTGGACTTAGTAAAGACCTCACATGTATACACTTGTGTGCAATTATTCTTGTGTCTACTAGGCAGATTGTAATTCTGGCTATGACATGCTTTTCCTCTCATCTGGGAAATGTTCCAGCCTTGTTCAAACTGGAGCTGTAGCAACATAGCCACAAAAAATCCTACTTGGGAACAGATTACAGTAAAAGTTTGCAAAGGGTCCTGCCTAAATGTGTGCCCCTTGTGATACAAATGAACAATCTACTCCTTGACTGTCTCTTGAAATAAAGCAATATGTTACCCACAATGTGTCACATTAAACAAATACAGCTTCCTGTGTAGTATAAGGGGTATATTGCTCCTAAGTAAGCATTTTTAGAGCCCTTTTTTAATGGATACAGGTTCATTCATATGTGGGTGTACATTGTAGGCATGTAGTCCACATAATGTAACCCATACAACTGTAAATTTATTGCACCTCACATAATGACCCTATTTTATTCTATATTATTTGAAAGAAGAAAGAAGAAAATTTAGAAACTTGTATGATCCTCTCTACAGGTTGTATAATCTCATGTTACTGAAGACCAGAAGATGCTGGCCATTACTCTTTCTTAGTAAGATACACTCAGATGAACATACCTGATTTATTTGTAGGAATGATGTACCACTTTGGAGAAAAGGCTATACTAAAAATAACTTTCCAAAATTCAGACAGTTCTGAAGCCTCTTTTATAATTCTTGGGAAAGGACTATTTCTAGACCTATCTTGATGGTATTCACTAAAGAAACTCTTAATAATGTGAACATTTCATCGATTTCTGAAGTAAATAGATACAATTATATTATAACATGGAATTCTGATTAAATGCTGCTAGGCATAAACCAAAAATTTTGTCAAGGCCTGGTTGAAGCAACTCCCATATATAATCTAGCTTCACTTAGTTTTGCATGCACACAGTTGTCAAATCTCTGGTTAATTTTGCAGGCACATTTAAAAAAGAAACTGCAGGACTGATGCTTATTTCGGAGTACTCAGAACTACAGTTTATTTTAGAAGTGACTTTTTAATATTCTTATGTTGAAAAACAACTATTTCTTACTTTTTTGCCACTGTAATCCAGGATCAACATATTGCAAATATGCAAACAATAGTTCTTCTCTTTCTAAGTCTAAAGAAATCAGCATTATAGAAATTAGATTAATGATATCGGTATTTGACCTCATAATAGTTTCCTGAAATTCAATTCTAGGTCTCCAAATTCTTAAATGTTTTGTAGCCTGGTCAGGGTTAACTGCCACCTTTGTGGCCATAAGAATAAAGAAATCTTTGAAAACTCACGTAGCATTTTGAGAATAAGTTTCCTGTGGGGGCTCCTATTATACTTGCTAGTCCTACACTTATTTCACACTAGGACAAATTTGGGTAGCAAATTCTGATGTGGATTTTCTCTTACTAGTGGAAAACAGAACATCAGAAAACATGTTTCTGGGTAATAAAAATGAATAATTTTACTGCAATTCTTTTATTTATTATTTAAAAATGCACAAAATATAAAAGATTCTTATATTTTTTTTTAAATAGAAAAAATTATACTTGTTCATTTCAATGCAAATCATAAATGGGGTGTTTTGATATTGCAATTTAATCAGAAATAAAAAGAAAAAAACCTGAACAAAACACTTCTAATGTAAGAAATGGCATCATAAGTAAACCAGCTTTTTCTAATGGAAAGTTGTATTTTTGCAGACTGATATAACTGTGTCTTTCATGCTTGTGTAGAAGCCAAGCACAGTTTAACACTAATCACACACTTATCGCTGGGAAGCAACTCAGGAACACATGAAAGCATTCATTAAAGCACCCTGTGGAGTGGGAGTGAACAAGTTAAGCTTTTAAATCTTTTCAAACAATAAAATTTTAGGCACTGTAGAGAACTGAGGCAAGAAATATTTAATGTTCACATAACCTAATATTTAGCCTTTTAATGTTAGAGAGGTCTTGTTCTTTGAAGACATATGTCTGGAAGAAAACTCTTGACTTCACCATGGCTGATTGCTGAAGACTTGGCTGTTTAACCCTAGCATTTTATTCAAGTTCAGTTTGTACATGGATCATATAACTTGGAAAAGGACCATGAAAAGATGCTATATAAATGTTCTATGTTTGTTTTGATTACCACTATAGCTAATATCCATTATTCAATCATGATGATCAAATGCCTCTTCAGGTCCAAACAATGTATAATGAAATTAAAGCTGTTTTTTTCTTAAATTTAATTTGGTTGATTAAATAATTACAAAGCATATGTGCAAGTATAGAATACATCTTCTATTTTACAAGGCAATGCAAAATTTGAAAAGAGTCAAGCTATTCTTTACTAATCATCACAGCTTTCACAGTGAAAGCTCCATCATTGGCTCGTAGATACAAGTCTGATTCCCAAATATGACTTTGTGGATCTATTTAGGTGAAGGAATTAGTCAACAAGGGATTGAATTTTCAATTAAAAAAGAACAATAAATATAATTATATCTTTTTGATATAATTCTATTAAAAAGGGTTTTTTTTAATTTTAAATTATTCAATAAAAATGTGAATATATAGCTCTTTCGTGCCTTTCTTTCACCTTTATAGTGGAATAAGGATCGCATCTACACTTCTGACTATATTAGAAAGTTTTTTCCAATGGAAAATATTTAAAAAGTTAGTGGCTCCAAGGAGAGTAGTGACAAGATGGAAATAATAACTAATATCAGAATAAGATAGAACTGTGAAATATTTTTCCATAAAATGTGTGATTAAAAAGAGGAGGACACATAAATTTCTCCTATACTCATTTCCTTCAAATAACCTTGAAGTGACTGGAGAGAAGGTGAGGGAAAGGCACCCTGTCTCACCCAATCATAGCTGAGGGAGGCAAACACAAATAAGAGACAGACAGTTACTTTCAGACGTCAGTTCATTCAAATTATGGCTGAACTACTCTCTAAAAGAGCACAGAGGGGCATGAAGCATTGAGAAGTTTAAATGAGATATTTAAATTTAAGGCAGTTAAAATTCAATAATATGAATTTGGTCTTATGGTTTTATGCAATGATATTGCTATTTGTCTTGAAGCTATTTGCATTGGCTTTCTTTGAATTAATGACGGGATAATACTAGAGTGTTATGGAACAAACGCTGAAAAAAGTAGAAATTATGAGGCATGTATTCAAGTAGGAATAATATCTCTGCTAAATATATATTTTTTTTCCTTCCTAGGGCTTCCTTTTGCTTTTGCTGACTTTTCCTGTCCTTTTCAGCTGCTAAATCAATACACCGAGATGTATTTAAAAAAGGACCCGAGAAGAGTATATTTTCATCAACAAATTTTTGTGAGAATTTTCATGGATAATCTGTGTCATAATAAATTAATAAAATAAACATTACCATTTTTCTGCCCAGAATCGGGCATAAAAGAGACTCAAGTCCCATAAGAACACTGCTACAGTGGAAAGCGATGCTGTGAGTTAATTGACTAAACCAGCTGCCAGTCTAAGTAGCTCTAAGAGTTCAGGGATTTTTCTTTTTTCTCCTAGTGAACAGTCATTATTATTAATTTTTCACAGAAAAACAAGCTACTATTTAAATAACCAAATAATTCCTACTTCAAAGTGCTCCTGGGCATAGCAAATGATACATCGTCCTAATGGCACCACAAGGTACACATACCAAGCAACCTGACACTTAAGCAATAAGCAAGGAGTATAGTCTCTCAGAAGAAGACTGAGAATACTTTTTAAATTAGAATTAAAGGAGCTGAGCCACTGCCTGAATGCATCATTCTACTGTAAATACTTGGTCTGGAACCTTGTTTATTTTGAAATTCTATAGCATAAATTTATACACAAGAATGTAAGTGACACAGCTGCAAGACATAAGAATCAAGCTCTCCAGAAACATACTCATGCATTTGAATTTTTTCCTGACATAATCTTCTAAAATTGAGGTAAATATTTTTTTCAGATTACCATGAAACAGTTATTAGTTGTTTTATGAAAGATAGCTAAGATTTTTCTTTTTTCTCATCTCTATTCAGGATGTACTTAAAAAGCCAACAATATCACATGAAGGGTATCCAGAGAACATAATTTTGGACTACAAACACTGAAATGTCTTAAGCTAAAGCAAATAAATTATTTGGCTTCTCAACAAAGAGAATTGATCTCAGCTGACTTTAAACAGACATAACGTTATAATATTCTCATCTAAACCACAAAATCTAGTTTCTTTAAAAAAAAAATCCCAACTAAAAGAAAAAACCCTCTCAAGATAAGTCTAGTTCAACTCTAAATGTACTTACCAATTTCTGAAAACTTGGAATTTCAACTCAACTCTTATGAAACATCCAGGAATAAATATAAAAATAGTTTTCTCTACTTAATAAACAGCAATGGACTGGCCATGGCAGGGTGTTGGAAATGAATGATCTTTAAGGTCCCTAAAAACACAGCCTATTCTGTGATTATATGATTCTATGACATTGTAAAAATGGTCTGGATAAAATACGAGTACTAAGCTGTGACTGAGATTATAGTTTTTAGTAAAGGGAGCCACAGAAGTATTTCAGTAATTAATTGGGACCTAAAAAGCATGGAATCATAGGAGTCATACAAAAGTATCCCATAGATATGAATCTCCAACAGTATAAACCCAAACTTTCCTTTGTTTTTGTCCTGACACTCCACTGTAGTTGATATAATTTAGCACTGGAGCTCATGTTATTTTCACTATGTTAGTCTGAAAAAAAGCACTGCTCCCATTCTGGGATTTTTAACCCTTGGCCAAGGATTGTGTTGTCATTTGTTAAAAACCTTATTTATTTCAAATCCTATGGGACAGATGTGTTTGTTTTTTTTTTTCAAATGTGTTTCAGGCTTTGAGTCATTTTGTTGACTCGGCCTCTGTCATGGCTTCTGAATCTGGCTAAAAGTACATAGCCTTCAGGTTGCTTTGCTGCATTTCAGTGCCAAAAAAAGGACAGCCTGATTCAGGAAGGGCATAAGGGGAAAGGAGAAGCAAAAATTAAGGCCAGGAGTAGAAAAGATCTGAAAGGAGTGGTTAAATCAGTGCTAAAATGTTGAAAGCATCAGTGCACTATGACGACAAGAGTGGTGGAGGCTGCCCATGGGTCAAGCAGTGTGGACCTCCACAAGCTGAGACAGTTCTATGACCTCTGGGACTTCAGCCATAAAGGTCCTGTCCTGCCCACTTCTGGGAACACTATCTCAAGATCATCTTTGTAACATAGACCTGGCTTTTTTTTCTTTTTTAAGAAACTGAGACAACTGGAAATGCTCACAAAGGACCTATTCAAAGTCAAAGGGTTTGACAGTAAAAGTAGGACCCATCCAAAATATCAGCCTCCTAAAAAGTTTTAGAGTTAAATTTAAGGTCAGCTACACTCCTTGTATAGTCCCTAATATGGGACAGGCATCTTGTAAAGATACTTTACTGTTCTGGTTCATTGTGTAATAACTAGAATTTCTCTCTTAGTGGCCAGCCTGGAGAGGTTGTCTTTGACTATACAAGGAACTTAAAGAGTCAGCTTGGGTAGACTATGAACTCTCAGGTAGTTAAAGAACTTTTAAGATAAATTTTCCCAGGATAGGACTGGCCATTCTCAGTTTGCAGTGGTTGGACTCTCCTGGCACAGGTGTAGCTCTGCTCTTTTCCCAAGCATCTGATCTAACATATCTAGTTTATCAGAGATAAGCTGACTCTCTGTCACCCTAAGTGTTTTTCTTTTTTGTTTCACTGGTTAAAAAAAAAATCTTACCTTGAACATATTCTTCAATTAAATAACAAAAATCTCACATCTTCTTAAAAAAGGTGTCAGTAAATATGAATAAAGAATTGTATGGGATACTATGTCCCTTTCTAACATAGGGCACTATAATCAAGCCCAATTTTCAAAGCAGTTAGGTTCTTTGAGATTATTAGGTGTAATTTCATCTCTTTACTGTGGCATAATTTATCCAGGAGGCAAACAAAAAAACTCAGAAAAGAGAGGAAAAAAATTATAAATCATACTGAACAAATAGTATTCCTAGAACTAAGGAATAATTGTAATCCTCAATTATAATTTCTGCAATGAAATATCAAGCTTCCTAGCTATGTATGCAACAAATAAACCTCTGTATAAACACAGTCTCTAAATAGTTTACCCAAAATCCTAAACTCAAAGCTGTTAGGAGAGTTAAGAAGCATGCACATTTTAGAGATGATAAAATATATAAGCCTTGTTCACGTAAATTGGCAATCTTTGCTTTGCTTTAGAAAACAATAATGAGATTGCCTTTAACCATGTGTGTAATTCCAGTGAATTGAATGGTATTCCGCATGATCCTGATGAAATTATGAATGTGGAAAGTTAAGGACATGCTTAAGTGCTGAGAGATGGCACAGAATTCAATATATTCCAGAAACAGAATCTGAGATGCAGTGAGGAGTATCTTTGGTTTGAAATTTTACAAAGAGGAAGTTAATTGTAGTTAAACTGATTAGATCATATGTTCAGATAAAAAAACCCCAACATAGTCAGGCTAAAAAGATAAGTTTTAATTCCTTCCTGGCCTCTTCTTATGTCTCTCACCACCTTACCTATTCACTAAATGCTTTAGAACATTGATACCACCACAGTACATCTGAAGCATCCCACAGGAAGCATTCATATGTTGTTTTCTGTAAAGAAAAAGAAAAAGTGGTTAGAGTTTAAATTCTTTGAGATGAGATAATGTCTTCAAATGTGATTGTAGACCCTGATGCTGATTTTACCTTCAATAAAAATTAGAAATATTACTATAAGTAGCCTTACCTCACTTTGTCCACAATTATAAAGCCGATGTTTATCTGAAACAATTTCTCAGCCAATAGGTGGCACTGAAAGTATTTAACATTTATCTAAATCTTCTGTTTTCATTTGGAAGAATTCGTGTTTCCCTCAAGTAAATGGTATGTTTTGCTCACAAATTAAAAGCCAAGGCACATATTGAATTCTGGCATTAAAAATATTAAGTAGTTTTAAACAGTTGGCAAACAGTTGTGAATTTAAAATTCCCTGGAAATATGGATAAGTGAATCATACTACTTGTATCTTTGTCCAAACAAAATCTAAAGCAGGAGATCTTTTCGAGATGCTGGGACCAATGACACTCCAGGGAGCATCTAACAACGATATTTAAACTGTAAATATCTGGGGAAACTGTGGCATTCCACGAATCAGTTTATACTGTAGTTTTTGCATGTTGCATGTCAATTTATTTTTTCCCCAACTGCTTTCTCATAGGATTTTTTACAATCCTTTGAGGAAATAAGGGGGATTTAGTAGTAAATATAAAGTAATTTTTCATCACTAGAATTCACCAGAATTTTATTAGGGCAAATTTTACAAGCAACCTCTTCATTCTCTGTGGTAAACAAGATGGTAAACTATTCTACGAACAGAACTAATGAGACATTTTAGATTGGATTTCTACATGCCTTAACATATTCACAAAGAAGCAACTTTACCATGTTAAGTTTTTGCTAATTTTAGTATATTATTTGATCAAGTGCACTTCAGAAGACATTAAGTATCAACATTTTGGTTTATACTGAGTGTAATACAGTCGATCTCTGCGCGTTGTGTTTCATACCTACACTTTACAATTCCTTCAAGTATTTTATTGAAAGTTATGCCAGGATGGTGAAATAGGAGTGACTTCTTCTGAAAAATTATAATATTATGATACAACATAGAACCTAACTCTTCCATTTTCAGACTGTTTCTCAACCACCTTTGCATAGCAACCTGTCTTAAGAACAAATGTAGGCCACAATAGGTTTCAGCTATATCAAATAAACACATGCAAGGATTCATCATACTCTCATCAACCAGAGTGTTACAGAGGATGAGAAGTGAATAACACTGAAATAGAAGTATGTCTAAAACCAGAGCTTACGTAGGAGTAAACAGATTAACTCAGCTGTACCAATGCATCTTAATTACAAGGAACTAAAGGCTTTTAATACATTCCTGCCTTCATCATTCCCTGCCAGCAGGGAAATTAAAGTACCTTCAAATAGTAAAGCAGTAGAATACAATAATTCAATGCTACAGCACCAGGCCTTGGCAAGGTATAAAACTGTCCAGCTTCACCTGAATTGGTTTTGGAGACTTATGACACTGCAGTTGGTAATGACAACAAATGTATCATATCAGAAAGTATTTCAAGTTAAAATTCAAGTCACTAATTTAAAGTTAGGCATTGTTTTCTCTGTTCAGGAAACAAAGCAAGGAACTAAATAAATCAGAGAAGACTAAACAAGGATGTAGACTTAGCAATACAACTGAAAATGTCATCCGTCTCAGGTTACGGGGAATATGACAAAAAAAAAGACCAATATTCTGGCTATGAATACCTTGCCCAGTTTATTCTTATTACACATTTTCTATTACCTAATATTAAACAGAGGACCATTAAGGTGTAAGCAAATAGAGAAGTATGAATTAATGAATTCTTAAATATTCCAGGAGAGAAAAGTATGGAATTTTACTGATATACATGTTTATAAATTAAATATTTTGAGCAGCTTTCAGATAAATGGTCTACTATTGTTTATTTTATTATTTACAATAAGTTTGTGGGTCAGATATTATGAGAACCTTACATATTTTCAGTTACTTTAGCATCTGGATATTTGCAAATATATTTGCAAATATATATTTGAGTAGAATTTGAATAGATCATTAAAAAGTGAGAAAAGACTAATACCACAAAGTCAATCTCAAGGTTATGAAATAAATAGGATGTGGTATTTCACAGGAGCATGTTCACAGGAATATCCAAAGTCCTGAGCACTCCATGAAAACTCACAAATCGTACTCTGCAAATTGCAAAACACAATTTCTGTGAGAGAGAAACATTAAGCCATACAAACAACGGGATCATCTACCAGCCCTGACTAAGACAGCCACTGGTAGTCATGAACAAAAACAAAATAAACCCAAGCATATCAATAAAAAAGAACGGATTGAGTTGTTTTTCTTCATTTATTGTTGAAGCACATAATGCTATGCAAGACAACAGCACTAGTGTTTTATTCAACTTCATTTACCACACAACCTGATGATTTAGACTTAGTCACTGTAGCTATTTCAACCTTTTTCAACAAAATGAAATCCAAATAATATATGCTGTTTTGGCAATCCTCCTTATGCACTGACATTTTTTAAAGAGTTTACTGATTTTGCTAGTTTTCCTATGGTATTTCCTACAATATTTCCAGTGTAAGGCAGTTCAGGATATTCCCTCTTTAACATCACAGATCATTAAACACATAGCAGCCTCCTAAACTGTCTTCAATCCTCTTGGTGAATATCATAAAGCCTTATACAGTGTGGGAGATTTTTAAGAAAGTGATGTGCAAGCTTGCCCAGTTCCATACAAGCAACACTTACTGAATTCACTGTACTCTTTATTTTTCCCAGATATCTTCCTTCTCCATCTATAAGCACTGGAGCACCAAAGGAGCAGCATTCTGAATGTATAGCAAGATTTGCTTGGAATAGTGGTCAGACACTGAGTGTATTTATACAACTGATTGCACCTCAAGATACACTAATCTTAGGCTATATAATTCACCCTGATGGGCCTTGGGCCAGTACTCTTTGTTCGCATGGATTCTGTCACTGAATGCTGGTATATCTAAAGCCGGTTGCAAACAGCGATTTCCTAAAGATGATAATCCATTAGTAAACTTATTATGTGTTATTTAAATGCTTAATTAAACTCTTCATTTCTCTATTTTTGTTTCTTTCATCATAAGGAAGTCCTAAGCCCACAGCTGACATCCTATACTAAATTCTAGAATAGGATCCCAGTCCAGAATAGATTGTCCTTGAAAAATCATCTTCTATTGAACATGTTATTTCTGGTCTACTTCATGTTCATTTGTATATAATACAGCAGCATATAAAATAAACCAAGGACCAAAACTCAGAATCTGCAATGCTTGCCTTGTCATACCAGCAAAAAGCACCACAAGAAAACACAACGTGGAACAGCAACCTAGTTATATTTTCTTTCGATCAATACAAGAGGAATCAACTTGCCATACATAAGTGGAAAATTTGTGGCTTTTTTTTTCTACCTACAAATAAGATTTTTGTGCAAAACCTTGTCAGGATAAAAGGACTCTCATCAAATACTTTCTTTACATTTGCTACACTGATGGTATAACATGTAGAAACCACAACAGTAAATGAAAAAAGCAAGTCCTGGATTTAAATTAATTGGAGGAGGAATTTGTTTGGTTGTTTTTTTCATTGTTTGGGGATTTTTGAAATTTTTTCTTATTTTTTTTCTCCCTGTAAGCAGCCCAACCAACTCTAATTGGGCTTGAAAGCCAGTTTAGAAAGTCTGAAGTCATTGCTAGTTCTTGAATATTTGTACCTCAAGCAGACATCTTCTAGCTAATGAAGGAAATCAGGTCTTGCTATAATGAAGGAACCAGTAAGATACTGCCTAATAGTGAGACTTGTTAAAACTCTCATTGAAAAGTCGCCTGCTGCTAAGTGAACAGGCTTGGCAGGCATGAATTAGAGACAGTAGCTACTGTAACCTGCCAGGGCTCTTTATAATGAGATGATCATGCTCATACAGAGAGCTACTAAAGAGAACTACTGAAAGTCTGCAAGTAACTGCTAAAGATGAGATTTTCACCTTATGCTTCAGTGCATACACTTTATAATTAGTGATGTGAAAAATTCAAAGCAATTTGAGAATCAGTTGAAATGCAGATAAATATCAAACCACAAATCAGTTGTTCAGACAAAGAGAGACAAGGTCAGCAGCTAGCAAGGCCAGTGCACCTGAAGCTAAGTCTTTGTTTTTACAGAGTCGACAATCATTAGAGAGTGGGGGGCCTGCCTAAGACTGCAGTATTTCACTGCCTGGCATTGTCACCTTAGCTTCCAAGCACACTGAGAAGGACCCACTCTGTGGCACACACCAGTTGCCTCATCTTCCCGTGTCTTCTTTCCTTCACTATTTTCACCTTCTCTTTGCAGGTGTTCTCTTGATATTCTTCTCCAATGAGATTGCTCAACACTGTGGAGCAGAAGCTGTGCTATCTCAATCAGAAAAGGAATACTGCAACTGTTGGGTAGTTGAAAGGTTTGAAGGGAGAAACGGTCAGAACAACCAAATGTGAATGGTACCAAACAAATTAAAAAAAAAGGTTATCCCGCATGGTGTCCAAGGTTAGATGAGAAAACAGATAAAAGTAGATAAACAAAAAGAAAGTATTCTCCCACTTTTGTAAAAAAACCTCTGAAAAAAAAAAAAAGAAAGCTCCACTGTATAAAATGTACATTATTATAAAATTATTCACTTGATTATGTTTTACCCTTTCATTATAAAGCTCCAGACTACTTCTTAGTTTCAAAATGCTGATAAAATTCAACAGTTGCAAAATTAAGCCCTGGCAAGCCAGGAAATACCAGAGTCAGTCTCCTACTGGAAGTATATTACAGTGCAGACTCTTCCACGAAATGAACCCACCTAAGACAAGACCCCTCTGAGGGAGCAGTGCTTCATTCTTCAGTGTATGGTTTCCTACTCTTGGTTTAAATTAGGCAAGCAGCTAAGCAACCAAATATTGAGTAAGTCAAGACTCGATCTGAAGTTCATTGTCAGCAGTTTTGTCTGTAAAATTTCCAGGAAGTGATAAGGATGTTGGAAGAAGATCTCACAGATCTCTGTGGGCCTCAATGCAAGCTCAGACTTTTTCTTGCATTTGGTTAAGGCTGCAAGTAAACACAAACCCTATAATTTCCTAACTTTTCAACAACTGACTTTGCTGTCTTACTGAGAAACATATCTTGTGATTTAGAAAAAAAACAAACCAAAACAAAAATCAAAGAACCATTAAATATACTCCTGATGATCAAAAGAATTGAAGAAAAGATTGGCAACTCACCCATGGCACAGCCTGCTGCTCTTGTACATAATACATACTTCATAAAAAGCATCACCAACTTTTGATCCAGCACATTGATCTACCCTACAGAGTCAAGTTATGCCAGTAGGTTTCACAGATTCTTACCAGCAAATGACACACTTATTAGAAATAAGTAGAATTTGTAGTAGTCACAGTTAGCTTAGTAGTAGGGGATAAAAAGGTTACTAGTTATGTAGTTGTCCAGCATAAGATAATACAGTGCCCAGAACATGGAGAGCAATATGCAGTAACCTCCATTTTGAAAATGTGGGGGACCCTCAAAGCCTCTAATGAACAAGTAATGGGGGACATGTAGCAGATGTGTGAGGAAGTCTGTAACCTCAGAGTATATCAGCCAATGGAGAAACGGGGAGGGACCTGCGTTTTGGGTAGAAGGGATAAAAAAGGCTGCAACCTCTATCAAGTTAAGAGATCTTATTGGAGATTGTCTAATGAACTCTTCCTTTTATTCGAATAAAATTTTAGTTAGCTCCTCTCTCTTTTGGCTATTTTTGAGTCTCTTAATACCTGGATTATTTTTTGGAATATACCCAAAACGTAGAGTCCTGCTCTGGTGCCAAATGTCGAGTCACCTGCTCCACACTGAGTTACTAGAGCTTGACAGCAGAGCCTTTGCAATTCTTTTACTTGTTTTTTAACTTGAAAGAATAATGTAGTTTTCTTCAGCACTACTCCAGGAAATGGCCATGCACTGTTTACTGATGGTTTCCACTGGAATTTAGGTTAAGACAAGTCTCTCAGATAGAAATTTTCCTTCCAAATTCTTAGAACCTGGCAAAGGCGTGAGAAATTGAAGACAAGCTATTGAAATACTTGTGAAACTTAACTTCATAAAATATTTCCAGACTATTTGTGTCCTAATAAAAAATTGTAGACACAAAAGTAATTTGGAATCAGAATTTTTGTTTGATCCATGTATCAGCAGCTTTTCTTTTTTCTGAACTGTGTTCTTCATGCATGTTTGTAGCAAAATCTAGAATTTTCACACTACTCTTGGTAAAAAGAAACAAGTAACCCTCTGTCTAGCCAGTCCAAAAAGAAACTGGCACATAGTAACATCCATTATAAATAATGAAGTGTAATATTACATCAATATTCACACTTTTTGAATATTGATGTACATTAGTTTAAATTGACCAGATGCTCTGAAGATGGCATTGTCAGGTGCAAATTATTTTTTTCCTGTCAGCAAATCCCATTAGTCCTTAGAAGTGATGCACTATAAGGGAAAGCAGCTGTTTGTTCCCCATAGGGACTGCATAGAAAGACACATCTAATGTCCCCTGGGAATTTCATAGGAGTGATGAACATGCAGAATAAGCTTGGAATCAGATCTTTAATCAACACTTTACCTTGACTGACTACACTTTTTACTACCCATTTCTCAGTACAATGATCTTGTCCTAGGATTAGCTATGCTCTGACCCCTTTCTGAGACCTGTAACTATATCTACAAAAGAAAATAAAAGAGGCTGTGGCAATTTTCTAACCCTAAGACCCTATGTGCCACTATGCTCTAGTTCATATTTATCTGCTTAAACACTCTCCTTTCAAAAGGAGGGAGAAACAAATTTACCAAATTTTGGAAATATGTCTATTGATTCAAAATCTTGCCAATTAGTTATTGTACTAACAAATAAATTTTACATACAGTCACACACTAGTGCTTGATTCCACAAAGTAATTCTGTTTTATTTACCAGTGTGAGCAAAGCCTCTAAGCACAATGAAGTCTTACTCTTAAAGCCTAACTGCTTATCCTTTCTGATTTCCATCTGCATATCCATCTGAAGGGCACTTCACCCTCTGTGAATTAGTGACTAGCTTTCCAAAACAGGCTTTTCCTCTTACCTTGATTCAACAGATGACCCTGCTTGGAAAGCAGTGTTCTTTCTAGTGCACTTTAGTCTTGACTATAAACATAATTAGTTGCAGTAGTATGAGTAGTTCTGCAATGTAGTTGTGTTTGCTTATTTCACAACATTATGTTAAAGTAGGGATTGCACTGTGTGTAGTGTATGTGAATAGCTGATGTTTAAAACAGTTATATGTAAGATATTACATGGGGTAAGGGAAAGAATAACAGTGTGCAGTCTGCTAGAGTAAGAAACAAGATCAGGATCAATCAAAGGAAATCCTAGGGGTTTATATTCTTACAATCTAAGCGCAGGTTTCGAGTCATTGGCTCCTGCTGTGTCTCTAAGCAGCTCACACACTCTTGTTTTGGGGTCCAGCCCCTACCCCCAGAGCTCAACCTGCAGCTCATCCCGCAGCTGCACACCGATCTACCTGCACTGAGTGTACCCCTCAAGAGTAGAGAGCAATAACATCCCCCCTTTGAGCCTTCTCTTTTCCAAACTAAACAACCCCAGCTCTCTCAGCCACATAATATGCATTTTGAATATTAATTTCTAGGTCACTGTGCTGGTTTTAGCTGGGATAGAACTACTTTTCTTCACAGCAGCTGGTATGGGGCTGCGTCTTGGATTTAAGCTGGAAAATGCCGATAACACAGATGCCTTTGTTATTGCTGAGCAGTGCTTACACAGAGTCAAGGCCTTTTCTGACTCTCACTTCACTCCAACAGTCAGGGAGCTGGGGGTGCATAAGAAGGGGGGAAGGGACACAGCTGGGACTGCTTACCGCAACTGACCCCAGGGATATTCCATTCCATGTGGTGTCATGCTCAGCATATAAAGCTTGGAAAAGAGGGAGGAAGGGGGTGACATTCAGTGATGGCGTTTGTCTTTCCAAGTAACTATTATGAGTGATGGAGTGATGGATCTCTGCTTTCCCAGAGATCTCTGAAAACCTGCCGGCCTATGGTGGATGAATCATTTGTTTTGCCTTGCTTGTGTTCATGGTTTTTGCTTTATCTGTTAAACTGTCTTTATCTCAACCCGTGAGTTTTTTCACTTTGACTGTTCTAACTCTCTCCCCATTCCAAACAGCTGCTGGTGCTTAGTTGTTGACTGGTGTTAAATCACGACAGTCAGTTTTAATCCTGTTTTGTATGCAGGGTTTGTTAGATATGTTCTTTTGATTCCTTTCTGAAAATCCATGAATACATCATACAGTAAATGTTCAATTAATGTTCTCTTCTTTTTACCCTCACCCATGCCTGTTCATGGCAAAATTATTTCAACTTTCTCTCTGAAAACAAGGTTGTCCTTAGTCACTAATAAATGCATACAGCTTCCTTTTGCTGATTGATGTCTGTACACAGTCTGAAAGCATACATACATCATATACACGTGAAAATCAGCTTCCAACAATAATCTTACCATTTGCATCAGATTGCTATGGCTTTTGAAACTTTCCGATTTGCACGACTTACTGAAAATAGGGCATAAATTAGTTCTTTGAATTTGTGTTGCTGTTTCTGTGTGTTTTAGGAACAGTAGCTTCTCTTCTGTTTTCCATACCCCAAAAAACAGCTCAGTAAATGAAAGAGAATGTGACTGTATTTGCAAACCATTACAAATACGAAGGATAGATTCACCCTCCCACCTTGCTCAGTGTGACTCTGATACTCAGACAAAATCAAATACAAATAGCTACTGCCACAGTCACCATTCAGCTTCATAAATGCTCGATTTACATGGCAAAGACATGGGCCAAGCTTACAGGAGTTTTACAGAGAAACAGAAATTGCCGGAACTGGCAGTGTAAATAGAAACAGCAGGAGGTAATGGTATGTGAACAAATATTGGAAAAGCAACTAGGGAACTGGATGGAGGCAACTAATTTTAAATCTTTTCTCCTTTGCAAAGATAAAAGCTTGGAGTCACTCATCTATAATGTAGATAGCTTAAACCTTTCCAGTTACTTGATACAGCTGCCACTGTAAGAAGCCAGGTGATTCAGAAATGTGAGAAATGAAAGTAAAGTTTGAAATACACACTTTGGGAGGTCAGATGTCTATGCTAGTAACTGGCTTTATTCCAGTAATCTAGTGAAGTATGACGTTCCCAGTCTCTCTAAAAGCTACCATCCCTAGAATTTTTTGAGATTCTTCATTGAGGCACCATTATCACATTGTTTCCTAGGCTATGTGATCTGATGCACTGGGTTGAACAGAATTAACAGGGAAGGAGGGTGAATAACATTGTATAACGTGCTACCTGTCATACTAAAGATGTTGCAATAGGTCAGTGTGATGAAAGCATATTTGAGTTTCATACCCAACAGATTGCAAAGAACTGATGTAGCTATCACTGCATTCAGATGTATTCAACACTCCTATCCCAAAAATCAGGTACTACTGAATTTATGGACAGCAAGAATGTGGAGTAGGACTCTACTCACAGAGGGAAGAAACCTTTGTTAATCACTGGAATTTCTAATTTTAATGGCTTAGTGACTCTTCTATCATTCTCATAAGTAAACTAACTGACTGTAAATGAAATAAAATGTAAACTAAGAAAATGAAGATATTCAACAATATCTGTAGCTCCCCTTCACCAAATTTATAAGGCTTCTTCTTCCCTGGAACCCAATGTAATAATTCATAAGCAGTCATTAGCAAGGGCGCATCTTATTGTCTGGAAGTATTTCACTGCGATCTGCTAATCCCACTCCCTCCTAATATACATAAAGTATGTTTTATACTGGGTGAGATCTTGATGTAGTCTTCCACCTGAGATCATTCCATGCTGAGGTGTAATCCCACCCTGGAGAGTGAAATTCAGATATAAATACTCCATGCTTAATTATCAAGATAAACAATGTGGAAAGAGAAGTTATGCTTCAACAGCTGTTGCTATTTCAGCTTGAAAGCTTGGGGGGAATAAAAGCAAGTCAAAAGGAAAAAAAACCCAGTTTTTAAGTATGTCTTATTCACTAGATTACAACTAAATGTTGGACACTACCCTTCTTATGTTTAAGGAGAAAAGGATCACAGATTTGTAAACTAATTCAGTCATATGTTCTGACATGCAGTAGAATCATATGATTGGAAAGATTAGCTGATATAATTAGCAAATTAGGTAAGCTACAGAAGAATTAAAAATAAAAAACCAGACTTTCCTTCTTTGAAAATTCATCATTTAAAAACAATATACTAAAAACTTCCTACCCATAATAAGCAGGCAAAATGACAATCAGGGAAGAGAGGAAGATGACAAGACTCAGAAAGAATAAGAAGCGCAAGGAATGAAAATTTTGCAATAAGAAAGAAGAAAAATGTCTTTATATATGACCCCATCCAGCCCCAGACAATCCATAGTTACCCAGTGGAATGGCTTTTGTACAGAAATATATTCCTAAACAAAGAGAGGTGCCTATATCAGTACACCATAAGTGCTCAGTTACAGACACAGCATGAATGGGAGCACTCCAGCAGTGACACTCAGGGACTGCATTCAAGTGCCAAGAAAAGCTGCAGCTGAAGACAAATTACAATTTGAAGGCATGCCTGCCTGCTCCCTCAGCTCCAGCTCCATGATCCAAGCTGTAAGGGAGGAATGCAGTTAAAAAGGCCCACAAACCAAAGGTCCAAATGCTTCATTACTTTTTCAGGCAAACCCAAAAGTCACATACTGATCTCAAATACTTTCTCTGAGAGAAAGGATCTTGAACTGGCCAGGGAATAGGAAGTACAATGATATGGGGGTTTTTTGAAGCCTGAACTTATTATCAATAAAAAGAAGTGTATAATCAAGGTCAGAAAAGTAAAGTGCAGGGCTGAAAGAGTCGGTGCACTGCAGGAAGTAGTACAACATTAAAAAGAAATCTACCATGAAGACAAACACCTACCAGAGATATCTAGCACAGAAAGGAACTGCATAAGCAGCCAGCTCTTCGAAGGGATGGAATTTTCTTTTTCCCACCTACAGTGCCTTCCATAAATAACTTCCTCGTGATGTTAAAGTTGCCATAGAGCTGCACACTGTGAAGCTCTGTCAGAAGAAAGGATAACTGAAGATAATTCTGTACTCTTTTAGTATCATTGCTCTGTTTTATCACTGGCATATAAATATATGGAAAAGGATACAGACATTTTTTTTTGGTCTTCAGACTAGCCAAATGGTTGTCAGGGCTCAGCAATGGATGGCTGCTCCCTCAGGGCTGAGAAGCTATGAGTGGCATTGGTCCCAGTGGTTGCTGTGTATTAGGCTGGATTTCTAATAGGTCTCCAGACAGACACGGACAAAGCGAGTGATGAACTAAGGCTGGGATCTGTATGAGAGATCCAGCCAGGAGACAAGGGCAGAAGAAGGTCTTAACACAGGTACAACTATGTCGTATCTTAAACCAGGATTGCCAGCCTGAGCTTAAATGAGAGTCCTGGAGCAATGGGCAGGGTGTGGATGAGGGGCCCCAGGTGAGGTTGGCTAGGGCATTTGAGACCTCTTAGTGCTCTCAGGAGCCTGACAGCACCTATAGAAGCTTAACAACAACTTGCCAGAAGAAACAAAGATTCCTAACACATTTATCACAACTTCAGACCAGCCAGTGCAGGCACCAGATCTGTGGGGCAGCTTGCTCTGCTCAGTCCCTTCATACCTTCAGAGTGCTTCTAGACCATATGTTCTTTCATATCTTCTGCAGTGAGTCACAGGCTTGGCAATGGGCTTGTATAACCCAAAGGTACACTACAGTTATGAAGTCACTATATGAAAAGTCAGACTTTTCATTTAACAGTTTTCGCATTAAGGAAAGTAGGAGTGGGACTGCACAGATGCTAGAACTGGAAAAAAATAAAAGGGAGTCTATCTCTTCTTGGTTGTCTGTGGTACACTCTGCTTTTCCAGCCTGCAAGAAATATGAAAGAAGAAGTCTAAGTACTGACCTAAAGAGGAAACAAGATCCAAATCTAAGGCTTATCGAGTTAAAATGGGAACAAATAGAAGGATGATAGAGTAGATTGTGGTTCAGAACTTGCAGAGAAGAAAATAGGACTGAAAAATATCCCAAAAGGAAAAAAACAAAACAAGGAGAAAAAGACTGGCAATTAGCAGGGCTTCAGGGAGTGGAGCTGCTGAGCTGAGGCGAGTACATTTGGTAATGAAACAGAAGAAATAATATAGGTGCTGTCAGATTAGGTTCACTAGAACTAGATCAAAAATTAAGGATCAGGCTAAGCAGTCAGAAACTGAGTAGCCTTAACACTGCTAGGTGGCTGTTAATGTCTCAGAACTAAGCACTGGCCCTCAAGGGGCTGCTGTGCCCCATTGCTCATTCCAATTTTCTATTTTCCCCAATACATACTCAAAACAAGACCTGGCCACACACTAAATACACCTAGTCTTCCCTGACAGGAAAGCCAGTCATCTCATCAGGGCAAGAGCTGCAGTGGGCACAACAGCTTCCCACAGCCTTCATGGATCTGGGAACCAGCCCTGAACTCGCACCTGTCCCACAGGTTGTGAAATTTCTGTCCTGGACTAATTTCTAAGGCAAACCTCTGTTATTTATCAAGAAAGCTGCAAATATTTTTCTAAGATCTGAGAAGGAAGAGGAAAGGTCTGAAGCTGTGCTTGTATCAAAATTGGCTCTCCTTGTGTACAGACATCAAACCAGTTTGACAAGAGAGTTCCAGAGGTGTTGCCTTGCAACAGGAAGTTACACATTACTTGCCCTTCAACAACCCTTTACGGAGAGAAAATTCACACCACTACATATTTGTTCTGTGTTTTGTTGCTCAGTACCTCCTCTGATTCTTTTACTCTCTAGCTTTTTATTTTTTAGAAGACAGGCATACAGGTCCACCTCTTTCCTCTCTTTTCTTGATGAAGGCTCTAAAGTATGTTTTCTATTCTTTATACTTTGCTTAGCTGCCACTTCCTCAGAATAAGGCAAAGTTCCTCAAAGATCCCTAGTTTCTTTGCCCATATTGTTACATTTTATTTGAATTTTAGTAACATACATATAATCCCAGTTCTATGGTGTTAACTGAATTTATACATTGGGCCTAGTTGTCTCCGTCCATCTTTATCCACCCTCCATATAGATGTATATAGATATGTATATAGCACAAATCCACTCACCAAGCTCTTATAGTATTTAAAACAGTATATAATAACATTATTTTTGGCTAAATATTTTAATGATCTGATTTCTGATTTCACTTGAACAACACTGGAACCAGTGAAAGGATCAGATTCAAGGATACTACTCTAATTTAACCACAAACTTAGTTGATGTAGTTTTATGTTTAACATGTATATTTCTGGTTCTAACACATGTAGAAAATAGCAACCAACAATCGGAAATCAACACAGAATAAAGCCTGTTGTTCTTAAACACAGTATAATCCACAGTGTCACAAAGATCTGTTTCAAAGTTGTTATAAGGGCAAGATATTAACAGCCATCACTATCTTTGGCAGTTTGATTTTATGTTGCAGCTTCTGCAGTGACAGATCATATCCTCTGAGAGAGGACTGTCACACCTTGTGAAGCACTTCTTCTGAACGAACTTGCCTAGCTCCAGTATCAGACTCATATGTCTTCCTATTTCACTTCTACCCCAAGCTTAAAAAAAGCTTCCTGTTCCCAAAAACTTTTCCTCTTCCACCTCTGCTTGTAAATTATACAATTAAAACTGAAAAAGAAAAGTTTCTGAAAATCAGAAGCCTTTTCTGACTTCTTTTTTTGTGGTCATCTTTCAAAACTCATGACCTTTTTCTACCAAATCTGATCTCCCTCAGGTAAAAGAAGCAACATATTTCCTTCCTTGCATGCAGTAAACCTTGAGATTCTTTTTCTGCTTTTACACACCAACACTTAGTCAATTCATGCTTTGGAAGCATATGCTTGAGTCTCAAGTGATCACTGTCTTTGTACAAGTATGTGCCCAAGGCCCTGCTTACAAGCGTCAGGTGACAGCTTTGTCTGGCACTTATTGTGCTTGAATGTCAGGACATTGTCTTCTGTTGGAATTGTGTAAGAATTTCAAACTCCCTCTTTGGATGGTATCTCTTCCCTTTTCTGAACTTTCATTTATTAAGGAAGGCCCTTAAGAAAGCAACCAAATAGGTAAAAACTTTCCCCAAAACATAACTTTCCACAAATTTTGGTTCATAATTTTCTTTCTATCGGTCAAGAAATCACCTTGTGCATATTGGCACATCCCACAGCCACACACTTTTCCTGATTATATGCTTTCTTTAGCATTGAATTTGTTGTTGTGTTTTAAATTTGCTACATGAACCAATTTCAGAACTTATCTCAATGTCTAGTTATGTTCCTGCATTGTTTCATCTTACCTTAGACTATCCTCTTTGTTACACATTAATAGTCCAAACAGCTTCAACCATTTATATTATTTGGGACTGTACTTCAAGT
Organism: Manacus candei; assembly: GCF_025592945.1. Lineage (NCBI taxonomy): Eukaryota > Metazoa > Chordata > Aves > Passeriformes > Pipridae > Manacus > Manacus candei. The sequence continues at coordinate 8,758,642 of NW_026138091.1, read as the reverse complement.
ATAAAGCTAAGTCTAAATGTAAGCCAGCAGAGGCACAGTTCTCCAAACAAAACAAACTTCTTTTTAAAGAAAAAATATTATTACAAGCAATATAGAATATTGAACACTTTTTTTTTTTTTTTTTTTTTTGGCCACAAAATTTATTCTTTAGTAGCTAGGGGATGATATTTTTTTACCATAGTTGTACAAATTCTTTGTGATCATCTCCACCCCGTGAAATCTAGCTGCTGAAGAAAGAATCCATTCAGCATGCTCTTGAACTTTCTAGAACGCTCGATGTCACCAACCTACCTAAATTATTATTGAGAGGTATCTTTTGAGCATGGTAGGACTATTTTTACTACATGTGTTCCAGGATAATTAGGCTCTCTTCTCTGTTTTATATTCTGCTGATATATATTACCTCTTCTGTTAATGATGTCTTGAAAGGATATTTTATATAACCAAGGAATTCTGCCCTACAGTATACTGGTTTTTTAAAAGAAACCCAACAAAATTGTACAGAAAAGGAGCATTTCACTACCTTGTAGATATGTGGTATATACTTGTAGATACTTAGGTATATGTCAGCTGGTACTCCAGTTGTCTATGATGTTTAATAGGCAGAACTAGAATTATGTGTCTCACTCCCAGCTGAGAGTCCGTCTTTCTCTTCTCTTTTTTATGTCCACAGGCAAAATGAGAATGGCTCAATTTTAAGAAAAGGGATGAAGAGCCTACTCACACAAAAGGTCTTAGAATCTATTATGAAGGTGACATGCCCTGTGTTTCATCTTGTATGGACATCAATAATTATTTCCTTAGGTAGAATAAATACCAAGGGAATAGAAGCACTGGACACTTCCTATTGTTTCCTAGTACTATTTCCTATTTTTCCTTTTGTCCTTAAAAAGGGGGGTAGGTGTCTAGTTTAGGATTGGACCCTTCTCTGGGAAGGCTAAATTTTCTATAGTTGATAGAGGAACAAACAGAAAAAAAAAGAAAATTCAAAGCATGTCTGAAGATAAACTAATTTCATAGCTTCCATCATGGAACTCCCAATTCTGCTGTATGCCCCTTACTAATTTTACAGTTTTGAGGGCCCTATTCAATTACAAAAAATAGCAGGAAAAAAGTAACCTAATCTACAAAAATGTAAAAATCTTTCTCACAAAATCAAGAAACAAACAAACAAAAGCCAATAAGCTAGCATCATGATAGAGATGGGACACAGTCTAAAATCAGGAAGCAGGAGTTATATCAGCTTATCTACAGTATTAGACCCCACCCTCACTAAACTAGATCTTTTTTTGCAGATGTGTTTCTCCCTTCCTTAACTTAACATCAAATTTAAATTGTTTCTTTATCACTATACCTGTATGGAGCTTTCACACAGTGTGCTGTTTTACTGGGAAGAAAGAAAATTTGATAGCAATTTTATCACTGAAGACTATCTCAAAATCCATATACAATCTAAATAATGTTAAATAGGCAAACAGAACTGATATTCATCAAAGTTTTGAGTGGCCATCTTTACAATCTTCAAAAGGTTCTCTTCAGTAATTATCAACCTGTAATAAATGAGTAGACATGGCTGAAATCTCTCCAGGAACTTTGAAGTAAGTTATTTCAAAAATGAGAAGATAAATAAAACTATTGTGGGCTGTTTTAGATGTTTAAAATGCCTGTTACTTATTTGATTTAGTTAAAATGTAAGTAAAATTGCCTCAAAGACTACTGCAGAGAAAAGAATACTCTTTTAGTATACTAGTGAGTGGACAAAGATCTTGAATCTAGAAAGTTTACATGTTAATAGATCCATATGTCATTTTGAATAAAACCAATATGGCTATTTCTTTTCATGTTCATTATGAAGTCTTGGTTTTTGTTCCCCTACCACTTCTGTTTCTGACATCTTCTCTTGCATCTTCCTGCATTTGCCTCATCAGACCACTGAAGAGTAATTGCATTGTAGCCATGAACATCCCTCTCAAGGGGGATTAGATACTGCTAATGTATTAGACACTGCTAATCTTCTCTTTGCTGACCAGTCATAGGACACAAGGGAATGGCTTGAAGCTGTGTTGGGGAGGGTGGTGATGGTGGGAGAGGTAGTTAGGTTAGACATTTGGAAAAGGTTCTTCACCCAGAGGGTGATTGGGCACTGGAACAGGCTCCCCAGGGAAGTGGTCACAGCACTAAGGTTGCCAAAGGTCAAGAAACATTTGGGTAACACTCTTAGACACATGGTTTGATTCTTGGAATGGTCCTGTGCAGGGCCAGGAGTTCGATTTCAATGATCCTTGTGAGTCCCTTCCAACCTAGGTTATTGTATGATTCTGTGAATGAGTTATCCATACCATCCCTCACCAGGCTAGAATAGCTGGAATCAGCTGGAAAATTTTCCTAAATTAGTACATGTGCAGAAACTGCTATCTAGATAATGAATTAGAATCTGGAACACATGTTTTTTTCTTTCAGGGCATAAAAAGCAGTGTGGGAGAAGAGTCAGTATGGCCCATGTTTCTCTCTTCCCCTTACTGATGCTTGCCCGAAGGAGAAATAGATGCAGTCATATGCAAGAATTCAAAGTGCAATGCAAAACTTCACAGACCAGATGGAAAGACTGGGGGGTCCTGAAACACATTACTTTTAAAAACTTGAGTATTCTTTTGAAGAGGGGTGTGGCCAGTTCACAAGATGAAATTTCCAGAGCATTTTGCCAGAGCATTTTGCCTACAAAGGCTGAGTTCATTCAATATGGAGAGGTTGAAGTGAACTACAGCCTGTGTATGCAAGCTAAGTTTAATAATGGTGTAGCATATCTTGATTAAGAGTTTGCACTAATGTAGATAAGTGCTAAAACATAGATCACTGACTTTGTCAAGTCCTTCATTTCCTGAAAAGGCTTCTCAGTATAAAGCCTTCATTGATCAAAACAGATAAACAGATTTGCCACATAGACTGGACTTTCTATTCACCTCTTTAATGCACTGCTGGTTGCATTTTATTTTGATTATTTGATTCTGATCACACATGATGTATGACCATAGATTGTCTAATCTTTGATAACCTCTAGAAATAACTCTTACACTACACAAGGAAAAACTAATTCAAAGGAACATCTTGCACATTCTCTCAGCATTCGCTCTTTCCCTGGAGGTCTCAGTTTGCTGAGCCTAACTCTCTTTATAGTACTCTTGATTATTTACAAATCCCTATACAACCATGATCCATTTTACTTTAGCAGCTGTTATCACCTATTGCCGGTGATGATATACTCAATTCTGAAGACTGCTAGTCTGTGGGTAATCGTGAAAAGCAATCTAAGCTCAGCAGGTGCCTGGATTTTAGTTTCTGTTTCTTCTTACATGATTTAGGACCTTTAGAATTATTTCTTTCTTTGGTATGAATCATGAATAAAAGATTCATGATTTGTCGTCTTAAAAGATTTTTGAATTCCAACCAATAAATGTTTCCTTCTGCAAAGTTTCTTAAAAAAAAAGTAAAAAAATTTCTTATTTCAGAGTTTAAGAATAGTCACTAATATTATTATTATTATGTTTTTGTTCCTTAGGTGCTATTATAATATTTATGAAATGTAAACAAAGATGTTAATGGAAAAAAGTACATATTTTTAAGCAGCTGTTTGCATAATTTAGAACCTAAGACAGAAATGTTTCATAAAATGTATGAAGTAAAAAAACACTTCCTTCTGCTCATACTTGCTAATGGTTAGAAAAATTAGTTATTAATTACTTTATAGTAAGTCATATCTGCTATACACTTTAATGAATCTTAAGCATTGGCTGAAATTCCTAAATGGAACAATAACCAAAGATAACATAAGCAATACAAACTCAGACTATTTATTGCTATAGGAAACTTTGAATATATCCATGTTATCTAAAAATAAACAGGACAGATTTTTCTTTGTTATCAACACTGAAAAACCATTAAGGAGTTATCTCAGATTAGACAAAAGTAAAGAACAAATAAAACTTCAAATAAAAGTTCAATATGCAACACAAATTATCAGCACAAAGTATCCATCCACATCAGCAATGGATACTGTGAACTCAGGAGTTCAAAATTTTGAGTTGTGCATGTTCCTCGGAGTGTGACTTTGCTTCACTCAGAATTTAAATGAGAGGAGATGTCTAAGTTAGAGATGTTACAAACAAGAAAAGGATAAAATATTTTTTACATTTTGGGTAAAGTACATTTGATGAGTAGTCATTCTTCAAGACAAAAAAAAAGATCTCAATATTAGGATTAACCTGATGTCCTTTTCTTGTGAGTGAGGAAGGTGTTATTTGAATCGTGATGTTGATATGTCCTACTAAATAATGAATTATAGTATGGAAAGGATATTTTACATGAAAAAGAATAAACACATAGACTATGTTATGAAAACTTTTCCAAAGCCATATGTTGTTGAGGATCCGAACTTCGTGAGCTCATCTGGGACAGTGGACTATATGTTGTGGTATAAATGCAGTATTATCCAGATCTGAAATAATGTAAGTATCCAGAAATCCTCAATATCGACAGACACTGGGAGTTCGTAATAATTTTTCTGTGTAGCACCACTATTCCAATCACAGAGTTAAATGCTGATAACACCAACATAGCTCTACAGTCAGCTCCCTAAAAACAGATGCAGAAGTATTGTATTCACAGGCAGGCTCTGTGTTACAGTAATAAAGACACTATTAAAAAATCTGATACTGGTATATTTTTATTACTTTTTCAGATTCACACTTTTATCCACCATATCCTTATAAAATTATGTTGAGACAAAATGTTCTTTAGAGGGTTATTGGGTAAAATCCAGAGCTCTGAAGCTTTTGTGCACAATCAAATTAATGTGTGAAAGGCATCTGTATTTTTTGTTTTCTCCTTTGATTTTCCCTTTTTTCTTCTCCTTACAGCCAGAAGTTGTATCAGCTAGAGTCATTCTGTTATTTATAGTTATGCAATTTTAGTAGCTGTTCCTGCAGGTAGAAACTGAAGATTTATTTGTGATTATCCTGCAGCATGAAAACACCTACCTTGTATGTTATGATCCAAACTGTGTGGCAATCTGGCATTTCATCTGCATAATTTTGTAAAGTTTGAAAACTTTAGCAAAGTCATCAATTAATTTTTTTCAAAAAGAGTTTGTTTATTGTTTGATTTTGGGTTTTGTGTGGGTTTTTTTTCACTATGGAGTCTCTTTCCAAGGTAAAAATTTGGAGTATCAATTTTGTTAACAAAAGCAAAGAAGAAATTGATTCGATTTCATGCTTAGAAATGTTATTCTTCAAGGAAGCCTTGCATAACAGTTTGAAAAGTGAAATGTTTCTAAAGGTACTCCTTTTTTATGAATCGTGTGGTTATGACTTTCCTTGGATATCTTTATTCATGGCTCCCTACTGCCTGTTATCACCTCATCAGTAATCACCTCTTGTACAATGTCATTGCATGAGTGTAGCCACATCAGAGATGAATGATGCATTTTCTCTAACATTTATTCTATTTTTGCTTCCACCAGAAGGCTCTACCAGATTCTTGATAAGTTATCATAGTGGTTTTTCATATTTTTCTGGATGACTGGTGGTTTGACAATATTTTACTCTCCCAAGTCCCAAACTTCTGTCTTAGGACAAACAGAAAACTAAATTATTCACTTTTCCCATATAAAACAATGCCATAGACATCCCCATGTTCAAAAGAAATCCATAAAACTGTATTTTGTTTTTGGGCAAACTGTCTGCTGAAATTCTTGCAGATTCTGTTCTTGATCTTGTTCCCTCTGGTATTCACAATGTCTCTGTTTCCTACTGCTTAGTCCCAGGACACCTAAAATCACTGCCAGCAGCAAGCATTACAGAGAAACCCTTTGTATCTGTCATATACTTCAGATCCCAACTCTGGAGCTTTAAATCATGAAAACATCTTGTGACTACCTTGTTTTTCTTACTGAATCCTGAACATTCTTCTTACTTTGCTCTATTTGAAAAACTTTTGCATGACCTCAAGTATGTACAGCAGCTCCTAACAGGCACATAATCCCTCTCCCTGTTTCTCCACACTTTGTGTAAAACATTTCTTGGCAACTTACCTTGTTTGGGTCTGAAGCGTGTGGTACACAATAAATATCTGAAAAAAATGTCTTTTACCAGGATTTAAAATATCAGTACAGTCATGTTCCTTTCCAGAATGTTTAATCTGGTGACTTTCATATATCCGCAAACCAGGAAACAACAAGTTGATGTGTGTATAACTTAAACTTGTGAAAATCAAGAAAAAGAATGCTAAAATAAGAGAGTGAAGTATTGACTCTACTCTTCCTCCCCTGTTGGCAAAAATCCACATGCATTTCAACTGGATTCACTATGCTAAGTGCAGTGATATTGAATGGTGAAAGGATTAGTCAGAGAAGCTTGGCAGTGTAAGGAGAGCTGGATCTGAGTGTCTACTGAGTTTATTCAAGGAAAGAGATATGCATATGTGTCTTAATCCAATACCGGTGCAAAGAAATTCAAACCATCTCTTGTAATAGATTTTTCAGTGCTGTGAAAGCGAAAATCCTGCAGAAAAAAAAGTCAACTTAATTTACAGAAATATATAAAGCGATTGTAAATCATTGTACATTTGGAGTTACTTCCTAGCTGTAACCCACATGGGGATACCTTCAACTCACAGTAGTTCATCTAGCCACACCTTTACCTTTGAAAAGGTAAAAAAAAGTGTTAGATATCATTCTCTTTCCTCTCAAACATGACCTTGTTGGCAAAGACTAAGTGTGAATCTGTATATTGTGGACTTTTAAGGACATTGCTCAAAGGTGGCAGATTAACAGTTTCATGTCCTATGATTCAGAATATTCTGATTTTAAAATGTTACATTTCACTGACCCTAATCCGTAGACATAGGGCACAAACCTATGGACAACCTTAACTCGGATTTAATGAAACATTCTTTTGTCAGAGAAATGTGCACGGAATTAAAAAAGCAATGTCTTTTTAGAAGACAAACATGGCACCTATTGCAAATAATTGAAGTTGTACCTGCATATAAATGTGTCTGCAACAGAAATGTGGTTAGGTAACCATTGCCATCCTTCCCATTATTCAGATAAAGCTCTCCATAGGGAAATCTCACCACAGCTTTACAATAGAAATAGATTGTTATTTTAACTTTATGAAGAAAGGAAGATGGGGCAGAGAGCTGTAAAAAGCTATGAGCAGAACTGTGAGTAGATTTCAGATTTCTAGTCATTGCCCAATACTCCTATTGATAAATTTCATAATAATTTATGCTCATCTTTCTATTACATCTGGATGCTTACAAGATACTGATGTACAGTAATGGGAAATTTGGAGAATAGTATCTGAAGGGATGTGTCATAGAAATCACCTTTATTCCAGTGGCATAGATTATATAGACATTTGTTAACAGATTCAGGAAAAATATGCAAGAGGATTAACTTTCAATATATAACCTTTATCTAAATTCCCAAATAACACTAACCTATCTTTTGCACTACAAAGATCAGATGGAAAAAATATGGGACTCCACAGTTTGTCCAAAAGACCTCACTTATAGAATGTTCTTTTTGCTTGAAGTCAAGGGATCTTTGATACAGATATCAGAACAGAACTCTTGGAAGTATTTTACAGTCTCATTGTCTAGATCTTCTATCTCAGAGTCAGCTTTTATCTGTGTTTCAGGAGTTGCCTTTTAATTTTTAAGGTGTTACAAGTGCATTTGTTGCATAAATCAAAATCTCCAAAAATAGTCAAAAATACTACCTGAGATCCTAGTAGAACAGTATTTTCCTAAATTGTGGACCTCAGTGTTACAATGCATCCACCTGAATTTTTTGGTCAAAATACAACAGAATATAACATGTGAAACCTTGTACTGCAATGGCAGGTGCATTGACGTGCAAGCAGTAAGATAAGCAAGTAACCAAACTAGGTCTTTCACAACACACTTGGCTATCCCTTCATGACATTGCATCATGCATATAAATCTATCAAAGTATCCTCAGGGGAGAAAGCATCTTTATGGAGGCTCTACAACATGTTTCCAGTGGCACTAGCAAACGGCTCATCAGTCATGTCTGATTACATTTAGATGTAAAAACAGGAGAAAAAAAAGTGCAAAATATTATATTAAGTTTCTCCTAAAATATCAGATGAATTGTGCTTCTAGTAATTAAACTGAGCAAAGAACCCAGGGAAAACTATGAAAGTAGGCTTGGCAAACATCCTTACTTTATTCACAATGTTTCTTTATCCATTATCTGTTTTTTTTCATATAGATGTATGAAAAACACTGATTTACAGGAACTGCAAGTGATTAACAAGATGCAGGTAGTGCAACACTGAAGGGATAAGTAAGTTTCATGCTGTCAAAGGTTCTGACCTGACAAAAACTCAAAGCTTCTATTACTCTTGCCACTCAAATCCACAGACAACCTTTGTCCAGTTTCTCTTTCATTCCTATCTTGTCAGCCCAGTCTCTTGTACTATGTTGATCTAGTATGATCACTACTGAATTAAGTAGTTGCAGACTAAATATTCTAAAATTATTGCAGTAGGTCTACTGTTTGACAATGTGCACATGCTCTAGGAGGCAACACTTCATGGCCCATCAAAGGGAAAATATCATCATATTTCCTTTTTTCTTTTTCAAAACCTAGTCTTTGCAATAAATATCAAAAGTCTTCTTATACATGGGGCATTTGTTGGAAGCATCACTGAAAACTAGTGAAAGATACAAAGAATACAAATAAACTTTTAACTACAGTCAACTTACCAGTCTAATGAAGTTTCTTTCTTCTTTATAAACACAGTTTCTAATTTTCCAGCCTAAATATACTTACGGTAAATATCTAATAATTTGATCTTATGACAACACTATCCTTTAAGATTAATACTAAATAGTTCCTTCTTTTTAGCTTTTATTCTTTTTATATATTTATAAAACACAAAAATATTCTTTCAGAGGTATTCTTTCGCTCTTGCAATATCTGCTGTTAATATTGACCCTTATTCTCCACTCATTCTAGTAATTTACACATTTATGCAGCTCAGCTATCTTGATCATCTAAGGTATCAATCTAGTAGTCAAGAAAATACATCAGTAGTAGAGACTTTAGAACTCTCTACCTCCACAGAAAAGATCTTTGATTTCTCCTATTAGTTTGAGATGCTCCCCACCCCTTACCCAGTATAATTTTGTTGACTTGATGACTGATTGACATTCTCATAGTCCTTCCTTTTACTGATGCACCTCATCATATAACAGAAGTTGCATTATATGTCTACAGATGCATCACCTGGTGTTTGCAGAGCTAAATTCCACAAGACTATCAGACAACTACAAATCCCCTAAGAAGGGGTATTGAGAGGAGGCCTCTGGTTGGTCAATCCCACCTTTCCATCTGGGATGCACAACATTCCTGCATGGTTCATCACTCCATGAGGATGGTTTCAGTCTCTCTAATGACAACTGTACTATCAAGTAAACAAGGGTTTAGTTTCCAGGACCTTGGGATGAAACTTAATCCAAACTTCATATTGCTGAAATTCAACTTGGACCAAGACATAGTTGGAGAATGATGGAAACTGCTCACACAAACCAACCACTGTAATAACTTTCACTCTCTCTCTGGACAATTAATCACACTTTTCTCTGTACGTAAAGGTAGCCTGGAGCATCCTGCAACATGATGTAGCGCTTTTAAATGCATTTTAAAAGCTTGCAAGCTTAGTTTTTTTATTCCCCAGATTTTTTTTTAAACAAAATAATCAACTGTTAATTGGAAACTGTCAAGTCATAAACTTTAACAATATTTCCCCTATTTTTATCATGTTGGATTATAATGGCAGACATGCCATTAATATTTCGTTGTTATTAATCCAAGTTCTACGAGCCAGGATCAAGGAATCTTCCAGTTCAAAGTGTAGGGTTCAAACAAAACCATTGGCCACCTCCTTCAATTACTATGATGCACACATTTTGGACAGTCTTGTTTTCTGGTTTGCACCCTTGCCTCAGGTAAGGGTATTGAATGTAAATGTTGATTCATGAATGACTTATAGCCATACTTTGAGTTTCTTGAGGGAGTTCTTCAACTGAGAAAAACCTCAGCAAAATGTATTGCTCTATGCAGCTGCTATCCTGCTAATCCTGATTGCCTTGATCATTGCATTCCTCAAATCTTTCCCTACTGTGACATTCCTCTAGATACCAGATACTGTTTTTCTCCAGATACTGTATCTAATGACATCTCTATAGTTTTTCTTCAGACATTGTATCTAATGAAGTCCTTTCCACTCACCAAAGAAAGAGGATGCTACAAGTGTAAATGTCTTCTAACTATCCCAGACCATCTCAATGGAAAACTGATTTAATATTTTCCCTGTAAACTATTTATTAGACTACGTAAGCACTTAATGTTTGTCCTGTAAAATGCAATGTTTTCCTATGGGGAAGAAAAAGAAAGAAAGAAAGAGAGAGAGAGAGAGAAAGAAAACCAAACCCAGTTGCTGTGAAATTTTGCAATTCCATGTAATCTTCATAAGATTATGGCATTCACCATCTAGAACTATAAACCAGTGAATTACTGTCATGATGGCAGAAGGTTAAATCTTCTATGAGGTACAGTTTATCCTCTGAGATTACACCTGCAAGCTTAAACTGATTGACTGTCTTGTTGGTTTACAGAAATTCTGCTCATCTGCAGTAACTCATTGACATCTAATCACTGCAGCTCGATTCTTTATTCAATCATGTGCTTCCTAGAGCCTCATATGTGGAAAGAACATAAGGATTTCCTTTCTCTTTTACTTCTATAGTTCTTTGGTCTGCTTCTGAGCTCTACACATAATGATTGCAGGGTTACTTGAAAACATACTGCATTCGTTTCTTTGACAGCATTTTTACAGAAAAGTGAGGTTCTGAAAGATAGAAGAAGTATATAAAGGCACATTGCAAAGGGGATCTTGTCACCATAACATAATATTTGAAATGTTAATCTTTTCACTGTAAAGAAATGTTATTATAATTATCATAGTTTGTATATTGAGTCTTTTTTGATGAAACAAGAATTGCTTGCTCTGTTTGCAGCAGTTATATGATTTCCTAATTCAAATTTGCAGATTCAAAACAATATAAAAATATATATGGATATATATATGAATGCTTATATATGTATGAATGTGTGTATGAGAGTGTCTAACAGAAAAAAAACCATTGCAACATAAAACCCAGGTAATTATTGTAAATAACATTCTAGTTGAATATTTCTAGGGAAAAATGAAAAAGCATCACTTGGAATGAAAACAGATCTTCTTATAATATAAATTTTTTATTCATAGAAATGTCATAATAGCCATAACAGTAATACCAGAATGGTAAGAGCAAATTGTATTTAGGAGCAAGTCTGACCTCACAGACTCATTTTTCACTTTCAATTTTGTTAATAGCTTTTCAGAAGAACAGAAGAAAAATTCTTGAATTGATATTGTACTTTATCAAAATCTAGGCAACTGAATATTTCTAAGATAGCTGTTATTTTTTATTGAGACTACCTGTGTGTCCAATTTAGGAAATATGTGACAGAAGCAAAGGTTTTCGAAGCAGGCATTATTCTTTTGGCACACACAGGCATGCACACATACACAGATACACACATACACAAAGACGACAGGCAGAGCTCTGGGCTACATGTTCTTCAGTATAAATGGCTATTTAACTCAAGACTAGAGCTGTAAAGTCCCTTCCGAAGAAAGGCAATGCAAATTATGCTCCTCCTTTGCCCATCCTTTTCCTTGGAAGCAGAAAAGAACACCTATGAACCAGTCTTTGTTCATGGCCATTGTTATGTTGTAGAGATGGAGCAATCTGTAAAGGATAGAAAAAAATTATAATAATTCAATTTTTAAGGATAATTGTCTGTTTAACAAAGGACTAGGGAGAAAACTGTTTTGGTTTGTTTTGTTTGTTTTTTTCATGGGGATGTTAAGCTAATTTGCATGAAAGGAAGTTGAAGAATGGTGACCATGCATAGGTGACATGGGTGTGAAAAGAAAAGGTTTAAGCAGTCTGAACGTATAAGACGAGGAAAGAGCATAACCTATGCCACCCTTCATTTTCTGTTCAGTACAAGAGTCTTTCTTGACCTTGGTAGGTCCAATCTAATGAAATCTTATAAATCTTTCTTAATAAGTTATGTGCCAACTCTCAGTTAATTTGTTCTTCTAACCAGAACTAAATTATTACCTCCTCCTCAACCATTTACCACATTTTTCAGTATTCAGTAACATTGTACATTTGTGAGACACATAGGTTATTTTCCATGCTTTCAACATGGCTTTGGCTGCACCCAGCCATGATATAGCCTCTTGACAAAGTATTGAACACTGGGAGATTGTGGCTTGTCAGCCTGAAAGGGATCATACAGATGTCTGTAATTTTTCAAATATGTGGAGAGTTTTCCGAACTCATCTACCCTTTGTACATGTCAGGTGATTGTCTTAAACAATAATATCTCTGTGCAGATGCCTCTCTTCATATAAATGAGTAAATATCCTTGGTTGAGGCAAGGAAACTAACTGTTCTGAAACTACAATTTGCTTCTGTAGAGGATCCTAGTAAGGCTGAAATCTCTTCTTCAGTTACTATTTATATATATATGTATGTGGAAAAATTAATTGCAATAGGAGACATGGACACATGACTTTCTGATTGTACAGCTGTCGCATGTTTGGGGTATTAATTTGAGAGAATAGTAGGTTTAAAAAAAAAGTAAAGTTTAAAAAATATTAGTAAATGGAGCATGAACAGGTCTCATTTCAGAAAAGGAAAATATTTTCATGGGGGAATATCTGGGACGTATGCTATTTTGAATTATTTTTGATTGATTTGAACTCAATAAACTATTCTCTCAGAAGGATACTCTTCTGTTCCACTTACGGCCCAGAAATTTAGTTCTGAGTTCATAACAGTTCACTAACTTCTTGGAAGAGAGAAACATCAACACTCCAGTGTTGATGTCATATGTATATACTGACACCGTACCAATAGTATCACAGAAAAAGTTACATGCTGTAATAACCATAACACAGAGAAGTCCAGAAAAGAACAATATTAAATATGGTAGGTTTCTACTGACAAAATTCACAACCAAATTTGCTGTGGAAGGCATTTTGTCTCATTAGAAAGTAAAAATGCAAGACATTTGTTAAGATGAAAGATAATATTTCTAACGTAATAAAACACAAATATAATAGTTGCCATAAAAAGAGGGACAGTCCCAAGAGTGAAATTACTATATATTTCATATTTCTAATTCTAACACAAACATAACTTCTGTAAACTACAAATCGCTATACATTTTCCACAGTTCATGCTAGATATAGATAATAATAATGGCTTAATCTAAAATGAGTTTTACATTCACTGCTTATGAATAAAAAGGATAATGTTCACTAAATCTACCGAATAGTCTTCTATATCAAAATCTGCACTTAGTCCTGATACTTTTGTTTTTCTCCTTTAACATAAGACTGTGCTTTCACTGGACCTGATCAAACTCCTGCATTTTTAAGTTGAAATTATCCTACTAAAAGTAGAAGGTTCATGGTTGCAACCTTACTGCCTTGTGCACAAATATACAATAAAACATATATTTATGTACCTCATTTCACATCAACTTCAATGCTAAGCTAAAAATGGCAAGAAGTAAAAACCTGTGATAAGGGCACATGGAAAAAAAATGCTTTTCTGTCCAAATGTTGTGAGTTGATATTTATAACTGGCAAATAGCTGAAAGTGAAATATCTCACAGTGTTTTTATTAGGAATATGCAAACTGTTAATACAAAAATGTTCCAGACTATTAAGCATGTGAAAGCCAACAACAATTTTATTAAATCATCCCAGAAAATGACAGAAAGGTTATGCATTGTCTGAAGGACAAATCTGATGTGCTTAAAATGGGTTAGTAGTGTCAAGAACAAACTGTGCTATAAATTGATTTCTCAGGTAACAATAAAACTGGAAATACTGCAACCTTAAACTCATAAGATCATGTAGCAAAATCCTATGCACATATGCAGTGTGATATTTTTGCTACAATCTTCACAACTAAATCTTTTCACTCAGGTTTAAGCACTCTGATTTTTTCAAAGGTAGGAAACTGAAAAACTATTTCATTAACTCATGACCTGTTAGACATTATTACTACTTCATGTCTTCCCATTCCATGCAAATCATCATATTCTACTGAAAATGTCTTTTCCCTTGTAATTATTAACATCTCTTGAAACAACAGAAGCTTTGAAATAAGCATACATTGTGGAGAGGTAACCAGTGGATACAATATGCAAACTCTCTTCTCTCCATTGCTAGTGCAAATGAGTTCTAGAAGTAGTTTTGCAGCCCCTACTGATTTTTTTTTTCCAGGTTTTTAATGTAGTTGATTTCTTGTCTGTTAAAGGTTTGTATAATAAAATAATGCCCAACAGTTGGTGACAAGTTAGCCATCTGAGAAGTAAAGTGAAAACTGATCAACCTTTCATCATTATAGAGGATTTCTTCATGATAGTGTTGGAGACCAAAGAGGAGGCAGAAATATATATAGCAGAAATACCAGTAGCACATTATTGTGTGTGAGTTGGACACGTCAAACCACCTTTGGAATTGATCGATGGAACTAGATGCCTCAAGGGTAATTCATTGGAACAATTTTGGATTACTATGTTAAGGTAAGCTGAAACTTTTCTGTAGTGTCTATTTTCCTCTGTTGATTAGACAACTGGATAGCTAAGACTTTATTGCCTAGTTTTCAAACACTTAATTTAGGAAAAACCACATAAAATCCTAAAGAGGGTCATGGAATAGACTAAATTATTTGTCCTTTTGATAAAGAAATGTAACAAGCACATGGTCTAGAAATTATATATCTGAAGGGAAATAACTGGAATTTGAAACACCAAAAATCTTTATTTTATTTTTCACTTATCCTAAGTAATTTTTTACCTCACGATTCTCCATGTTTTTTACAGGTTTGGAGGATTTTATGTGTTTGCATTTTCAGAAATTAATGAAATATTTACTATTTGCAAATACCACTTTTACAAATTGGGATATTTATATTTTCTTCTTTGCTCTACTCAAACTGAGATTGTCAGAGAATTAATGAAAAAGCCTCCCAAGATCTGTTTTCAAGTGGAAACAGTTACACTGATGCATGTCACTGTATCTATAGCTTAGACTGTTTTTTTCTATGTGCATTTATGTGCAACTATCAGTGTCGAGTTTGATCTGTAGTTTTTAATATTCATTCACCTACGTCGTTCTGCAGGTGCTCAGAATAAGTTTCAGAGGCATTTTGTCTGAGTTTTTTTCTTTTTACATGATGTTCCTCTGAGTTTTTAGAGTGCAGAAATAATTCACAAACAGAAAGAAAAAAATGGTTATGGAATTGTTTATTCAAATTCAGCACTATGGAAACAATTAGTTCATAGATTTGTCTAGCCAAGGACCGATTCCTTGGTATTTTTATTTCTTTAATTATCCATCTGGTATAATAATTTATATTATTACAAGTTCCATTACCATGCTAAAAATTTACTAACAAAAAGCTGTGTCATAAAATATACTGCTTAGTATGAAGCTTTGCATTCACCACTTTTATAATATATAATTTATAATATATTGCTAATAGATATTGTTAACTTGTTAATCAGAAAAACTAGGTCCTTTTTTTATAAATTACTGTTTCTGTAGTTTTCAAAATTTATTTCATAAATGTGGGTTCATTTGTTACTGAACCTGTACATTTTTTCCTTTAAGATGAAATTCAAATTTAAATTAAAAAATAATGAGATTCTAGAAGATAGTGGTAAATTTATTATCCAAGAGGAGAAAGATAAAGACTATTTGCAGAATGTAGTTTTCTTACCCAGGAAACAAACAAAAGCTTTGCCTTAAACTTCTGAAGAGGGCCACTACTTTTTTTAATGAGAGTCATCCATTCAAATGTTCTCCTTGGGTATGACCATAAACAACCCTGTGATGTGTCATAGATAGATTCAGGTGATATATTAGCTATCAAATAAATACTGTGGGTATACACATCAATAGGAAAAATGACAGTAATTTTACCACAATTACTTGCAAATTCAGAATGAGACACGCCATCAAGGAAAATATCTGCAGTCAGATATTCATTCCCAGTTACTTGGAAATGTGGCAGTTACTTAAATAAAACTCTGGGACAAACTCAGCTACAGCATAACTAGTCCACAGTATAATTAGTTTTGTTTACACAATTACACAAAATAACAATTTCTCTTCATTGGTGTTTCTCAAAAATGGGATTTCTGCTCTTAAATGCAGAATGAGACCAGTGTTTTAATTTCTGCTTTGAATCAGACAGAGCCAGAGTTTGAATGTGGCTCTCTGCCACTCAGAGAAACATCTCTCTGATATTCAGCTGTTTCTTTCCTTTTTATTAATCTGCTTTTTCTCTCTCCTCTAAAAAATTATTCACACTTCTGACAAAAGATTCATAGTCTCACCAACACCTTGAATATATCTGTTGTGTGAAGAGTATTCTTTTCTTGATGAAGAGGATTAATGCAAAGCAAATGTCAGCACCAAGTCTTACAGCAATCCCTTCCAGTCCTTGTGAGTGCATTTTGGCCTTCTTGCTTCACTCACAATGATATCTGTATATTTCATCTGAACATCCTCCCTCTCTTTAAAGAGGCAAGGACAGAGGAAGGTTTTCCCAGCTTTAGTGGCAAATAATACCACCTGTGGAGAATGCCTGATTACAGTACAAACTAGTCTCTCTTGCTATCTGAAAATATCACATAAGCCCAGTAAAAAAGAAAAAAAAAAAAAAACAACTTTGGCAGCAAGTTGTTTAGTTTCAAGATGAATTTCACTTATATAAGAGTAAAAGGTGGTTCTATAGTCATGTAGGGCCAATATTTGTCTCCGTTGAATGGAGAACTGCACAAGGGTGAGGGAATTAATATAAATTATGTTTCCTCAGGATTTAGGGTCTCCAAGGCAGCAACTCACAAGACAGTAACACAAAATCCATGTTTTCAATAAATTACTTGACTGGGTGGCTAAGGTTGATCATCATCATCTTATCTGTGAATTTTAGAGATCTTCTTAAGCAAGACACTATACTTAAGTCAAGTTTATTGGGATGTGTGCTTGTAATTTGCTGTTGGAAGAAGAAGTACAGCATCTTTTCTCTTACTCATGAAGGAGACCTGGATTTCTCAGGTTCATCAGTATATGACTGCAGTCCTTTGAGCTATATTTTGAAAGAGGTGTCCTTAAGGTACAAAGCCTTTATGATAGATTTGTTCTCAGATCTTCATCTTTAGATGGTACTGCAGAGCATAGAGCTGTCATTCAAGCTTTTCCCACTGTCATCTTTGCTAGTAAATAATGTAGTTAATTCAGTACCTCTGCATCTTTATATGGCTGTCAATGCACTAAAAAATAACAGGCTAGTGCTCCTGCCAGAAGTGAGAGAGAGTTATAGTGTGGGGATAGTCAAAGGAATAAAATGTGTTAAAATTATATCATATCCCTCCTTCCCACCTTGGGTTCTTGATTTCTCAGTAAACACTTCTCACAGATTTGCTTATCCCCTTGAAAAATTAGAAATAATATTTCTCAGAGTCACACCATAAAGCCATGTCCATGAGATTTTAAAAACAGCGGGGTGATGATTTACTTTTCAATGACAAAAGGCTTGATCAGCACTTCTTCACTTCAGGCCATTATTCTGTGAAGACCTCTCACACTAACTCTCAAAAATCGTACTGGAACTGAAAGGTAAAAGCACTGCGTGGAGAATGATCTGCCAGTTCAGCCCTTCACAGATCCACATTTCTACTGCAGTCAATGCACATGCTTGAGGACGTAGTCTCAGCAATAAATTTGTCTTATTGAAATAAATAGTATAATCATGCAACTGATGATCACCTATAATGTTTTTAAAAGTGATTTAACATTCCTTTAAACAAATAACAAACAAAACCAACAGCATGGAGTGTTGTGAGGAAAATTATATGAAAAGAGATTTTTTCTCAAGAAGCAACAACAGTGTTCCGCATTTTAATAACACTATTAAGACTGAATTGTAATATGATTATAATTAAGTGCAATTAACACAATAGAATTATTTTATTTTTCTTTTGTATCACATTATTTGTTTCATAAGTTTGCCAGTTGCAATGTATCTTGTCATTTTGGTTGCTGTTAATGAATTCACTACAAAAATTTTCAACCAAAGATACACAAGTTATAGTAACGTTAAGAATAAGAATAATTTGAAAATCTACAAAGTCATCACTTAGAATAAAGTGATAATATAAAAATCCATAAAGGAGCAAGTAAAATGTCATATTTCCAGTTTATATTTTAGATGGCCCTGCATAGTTCTTGTTTTATTATACTTTATGGACATACTGTCTTAAGATGTTTCAAAGGTTTAATAATACTAATACTTAATAATACTAATACCTAAAAATACTTTAATAATTTTTAAGACTAATTGATTTGGATACCAGGGTTGGCCAAAGATGTATAATTTCCTTTTTAAAAATCAAGATGTCTTTCTGTTTTACTGACATATCTCCAGACTAATCTATTACTTGGATCTTCTATTTAAAACAAACAACTGAATAAAATGTGATACCATAGGAGTGAAGTCAATAGTCCTTCCAAAGATCTATTGTGGGACTAGGATGAAGGTGTCATTGCAAACTGTTGTAGTTATGAATGTCCTGTTTAAGACTCCTCTTTACCCATTTCCATAGTTATGGTTTTATGACACATTCATAATTCTTTCTTTATAATATATTCATAGTTCTTCTGTGATCTGGTTTCCTCTTTTACTTTCCATTTCTGCTCTGGTGTCCCTGCATCATTTCCCTTCTAACAAAGTCCACTAAACATGTATGTAGCAGAGGGTAAAAGCAGAGTTTATGTCAGCTGTGAAGGGGAAAACCAAGAATTTTGTGCTACCTTTGTCCAATCCTTGTTATTGAAACCAGCCTGATGCCCGATGTTATCTGCTTCTGTCTCCTTGCCTACTCATGTTCAAACATTTTTTTAGATTAGGGGAAAATGACCCCAGCAGTAAAACCTTATCTCATTTGTCTATGTCTACAGTGCTAAGTAAAATAGGACTAGAGAGCAAGCTCAAATCCTGAACTCAACTATTCATACTGCTTAATAATTAACATACTCTCTGGCGTGGTTTTCACCTGTACCATCTAACACTCTCCTGGAAAATGCATGGCATTGCAAGAACCAAGAGCCACTCCCCCACCCAGAGCTTTCTCTACCCTGCTATCACTTACTAACCTATTACCAACTCCAGCTGGAAAGCAAGTCTTGCACTTTGAATACACCCATAAGCCCTGTCTATGTCAACCCAGAACCTACAACAAATGCCCTCAGTAACATGATCTGAAAACAACATTCTGGGCTGCAACATTCTTTCACTATTTCAAACACATTAACTGAAAAATAAAGAAAATGACAAGACATTACTGTATCTCTGGATCAAAGTAGACTCTCCCAGGCACAGTCCCAAGGCCAATAATATTATGTGGCTGTGGCCAGTCTGTGTCAGCCGAAGTGTGCTCCCTGTTTACAAGTACAGGCGTCACCAGTTGTTGCAGGGTGAAGATGCAGGTCAATGCTACTGGTGATACAGAAAGTCATTGAATTTGCCAAGGTTTAGCAATTTATGGGTCACACATTCTGAGCATGGAAGAAAATAAAGAGTTTATAGGAAGGGTTTGACCAATCAGGGTTTTTTGGTTGGTTTGTTTGGTTTTTGTTTAGTTTGGGTTTTTGGGGTTTTTTTGTGGGTTTTTTGTCTGTTTGTTTTTCTTGGTTTGTTTTGGTTTTTTTTGGGGGGGGGGGGGTGTGGGGGGGGGGTTGGTTGTTTTTTATTTTTTTGTTCTACTCTAAAGAGACTGCATTGAAAATTTTGGACTCGTGCTAAATCATTTTCTCAGGATAAACATGTAAACAAACAGGGTCAACTTTTTTAAGGCACATCTGATGCTACCTACCCTTAGAATGTAGCTCACTATATAAATACGTTGCAGAGAATTACTTCTTTCCCTTCAACTCCAACAAGCTTAAATCCATAGTTTTCATATCTCAAGCAAATTCCCTCACAATACGGCTGTTGCTTAGGTTGGGGCTGACAGTGATACTCAAAGCACTCAGCAAGAAATATTAGTTTCAGATGGGCTCCATATTGGGTGAATCACGTTGTTGTTACCATTATTATTTTGTTTCAATCCTAAACCAAGTTTAATGTACATAAATTATCTAGGGAGTGATGATTAAACCCATGTATATTGCCTTCCATCAGCATGCACCCTAGTAATCTCATCTCTTTTCCAAGCCATGGTTTCTGAAGGAAGCAGCTGTAGCTTGCCGTAGATTGAACACTGTTGACAGTTCCTGAGACCATCCAACAAGAAGTTACTAGATTGGATCCTTTGGGAAACAGTCTTTCGGTTTCTAAATCATAGTGGAGTTCAGATTTAGAGTAGGCAATGCTTTTCAAGACAAAATAATTCTGCAATTGTATATGTTCCTACAAAGCTTTAGATGGACAAAGAGGGGCTAACTACATACAGACATCTCCAGGTTCAGAAGTAGCAGAAGAGTATATGTTTTCCGAGATATAGATATTTTGATCTGTTTCAGGTATGGAAAGAAGACAACCAAAAATTTAATCTAAGTGCATCATGGAAAATCACTTTTAAAGGTCTTAGCGAAAGACATCGCTCCATCAAAATGATATAAAGGTTACTATCTGAATTAGAATAGCTGCAGGGAATAGAGAATTCAGTGCTGAAGGAGTTAATTAGATTCTCAGCTTGTGTAGGATGTTGAAGGGAAAAAAAAATGCTGGGAGAGAATTTGCCTGGCCTCTGCAGATGCAGTAAAAGATTACTAACTTTGGAGGGAACAACTACTCGTTTTTGGCATAATTTTTATGATGTGCTTCAAAAATAGTTCTGTGAATGACTCACCCCAAAACTATTGTTAAATCAGTGGTTGCCTACTGTTGTAAATGGTCTCAATCAAGAACCAGGGTAAACTCCATAAATTAATGAAAATTCTTATACTTCTTAGTGGATATATTTAACGACATAGTGCAGTGAAGGAAATATTTCACTCATAAATTTACATCATGAGTTCTTTGAGTAAGTTTTATCCTTTCTTTAGTCAATACACAGCTAATATGTCATTAATTACAGGGAGCAACTTGAAGCTTTTAAAAAAAAGAAGTATCTTCAAAAAGGTAAGTCAGAGCTTAATTAAAAAACATTGTCAAAATAAGGTAAGGATATACATGTGAATAAGGAGAGTGAACAGAAACCTTGGATGTGGTTGATACTGTACCCCATTTCAGTAGAAAAAGATCATGACATCAGATAAGAGAAGCTCTAAAATGCATCCATTTGAAGTGAGGAACTTCGGGAGGAAAATATTTTCTGTGAAGAAAAGTTTATTTTAATATAGATGTCCAAATCTTAAAAAGTATTGTAACAACATAGTCAGCAATAGCAGAAGGTTGAATTTGATTGCCTTTGAAATCCTGTTTCTGAGATCTATAAAAAATAAACCTTGCATAACACTGTGCATGCACACTTCTCAAAAAAATTTTAGGTTCTCAGCAAGACACTTCAATGACTTCCCTAGAAACTCTGAAACTGCATAATCAAGAATTATTTTAGTTTAAACAAATATAATTTACATCATTCATGTTTCTTCTTTCAAAAACCACCTTATATAATACTATAAGTGAAAATTACTTATTTTCTCTTACTAATTTGGATTTAATTCTATCTACAAACTTTTAAACTATCAGGTTATGCAAACTCACGTATTCTTAATTTTCTGTATGTGTGTATGTGAAGGTGGGACAGAGAGAAAGAAGATTCTAAGGAGGTTCTAACATGGCACGAAATAGGATGGTTTGTAATTCTGATTGACGTACCTTTGTTCAGTCTATAAAATACACTGAGATACATGACAAAGAAAACAAAAGCTGTCAAAAATAGTCAAGGAAGTCATTAAATGCCATAAGCAGAGGAATAGAGGGAGTGACTGCTGTGTTTGCAAATTGCCTTTGTTCATACAGTCATGTTCCAAATTTGCAATGCATCAGCAATTTAATTTTTTTTCCTTAATCTTCATTTATGCTTTTCAATTCCTTAAGTCAAACAATTTTATTTTGTAACTCCAACACTTGGTGCATTTGACAAACTAGATAGTTCTTCTGCCCTTTCCTGTAACTGCAATAATTTAGTATGATGCAAAATGAAATGTAGCCCCATATCAAACATCCGTATTGTGCTAAGTGTTCCTAATGGTGTCTTTTAATTCTGCTCCATCTTCATTCATCGAAGGACTGCAGCTAAGGCTGATGTCAGATGAGGAGAGATGAGTAGAGATGATGGCGATGTTGATGATGATTTGACAAAGCATGAATTTCTCCAAAAATGCATTTTCAGTCACTTCCAAATTATGTGAGCACAAGCCAAATGTGCTCATTACCAGAATTCTGAAAATTTTATTACATACATACAAACATAGAACTATCATTATACCAGTTTAATCTAGTGCTCCTTACATCCATACAAAATTTGACAGTCTGTGATTAAATTCCCAGCTTTTTCCCAGACCCTAGGTTAGCATCCTAACATCAGAGTACAAAGAAGAAATGGGAGAGCATGTTTACCTTTTACTGTGCTGTTTTGTATTAGTGCTTTTAAATCCAGTGGTTCTTGAACAGTTTTCTGAACCCTGTACTATCAAGCTATTGCTCTCTCAGAGTCAGTATTGCTCTCTCAGAGTCTTACATAAAATGAAGTTTCCCCAACATATGGATATCCTATCTATAAATTTCCCAGTCTTCACATGCTCCACATCCCACCTCTTAGGGTGCTTGTCTGAACTCTTTCTGATTTTTCTCTTTCAGATTGAGGGTAGGAATCTGAAACAGTTTATTTCATAGGTTAAATTAATACTTTCTCCCAAGGCTATGGATATTCTGACAGTAACCTAGAGAAGAGAGAAGATAAGACTTCTCTTACTTTTGTTAGAATTGGCCTCTTTTCAAAACCATTCACAGCTTGGAATTCAGGATTAAAGAAGTTTAGAAGTCAATTCTCCTAAGATGAACTGAAAACTAAACCTAAGATGCACAGTGTAGGTGTTCTAAAACTCCAACAGAAAGAAATACGTGGCTTTCTCCAGCAGCTTTGTCTGGATCTGGTCCATTTTCTTCTTTTCTTATCTGTCTTTTCTTTTCTTATCTGTCTTCCAAGAAAATTGTTTATACAGGGCCACAAAATACTTTGATCTCAAACTAAAAAAAAACCCAGAAATTATTTCTATCACTTAATTTAGAAGGTAAATTGAAAAATCAATTCTTTGCACAGAAGAATTGAACATAGTCTCATTGACATAAATGCACTGAAGTACACAAGTGAATTGAAAGCTATATTCCTCTATTATTGCTGGGATTTGTCACAAGTAATTTTAGAATCATGTATTGATCTTTCATTATTAAGATTTAGAAAAGCACTCATTTGCTAATCTGAGCACTTCTGAGTTCATTCACAATAAAAATAATTACCATAATATCATCAAAACGAAATACTCAGAAAACCACCAATAAATTACCCCAAATATTATGCCAATATAAAGAGTTCCCCATTGGAACTTCTGGTTTGGGTTCTTTTTGGATGGGGAGCCGTTTGGGGCTTTTTTAAACCTTTTTAAACCACTCTATCTTCACTCTTTTTGTTCAGGATAGTGACAGAAATGTATGACAAAAGTACTAAAGAAACACAGTTCTTTAAGATGAAAAATTAACTGTATAGTCATATACAGATAACAAAACATGAGAGTTGGTTTATAAACAACAGTCTCATTGTGCTCACTGAAAACACGACTGTAATTTTTCCGACTTTCTCTTCTTCAAAAACTCTCACTGAGAGATGAATGGAAATTGAATTCATTATATATACATCCAATCTGCTCCCCTTTGAGTGTCATGCCTTATTTTATTTGATAATTCTAAACGATCACTACAAGATGACTGGTAGTTAGGATTTTGAATGAATATTACTTCTTTTACTGTATTTTTGTAACTATGGTTAGCTAAGTATTTGATGAGGGCTGTAAGAAACAGAGAATATAGCTCTCATATGGGGAAGAAAGAACTTACCAAACACAGTGTTTCCTATCATAGCAGAAAATAGTTTAGCATTGAGTATTTTTATCTGTGCCAAGTTTGAACACACTTGGTAAAGAGATATTTCACACAGGAGAAAAATATCTTCTCCATGAATGTCATAGATCAGCTGCCAGCTACTGGCAGGTCTATGGTAGCTGCATTGATGGCCTGGGCTCATTAGCCATAGCTTTGGACTTGTCAGTAAATAACTCCCATTTCTGCAGAGCTTTATGGGTGTTCAAGCCGTCTGGAGGAAGATTCATTGTAACTTATACAAAATACGAGTTCAGCAAAATTGTCACATTTTTTCACTTCTATTGGATAATACATCCATATTACAGGATCTTTTCAAAGTATACTTTTGAAATGGAGCACATTAGCAACTTTCAAATGGAGTACTTTAGCAACCTGTGGTTTAAGTATAGTGAACAACTGACCAACAGAGTTTTAAGTCCTTATGTTGAGGTGCATATGTTGATGGGCAGGCAGAACCAGGTTGAAATGTCTCTTACTACATCTAAAATAAAATCAGTGAAGACATCACAATCCACATCTTCTCCATCCTTGTCACTGTTCCGTGTTGGAGATTGCAGGAAAAAGTCTGTTCACATGCACAACTCAATGGTTTCTTCAGCTTAAGTAATATTATGCTTACCTAGGGCAGAAGTATCAGCAAAAATTCTGTGATAAGTCATTGTATATAGGATACAGAGAGGATATAATGAACTATTGAGCAGTCAAAAATCAGCTAAAGGCAGTATGATAAATTTGTTTTGAGTCCACTAACCACTTTTTCCATGAAAAAGGATGGCAATATGCAAACAAGGGAAAAGTTAGGAATTAAGTAATTTCATTTACCTTTAGATTTTTAAACTGCAGCTGTTTATACTTGTACTAACACCTTGGCTTGTCTTTGTAGCCAATAGCAAGAAATGGTTCCAGAACACAATTTCACTGACCCCTTTTAGAACATTTTGATGAAATTGTGTCCTTCAGATGCCTGCTTCTAACCACTGAGAATAAGGGTAACCTAGATGTTTAGGTCTGGTGTAGCTACCACATTCCAAAAGTTTCTTTTGGTGTGTTATATATCTCATGTAAAGTAACTGAAATTCAAAACATGACTGGCAAAGGCTCCTCCCTGCAATTGAACTCTTTAATGTGGAGTGTTTGGAATTTTGCTGACCTTCCTGCACACAGAGAACACTATAAGCCCTTTGGAAGAGACTGCTGTATTTCACTTTGTCTTTCACCAGAACTCATCACTGTTGGAAAGATAAAGGGTAGGAACAGTGGCTTGCAGTCATAGATAACAGGTCATCTTACTCATTCCTTTGCCCTCAGCCAAGAGCAGGTATAGCTTCTATCAGATACATCAAACCATATTTTTGCATAAAAGTTGTTAAATGATTTTATGAATTATTACTGAGGAAAAAAATTAACCATACTAGGAAACCTAACTCTGTGATATTCAGCTACCTCAGATTTTTGAATAGGTAGGCCCTTGAGAATAAAAACCCTGACAAAGTTGTATTTAAATGCTTTGACCGTTCTAACTACAGTAATTGTAAAATGTTCGTACATTCCATTTTATGGCTGTGATGATTTTATATAAAACCTATATCCATTGTTCCACTGATTTGTATGGGACAGAAATATCTGTATATCTAGCTAATCCACATATGCAGGCTAATGAGAGCTACAGGGTAAGTCTGCCCTTAATTCACTCACTTCCTTCAAAGATCCAGGTCTCTGTGCAGCCTATTAATCTACTAATGAGTCAAATCATTTCTGAAGTATGCAGGCATCACTTCCACACTTGCTAGGATTTGTTTGCATCTTTCTGGTTTTTTTCAATGTCAAAGCGCTATCCAGAGAATCAAGCCAGTCTATTTTAAGAGGTGCTTTCACAGAAAAGATGCCCTTATCAGGAAAGATTTTTTTGCTTAATAAGAAAAAATATACACAGTATATAGTGCGGACAAGCTACAATTTAATGAAAAAAAATCTATTGAAATAAAAAAAAAAAGAAGAGTTTGTTTCATATCTAGTACCACAGTTCTACAACAGATTTTCATGCTGGAAAATTGAAAAGATTTAGAGGACTGGTTCTGACATCATCTATATCCATAGCTAATCCTGAGTACTTCCTACAGAGAATAATGGGGAGGGTTGCAGACACCTACAGGTTCTCTGCATATATCTTTCTGTACTGCATCTCTTTTCTTCCTTTTTGAGCTGTTTAATTGCTTGGTTTTCAATTGTTAGGCCTTTGCATCAGTCTGCAACTATTCCGTAAATCATTAATATGCTTTATAAATAGAATAGGAAAAATAATCTTTTCATCTAGTGGAGATGTACACAGCTTATACATTATATCTGAAAAATGCACTTCCAGAGAGAAATGGGGCTTTCAAACTTTTTGTTTGTTCAAAGAACAATTAAAGTACACAAGACATTGTATACCATCATGAAGAGTGGGCTAGTTGGGATACTAGAAACAGTATACATGGGTTCAGAGATCATAATTACCAATCAAAGAACGAAAATCTGGATTATCTTTCCATAGACTGAAATGTGCCTGTGAAGTCATGGTCTCTCTTTAATGACTCAGTATATGATGTATTTGAGGGCAAAGATTGTTTATGATGTACCTAATGTAAACAATTTTTAAAATTAAATATGTCTCAAAAGCTAATATTTTTTAAATACTTTGGCTATGAGAAATTCTATTTGAAAACTTGCACAAGAAGCTTCAAGGACTTTGTTTCCAAGTAGGTGTTGTAATTCTTGTCTGAGTATGTAAGGATCTTATATAGCTTGTTGGTTCTATATTAGAGCAGCTAATATCTTAAGTCCTCCTCCTTTTGGCCTCATCTTCATCTGTTCAGGCACGCTGGCTGGCTGCCACTGCTCTGCAGCTGTCTAGGCTCTGTCTCTGTAGCTGGGTCAGTAGCCACCCTGTGTAACCTTAGTTCGACCATACTTTTAATGGTGTCCTTTGCAATTGCTTTCTGATCTTATTTGATGGTTGGATTCAAACCTGTTCTGTGGTATATTAGCTGCTGATCTTCAGATTAACCCAGTGCTATGAGAAGCAAATATTTCTAGGATAAGGGATAGATGATTTCCTTTCCCCCGATAGATAGAATCACTATAAAAGAAACAAAAAACTTAAGTTTACAGCAAGTATTTTATTCACATGGAACAGGTAAATAAGACACTTGGACACCAAATTGAGAATAACCTTCTGCATCCACAAATGCAGTCTCCCATTATCACAGGCTACCAACTCAAATAATCTTGTTAATATCTTAAATGTAT
The DNA here is from genome assembly GCF_025592945.1 of Manacus candei. Classification (NCBI taxonomy): domain Eukaryota; kingdom Metazoa; phylum Chordata; class Aves; order Passeriformes; family Pipridae; genus Manacus; species Manacus candei. Next base: position 8,731,018 of record NW_026138091.1, on the reverse strand, counting down.
TGAATAAGCCCAAGAGATCCAAGAACTGACATCATTACAGTGATAGTCATTTTCAGAAATAGCATATGAAGATATCCAAGATTGCTGTTAATTGGCTAAATATGTGTTACCAGCTTAGAGTACAGAGTTGTATGATGTGCATGAGTCACAGCAAATGACAATTTTACATACTCCTAATTTATCTTTGGGAGAAACTCAAGAAAATTCTTTTCACTATTTTTGTCAGGAATCTAATGATCAAAGTATAATATTTTTCCAGTTTCTGGGAATTTCATCCTGTAGAGAATGGCAAGACAGAAACTGACTACATTTCACACGATGCCATATTTTTTCTCTGTATTCAGATGGAGACTAGAGAACAACCCATCTCACTCTGAAACATATGCAAAGCAGTTTGTCAGCTGACAAGGCGCTGATAGGGTGCACAGATTGCACTGATTGTTGTCCAGAACAAGAGTTTATACATATAGCTGACACTTGAGCCCTTCCATATAGGTGTCTAAGACATCTTAATCTCCACTAAAGCCTCACCCTAGACCACAATAAATTTTAGCAGAATTCAAGCCATTGATCTTTTTTTGTTTTAGCAGTCACAGAATGAGATATGAAAAATATCCTCAACAATCACTACTTAGAACAGAATTTACAGAAGTACACAAGTAATTAATGTCCAGTATCATAGTAAAACAAATATTAAAACAATACATAAAAAATAAAAACATGTACATCCATTACTTTTTAAGAATTACATAGACTGCTCAAATGACTCATATTATTTCTGCAACCAGCAACATGGACACATGTAAATTTTGTTAATGGATTTTTTGAATCTAATATGTTGCTTTCTTAGCTAGTACTGCAACTGTAGCAACTAACACTCTAGAAATATTTGATGCATGTGTTTTGCTTTATGCTCTTCCAGTGTAAATGCACAAAATTATTATTAATTCTTGTAGACAGATTTTTAAATGTGTCTTGTAGAAAAATTTTTAAAAAGCATCTTTTAAAGCAAAGAGCAGCAGAAGTCTTTCTTTGGTTGGTTGGTTTTTTGTTTTTTTGTTGTTCTGTTCACCTCCACAAGAATTAATATTACATTGTCATCAGCTATTTCCTGTGGTCCACCTGAGTTGTTTAACAAAATAAAGACATGTCAGCAGAACAATTCAAACACTTCTTTGGTGGAAAAATGCTACTTTCTTTTTGGCAATATTCCAAAGACTTCTTCTCTGTGCCTGCTCTCACAAAAATATCTCCCTGTGCTATCTCCCTACCACCAATATAGTTCTACAAGATCTCAGAACCCAGCAAGAAGAGTTACCAAATGGTACCAGTTTCCTTACATGTTCATGCAAGATTTCACATTTTTCTGCAGACAGGAATTTGAGAATCATAAGAGTGACTTGAAGAGAAAGATTGTTTTTAAGACTTTTAAAATGGAGTGACTAAGATCAACACATTCTTTTACTTGTAGACATGAGCCTTCCCCTCTATTCTCTGTGCTCATGGTAGAGAAAACATGAATAGTTCCATTATCTTAATATAAATAGAAATCACATGAAAAAGTAATCACTTGCCCCACAGAGGACTACGGTCAGTATGGCAGGAATTCTATGTAATGGTTGCATGGCAGATAAAGCAGCATGGAGGGTAAGAAGGGGGTGGAACTACTTTTCTATTTTGGCAACTGTAATTTAGCAGAGGGCCATGGTGCTCCTAGGATTTTGGTCACCTGTCTTTCAGCAGTATGATCCTTCTTCATTCTAGTGCAATACTGATTTGTATAACTGAATACGCCAAACCACATTTCCAACAACTTGCCTACTACTTCAGTCATGATAGGCATGAACTGCCACTGTATTTTCAGTAGTATTAGACACAACCTGATCTGGGAGTTGATTTCATCAGTGACCTACCTGAGTTGTTGGCTCCCTTCTAGAAGAGAGGCTTATTATCTCTCCCAGGTTTCCAGATTGGTTTTCAATTATCTATTTATCTTTTGCACTTCTACTGACTACCTGCTTCAGCTGATAACTGCCAGCTGCCTCAAATTCTCTGTGAGGCTTGATAGAGATCTTTCACAGTCGAGTGAAAGTCCTGTAGTTACAATGTGCTGTGTTCTCTGTCACCGTGAGCTGTAAAAGAGAAGAATTTTATTGGGCCTAGAATAGACATGGTTGATGGTTATAGAGAAAACTGACCTCAATAGAAAGACATACTTTGGCTATATATTGTCATTAGAATTCTACACTCTAATCATAGTTAAATGAATCTTATCACAAAACTTGAAGTATATGTATCTCATTCACTAACAGGACTAGGATTAAGTTTTATGGTAATGAGAGAGCTATTTGTGTGTATGAATGGGGGTGGAGTGAGACACAGGTTGATGATTATTAGTTGTTAATATAAAGCTCACAGAAGGTGGCCTATATGATTCACCAATATAGTATTCATGATACTGTCCTGTGTATCAGATAGAAATGAAAAGAATGTGCACCCCACCAACCTGTTTATGGACATGAGAGAAGTTTGAGTTGGGTATATATGGAACCAAAACCAATCCAGAAAAAAACAGAACATAATCAGAATATAATCCTCTGCAGGCTAGAACAATACACAACCATAAACATGCACCCTTTAGATTCAAACTCTGTAACAAGACATAACCTGAGATGTAGCAGAGGAATCTAAGCTCAGTGGATGACCTGTAAAAGTCTTGCTTCAACTAAAATGAGTGGCATGTGGGGAAAATGGACTATTCTAGTAGAGGACTTACCCAAACAATAAGTGGATAGACTTACAGAAAATACCATCACATATTCAATGCTTGCAGCATTTTTTTTTCTCTAGTGAAAACTAACACTTACAAATCTTTTATGTTAATATCACTTAAAAGACCTCAAGCTGTTATCAACCAAAACAAGAGAGTGTTTAACATGCAGCCTCACAGAAATCTATCACACTATTGAATGGAAAAAATGAATAACTAGATGTGTGACTCTTTTCACAGACACACGTGTATATGATAAGTGGTTTAATTTCTTCTTTACAATTATTTCACTGAAAAATACATAATGCCACGCTCCCATACAGAGATACCTTTACACAGGTACCAGCCCTGAACTTTTGGTAGCTTCCAGAAATTCACTCAGAAATTATTAATTGCTATCACTCAAACATTTTTAATTCTTACCCTAAGAGGGTAGCTATGAACATTTTTACTTTGAATAATGGATTTCCTACAGCAAAGGTGCACCAACACTGGAAAGATGCAGAATAACAACAGGTTTTTTTCAGTCTGCAACAGGGAATCAAATTACTTCAGAGCCCTCATTCCACAGGCACTCACCGAGGACTGTATTCACTTTAAAAACCTGATGTCACTGCAATCAAAGTCAGAATAAAAAATAAATTCATACACTAACTTCTAGTCTGAGGGCTCATGGTAATTTTTATGACCTTAAGCAGTTGCAGGCACTAAGCTGTACCTGAACTTAATGTAGACTGTAGGCTAGAATAACATAGTTATAAATGCATCCAGCTTATGTTCAGACTCTGCCCTGGACTAGAAAACACAAAACTGCAACAGTAAGGAAATTAAGATGCATACATGTGGTGGTTTGACACTCCCAAGAATCCAATTTCTAAGTTCAAGCCCCTTCCCACAATTTGCCCCTGTGAGAGGGTTTAGTAATAGCATGGACTTGATATCTTCCTCACCTCATGTGGAGAGTTTTCAGACAAAACACAACTATTCGTTATTGGAGTAAGGGGAAAATATTTACAAATGTTTATTTACATACATATATATATTTACATTAAATTAAATTCCTCTTTTCCTTCAATAAAAGTCTAAGAAGAAAAGAGAAAACTCTTTCTCAGGCCACAGTTCCTTCATTTCAGTTTTTTGTGGCACTGATTAGTGTCCTTCATTTTTCTAAGGCAGTAGATTTAAGTATGGCAGTCAGGATTTTTGTTCTTACTTTGTGGAAGTTCCAACCCCTCCCCTTCAGGGGATTTTCCTTGGAGACCTTCACTTCTCTTGGATTAGAGCATTTAAGGCAGCTCTCAGTTCAGTCTTACCAGAGCTCCTCTGCTCTGTCTCAGCTTGCCAGCATGGTAGCAGCAGTGGAGGGCAAGGCCACCTCCTCCACATTCTGTTCTGGTTCAGCTCTCAGGATAACTCCAAGTTTTTCAGCTCTTTTCTCCCTCTCTAGCTGCTGCTGCATTTTGGGACTCCCCAAGGGTTTAGAAGTCCACCCCTCCTCTTCAGGAGGTCTCTGAGTTTTGGGAAAGTGATACAGTCTTACCCCAAAACAGCCCTGTTGAGTTTTCCTCTGTTTTGTTGCCAGCTCTCCCTCCTGCAGGAACATCTCCGTGTCTTTCAGCCGGCTTCACGTTATCTTGCTGCTACTGGTTATCTTTTTGGCTTTTAGCCACTGTTGTCTCTGTTGAGGACTGCTCCGCTGCCGCTTTCAATGTCTTCTGCTGCTGCTGACAGTAAGGAAACTCTTCCAGCTCTTGATTACAGGAGCCGGGTCTCCCGTAGCCTCAGCTGGGGGCTGGGGGCCCTTGGCCCCCAGAGGGGTTCACTGGCCCCCTGCTTCCTCCTGGCTCAGATCATGGCTACCTACCTTCTAAACTATCTTCACCACCTTCTCTTCCGTTTCTGTGGGTATGTAATTTCCGTAGGGCACATGTGGATTTTTGATTGGCCCAGTATTATCAGTGGGGCAAACCATTACTACCTCAGAGAAAAGGTTTTTCAAACCACCACAATACACCTTTCCTAAAAAGGGTGTTCTGAAAAGAGGTATTGAAAGAAGCTACGAGGCACATATGTATATAGAGAAAATGTATATGTCAATGTAATCATTAACATACACTAATATAATCTATATAGATGTTAATATATGCAGTATAATAAATCAAAAATTATTTGTAAGTACAGCATACATCAATTTGTATTGTATGTAGTACTGTTTTACATAGCATGCAGCATGTACTATGTAGTACAGCAAATACTGTGTATGTGATTTACCTTCTCAGAGATGTCACTGTGTAAAATTTATTGTCTATAACATACATAGGACAAATTTATAAATTTAAAAAACTATACATTTATATCTATAAAAGTATATATTTATAATAGTTAAGGCATACCAGTGGAGGAAATCATAAAATCAGCCCCGTTAGAAAAGACCTCTGAGATCATCAAGTCCAACCCTTGATCCAACACCACCGCAGTTACTAGACCATGGCACTAAGTGCCACATCCAGTCTCATCCTAAAAACCTCCAGGGATGGAGAATTCACCACCTCCCTAGGCAGCCCATTCCAATCGCTGGTTACTGTCTCTATAAAAAATTTCTTCCTAATATCCAACCTAAACCTCTCCTCGCACAGCTTAAGATCGTGCCCTCTTGTCCTAGTGCTGGTTGCCTGGGAGAAGAGACAGACCCCCACCTGGCTACAACCTCCCTTCAGGTAGTTGTAGAGTGATGAGATCTCCATGAGCCTCCTCTTCTCCAGGCTAAACAACCCCAGCTCCCTCAGCCTCTCCTCAGAGGACTTGTGCTTGAGTCCATTCATCAGCCTTGTTGCTCTTCTCTGGACCTGCTCCACCACCTTGACATCCTTCCTGAACTGAGAGGTCCAGAACTGGACACAGTACTCCAGGTGTGGCCTCACCAGCGCTGAGTACAGGGGAAGAATCACTTCCCTGGACCTGTTTGCCACACTGTTCCTGATCCAGGCCAGGATGCCATTGGCCTTCTTGGCCACCTGGGCACACTGCTGGCTCATGTTCAGCCTCCTGTCAATCCAAACACCCAGGTCCCTTTCTACCTGGCTGCTCTCCTGCCTGTAGCAGGCAGGGGTTGTTGTGACTAGAGTGCTTGGCCTTATTGAACCTCATCCCGTTGGAATCAGACCATTTCTCCAGCTCGTTCAGGTCCCTCTGAAGAGCCCTCCTGCCTTCTAGCAGATCAACACTTCCTCCCAGCTTGGGGGGGGGGGATTTCAGCACTAGTAGCTTTTCTATGAAAGACTTTTCATCAGATTTCATCATAATTTACACATTTTTAATCCTGTAATTGTGGGCCTGCCTAGAAGAGTTTGGCCACGGGCATTGGTACCCAAGTTTTCTTTGCTTGCATGCCCAAGAGTCACGTCTTAGCATTTGTTCTTTCCTCCAACTGGTTTAGTGGGTCCCTTGTGGGTCTTAGTGGGCCCCTCAGTGGACCCCAAAGCCTGTAGTGCAACCTGCTGCCCGGACAGATACTGTGCCTGTGAGGATGCTGGACACAGGCTCCTTTCATACACTTGCATAAGAGATGACTGAGACCGCTACCTAAATTAATGTAACTGTGACTTACACAAGCTGCCCTGTCAGTCACCATGTTTGTTTCTAAAAATGTCCCTGGACTCAGATATGTAACTCAAGTATTACTTAGTTTATGCAATGTCACAAAAATTATTCCAAACTGTTCAGTTTGTTTCAGGAAGAACAGTGTTTGCTGTCTCTACCAGTGAACTACTTACTGCTCCTTATGAGTACAGTGCCAGAATCTGCCCAGAGACTGTAGAGACCTGGCTGCTTTACAAACACGTGACAAAGTATTCTCTCCTGAATCTGAAAAACTTGCCCTGGAAACAGACAATACATAAATTATAACAATAACATTCTAAAGAATGAAGGAATGATAAAATGTTACATTACTGGTATCTACAGGTTTAATGATTATAGTTTAAAACAGAGAATAATTAATAACACTTCTCACATAAAAGGAAACAGATTCATAAGAAAAGGAGCCAAAGAAACCTGATTTCTGTTAACTCATGCTTCAGATGGCAGTCCTCTGTGGATGGATTCTTGAATGTGTAATGGGCATTGCCATTCATGTTGCCACTTTTTTGAAGGGTGACATGCTCCTTTCCAGATTATTTTTCTAAACATTTTGTGGCTGGTGCTAGCTAAGGGATTCAAATGTTATTAATGGAAAATAAACAGACAAAAAAAAATAAACTGCACAAGTTCAAGTCTTTCCTTCCTTCACTAGCAGCTCAGCAAACTAGAACATACCCAAGTTCTCTCTCCTCTTATCCATACACAGGCAGCCTCAGTTCCTTTACATGCCTGTAAAGATCCTATTCATAAAGCTCTCACTAACAAAGTGCACGCAATAAAGTTTTTTTTTAAATATATACTATGATAATCACATTTCCTTTTTTACATTTTGCAACACAATATCAACGACCACAATTATTCCAGCCTCCTTACACTACTCTAAATATTGTACATAATGTGCAACCTTTATGCATAAGAATAGGCATGACGGTAAAGGTTTTAATAATGCAATTATATGATTATGTTGATCTCTTTCACTACAGGATTTTAGCCTTAAGGACAGAATTTCTGGAGAATGTAGCGGCTCTGGGTGCCGCGGGGCGGGCAGGTGGGCGGGGAGGGCTCACGCCTGGCTCCAGGTGGCGCGGGGGCCCGGCCCTGCCCGCCCGGCCGCACCAGCGCGCTACAGCGCGGTACGTCCCGTCCCGTCTCGTCCCACCCCACCTCCCGCTGGCGCTGGCTCCATCCCCTTCTCCACGGGCCGGGCGCCGCGCCCCCGCCGGCCCCGCGGAGCCGGGTTGGGCAGCCCGAGAGGCGTCTCCTCCGCAGCCCCCGCCCCCCCGCGCCGGTGCTGAAGCGTCTCGGCCGCTCCCCGGCAGCACTCCCGGGACAGGGGCGCCCCGTCGGCCCCACAGCAGCACCCAGGCCTCTCTCCCTGCCGCCCGGCCCGGGCTCTCCCGCTGCCGAGGGCACCTCATGGAAAATAAATAAATTAATTCCCCCACTCGCACCCGCGGCAGGGAGAGGAGCCGGCGGCGGCCGCGAGATTAGATCCAGCCCGAGCTAGAGACCAGGTAACGTAACCTACCCGCCAGGAGGGAGGAGGAGGACGAGCAGCGAGGCCGCTGAGGTCGCCCCCACTGGGGAGGGCTCCGGGGGACGGAGAAGGGGCTGCCGCAGCCGCGGCGCGCCGCCGTGGCCCCGGCGGGCTGCGAGGGGCGGCTGCCCCGCGCTGTGCGCGCCGCACTGTCAGTCACACACACACACGAGCCGCCGCCCACGCAGGGATGGACGGATGGATGGATGGATGGATGGATAGACGGACGGACCCCGCGTGGGGCGCAGCCGCCGCCCTCGGTACCAAAGCAGCCACCGCAGGGAGACGCCGCACACCCGCCGTGCCCCGCTGCCCCGCGGCCGGCCGGCTCTGACAGCGGGGCAGGGAGGGAGGCGGGCGGCGGGGCCGGGCCGGGGCCGCAGCTCTGGGGGGAGCAAGGCGCGATCCCTCCCCCGCGCCGCTGCGCGCATCCCCGCGGGGCGGAGAGCACAGTGCCGGGGCCGCCTTTCGCCGCATCCCCGCGCCCTTCGGCAGCGCCCACCCCGAGCGGAGCCATGGTCCGGGGTCCCTCCGCCCCGGGGAGCTCCGCTGGGAAATATGGGCGGGGAGCAGCAAAAAAACGTGCTGCCGCATTTGCCGTCATCAGAGACGGGCCTGCAAGAAGCTCTGTGGTCGAGGTGACCTTGGAGGAGGTGGATCTGGATGGAGCTGCTGTTGCTCCATGCAACTGCAGAGCTGGTTTCCCTACTCTGGGCTGCTCTGAGCCCCACAACTCTAGCATTATTATCTCGAAACACTGCTGGCTTTAGTTAATGGTTTGTACAGAGCTCCTGGTGTAACTGGTACCAGAGCCAGGAAAATACTTCTCCATCATTCTCTTTACTTGATCTCTGCTAGCACACAGTCCTTGAAGGGAATGGTCTGAAGAGTCTCCTTGGTGAGGAGCAATTGTCCCAGGTTCATGCTTGCTGAAGTGGCCTCTAAAAGACAATGAGTTTTAGAAAAGAGTGAGAAGTTGCCCTGTTCATATTCCAGAGACAAGAGTGTCCCCAGGTGTGCCTAGAACGACATGTTTCCTGCAGTCCTGCAGAGTCACAGAACTGGCACAGGTTCTTCACTGCTTTTCCAGTGAGATGAATAGGATAACAAAACAAAACAGAGTAACATTTGCAAATAGCTGGACTTTCAGGTGCCATCCTACTCTTTCAGTAAAAGAGTTTTACTGAAAGTGTTATTGAAAGGTGTTTTGGGAAAAAGAGAGAAACTGAAGGAAGCTGATGCCTCATGAAGATGTCCCTTCTTCTTTGGTTGGCCTCCATAATAATCACTCCTGTTTCCATAGTGAATTCCATCTGTGACTCTCAAGTTACTAATTGAATAGTAATGAAATAGGTGCTTGCAGATTCCATTGGAGGATATTCTGCATATTCTTTTATGTACCAGTATTAAATATAGGAATAATGCACAAGTGATTCTCTTCTTATTTTTAAATCAGCTCTCTCCTTTCTCCTTCCATTGTTGTCTGCTAACCCTGAATATTGTACTTGAGCATGAGTGCTGAATATATGCTCCTTCTACATGGTGGAAAAAATTCAGAGAAGAGATTATACTCCAGATGTTTCTATTATTTGTGCAATTTATTACAGAGCTGTAACTCCATGTATCTGTAAGGGCCCAGCTAGCTTAGTTTGAAACACAGTGTTTACAATGTGTCTTCAGTGCAAAACAGCCGGTCATTTTGAATAGGCAGAGGGAGGCTGGGTATTAATAGATTTTCTTTTATGGCAGTTCTAAATAATTTAGGTTAATGAAGACTGCCTTATATTATTTATATGATGGAGGTGTGGAATAGCTTAAATACTAACTGTGGCCTTCATGGAAGGTCTTCATGGATGGTGGAAAACCAAATGAGCACAGGTAGGCAAACTCTTCAGATTGTGTAGTGATACACTAATCCGAACAGGTATTTTACATGTAAAGGAGGAGACTTTGAAATATTGCAAAGGGAAATTAAAAAACAAACAAACAAACAACCCCGCAATGTAGTTAAATATTGAGACTCTACAGCTGCAGTAAAAAGTGAAGGAATTCCGTTTCAGCAATTTCCACTGTAAATGAATGCAACATTAATAGTATATAAAAAAAGTCTCCTTCCAGCTCCTTAACTTAATTCCATCTGTCACTTCTCTGTAGTATATATAGGATTAAGCTCACTCAGCTCTTATTATGGCAAAATCGTCATTTAGAATCCAAATTTTATGGAGGCAGGAGATCCTTTGGGCAGCCTAAATTTATGGACAGGCAAGTTAAAGGAGAGAAAAGAGCAATTATTGAATCACAAGCTGGTGTTTTTTAAAATTGTTTTTCTTTCATCACTTTTCTGTGTTGGATTTGGTTCACTACACCATGCTTCTCTTCTAGTATATTTTTCTGACACTCATTGTTTTTCTTCATTTTAGAAAAAGTCCTCTTTAGTAACCTTTGTTTCTTAATTAAATTATCTTGTCCTCTTTTTACAATGGGCAGGTTGTTTTGTTTTCAGTTACTCTGGCTATTACTGGACCCATTTCAGTTCAAGGAAAGGGACTACAGTCACCTGATTTTATCTCCTATTGCAACATCACATGATGCTTTTGTAGAGATTCATTTTTCTCGAGGAGGATTTTGCTTTAGCAAGGATGGTGTCTGAATAGAATTCTCTATTAATTATATTCCTTAACACCATTTGCCAGAATTAAAGCTGTCAATTTTCTTCTGTGAGGATCAAGAATAATGTTCTTGGGCCATGCTAATAATCTGTGCTGCTAAATGAATTTTGTTCCAAAGTTGGAATAATTAGAAAAATGTAATTATATTTTGTTTTTTATTAAAAAAGGGTTAGGTCATAGCTATAAATCATTGATAGAGAATGTTACCAGTTTCTTTGTCTGTTTGTGTAATATATGTGGCATAATATTTGCCCAGAACCAAGGAGGAGGTTAGATAGGAAAACAGGAGGTCACTGACCACCTGTTTTATGTGTCAAATGAAAATGAGAAACTGGCTGAGTTCCATATATGCATCTCGGTCTAAACCTACATTCCTTGACTTGAATGTATTTGTGAGCTGTTAGGCCAACTTTTGTAATTTTATTTTGAGTCTTGGGACATTTGAAGAAAAGTTCGCAGTATTCAAACAAAAGTAATTGGGTTATAGGAGTAAAGAGATAATATTCCATGACTTAAGGAGTAGAGGATGTTGGACAAAATGACTGTGGAGCTCTATTTGGCTTTACAATCTATCTAATATTTTTTGTAGCTGTTAGTCTAATGATCAAACAATCAAAAAATCAAAATAGTGTTAAACTCTTATTGAAGAGCAAAGGGCTACCTAAGCAGGTCACAGTGGCTGGCAAACTAGAAGGAGTCACATTTTGGTTTTATCTTTGCAATCTTAAGATTTTTAATTCATAATATTTGTGGCAGGAAGAGGGAGTGGATATTGATCATGTTCAGCTCCTTTTTTTGAAGATTTTATCTTTAGTTTTAGTTTATGCACTGTCTTTAGGTAGTTTCTTTATTCGTATCTCTTGAAGGTCAAGCTTCCAGTTCTGTGCTAATATTTTTTATTTTCAGGACATGGTGCTTTCCTGTCTCATGACGCGTACAATAATGTGTCATCAGAGGGGTGAATGAAGAGCATTTGCTGATAAAAAATGAATAAGCATTTCCAAAAGTATATTAATGTAGGTAGAGCACTTTCAAAAATTTCCAAAAATGAAGGGGGAAAAGAATGGAGCCTTATCATAATATACTCTTTTCCTTTGTGGTTGTAAGACTTAAGATCTTAAGAAATGGAATTAATGTTAATTCATAAAATCAGGAAGCACTAGAGAACAAACTTAAGTTAGATTATTTTCTTTTCATTTGGTGCTGTTGCATTTTCTTTCAACTTGGTGTCATGAATATTGAATGTAAATTATTAAATATATTTCAGTTCCACCCAACAAGAAAGCAGTGCTCTAAATAATAGTGTAAATCATATAAATTGCCTAATAACTTTAGACTGTAAGGAAACTTGTACTTTAAGTCAGCTATCAACAAACTGCAGAATACCTAAACATTGTAGAAGTTCAAATATTTGAGAATAGGTGGATTTGACTTTCTTTTCATATGGTTACTATGAAAGATAAAGACAGCATCAAACCACATAAAATGGTCAAAGCATGAAACTCTGCAACTGGAGTTGTCCAAACATGCAAGATTGTTTTAACAGTGTTTGTTTTCTTTCAGCATGAAAATTTGTAGCCCCCAGAAGACTTCCAGTTGTTTTAACAGCGAGCTTGGTAGTTATTTCACTTTTGTCTCTCTTTAAGGTTTTCCAGTGGAAGACTCAGCTCTAGGTGATGAACAAAGTGTTGAGGGAACATTAAGAAAGCATGTTGCACAAAATAACTGCATTTCATGGCTTTTCTTATTTTGATATATTTTTTTAAACTTTGGTCCTTTAGAGTAAATAGCTCATCTTACTACACCTTCTGGCAGACTCCTGCTTCAAGCATGACCATTGCGTAGTGTCCTTCCATTATGTGGCCTCAGTATTAGCAAACTGTTGGCTGTACTCCCAAGTTTGGCACCTAGGGATAGCACATATAACAAAGAGTTGTGATGGGATTCAAAATGTGTTTGGAGTCAAAGAACTTTAGCCACAAAGAACTTTAGAACTATGGAGCAGACCCAGACAACATGAGTTGAGGAGGGGCAGGTCCTGTCTAACCAACCTGATCTCTTTTTATGATCAGGTGACCTGCCTGGTGGATGAGGGGAAGGCTGTGGATGTGGTCTATCTGGACTTCAGCAAAGCCTTTGACACCATCTCCCACAGCATACTCCTGAAAAAGCTGGCAGCCCATGGCTTGGACAGGGGCACTCTGTGCTGGGTCAGGAACTGGCTGGAGGGCTGGGCCCAGAGAGTGGTGGTGAACGGTGCTGCATCCAGTTGGAGGCCAGACACTAGTGGTGTCCCCCAGGGATCAGTGTAGGGCCCAGTTCTGTTTAATATCTTTACTGATGATCTGGATGAGGGGATTGAGTGTACCATTAGCAAATTTGCAGATGACACCCTGCTGATGGGGAGTGTTGATCCTGCTGGAAGGCAGGAGGGCTCTTCAGAGGGACCTGAATAAGCAGGAGAGATGGTCTGATTCCAACGGGATGAGGTTCAACAAGGCCAAGTGCCGGGTCCTACACTTTGGTCACAACAACCCCCTGCAGCGCTACAGGCTGGGCACAGAGTGGCTGGAGAGCAGCCAGGCAGAAAGGGACCTGGGAGTTTGGATACACAGGAAGCTGAACATGAGCCAGCAGTGTGCCCAGGTGGCCAAGAAGGCCAATGGCATCCTGGCCTGGATCAGGAACAGTGTGACCAGCAGGTCCAAGGAAGTGATTCTTCCCCTGTACTCAGAGCTGGTGAGGCCACACCTGGAGTACTGTGTCCAGTTCTGGGCCCCTCAGTTCAGGAAGAATGTAGAAGTGGTGGAGCAGGTCCAGAGAAGAGCAACAAGGCTGATGAATGGACTCGAGCACAAGTCCTCTGAGGAGAGGCTGAGGGAGCTGGGGTTGTTTAGCCTGGAGAAGAGGAAGCTCAAGGGAGACAAACTCCCTGAAAGGAGGTTGTAGCCAGGTGGGAGTCAATCTCTTCTCCCAGCAACTATCAGTAAGACAAGAGGGCACGATCTTAAGCAGTGTGAGGAGAGGTTTAGGTTGGATATTAGGAAGAAATTTTTTATAGAGAGAGTAACCAGCGATTGGAATGGGCTGCCTAGGGAGGTGGTGAATTCTCCATCCCTGGACGTTTTTAGGATGAGACTGGATGTGGCACTTAGTGCCATGGTCTAGTAACCACAGCGGTGTTGGATCAAGGGTTGGACTTGATGATCTCAGAGGTCTTTTCCAACGCGGCTGATTCTATGATTCTATGGTTTGCTGTCACTGCAGTGGTGGTATTGACAGTGCAATGATATACATTGCCTTCTGCATGTGTTCTGCAGTTTTACTAAAAAAAATTAGTAAAATCAGTCACAGAACAGCAGTACATCATCCCAAAAGATAGATTTTTTTTCAGAGAAATAGATTAATGAAAGTTTTAGCATTCATGCTTGCCACTCAGCAATTAGACATTCTTGCAGTTTACAATACAAGCAAAAAGGAGACAAAAAAAGACAAAGTCTGAATTTGTCTCTTGTGTTAGTTTCAAACTCATAGTGTCAGCTTCAGAATTGTACTTCTTACTGCTTGTTTTCTGAAATCAAGAAATACCAAGAACAAACATTTATTTTAAAGTATTAAAAACTCAAAGACAAAATCCAAAAAAGCCTCACCATTTCTGTGCTGACAAAAATGGCAAAAGCATACATGCAAAATGCATATTTGATTTTTTAAAAACTTAATCATTTCCTACTGCAATGTATTTGATTAGTATTGCAGATAGAGAAATGTGCCTACTTTCAGCATGCTCTAACGAGTGGTTTTTTAAACATTAGAAATTAGATGCTTTGTGACATTCTTTTAAAATCTCTGGCATAACAATATAAGTATTTGGCAGTGAGGATTAGAATTTTTGTAGTGATACAAGGCTATGTTCAAACTACTGGCTGTAAGAACCTGGCTTCTGAGAGACATAGCTGCTTTTCTTTGCTGACTTTATTGAGAGATAGAAATTTGAAACGTTTTATGTAGGATTTTTCAACAGTTTGCCATGCTATTGAATTAAAATGCCATAGGAGTTGTGATAACTAAATTGAACTCCTATAGTTTGCATTCTTAATATGGCCCTCAGGGCAAGTTCACAAAACAAAGAAAAAAAAGAACCACTTAATGATGCAAATGAGCTCCCCATAGTAATGTAGGTGTCTGATTTCTTAGCAATTGGAATTGCTAAATTCCTTGACAATTCTGCCTTTGCAGAGTATACTGTCCACTGAACAAATCTTTTCTAGAATTTAACTGCTTTTGCATGCTCTGCCATGGATGGATTTGGGTCTGAGTCTGGGTACTGGACCCTGTGTTCTCAGCAGTCCTTCCTGCTGATCTTAGAAGTGAAAATTGGTGAGATATAAACTGCAACCTGGAACTGAAGACTTGTTTCAGAGGCAGAAAAAAGTGTACGTAGGGCAGAGACTCAAACTGGATGAGCAAGGGAGTTGCAGTTGGGAGCAGGTGGAGAGAACAAAATAGACTATGGAGGGAAATTGGTGCTGGATGCTGAAGAAGGCAATGGGCCTATCATTCTATCACCAACCTATTTTTAGAATGTACATCTTTATAATAATTTGTACATATTAAACTAAAGGATTCCTTTCTACCCTGAGGACTTTTTAAGATCTCTACTCATTGTATCACACAGGGATCCTAACTCCCCATCTTCCATTAGACAACCTCTTTCCCTTCTCACCAACACTACAAAAGGTGAATCAGGGGACTCAATTATTAGAAACCACAACATCATATTTTAGCAAGGAATGAAAAAAGCTTGTGTATTTTTTTTACCTCTGGGTTGTATATTTAAGGAAAATAGGTAGAAAAGAATATGCCATAATACCCTGTATTTACAAATCACGAGTATGCTTTGTATTTGTGAAGAATAAGGAAAAAAGAGATTCTGTTTTCTTGTTCTTATGCAGATATAATTATGCTGGCTAAGGTCATAAGGTAGTTTTTTGTTTTTATGTTTTTCTGATGTAGTTATTCAAAATGAGATGTTTCGATGTAGTTATGCTGGATATGGGGGTGCATTATTTCAACTTAACTTATTTCCTCATTCATACATAACAACACTAGAGCATTATTAGTCCCATGCATAGACTGTGGTCTGTTTCGGTTTTAGCTACAGTTGTATAATGAAAGGGGTTGATAAGCAAAGCTAATGAATATAAGGGCCAAGCTCACGTAAGGTAGAGAAATCCAGGAAGGGCATTTATAACTGACATCTAAAAGCACTGTGGTGTTTTCTCTCAGTCACTTAATATGTCAGTGTTGCTTGACTGGCATTTCCTCTGTTTCTGTGACTCCAGGTCCATGCTTGAGCATGCTTCCTCTGGTGCAGTTCCACTGGGTTAAAAGGGGTAACTCGTGGTTTACACTCAGTAATGGCTGAAGAGATTCTTTTGACTGCTTCTCAAGACTCAGTTAGTTAGTCTTTTGGATCGCTTGCTTTGACTTGCCTGATTAAGTTAAATGGAAATTATTTTTCATAATGATTATCAAAATGATTTCTCTGTTTGAAATAAATACTTTAATGTGTCCATCTTCTCTGTTCTTCCTGTCTTTATTTCTGTGAAAGATTTGTCCTTCTCCCCATTTATTAGAATAAAAAAACTCAAGGTAAAGTAGCAAGTTACTATTCTGCTCTGCTCATCCTACTGGCATACTGGGTTTTCCACACAAAAACTGGAAACTCTGAGACATGTTCACTTGTAGGACAGCTTTTATATGGCACAACTGATGCTCATCCATAGTAACCAATATTTATATTTTACCATGCTATTTTTATATTTAGAGTTATAAATGTTTGCATTCTTTATCCTTCTGGTTTTTAATTCTGCCTCTCAGTTGTCATTATTAAGGTACAAAAAAAATGTAGCCTTATAATAATGACAAATGTAGAAGGTGAAAACAGAGTAGAAGGGAGAGACATTAACCTAAGGAAATATTTTGAAGAATTTCACAGAGGCATATATCTTCAAGCTAGCAGAAGTGAAATGATGTGTTATATTTTCAGAGTGGGTTTTAGTTGTCTTCAGATTTTTTAAATTTTTTTGTTTGTTTGTTTTTGAGAAACGAACAGAGAGAATGTTGGCCTTTGCTTTTATGATTTCTGTATGCTAATTGTAGGCCATAGCAAGGTTTTTGTTGCTGATGAGTAGTTGTGTTGTAATAGGATACAAAAGCCTGTCATTTCCACAATTAAAGTAGATTCTTCTTCTGAATGGAATAGCATAGAAAGGGGTTAATGAAACAAGATGTTGCTTTACTAGATAATAAGCTTGTGTTTCTGGATACACTTTGGCATTGCTGAAATACTGTATATGTAAAATGGTGACTTAAGTAATATTGTTCTCAATGCAAATGTATTTTAGCTTTAAGACTATGATTTTATTTTTTTGTATCTGTTTTCTGAAAAATTAGCAAAGCTACTGTAGGTTGACATATCCAAACTTACTTTGAAATTATTATACTTATATTGATAGTTTAATTGCACTGAATGATATGTTTTATTAAGGATCTAGGATCTAGGATATATTAAGTTTTTAACTTAAATAAGGTAGTTACAATTCTTTTCCTTACTATTTTTTCTTTCCCCCCATTTAGCAGTTTTATCCCTAATGTATAGCTACAGTAATTTTTACAGGCAGGACTATAGTCTTGTGATACCTAAATTAGCCACCTAAATTAGGATCTCTAATTTCTGTGTTACTGTATCCTGGGTAAGTAGGTTGTTATCTCTTAATAACTGAAGCTTAAATCCTACTTTTAAATCAATCCTCTCTACTAACCAACATGTACTGGATGAAACCAGAAGTTATAACTGTATGCTGAACAGCCTATTTTGTGAGTACTTTGAACAGCAGTTAGAGTTGTTTTATTAGCAGAGAATCTTACATTCTGCTGTTGTCTCAAGAAAACATCTACTTCCTTCTCATTATGGCATCTGAATATACAAAAGTGAGTAGATAGTTTTCTAATAGTAATAATTGTGTATACCTATATACAAGTACACAAGGTGATATGAAAAGAGGAAGAACTATGTGCAACATGGTGCATACGGGGAGGTGAAGTGGGGAAATGAGGAAAGCACTGGAAGAGATAGTGCCTGTATATTGCTTTGATGTTTTGGGAGGTTCTAGTATTGCAGTATGGTATTTACATCCTATAGTGATCTGCCAGGGGTACCATATATACATGTGTATGTATTTTTCATATGATCCTTTTGACCTCTTAGGAACAGTTCTATGACCAGCTGCATAGAAAGAATAGTGGATACAGATGGGTGATGGCAGTACAAGAAACAGTGGGATTGAATGCTTGAAGAGGACGTTTCGGTGCCATTACTTTGACTTGGCATGTGAATCGTCAGAAACAAAAGAATGATTCTTTAATCATCATTTAATAGTAAATTTAACCCTCCTAAATATTGAAGGACTTCTGTAATCAAGGAAGTTTTCATTCATCCAACCAAAGCAGAGCAGGTTCTATTTTCATGTGTCAAGTGGCTAAGGTTATTTGCTTCATAGGAATTCATGCTGCTCCAAAAGGGGAGTTTGAACTGTTTGGTCAATCCCTGCTGTGTTCATTAACTTAAGTGTGTTTGCTTCTGTTACCCCACTGAGAAGGGAATGGGTTTTGTTTGTCTTCGTAAGAGATCGGACCTGAATTATTTAACCAAACCCCACTGAGCACAGAACCTTTTGTATTTGGTTGAACTCATGCTCCCAGGCTCATTTACATCTGCTCCTGTGACCTTGTCAGAGGGAATCCCTGTTTGTTTCTTTGTTTGATAGAACTGTTTATCTGGGCCCTTCTGAGTATAGAAATGGGCTGCTTACTTGCTGCTGCATGAGAACCATGAGAGACTGTCGCTCGTCCTAAAGAGAGAAGGGCATATCCAAGGTGGTTTTTTTGATTATTTTTTTCCCTTCAGAGAACTGGTAATTTCCTGTCTTAGAGCATGTAGCAGTGATTTTTTTAAGCAGCAGTAGGGAAGGCTGATGACAGCAGTGAGAAGACGCAAGGTCTTGAAGGTAGAGGAAGAAGAAAGGTGATATAAGGTTTCAGGCTGCTGGGCTTTAATCCTCAAGATAGTCCTCAATGTACTGACTCATTTTCTGCCCTGCTTTTTAGGAGAGCCATAGCAGCATAAGCTACCTAAAAAACCCTCTGTGCCTCAACGTGGAGGCTGTCAAAGGACTGCATTTAATTTCAATCCTAAAATTCAACAGCATAATTAGAATAGATTGAACAGTTCTGTTGTGGACATGGGGCTGACTTTTGAGAGATGTTTTGTGTTAGTGCTAGGGTCACCATCTTTAAAATAACTTCATGCATAAAATAGCTACTGTAGAGCTACAGTGAAACTGTACGTTGATCTGCTTCTTTTAGCTGTGGCAGCTTAAAGTGTTGTATTTGTCTCAAATAGACATACTTAGAGTGGCTTGAAAGAAGCTGATTAGTCCAGAGAGAAAAAAAAAAAGTGAGCGGTAAGGGAAAGGTGCTGCTGTTGCAGTATTGAGGCCTGCTGGGAGTTGCATAAAATGTATCTGTCTCCTGAGGAGCCTCAGTTGGCAGGATTTGTGTGGATTTCTGCCCATAAAAAGAAGCCTGCTTTACCCTTGTAGATACTACAGTAAAGGATTGATCCCTCAGGGGTGAAAACTTCTACCAAAACAGCTGCCTCTCTAGGCAAACTAGAAAGACATTATACTACACTCTTTAACCACTAGGGTTTATATCTCCTTGTCGTTAAACAAAATTATTTCATCAATTGCTCAGTATTTTTATCACTATGCTTATATGTTTAAGTAATATATACCCTAGTCATTTTCCCACTATAACATAGACCTACACTTATTGCTTACTTTTTTTAAATGCCTCTCTTAATCATGATCCAAATCCAGATTAAAAGCTGAGTGTACCTCCAAAAATATAACACATAATTAGCAACTTACATATCTGTACATAGATCATAAACTTTCAAGTTAGAGAACATTTTCTTGCAGGTGGGAAACAAGTAGTTTTGGTTAACATAGTAACTGTGCAACAACAAGGAGTGCTAAGTTGAAGGTAAGAGTTACAGGCTTTCACAATTTTTACCATTAAAAATCAATATGCCAACAAAGGCAGTAGTACCACTGCATTCAGGTTCATTATCCTTTTCACTTGTATTTTGCAATGTCCTCATAGCATCCTCTCCCCTCCGAAGAACACAGTTTAGTTTCTAATACTCAGTAAGTCTCATGAGTGCACTCAGTTTCACTGAACTAGGCTCACATACATTATTTGATCTGACTAGAAAAAGATATTTTTCTACTCAAAAAAAAATACTCACAGAATGCTTTCCCACAGATAACTTGTGAAAGACAAGGGAATGGATTTGGTACAAGCATCTAAAGTGATCTGAGGAAAACAGAAAACTTACAGTCATATATTAGTGACTTGGACATATTTGGTCTTCATGAACTACTTCAGTGTTTTAAAGAACTGAGAATGTTAGTGGACAAGTTTATACTTCTTTATTTAAAGCTTTAGGTGATATTCAAATAAGCACAGCTAAACTCTGCCCTGGTAGAGTAGCCTTAAAAGTTACTTTTAAGGTATTGCATCTATGTATTCATATATGTACATTTAAATACAAGATAGTGAGGACAACTGAAGGGAAACCAAGGAACCAGGGGAAATGAGAGCTAATGTGCAGATAGTGAGAAGGAAATACTGCTATTGCTCTTTAACCTCTATATTTGCAACTTGTTAACCCATCGGTGTGTTTGGATAATTCTGAAGGGTGGTATACAATAGGGGAGTTATTGCCATTTTGGAGACTGATGAGAAAATCTGTATTTCACATTGCCCAGGTACAGCAGGTCTGGTCTGCTGTTCTACATTCATGGTTCCTTACGGTTTTCTCCATTCACTCCTTACTATCTCAAGTCTACCCACTGAAAAAGAATGCTTACACAGAAACAAACAGCCCAAAAGCTGGCATGTTGGGCAATGTGACATGCAGCATACTTTTCTGATTTGAATTTCCTTCATACTTAACACACACTGTCACACCCTACGGCATATCTTATTACTCAAACTCTTGTGTATCTGCAGTTATCTAAGTCAACAAAACTTCAGACCTGCATGATAATACTTTTCAAATAATTCACAGAGAATAGGTTTTAAATTAATATTGCTCCCCCACCCCTTTCTTCTGCAAATGGATCTTCTATGGAATACTTGAACTTATTCAAAAAGATGTGGCAGTATCTTAGGCAAGCAGTTACTGGGTTTTTTGGTAAGTTTTGAGCTGTCTCTGATGCATATTTGGTATCTACATCATCAGAGACAGCCCTAGCTATTTTGTTGCCTGAATAAAATATATTCTGCTGCCTCTTTTCCACATCTGTCAAAAATAAATTGTATTTCATACCAGGTACTTTTATAGAACTTTGGAATGCCACATATTCAGATACTATAAAAGACAGTTTCACAAAATTCCATAAAAATATGAGACATTAGTAGTATTTATCATTTTATCATTATGAAAATTAATGTCTTTGTAACAATTTAATCAGTACAGTCACAAATTGGCTCTAAAAATGCTGCCTCTCCACTTCTAAAGCTCTGGGCAACTGTCCAACCTTTACATAAGATAAGCTGCCCTCTATGTTGTTCTGTAAGGCATTGAATGTTATTTCAAGTTTTAATGGGATGGTTTATGCAGTGAAGTAGTTGACTAAATTGTGAATTAAAATTGCACATATGAAATTTGTCACTTTTTGTCTTACAAGACATAGATTTGCTTTCTTATGTTTTTTTACATAAGATTTGAGTTGAATATTTACTTTCAAAAAAGATAGTATTAGCTGTCTATGGTATGTAAATAAAGCAGTTTATCTGCACCTTCCATAAATTTTCTTCTATACAGCCATGATAGCTACAAAAATGCTTGTGATGTAACATTCCTGAGTTACACATTTTACAAACACAGAGACAAAATATAGATATTGCAGCACATGCTTTTCAGAGACTCATTACTCAGCTAAACTGAATGTATTTTTCTCAGCAATACAGGAAAGATTGCAAAGTTTCAGATTTCAACAGTATGCTGTTAAACTGTGGATCTGTTCAAAAGAAAATGAAAAGAACATTTTTAGAATCCAGAACATACATTTTTTTCACTGTCTTGTTTCGTAAGAGCTAAATAAACAAACAGAGTAACCCTTGTCTTGCCCAAAACACTTAAGATTTAAAAGCACTGAAATGAAAGAAGGAACTGGGTCACTGTTTTCAGTCCACTGCAGTACTGAGAAACTGTACTATGAACATATAGGGCTGGGTTCATCCGAATACAGAGTTCAGTATCATGTGTATCTATACTTGAGCAATTTATCTAGATATACTTTATATAATGGAGACATTTAGGCACTATCGTTTCATTATAGATTAGATGTCTTTAACAGGTTAGTGAGAGGTGTCCCAGAACTTCACTTCTGTCCATTGACTGTAAGTGGAATCTAGGTATCCAGATCACATGCAGATGTCAGCACTGTCAGTGTCAAAATATGGCTGTGATGAATCCTGCCCTTAAATCAGACAAAGTCACAAATTGTGTGTAAACCAAAGAATATCTTGCAGAGCTGTATTACAAGCTAAAATCTTCCCTAAATTGTGTAAAGCTAGAGTATATACTGGTAGAAGAAACAGGAGAAATGGAGATTATCACCCAATAATTGAGGTCTTGCAGGGGATTAGACCAAAAAAACATTTAGAAATTCACACCAACAGAAAACAGTTTACAATCAAACCTCCATTATTAGAACAAAGCTCTGTATAGCTTTAGGTACTGTTGCCACTGAGAACGTAAAGCATTCTTTCAGGAAGACCAACATCCTTGGATTGTAGCTGAAATAAAAATTGTACTGCAATATTAACAGTATCACTTGACTTTATGCAAAAAATATTATTTATTTTAAAGTGTCTATTAATAAACAGACATTGTACTTGAACAGATGAGCTGAAGTTCAGATCAGCATCCAGACTAAATGGTTATGATGAGCTTACTTCAATTGTACCACTTAATTCTCATGATCCTGGAAGAAAATCTCAGTCTCCTTCCAGGAAGGAATAGGTACATTTAATATGTGCCTATGCTTCAGTAAACCAGCTACCTCTAGGCACCTTTCTCAGAGGAGCTCTCGAGTAGCCGGATTTGTATTATATGTAAAACTCCACTGCCATTATTATTCACAAATACACTGCAATATTAGTCTCATATGATATGGTGAGTTGAGTAATAGCCCTCTTGGTATTGATACATTTTTATAGACAATGGTCCAAGACAGTATTAACTTTTGTTTTTGTCAAGTTCAAACTGACAGTGAACTGCAGGCTAGCTGCCTGCCACTGGCATGCCCTGTGCCAATTAGCACTGTCACTCAGAAGCATACTTTAGCATTAGTTCTGACCTTCTACCTCACACTCAGTTCCCTGAATTTAGAAGCTCAGCTTTGGTGTGGGCACAGATTTTAGCCCTTCTCATTGCTTTCTGAAGTGGATGGACAAAAGACAGCTATAGTCCCTCACCGTGATGCCAAGCTGGTGCTGTGCTGTGCTTGTTCATGTGGACCATGTGGTCAGCATCCCTAGAAGACATCTGCAGGCTCACTTGTCCAGGGACGCTGCCATGGTATCAGTTAGTTATTCCTCTTTCTGTGGTTGTTTCTCACAGATTCATAAATCTTGAGGCCAGAGATGATTTTCTGTTCCCCTTCCTGGGGTGGGATGGGGATCCTGTGGAAGGAAGAGCCTACTACTGAAGGGCACAGCAGGGGAGAGCAGCTTTGCTGACACGAGTGAGAAGCTGTACCTGGGACTAAACACAAGTTGTCAAAATCTAACAGAAGGTGTCCAGCAATAACAATACCTCCCTTCCTACTTCTCTCCAATAATAGGAAACATGGTATTGTTGTCACCACAGGGTCTCTGTCAGAATTCAGCAACCCATGTTTACTTTCTTTGTAGTTCTCTTCTTATGTACTTGTGTCAGCAAACACGTTCCCTTCCTGCAGTTGTCCTCAGTGCTGAGATGAACACCCCTTGCAAGTAGTCCTCCCCATAGTTTGGCATTAGAGGCTCACCTATCACTCCCATGCATTATCTCCAGTATATTTCACCCTTTCTGAAGGAACTGTTTCAGATTCAAATTAAAGTTTTAGACAGTACAGAGATCAATTAAATGATAATGCTTTCTCATGATAAGGCTGGTCTTTCTCTTTAAGCAACTTTCTATTGGGTGAGCTTCCAGGAATTCAAGACCTTATCTCACTTTTAATGTGAGACTGCCACAGCCCTTAGAAATGCAGTTCATCATTAGCATCATTATTTTCAGATAAACTAAAAAATATATTGTGGAAATTGCTTTTTTTTTCTCTGTGAACATTCAAAGTGGTGGGCAGTGAAAGTAACAGCAGTTTGCTGTTACATAAAATCTCTCCTAGACACTGCCAAAATTCTCCAACAAAGCACTTCTAAGAGCTTTGAGGCTTTAATATCAGTTGTTCAGTGAATATCTAGGACAAGAAAAAGTTTAATTTTTTCCAACCTAAGTCATCAAAATGTTTTTCTGTTTCCTTTGGCCAGGCAGTTTCATCCTTTCCAGCGTTTCTTGGGACAAAGCCAGTATGGTGTCTGAGACTGATGAAAAATAACAGTTGCCAGGACATATATACCTTGTTAACAAAATAGTTAAGGTCACTTTTGTAATTAAAAAGGAAAGGCTTTTGATGTGAACTTTAAAAAGCATTTTGCTCATAATTATTGAATGAATGTATGATCTGGTATAAGGTACAACCTGCCTTCTAAATATGCATTTATTTTATCAGTTTTGCAGATGATTCCATTTTCTCTTCTATACAAAAATAATGAGTCTTTGTAAAATTGAAGAAATAATGGAAAATAATTTTTGGAGCTCTGCAGCAAATTCTGCATTATCTCCAGCAAAATACAGCTTTTTTAATACTGTCCTGATTAGCATTGCTTATTAATACAAAGTTTCTAATTACTCTATAAAGCCTAGTGCAGTATTTTGTACTATGACTGTTAAAGGAGCAACCTAAAAAAGTTTAAGTTAATTGCTTGTTTACTGTTATTTGCTGGACAATTTTGTTTAAATGAGAAAAAAATTGGACTTTTGCAACACGTTAGTTGCGGTGAATGCCTCTAATTTTACTTTTAAGCTTTTTCTCATGGTCTTTAGAGCATTTTTATTACATTTTTAATTTGTTGAACAAATTAGTATTAATGCTGATCTTAAATTACTGTAGGTTTTAAAAGGCAGGTTCACAACCAGCATCACCATACATGCTGAGTTCCCGTAGCATTAGACACAAACTATGTTCAAGGTCCCCAGATATTAGCACTCATTTAAAAGGCTATAGCATCTAAAAAAAATTTTGAATCTGCATTGAGGATGATAAGGAAAAATCCTTCATGTCAGACAAAGAAACTGTGAAAAAAACCCTAAACAGACAATGTAGCATTTATAGAACAAGGATGCCCTTCTGTGCAATTGTGTTCTGAATGGTGAGCTTCACCATAACCTCTTGTGCCTCAGTAATTTGAGATGCTTGTTGGTTTGGCAATTGGTCACACAAAATAAACCATCCAAACATCATGTGTGGTAATCAGCCAATCAGGTCTCCAAAGAGTCTTTAAATGTTCAAACTGAACAACGGCTCTGTATCTGTCAAATTCAGATTATTGTCTTGGACAGCAGCTCTCTGCCAGGTAATGTGCTGTTTTTCTATTCCCTTTTAGCTTTATTTAGTAGCAATAGGTAGTTTTAGATTACTGTGGTAATTCATGCAAAACTAATTGACTAATTAAGTGCAAGACAAGTCAATGCACCAGTGCGTTACACAATATTTGCTGTTGGGTTTTAATGCTTATCTAACATGTATTGATGAAAGAGTCTGAAGCACTTCAAAGAAGAAATATTCTTATACTCTGTCTACTCCTAAAAAGTTCTGACAGGGATTAAGGACTGAATGGTGACAATTCCCGGTCTTGCCAGGCTTTATAGATTTGATGGACATTTTTTGTTCATATATGTTGCCAACATTTCTGAGAAAATAAAGACTTCAAAGAAGAGTCTTCTGAAGACAAACTTAAAAGAAAGGGAAGCTTCAGTATATCTCAAATCAGATAGGGAGAGTTAATCCCACGTGTTTTGAAGTAACATGTCATTTATAAATGCAACATCAATTTTACTTACAAGTCTTCATGATAAACATCTTATTTTCATAAGAATTTAGGAGGGCATCAATAACATAATCCCCTTGCATGAAACCAAGGGATGGAATGAAGGCTATTCAGCCTTGCTGAGGACTTACACAGATAGTTCTTCTGCAACACCAGAGATTTTTATAATAAAGGATGAAAGGTTGCTTTAAAGCAAACAACATGACAACATGGGGGTGTATTTTACTGACACAAGTAACTCTGTTTCGGTCTTTTGCAATTTCCTGACTCAGTGTCCTATTCCTCTTTTCAGCTGTAGACACTTAAAAATTATTAGATTCCTGAGAATCAAGTGCAAAAGTAATTTCCAATTCTGTTTTTTCATATATAACAGCCCCTCTAAAATCTCCAACCAACCTAAACAGGTTTTGCCAATAGTTAGTCCACCAGCAGTTTTACAATGGACATAATTTCGGAGAGAAGTTTGCTGAGTTTATTTCATGGAGATAACCTGGTGATTTTTGGTGCTGTTTTTGTTATCCCTGTTATCAAAGTTTGAAGCCTCAAGGTCTAATTCTTTGTTTACTGAGCTCAAAACTGAGTGCTAAGCTGTCTTTGATTTTACTGGGGTAGGCTGATTGCTTAGAGGCCAGAGTTTTGGCTGTTGTCTTCATGACCCTTCTGATGTCAGAAGCACTGTAGAGGTTTATCAGACAAAAAGATTGTGGACTTAAGTGGGTCATACTGTAAAAAAACCCAAAAGCCAAAACACCTCAATGGTGACAGTTTTCACACTTATTTTCAATTTTATACCTTTCTTTTATATATTTTTATTTGTATTTGCTCATTATATGATTCTCAATAAATCTACATGAAACATTATTCATAAATTGTTTTTAAAAATAAAATATTGGGGAGGTCAAAAAATAGGTAATATTTTGTTTTTCACCAGTGACTGAGACCTTGATGTATATGCATGAAGTTCCACTCTTGTGTAGAACTGATATATTGGAACTCTTCAACACTAAAAATATTCACTTGCCTGCAGTAAAAACAGATGATAACAGAAAGGTATTCCTACAAAGTAATGGTAGAGAGGTCCCCGAGTACTTAGGTAAGGAGTCATGCTTGAACAAATGATTTTTCATAGTGCTGCATGCAACCTTAGTGAGGTTTCAATATGAGGAAAATTCCTTATTCCTTATGTTTGAACTTACCTCCTGGAAAACCCGTTTTTTTCAACTGTCACACAAAATTGATTAATCAGTACAACTCCCTATTCCCTTAAGCAGCTACAAGAAGGAAAGAAATTGAGGCAGGAAAAAAACCCCAACAAATCAACCTGTCTCTTCTCCCCAAAGTCACAGAGAAAAGGAAGCACCATGTTTGATCCACGTAACAGGGGAAAGCAGGAGAGTGAAAGATGTGTATGCAAGGTTGTTTACAGACATATTAAAACAATCACTACATGATGTTTAAACACTGCTTTATGGTGTTTCCACTGAGATGTTCCATTAGTATGTGATGATAATGAATCATGGTAGTACTACACTGCATACACTTCTGGTTTTTTTTCTACCTGTGGATTGCACAGGGAAACAGGGGAGAGAAATTATTTGAAGAATAGAACCAGAATAAAACCCGTAAAATTATAATACTGCTTAGAAATGGGCAAACTTTTCAACACGGCTTTGTTTTGTTTTGTCAATATTATTTTATTCAAGTTAGAAGTGCAGCTTTAAGTATAGTCTTGTGGAGAATGTGAAAGAATGCCTTTAAAAATGTCTCTGGGCAGTGCATATGTGTTGACAAAAGTGGGGCGATTTCTAATACTTTTTTTTTTCACTTCTGTAGACATAGCTTGTCTACAGCAACTAATTTGAGAAAGAATATTTTCAACTAAGGAGAGGGATTGAAAAAAGATAAGTGCTTCGTTACTGGTAAGGGTCTCAACATCAATACAGCATCTCAGTTCAGATGGAAATGTTTCTCCCAGATCTTACTCCTACATGCTCAGATGGTAAGTCTTTAGAACAGGGAGAAGTACCATCTGGTGATTCAAAACAATACAAAACTGAAGGAATCAATTTCTTGTAGTTTACAAATAGAACTGGTCATCAGCCTCAAATAAATTGCCATATGTGATGTTAGGCTCTGAAGATCCTTAAAACTGACAAAATATTTGACTATCTCCATCGTCAGATTTCCGTTTAAAATTCTATTCTTTCATTGTACTGCAGCAAATTAATATCATATGTTTAGCAGCAGTAGATCATAATTAATGCATTTCAGTAATCACAAAACTGTCAGTGTATATGATATCTGCTGATACAAGAGCTTTATACCATATATACCCCAATTATATGAATTATTAAAATTATATACATTTATAGTTATATTTTTCCATTTAGATTAGATTTTGAACTTTGATCCATGATTTGTCATTTACACGAATATTATAGAACGTGTGTAAAAGAGTATCAATACTATGTGATGTATGAAGATACTAGAGAAGATAATAGCTTAAAATAATTCTCTTTTAATAATAAGTTAAAAAATATTTGACAGTTTATAAGGTGATGATGCACTGTAGGCCTCAAATTTAAGAACAGAAAGACCATGAAAAAGGAAAAGGTTGGGTTCTGAGTTTGCAGAAAAAGAGAAAACAGATTTCTTTGAAGTCAGGAGCTATTTCAGAAGTTCAGACTGTATACGTATTTCTATAAACAAATCCTTCAGTTTAAAAAGAAAGGAAATACATAATAAAAAAATGACATTTAATGACTATTAGACCAAATCCCTTTTTCTAAATTTGTAATTTGTGTGCTTAAAAAGGATTTACTGCAGAGTTGTGTTTATACATCACGGTTAATATATCATCTTTTTTACTTGAAAGCCTTTTGAAAAGAGAAAAAACACAGAAAAAAATTATCCCATTGAACACTTCTGTATCTGAATAGAATCATAAAGGCGTCTTTTGCATAGAAATTCTAATTATTTGCCAAGTATGAACTTAAGGTCTCTTGTTGTACCCTGTGAAGTTATAACACTTTTTGTGCACAGTACAAAATAGAAATATTTCTCAGCCAAATCCTATTTTGTAATCCCCTTTAACCTGCTTTTTCATTAATTTATATTAGTGCCTTGTAATTTAAACCCTGGTGTGAATCAGCACTACAAATGAATACTGTCTTACATGGTATAGTTAACTTTATCATAGCAGACAGTATCTCTATTTTAAGGAGATAAGATGAGATGATAATTCTTTATATTGACACACAATGACTAGTTGGGTCAGGGTGAGTTTGCATAGTGGAATGAGCTCCCTACAGTTACATCCAGACACCTTGATAATAAGAAGTGTCATGAATGTTTCATTTATTCATTTCTTTCCACTCAGAAGGTCAAAATGAACTGGTATCTTCATTTCTGTTTCTTTAAGTTTTCAAATGAGCTTTACTTTTTCGCTTTCAAGCAATATTTAATTTGAAATATCAAAAGAACAAAATTAAACTCTTGGTGTCTGTACAAAGTTAAGAGAATGAATAAAAGATAAATCCAGTTCATTGCAAATTTCAATAACAACAGTCTAATTTTAATGCAGCTTAACTGTTTTAGAAGTCAATTGATAGTCAAAGCCAATGTTGCCATAAAGCAGAATGACTGAAAGCTATCATCCTTGTGGTGACTGGAAACTGATGATGACCTTTTTGCATCTATCATGTCATTAGAAAATCAAATAATTTTCTTCTTCAAGGACAAAACATCTCAAACTGTCAACAGGTATATCAGTTTCTGTTCATAAAACCTTTCACCTTATCTCAAAGAAACAAAAAAAAGAATTTAAGGAACTAATTAATTCTCAGCACAAACAACAGATCTGGACTATAAATGACTGAATTGCTTAAGGAGTTGATAGACAGTTTAGGATTTCCACATTTGCAAATAAGAATTACTTTTCCATTTTTCAAAATGGTTAACTTTGCAACATGTTGAGGAAATAACTCTAACAGTGGCTGCAAATATGGCAATTTTCTGTGTTTTCTGAAATCTTGACCTGAGGCAGAAGGATAAAATACCAAGAAAACACCACTTTAATGTTTGTTCAGAGAGAAAGGGATGAGTATGTGGCTTTTAGGAATATTTGAGGAGTAGGATTTCTAAGGGAAGGGTAGTGAGGTTTTGTTTGGGTTTTTTCTCCTTAGGTTTCAGGCAAGGTGCAAAGTTTATTCAGGGAAGTAGAATGAAATACAATTCACTCTTTGTGGATTTGCCTTAAAAACATGCAGCATTAAAGAATCTGCTTTATCATTTATTTGAGTAGCTCGTTATTGTGAGAAATAACACATAGTTGTTAGCTACTATCCTTCTCTATGTCATTGTGATTTCACTGTGTCACAGACACAGAGCGGTAAGAATATCTTTGAATTGATTGTGAAGAGCCTTCTGATGTATTTCACTTTAGTCTGGGTGGCTATCTGTGGTGGCTTTATGAAGTATTAATTCATTTTTCCATTCTCCCTCACTGCTGTCAGATTCATTAAGGCTGAAGCACTTTCCCTGGTTGATAGTAAACCTCAGGTATTTGTGAAAGAAGAGTATGATAGAAATGGATATGGCAAAAACCCCTCATGTTTTGGCTGGTGTGTTTGCTTGTAGCGTGCACTTCCTTGGGAATGCAGAGATGGAGACAGGCTGGTTCAGCCTGGCTGCCCAGATTTCTGGTGGGAGGGAAGGCAGGGTGCACACTGAAGCCAGCGCTCCTAGGAGTTAGGAGGTAACTTGCGCACGTGCCTAAGCTGCTGGCTAACCCTTGCCTGAAGACATCTGAATTTGGGTGCCAGGAGAAGAAAAACTGAATCTAGATTATGGCAGGTTGATATAACTTCAGCCTGAGGTCATTATAACTTCAACTAACAGCCTGATGGTGGTGTGCAATGCAGGGAATGACTCTGGGGGTGCATTAGGTCCAGAGAAGGAGGTTGAAAAGCAAAACTAGAACAGGTGACCTGTGAGAAAGAAAGTCTTTTTGAGCCCCTTAATATTTGTCATTTTGCATAAAGGGAATGATGGGAATGATTTCACTTCATGAGGTGAAATCTTGAAACATGCAGTAGAAAGGCAAAAGGACTGAGGAGGTATCTGGGATGAAGAGAGCATGTGTGATATATATCATGAAGAAGACTCCATGAGAAGCAGCCAAAACCCCCTTTTCTTTTGGTGTTTGCTGGATTAGGACAATGGAATGGGGCTACAAGAAAGAAAATCAGCTGTTTTGGGGCACAGTTAGCTGAGCTTATCTACTCAAATGCAGAAATCTTAAAGCTGCAAGAGGAAAAGCTATCCCCCTTCTCTCCCTATAGTTTTATTACAATCTTAAGAGTGGAAGTCAACACTTAAAAAGATTTATTTGGATGAGAGCAAGATTACACCTTCTGCAAATCAGAAGACTAGGCATAGTGTGAGGAGGAAGCAACTTTCTGTTTTATGCACCTTCATCGTCACAAAACAGGCACTTAAAGATAGTGGATACACACTGGACAGAGAAATAAGGAAAAATGGAAAAGAGAGAGGAAATATATGAAAATATTAAAGTGTTAACTACAGTCTATAAAAAACCATTGTGAGATGCATTGCATCTTTCTCATAAGATACATTTTTTTCTGTCCCTCAGTAAGTATTTTCTTGGTTGAAAGTGATGCCATGTTATTAATTTTTGACTTGGCAAGAATGATATAGATCAACAGTATGTACTAACATCTGGCCACATCTGAATTAGTCATGTGATAGCAGTAAGAGAAGAAAATGGCATGCAAATATACATAATTTTAGGCTCAAGGGTCCAGTATTCTTGTGCAATGCTTATTAAACAGACTGACACAGCAGAGACAGTGTTAATATGGGAAAATATATTAGTTCCAAAATAAAAGTTATTAAAATTCAACCAGTAGATGTAAACTCAGGAAAACAGTGCTAGCCCTGTGTGCAATCAAATCATACTGTAAGGCCGATGATTTGGTGGTTGTTGTAGAGTTGAAACAGAAGACTTGAAGTGAAATTGCAGCAGCAAGTCCTTCACAAATAGAAGCATTATACATGTCACAATAAAATAGAACGACACAAATGCAGCTTCATTAGTTATTGCAACTATTCTATCAGCTGAGTCACCAAATTGCTTCTAAAGACTGGGGTAACAGTTAATATCTATTCTTGAAGAGCGTTTAATTTCTAACAGAAAGGCATCTGAAAGGCAATTTAAGCTTAAGTTGATAGAAATGTAGTTTCTTAAAACAGAAGGGAAATGTAGTTTTTTAGCTAAATATAAATTCCTCATCTTTCTTTCCCTGCTAACCATTATGTTGAAGAAGTTGAAAATGTTTCTCCTTCTCTGCCATATTCTGAGATGGAAGGGACCCACAAGGACCATGGAGTCCAACTCTTAAGTGAATGGCCTGTCCAGGGATTGAATCTGTGGCTCGATGTTATCAGCACCATGCTCCAACCAACTGAACTAATTGCGGGGTTATGAAAACCAGTTAATTCTTTTTCTCTCTCAGGTATCTCTTTATCCATCTTTCTTTCTCTCTCTTTTTCTTTCTTGCATGTTTTACCTCAAAGTTACCTGTTGTTATATCAGCACATTTCCTCAAATTTTTTTGTGCTTATTTTAATCTTTTTATCTGTTCTTTATTTATTTTCACCTTGATTTCTTTTTCATCATTTGCACACATATATATTAATAGCCAGAAGTGCCTTACCTATTTAAACAGGTATGAGGATAAAATGTTTCATGGAAATCTGAAAGGCACATTCAACTTTTTCAGTTTCTGATCATCCTACATCTTTATGAATAGAGAACCAAGGTTGTATTTCTTTTCTATGCCCTGTAAATGAGGATGAAGTCCATTAAAGATAATGAATTGATGCTATCATGATATCATAATTGAATGTCAATACATCCTTCTAGCCTAAAGCTTGCTTTACAAATTTCTCATTTCATTGTTTAATATGATGCACATACCTGTAATGCTAGTAAAAATCATTTTATTGCAGAATTATTGTAATCTACAGAATAACAGTCATGTTAATAATTAAGAGAATAGCAGTAGGCCCAGCTTCAGGGAAGCAATTATTTGCGGTGACTTTCAATTTTTATCGCATGAGGTTTTCACAAATTTTCTTTTATTACCCTGTGCAGTTGCCATAATAACAGCATGTCTGTTGTTGGAAACCTCAGGCTGTATTTGTCACAGGCATACCATGCAACTAGGAAAATTGTACTTAAACTGTGCTGTGGTACGGCATGACTTGGTTCATTTATCTGGGTTTGGTCAGCTGACGGTGGTTCAGCACGTTTTCTGTTAATATAAAATCTACTTCCTTGTCATTTTTGATGGATCATTAATTACCCTTGTCAAGTAGCAGCAAAGGATTTTGTAGTTTAAGTCTTGCAACAAGTTTAGTAGAATGTAGGGTTACTGCTGACCTTATGTGGAAAAGAACTAAAGTAAGGCTGGTTTTGGTTTGGTCTTATACCTTTTGACATAATTTCAAGTGTTTCTCACTGTACTTCAGTTGTCTTGTTGCTTGTGTTTCATAAAATACTACATATCATGTGTGACAGCTTAAATTGGTTTTGCTACATATAAATCAATGTCTTGGATATGAAATATTGTGATCCTATTCTTCATTTACATTATCAACTTGAAGTTTCATATATTTCCTTAGAAAGAAAATTTTAGTTTTGCATTTGGAAAGTGAAACGAACAGCATTGCTACTTAATGAATTTTGATTTAATAGGTAATTTCTAAATACATTTGGTCAGTGCCTTGCATATATGGAATGAGGTTTCTCTTGCCTTACACCCTAACTATACCATGTTACTTTACAGTGTGTATGAAAATGAACTCTACAGTTTCTGAAAATAAATCTTTTCTTTGTCATGAGTTGAATACTCAGAAATTGAGATTCATTAAAAGATGATCATTTTAAAAAATAATAATTTCTGTGTCTCATTGAAAGCTACACTGTTGAAAGCGTTTGTTTTTTTTCTAGAGAAGCTTCTTTTTAAATTTTCATGCACTGGTAAGACAGACACGCTTCAAACAGAATGAATCTGGAGAATTAATTCAAAGCGGTTTAAAATCGTATTGATTTTGTTTGTTTACCTATTTCAATCAATATTTTTTCTTCAACTACTTTGGCATCAACATTAACATTTCATATTACTTTTGTCTCAGACATGTTGGGTAAAAAACAAACCCAAAGCCCCAGTTCCGTATAGGTTTAATTTTTGGAAACTGCTATTAAAGGAATCTTTGAAAAGTTTTACATAATTTTGCTCCAATAACAAAAGGTGGTTGTTTTTACCCTCTTTGTCCCCCTCCCTTGTGTGTAAGACCTCTGAAACTAAGGAAGGAAAAAAAGGTTTATGGTAGATATTCCTATCCTCTGACCCTAGTTATTAACTCCGCTGTTTTTCTCCAATTTGGTTCAGGATCTGATTGTTCAAGGTCAAAAACATCTTTACTGCTGTATTTTCTTCATTGTAGCTGATCTTTGACTGTGCTTGTACTGCTCTGTTGGCCAGCAGTATTTTGGAAATCAGGATCAAGCCCATGCATCTGCATTTCTTGCAGGACATTATGAATCTGATCATTGCAAAGAAAGAATTGTGTGTATGCTGGATGCCAGGAAACAAGCTGAAGAGTAAGAAAGCAGTTACAGAGAATAGAAATTATTTTATATTTGTTCGTAAAATTAATGTTTAATCAGACCACTTGATGAAGAAAGTATCAACAGTTAACTATCCCTGAAATTCTATGTTGTTAAATTCTTTCAAATAAAACCCAGCAGTTTGGCCCAGTTGGTTATATTGTTTCCTAAATCTGTTGAATGACTTCACAGTTGAAAGCTGCTTGATGTGGCAGTTCTTCTCCAGAAATACCATGGCATTCTGTGCTGGTCAGCTGAGGTGAGAATAGCTGTTGGAAAAAGTGCTGCAGGGTGTTAGGAAGCCACAAATAGTTTTCTAAAATACCTATGATTGTACCATAGTGTACCTTTGTTCTTGTGTGAAAGACAGAATTTTTCTCTGGCTTGACTAAAAGAGCCCAGAAAGAAAGAGACAAATGAAGACCACAGGGAGATACAAACCTTACTGAGAGCGGAGAGTCAAATGCTTCTTTTCTAAGAAGTGCATAAGGTTATACACATTACTGAGCCTGCCCACATTTTCTTGCATAATCCTTCCCATCTCCTTGCATGGCCTAACTCAGAATATGGTGTAGAGGCAATGTCTGTGAGGGTGATCCAAAAGCTCTAGTCATGAAGCTAAAAGGTGACCTTATTCTGCTGTGATGCCAAATATCAGCTGATGCCTTCTGAGAGATCCTTGAATATGAACACAGATACTATAATATTGGAGAAATAAAAGATAAATGTGATTATACAGAAGGCAAAATGAAATCAAGCCTTCAAAAATGTTATGCATGCAATGCTAATCCCCCAGAATGCTTTCCTGTTTTGTTTATGGCAACTTTTTCTTTTTTATAAGTTAATTCTACTTTGGCACAGAAAACATGCTAATCTGCTCCTCTGTGTGTGTCTTTTAAACAAGGACCTGTTCATGCTGCAAAATGCAAACAGGCAATAACTTGACTAGGCTGAATGCGTAGATTTTGCATGTATGGTTTCAGCTCAGTGATGTATAACACCAAAGCCAGCATTGATTTCAATTTTCCCAGTAAACCCTTATATTTTGGGATGAATGACAAGTCTTTTATGGGTTGCTTCTTTCATTTGCAATAAGTAAAAGGAAGAAGTTATTGCTACTTTATGATTTCACATTTTCAAAATCAAGATGTCATATGTTTCCAGTAGAAGAACTCGGATGTTGGATTTCCACTTGGTCCAATGAAGATGGAATCCATTGTATTCAGGATAATCAAAAATATATATTTCTTTGCCTAGGAGAAAGAAAAACGTGAGATGAACTGCCAAGAGACTGTTGCTAGAATGTAATCAACAAATTTACACTGCTACTAGGCTTCATTCACTCACAATTAAAAATGTGATTGGCAAGTTTGTACTAAAGACAAAGGGAAATATTTTTGCAAAGACTGAAAAATTACCTTTATTCTGTAATGGTTTCACATATCACTAAAAATTCCCCTCATTAGAAATACTGACTTTAATGCATTTTATCTCTTTTTCAGCTAAAAACAGACTTGTCCACCCTGCAAAATATATCTGTAAATCTTAAATGAGTATGCTAGACCAAATAAGGAAGTTGCATTCAAAAGTCTGGGCATTTTATGAATTTTTGCATGCTTTTTGTTGCTGTTGTTTTATTTTATTTTGGTTTGGTTTATTTTATTTTATTTACTTTGGAAGAGAGAGTGAGAAAGAATGTTTCTGAAATAACTTTTTTCCCATTGATTAAGGTTATTTGCATAAATAAACCATTGATGGTTTTCCATGAATATGGGCAAATAAATATATTAAAAAATGTGAAATTTGGGATTCCCCACTACCATTCTCATTTTGGAAAGTTTTACGCAGAGCCTAATTTCTTTTATGTTTCCCTTGATTGTTCAAGAGAAACTTCATGGTATCACAGTACTCTGAACACATATATTCTACTGCCTATCTGCAGACAGCTTACCTGTTGTTTTTTAATCTATGTACACTACTCTAGTGGCAGTGCAACAGTGATAAATGCTTTAAAAATGCAGATAAATTAAATAAGATGTGACATTGATCTGTGCAAAAGGCAGCTTTAAAGGGCGAAAATAATACAGTGTTGAAGACCTTGCCTTGAATAGAATACATGTGGTCTCACACTAAAGACTTGAGTGAGGAAAGAAACAGCAGATAGGCAATATCCCTTACAACAGTCCCACTCATCACTGTATTCCCATAGTGTCCAAAACAAAGATGACAACACCGACTATATATATATATATATTTATTTATTTATATATATATAAATGGAGAGCTTTTCATGACTGGAGAATAATTGTCTTGGTTTCTGTTTGCATTGGAGACATGTATTGGGCCAGTTCTCATCATCTCTTAATCTACTACAATAAAATCTGATAAAAAAGGAGTATAGGCTTCATATGTAAGCTTGGTATATAAGTTTCATACATACATGATAATAAAAATAAGCATACATATAAACTTCACTAATCAAAACCTCAAAGAGCTGCTGCATGATAGTGAAGGCCCTTAAATTTCTTTTTCTAATTGATTCAGAGTTCTGCATATCTAGCACATTCAGAAATGCCCCAGCCTTTATTATGATGGATGTCTTACTTCCACTGGGATCTATTAAGTAAATAACATGAGGTCATTTGGTAGGTCTGGTCTGTTCTACATTTCAAAAGGTTACCTGGTCAATAGGTAATCACACTGTTGGTTGTGTTAAGTGACATTGGTACTTCCTTTTTGGACACTTGCACAACGATCAGAACATTTCCTAAGGTTCAAGTTTGCTTTCTATGCAAGAAGATTCTAGCCAACATCTTTTCCATTTCAGGAGAGTACTTCAGTTGTGAGACTATTCAGGAGGCCGTTGTCAGTTCATCTTGATAAAATTGCTCTATTTTGGAGAAAATACTCACATATTCCTTGGCTGTTGAAAATGCAAGTACTAACAAAATGCAAGTACTAACTCCTAGCCTAAGCAGGAGAAATTGCTGCTTTGGAGATGGATATGTACACTTTAGATTTTCCTGAAGTGATTGTCTTTCCACTACAGACATTAGACACCTGTAACCAACAACCACCTTGCGAAGGTCTTGAGCCTAAATGTTTTGTTTGAAATACAAATGGATGTGTGCACATTAAGCTCTTTGTTGAACTGAGACATGAAAGGCTTGCCTAAAATTAGAAGAAAAGTTTGATGCAGAATGAGAGAATGGGTCACGGGAAACCTAAGTCATTGCCTTTGATTAGAAGACAGTGCTTCTGTGTCAGGCATATAGTTAGAAATAGTCAGGTATATACTTTATATTATTTGTACACTCATAGACAAATACAGATGATGAAAAATTCATCATTAAGATGAAAATAAATACAATGGAATCTATGGAAAAGCAAGAAGCTTCAAAAAAGGAGGAATTAAATGTGTCAATCAACTTGATACAAACCAATGAACTCATACTGGGATGGAATTTTGTTTCAAGGTGTACATTAGCTCTTTCAGCTTGGAAGACTTTAAACATCTCTTTGTTCCATGTTTCTTGTGCTGAGTGCATCAACCTATTTAAAAAATAAACATTATTTTTCACATTCAGCAACTCAGCATTCATATCCAGAAGAAAAAAATCTGCAGCCAATTATATTTAAATTTATCTGTATGTTACATTCTTCTGTGAAGCATAATATCCTGGAATGCAGATAATAACACTGTTTTGGATAGTGGTTTGTTAATAAAATATATCTTTATTTGTAATCAATAAGGATAAAGACTCCATCTCAAATTGTAAAGAAGACATTTTATGTCAGTCCCATGGTGAAAATATGCAGTAGAGCCATCTTTGCATTGCTTAAATAAGCACTTTATTTCAAATGCTTTATTGGCAATTACCAATGATTTTGTAGTTACTTGACAGCAAAATGGCAGAGTAATATTACATTATTTCACATCAGAGCAGGTATGTAGGATATATTAAATAAATCATCATTTTACTTTGTTTACCGACAAAAAAATAATTTTCTTAAGGAAGGTGAAGCTATACATAGCTTCATCAAAAAGACTTGTAGAGATATAATGTATCCGAAGTATTTAACTGTAAGTTATTTTTTCCTTATGTGAATGGGACAGAGGCCCAAGTACAATTTTTTTGTCTAACTCATGTCAACATCATTACTATGTCTATGTAATTTTCACAATTTTGAATAATTTTTGACATTATATAATCATTATTTACAGAGGTTATTGTCCTATTTCACTTTCTTAGGTTTTTAGAGAAATATACTGTTTGTAAAGATTTTCTTTCAAACTGTTAACTTGTAAATGTTTTTATTGTAACTAAAAGAAACCAAATCAACTAAATAATTCCATAGTATTTGCATTAACATATGAGCAACATAAGAGCAACCCATAGCAATGAAATATGCAGATAGTTGTAATATGTGGGGATGGGGTTCTTGATATTTTTGATATCTGGATAAACAGAAGCATTTATAACAGCACAATTTATATTAGGTGATCCAGCCACTGGTCTGAAATACATCTATGTATTAAGTAATGAGTAATCATTCAGTCTTATCCTTGAATCTAACAAAGTATTGCTTTAGTATCTGTTTTACATGTAATTTTATCCTATGTGCCTCAAAGGAGATGAGTGCTTTGTTTTATATGTTTTTTTTTCTGGATCACAGAAGCGATGCAGCTTTACATGACAGCAGTGATGGTTGGTTGGTTTATTTATTTATGTTTTCTTTTTTATAGTGCTTCTGGACACAATTTTGATCAAATTCTCTTATTTAGCACTATATTGTAACTCTATGTTTGACTTCTCTAATAATACAAATTAAGTATAACAGAACAAGTTTTCTGAATGCAGAGCTTCAATCTGTTCATTTTATATCTAAGAGCAATTCAATTATTACAGTATCTGTTCTATTTAAAAAAGGTTTAATCTTTTAATTTTTTGGGACAGCTTTCCATCTCAGAAGTAATTGTCAAGTCCAAATGAAGTTCAAGGGAGCTTTTTCTTTTAATTTCAGTGAGCAGTCATTTTATTTTGCAGGACGCAGATACGTAAACGTGCACTTGTTAGAAACCACCACCTGCATGTTCAAATGTGACATGAGAAGTGACAAAAATATGTAAAAGTTTGTTATCATTTAAAAACAGACTTTTGCATTATATGCCATTGTTTTCCTGCTCTTTTATTGAATTGGTGTATGGAATCACCACTCTGTCTCTTCCAGAAATATGACTGAAGAAGTG
Source organism: Manacus candei (assembly GCF_025592945.1). Classification (NCBI taxonomy): domain Eukaryota; kingdom Metazoa; phylum Chordata; class Aves; order Passeriformes; family Pipridae; genus Manacus; species Manacus candei. The sequence goes on along the minus strand of NW_026138091.1, from coordinate 8,691,166 downwards.
TATATTAAAAAATATTTTTGTTCATTTATGTACAGAATTTGTGCATCATCGTTGCATGTCTATGTTGTTTTCTTTTAAATAGTTGTAAAAAAAAATCTATGAACTGACATATGAAAAAATCCTAAAATAGTCTTATTTAAGGATGATGCTAGAAAAATATTTTCTCTTGATTAATGAAAAATTAAACAGTACTCAGTGCTAATTTATCATTTAAAATATGCACAGCGTCATAGGTAATAATAATATCTATTTTGTAATGTGTATGTACCACAAATGTGTGCAAGAATGCAGCTAACCCTTCATAGCAGGTTTAGGTCAAAAGTGTAACAGATAGAAGCTAGAGCCGATTGAAAAAATCATAAATAGTCAGAGCTGGATGACATCTCAGGTACTCCACCCCAAAGCCCTTTTCTAAATGAAAGGTTTTTGTTTTGCAAAGAAAATTAGTTACAGCTTTACTCACATTTTGAAGATGAAAACAACACTATTTGCTTTATCCTACTCTCTGATACTTACTCAGGAAATCTGAACAGGTACATTCTATCACTGTCCTTTCTTACTTCCTAAAAATTTAAGACTTATCTGTGCTGCATCTTTTAACAGTCACCTTTATTCTGCAGGGGCCAATCACACTTTTTCCCACAAAGGGCAAATGAAAAATTCCGTGCATTCAAATTTCATTCCATAAGTATATGTTCCGAGATGCACAGGCACAAAACCACAAGTTAGGTATGTTTTTCCATCATATGCTTCTTTCATCATGTAAACAATGAAATAAGTATATAAGTGGCATTTTACAGACATAGTTTTTGAATGAGTAAACTATAACTAGGCAGAAGAGAAAGAAACAATCCATGCTTTTTCTACACATAAAAGCCATACAGATTTATTTGGAGCTCATCAGGGCAGTGTTCATTTTACCCAACTGTTCTATTTTAGTAAAAACATTTTGTTGACTAATGAATCTCATCATGCATAACTTACTGGGAAGAAAAAAAAAAGAGCAAACCTGAAATTCCATGTTTAATATTCAAATTGCAAAATGTTATGAAAAGGGAATAATAATACTAAGGTTGAACAGATTTTATGCTTGAATCAGACTACAACAAGTACAACTTCCTCTTGGTAACAGCTCACAGGGTGTCTAGTAATATTCTGAGAAGTAAGAGAAATATTGAAAAGTGTGTTTGGAGAAGAATCTGCAAAGAAAAAGAAACATACTTAAACCCAGTCATCCCAGAAGGTGGTTGTTGTTTCCTCTGCAGACTGAGAAAGGATCTAGATAAACAACAATTAGAAACCTGGATTTGGAATTTAAATCCATCTACTCTGCTTCGAAGTCAGTTGGGCTGTACATAAAAGTCTATGTATAGGAAGTCTGTGCATAGTCTATGCATAGCTGTGCATAGGTAGGATAATAGTTTGAGACTTCAATGGAAATGAGTAAAAGTGGGGTCTTCAAAGGTTTTAGAAAAGCATATAAACTCCAGAGTTCAGTGTTCTGTACTCAAAGAAGATTACTGTCTTGAAGATTGAAAGAGTAATCCTCAGTGGAGTATAATGCTTAGACTGTGAATCCCAGCATTTTATTGCATTCTCAAGGAAAAACCTTGAGATTTACAAAACTCCGCTGCCACTTCCTAGACAAAATGAATAGGTATGTGGAGTGTGCTGTACATGTTTTTACACATTATGAACAAATTTGTATATAGAAAGTTTGGCCTTTAATAGAAATCATATGAACAATGAAATGTGTGCATATATCTGCTTTCTACTAGGAAAACCACAACTCTGTTTTGCCTCTAAACTGATTAAACTTTTGTCCTGAAAGGGACAACAGACTCTTTTCTTAGATTGATGTGCTCATTGCCCTACATTCGATATGCCTTGCTCTTGATTTATTAAACTTCTAGATAAATATGATTTAACTAGTCTCTTCTGTGAATATTTTTACTGTGCCCTTTTGCTAATTGGAAGCTTGCAAATGCCACAGAGATATTTGTATTACTTGTTTCATTTACTATATACTTTTGTAAACTGTATTGCTGTTTCTATGTAGCTATTATAGTGAAATTTTAAGGATTTGAATTCTTTTGATCTAATGAGAATAATGAGTATTATGTTATCAAGAAGCATTTGAACAATACTCTCAGGCACATGGTGTGATTTTTGGGGATGGTTCTGTGCAGGACTAAGAGCTGGACTTGATGATCCTTGTGGATCCCTTCCAACTCAGCATATTTTCTGTGATTCTATGTGTGTGATATAGAAATGTAAAAGCTGATGCTTGTGAATCTGTTTACATTGGCATGGCTTAGGCAAAGAAGGGTTATTTAGAGCAAAGCACTTTGGTACATGGGAGAAGTTTTACAATTAGAGTCCAACATAAATCAACAAAAACAAATTTTTGTGTTGGATTTATCAGGTTGCTTTTGAGAAATGAAACAATGCTACCCTGTATTCTCTGTCAAGCAAAATGACAAATTTGCCGGCTAAAACAAAACTAATGCAATAGCAATTTTATATCCTGTAATTAGCAGACCATTGCACTTCAGGGCTTCAGTTTTCAGGTCTGCTTTTTGGGTCTGCAACACAGACAGTGGTGCATTTGGTTTGTCCATAGTAAGAAAAGGAGTTCCTCTTGTCTTAATGTTTGAAAGGAGCACTTTCACACCAGGCTGAGATAGCTGGTAAGTTAATGTCAAAAGGCCTATGTTCCAGAAGGCTTATGTTTCCCACTGCAAAGGGAAGAAATGGATGTTATTAAGTTAAATGCATAATGCTGGCATTAAATGGAAAATTTGTAATGGGAGATTCAAATATGAAAAATATGACCAAAAATGTGAAAAAAATTTGGTTTGTAGATTCTTCAGAAATTGTTGAGGTCAGCATGAGAAAGGAGGGATTTGAGAATTATCTAGCACTTCTTGTGCATCCTGCAGTGGTTGGTCATCTCTTCTGAGTGTATTGACAAGCACTAAACAACTTTTCAGTGCCACTGCACCAGAGCAGAACCACAGGCTCTGTGTATATATTTGGGTGTTCTATGAGGGTTTAGTAAATGGCAGAGTAAAAAATTGCAAATGATACGTGTACAAACAATATTATTTATATTGAACTCTTGATAAATTCTAAAGCTTGTTGGAAATTAGTTGAAGCTTGTTTTTCACTGTAGCATTGTAGAACTCCATTCTGAGAGGTACAGCAGTGTGTTGTACTCTTTGGGTGTTGTGTACTTACTGTGTTAGGAAAAAGTGTCCTCTGTAATAGTCAAGAGAGGGTTTTTGATCTCCCCATGTTCAATTTCTTACAATGGGTGGAGGAATACATGTCAAAATTTGATTAAACCATCTTGATCTTTAAAGTTGTTTTGTATATATATCAGCAGGTCATCTCATTAACACTTGGACAAAGTACATAGTAAGTTTGTAATTAAACATCCTCTTCCTTCCTATGGAAATCAAATGCAATCATAACTTCTTCCTTCCCTCTATTTGTTTGTGCTAGAACATTGCCATTGCCTAAATTTTATTAGTTTTGGTACATACTTCAAATGAATTTTTTATCATCGTGTTCCAGATTGGGTAAATAAACATCATATGTGTACTTATTTTACGTAGCACAGTGCCATGATACTCAATTAGAGCTAAGTTGCCTCAAAGAGATACTGGGCTAACATAGCTAATCTGTTCCTTTTACCCATGTTTAGTCATCAAGAGATGACTAGTGTATCTCTGTAGTACTACACTGTCCTCTGTAAATGTATGCCTCCCCATTTGTTTAGTGTCTGCTCAAAGTTATGGATTGTCAAATAGGAATAGACCTTCTTTTATGATCTTTTAACAGCATAAATATCAACATGAGAAAGACTGCAAGTTGAGTGTTGTAGACATAGCTTCAACTTTAATGATAGGTGGTTAGAAATGTTACATTCCTTTGCACAGCTCTCAAGGTACTGTTAACATCTGATTTCTGCACTTAAGAAATGGCAAGTGCATGTTCAAGGATGGCCCCTGGTTGGACTCAAACATGAGCACTGTGTTACCATATCTATCTGCCTGGAACTGGAGACAGTTGGAGAGAGGAGCAAACCTTGCTGTCATTTTTGCTTTTTCAGAGCCATGGATATCAGTGGTCATGAGATTATTCAAATGAAAATTAATGTCTCTAACTTGAGAAAATTCTCAGATATGTCTGTGATAAAAGTGTTATTATTTTTAAATTATTCCACTTTCTTTTATAAAGCTAACATTGATTCAGTTCTAAAAATGCTTTTATAAATGTATAAAAAAATTACGTCTGCTAAATTCTGTTAAGTCGGATGAAGTTCTTTCTTTCTTTCTTTCTTTCTTTCTTTCTTTCTTTCTTTCTTTCTTTCTTTCTTTCTTTCTTTCTTTCTTTCTTTCTTTCTTTCTTTCTTTCTTTCTTTTCTTTCTTTCTTTCTAGCTCCTAACCTAGTATGTTTTAGTAATTCTAGAAGGATTTCTGGATTAATTTATTTTCTTGGCTATATTGTGCTTGGAATCAATGGCTCACATTTTAACTTTTACTGGCAGAAAGAGCTCACACATCAAACCTTTAAAGGCACAGCTGAATCAGGTGGATTTTTCAGTTTGAATTATCTGTATGTTTTTAATTTTATTTCATACAAATAGGTGGCTTACTTCTCTACTGTCACACAGTTTTTAAAATCTACATCGGTTGAATGGTGTCTTACTTATGACCTAGATCCTGGGGAGTTTTTAGACTGGATACCCACAATTGCAGAAACTGTTTTTTCCAAGATGTCATAGTCACCAAGTAATTTCTTTTAAAAGCTATTTACCTCATTGTAATTTTTGGTAGCTCTGCCCTTTTCCTTTTTGCCTCTTTTATATAATTTTCTATATAGTACCTAAGCTAACTGTAGCTTTGCTAACAGATGATTTATAATTCATTACTTTCCCAGTTCACACTTCTGAAAGACTATGTCATCAGAAGCGTTCCTAAGTTTTTCCATTTTATTAATAATATAGAAAAAATTCTTAAACTAGTAACAGTTTCCAAACTGGCAGGAATAAATGAAATGTGAACCCTGTGTAAACTTTTGCCGTCTGGAGTTATTTTCCAGCCTTGGCCTGCCATATATTCCCTGTCATATGCTTTTAGGAACAGAATCCAGATCAGTTTACTTCCTATTACATAATCTAAGTTGTCACTGAGACTTAAGCATTAGTAACTATTTCCACCCATGGGAATCATGTGTTTCCACAAGAACAGAAGAAAAATATTTTCCCAGTATGTGTGAGATGGTGCTTCCAGGCCAGGATTTAGACAAGTGGTAGGACATATACAAAAAGTGCACTGGGCCATAATACTGGAGCAGAGAAGATAGCCAGGGGCTGGATTCTAATCTCAAGAGCCTATAGTAACTTTGATAAAGTTTACAGAATTCTTTTTTTTATAACATTTATTCAACGTGAATTTTAGAGAAGATGTTGAAGTAGTGGAAAGGAAAATATTATCAAAAATGGTTAAAAGTTGGTCTATAAAGAGTTAAAATATGAAGCATCTACGAGTTGTAAAGCTGGTAACTACCATAGTTAAATATGAGGGAGTAGTTCTAGAATTTAAAAGATGATAAAAGTGGTTAGAAATTAATTAGTAAGTGGATCAGTGTTCTTGCAGTACAGAGAGCTAAGACTTTGACTTGTAGAGGATGTGTTTAGCTGAGCTTATTAAAACTGGTCCTTTAATAGCAGAACAAAGTTTTGGTTTGGGTTTTTTTGAAAGACTGATTAGTTTGGTTGTTAATTTTTTTCAGTTCTGCAGAATTTTTCATCAACTTCAATCAACTTATTGTTAAAACTGATTAATTCTTCAGACTGAATCACTGACATTCTCAGTTTAGCCATCAACATTTAATTTCAGTGCACTTCAATTTGGGCAGAGTGCCAACCTCTTTGGGCTAGATATTGTATTGACTGGTTTTTTTGAAGTAATTAAAACAGAATTGCAATCACTTTGGTCAGAATTCATTTCACTTAACTGTAGTCAGGTAGGTATTTTGTCATCCAGAGTAAGCCAGTCATTTAGGTTTCCCTTAAAATAGGTGAAAAAAAGGTAATAACAGAAGACATGATGAATGGAAGTCCAACTCATGACTGTGACTGTGAATACAGGTAATGGTTCCCTAGGAGAATGTGTGGCAGCACAACATATGAAGTTAAAAAAAAAACAACAAAAAAACCAAAATCAAAACCCAAACCCAACAAAACCCCAACAAAAATCAAATTAATTATAAATGCTACAATAATATTAGTTTTGACATATTACATTTGTCATCTCACTACTGACTCACAGTGCTCAAAATCTGATTTAAATGTTGTAAGAATTCCAATATATTTTCAATATAATTTTTTCAGATGAGGGTTCCAGTATTGTAAAAGCCTCACTGACTGACTTAGTAATAGGTTTTGGCTTCAGCTTCTATTTAAACCATGATGAAGTAGTGCCTTAGTGCAAATGCAATTTTAATTACAATAACAGCATAATTTATATGTTTTTGCTATTTATAGGGCAATATCTTAACAGGGATCACTTCTGTGTCAGTAGTCCTATTTTGAGTCCTCAAACAGGAAGAAGGAATTACATGATGTGCCTTTATTCCAGTCTTGTTGATAAAAGTGAATTAGACATTCCCGTATTCCCACAGCCATCAGGAGCTCACATCTGTAATCATCCTTGTTTAGCAAACAGTTTTTGCTTTTACATCTAGTTATCTGCCCAGTTGATGGTGTTACTAAGAATCAGCCTACTAAAATACCAGACCCTAAGAAGAAAGAAAGTTATTTGGATTGGTTATTTATTTTTGTCTTACAGCATATGCCTTTCTCTCCCTTCTGCTTCCCTCCACAGAGCCTGCCTCTGCCAACCTCCTAGACAGTTGGAACAGTGATATAAATGTTTGTTTTGGATGTATGAGGGGCTCTTACTTTCCCACACTGTCTTCAAGAACTTGTGTTGTTACTGGTTCAGTGGCTTACAAAGTATATCGCAATACTGATTCTTATTCTTAACTGTAAATAACTCCATATTCCTTCATCTCCTCTTCAAGAAAAAAAAAGTTTAATTTTTTTTCTCAATAAGTTGTAGCTTTAGACTTAAAATACTTGTAGTAATATTTTTAATATTATTGGATATTGTGCTGTTAAAGACTGAAGTGAAATAGACTTTAAAATTAAATAAAGCAGGTGATTTTGTTGTTTTGTGGTTTAGCAAAACTTTTAGCAAAAGTATAAAATCCTAACATAATCCTCATAAATATATTTTAATATAATATGCTATATATAATTTATGTTATTGTCACATAGAAGTCTGGAAAGCATTCATAGACGTAATCCTTTGATTGAAGCCTGCTGGAGAAACTTTATAAAATCCAGGATCTTTCTAAAATGCTAGGTAGCCTAGGCACACTTTTAGCAGTTTTGGTGTATTTGTCCTGCAGGCTAGACCCTAGTGGAAAAAAGGCAGTGAAGTCAAACTCTGAGTGTATCGTCTGCCTGGGTTTCATTCATCACATACCCCTTAATCTCTAAATACAGACAAAATGGAGACTATTTTCCTCTTTCAGGAAAATTAGCCCATTCTTTAAGGCTAGGTACCAGAGCTCATTAGGAGCTACTTTGTCTTCAGATCTGAATAGTTAGAGCTAAAAGCAGAGAACAGGCTCTCTTGATACCTTGTAGTCAGAGTGTTTTCGCATCCTCCCTCTCTCCAGGAAAAAAACCCAAACGAGTAAGAACAAAACCGTCTCACAAAACTAACAAGGTATGTTTTTCTTCAAAAACTGAATATTGTTTCCAAGATAATGACAATAACTTGTAGGACTTGTTGAGGCAATACCATTGGATGAGATGATACCTGCTATTCTGCCATCTTGGAATTCATTAGAGTTGTTAATAAAAATAAGAATATTGGAAATTTTGCAGCTTTTAGGCAAGGACCTTTTATAGGAGTATCATTCATATATAACTCATTATTTTACTAATGCTGAAGCAAATTAACTTATTTCAAATACAGCAGTGTAATTAACAGTTGTTAAAGGTAAGTTGGAGCAGCAAACTATTCAAACGTGTAAAGCAAATGTTGTACCCTACCTGTGCTCCTAACCCTAGTATAAGCAGTACATTTAATCTGAATTTGCTACTTAATGAGATTCTAAAACACACATATACTTAAAAATTTTAGTCATAACTCACAGCTTATTTGGGCATTACTCCATATCCCAGCTCTGCCACTGATCTGGGACAGGATTTATGTTACTTAGCCTGTTATTACATTTGTGTCCCATGTCTAAAAGTGGATGATACTACTCAGTCAGCCCACAGGGATGTTACATGACTGATATTGGTCAAAATTGCAAAGCTGTTTGTGGTTCTTGGCTTACTGTGTGGAACTGTGCACTGTGTGCAGTGCACTCAAGCCAAGTATTCCCACTATCCTACAGCAATTGGGGACAGATTTTTCACATACCAGCTCTTTTAGTTTGGGACAAATGGCTGCTGAGTCAAGTGGTGATGGGGCACATTCAGGACAAGGCAGACAAAATCCAAGCTGGAAAGCAAACAGTTACTCTAATATTGCAGAAAAACAAGACTAAATATCCCAGTAAAATCAGAGTCTCTGTAAACAAGAGAGCAACATAACCCCTTCTTAGAAGGGTCTTTGACAAGCTGTTTTATTGATATCTGATTCTGGCAGCTGGCAACTGCAGAATATTAATGAAGCATGGGTACAAGAACAGTTTGAAAAGGTTGATTGTAACTGACTGAAGTCTACAGTGCATGATATCAAGGTACATTATTTGTCTGTAGCATTTGCTCTTAGTTTGTTTTGACCTTGTTGTTTGCTTGGTACTTTTTTCCTTTTTTTTCTTTTCTGCCTCATTTTCCTTCTTTTCCTTTGTCTTCCTTCCTTCTTCCCTCCTTCCCTCCCTTTCCCCTTCCCTCCCATTCTCATTCTCTCTTTCATTCACTAGTTTTCATATGCCTAATTAAGTTCAAATGTGCTGAAAACTACACAATGAAAATATTGAATATCAGATGTTTTAAAAGTGCCCTCTTGTCTCTCTCCTATTGTTTCTTAGTAGAAGCACGCAGGTCTTACTACAGTAAGCTATGTTCTTGTTCACTGCTTACGTAAATGGGATTTATACAGGGGAACTAGAAAGAGCTTAGGAGAAAATCCTTCTGCACAGTCTGACCCTTACAGGTATGTAAGGGCTGAGCAATCTCTGTGTATCTGACAGAGAGAAGGGAGATTGATGGCCTCACTCAGGACACACTTCAGTCACTATTCCCCCGCTGCTTTTCTGGGCAGAGGGCAGGGAGCATTCCTCACCCACTGCTTGCCTATAAAGGCATAGGTATGAGCAGTGCTTGCTTGCTAGCTTTAAGCACATGATGGAATTCATATGACTGACTAAAAACAGTGGTGGTGACCCTCATTTACTCAAGTGCTGCTTTTTACTTTTTTTCTTTTGGTCTGGCACTATGTCCTTCACATTAACATCATCACACATGCCTGGTTTTATGATTTCTACCATATTTCTTTTTATTCTCCCCAGCTCATAATAAACTAAGAGTTCTGAAAAGGCATTTTGCTTGTCACTGCTTCATTCCTTCATTCTGTGCCTCTTCCTTTATTAACATTTGTATCCACTCATGTAAAATCCTGTTTTGATTTGGTTGGTGATGGATTTTGCACTTTTCTGAATACTACCTATACTACTCAAATCTTACTAGTTAGGCTTAGGTTAGAGCTAGGTATATTTATGGACTAGACTTCTTCAGGAAGGATTCAGTTTCAGGGATATTAAGTGCAGATTTTACGACAGAATATAGCTTTAGCTCCTGAGCAGGTATGGAATGTTTGAGATTTGATGTTTCTGACAAAATGAATACTTTTTTCCCTCTGGCTGCAAACATAATTTTTTTCCTGTTCACCTTTTATTAACTGGAGCTAAAATTGGCCAGGACGATCATAAAGGAATATCAGGGAAGCTATTATTAACTCTACTTTGTGGAATAAACAGGAGGTGTGAGATACAATGATCCAGGCTCTTCTTCGTGACAACGTAATGCCCGGTGCAGGTTGGCAGGCAGAGCCATTTCAGTGGGCTTTGAAACAGTTAGCCTCTAGGCTGAGGAACAGGAGCAGCCAATGCCCCTTTGCTTGGCTCCTTAATGCCTTCTTAATTTACTGTGAAGCATTCGAAGGGAGGAAAGCACTGAACTGTCAGAGCCTGTTCTTATGCCCTAAGGGGCATAGTGAACCAACCAAAGCATTGATTCTTTAGTGACATTCAGGAACCTCCAACATTTTTCTGACTGATATGGTGGCTGTGATTTTTCAAAGTGGTTGTATATTATTTTTAGGAGAAGGAGTGCTTCCTTAATAAATTGATAAATCCTTTCCATTTTTGTGAAGAGCAATGTGTTGATGTTGTGTGCCATTACAAAAATTTGTAATAGCAATAGAAGTGTTGACATCTGAATAGTAAATATGAAAACAAATATACTCAAGCCTTTGAAGTGTAGAAAACAATAGTTGAACTTTTTTTCATGAAATAACCAAAAGTTTTCTCAGATGAGCAGAACAACTGCTTTCTGGGATAGATAGCAGTCTTGTTGTTTACTGTCACTTAAAAACAGTTCTGCTTTTCATACCAGTTTGAGGTTTGTGCTTTTGAATGCAATCAATCATTATTATGTGTGCTCTAAATTATAGTAGGCTTTCTGAGATACTCTTCCTTCTATGTGTCCTGATTAGCAAAAACAAACTAGTGTTTAACTGCTTTGCCGAAGTTAAGTCTTAGCAACCAGAATTGTTTCTACTTCTCCAACTTTTCCTGGTGGCAGGCCCGGGTTTTCCTCTCTGATGTGTGTTGGTGAACTAACATTAAGCTGTAACTAGGATAAGCAGAAACAGAGGTTCTTTCTGGACAAGCGCATAAAAAGATTTATGTGTTCTGTGTACAGAGAAATAGATACCTATTGCTGCCAGCAGCAAATCTCAGTTATATGGTACAGAAATCAAACTACCTGGGCTTTTTTTATCTTTAATAAAAACCAGATGTTTTAGTCCTTGATTTAGCTTTCCCCAAAAGGTCTGCCAGCTACATCAGATTGTAGCTGATATCTACAGTCGCTTAAGTAAAGTGGAGAATCAGAAGTACACTGGGTTTCTATCACCTAGTGATAGGTAATCTTAAAAGCAACACTTTGCTTGTTTTGTGGCATATACTACATGGCATTTAGCCTGAAATACTCCAGGCACTATCCTAAGAGATTAATATAAGGTGACGCAGTTAGTTTTTCAGTTTTTGTTAAGGTAATCATATCACTCCCACTGCTAATGCAGTTTACTGCGAGAAATTGGAATATGCTGTAAGTGGCACAGAAGAAATCACGTAGAGACTTACTGGTAATCATAAGCATAACAGCAACTTAAACACTGTTATCATCCACAGCTTTCGATACTGGTACAGCAGGAGACCAGTGAAGAATAATAAATTATCTAAATGCCTGAGAAAGAAACAGAGAGGAAGGAGGAATTTGCAGTTCATACTGTCTGTGTAGGCTGGATTACACAGAAGAAAACACAGTGTACTCCAGGACTGTGTTTAATAATAAAGAGATTTGATAGTGGAAAAATCTCAGAATTAAAAAATGGATTATCACTGCTACATGTTTTCTAAACATGTTTCCTAAAGGAAATGCAGAATGTAGAAAACTTAAGGTTTTAGATATGAAGATGACATTAATAGGGTGACATTTATTTCAGGCCTTATGAGTTTTATGTGGATTATCTATGATTTCTTGAGCTGCCTGAATGCATTGGTTACACGTCTCAGAACCTCTATAAGATATGGCTCTGTTGGCATCTCTGTGGTCAATTCTAAGGTAGAGAATAGCTGTGGAAAGCTTGTGAGGTTTATTAGGGAAAGGTTTCCTGATGTCTTCTGACATGTGGAAACAGCAAAATTAACTCCATCAAACTCCACTTTGATCCTGCAAATAATATCAACATAACTAATATGAAGATGAAAATCTTGAAAAACAGAAGTACAAAATGGAATTTTAATATTTTGTATTTACTTATGGGTACACAGGGAATTTTAAATCTCTGCTTAGAACTTGCTGTTCAGTTGTTTGCAGTTCGTTCCTTTCTGCTGTTGCTGATGATTTTGCTGTGGTACCAATAAATCTTGCTAACACAATGGCATTTAGTTATAATTTAATGTAACTTTTTTCCATTGTTTCCCATCCATACTGTAGATGGTAGAACTATGTAAATTAGCCCACACAAACTTATCACTTTCCAATAAGTGAATAATTGCAAATGCAGCTTTAGTGACTGAGATCAGTGATTTGTAACAGTTGCCACATGTTGAATAGGCTATTGGAAATATTCTTGCCAAAAGCCTTTTTGCAGAACAGGTTTTGCTTCTAAAAACAGGTACTTGCGTTCTGTGATTCCATGAAAGTTGGAAATTTTTGCTCTTTGCTCTGAGGACTCATTATAATCCCTGCAGATGATGATTGAATACTATAGTTTGATATGGAAAAGAGGGAAAACTAAACCCCTGTTTCTTTTCTTCTTTTCCAGCCTCGTTGGCGAAGAGATAGAGACCAAAAAATGCCACCAGCAACAGGAGCGCCAGATTACCCGCCTCCTGATGGAGGCTGGGGATGGGTTGTGGTCTTTGGGGCTTTTATTTCCATTGGATTTTCCTATGCATTCCCCAAAGCCATCACAGTGTTCTTCAAAGAAATACAAGAAATCTTCCACACATCTTATAGTGAGATAGCTTGGATATCATCGATAATGTTGGCTGTCATGTATGCAGGAGGTAAGAGATTTGTGAAATTTGTAAATACCATTGTTTGTTTGGGGTTTTTTCGTATGCTCTTAAAGCGTTTTTTCCCCTTAGGGCCTTTTCTTTGATCCTCTACCTAACTCTATTTTGCAATTTTTTCCTAAATTCACAATTTCTGAGAGAATCATTTTTCCAACAAATCAATGCCCAAGTAACTTCATCTGGGTCTGGGGGTACATTTAATCAGTTTTCACTGCCTTGGTGAGATCTCTCAGTATATCTGATGATGGAGCTTAATCATAGAAATTTATTTTTATAGGGTTCATTATTCAGGCACAGGTATTCCTGTGTAGTCAGGGATTTTACATCTTGTACTTGTTTGTCCTAAAATCCTACTTTCCACTTAGGCCAAGAGTGATGTTTTAAACAAGCCATCTCTATGACAGCTAAGATGCAGACAATCTTATTTTTGGGACTGAACAGTGAACATAAATTCGCTGATATCTTTTTTATTGTGAATAAGCAAATAAAGAACAAGACAGATGAAAAATAATTTTAAAGTATAAAGCTATGTTTAAGAACTGTCAAACCTGCTTTGACAGGTTTTGTGTCTATCAGCCCCAAAGACTAACTTGTTAAATTCTGCTTGGTTTCTTCATTTTTTTCAGAATTTTTTTTCTTTTTTAAGTATTGTTGAGAGCTAGCTGCTGCTTAGGCAAAACACTTATTCGGGCAGTCCAGAGGTCTGAATAAGAGATTAATTCAGGCAATAGATCTGGCATTTCCCATCTCAGACTATTTGCAATGATGGAGCAATTACATGCATAGATTTATAAATGTGTGTATATGTATAAATCTATATACATGGAAACTGAAAACATTGTCCCAATAGCATATTGAGATTGAAACTCTTTAATCACTGAAAAGCATACTTCAGTATTTTTCAGAACTGATATCTGTTTAACAGCAGGTCCTACAAATGGTCTGTTGAAGGGTGCATGAAGCCTCATAGCATGGTAATTTTTATGACTGATTTCAGCCTACCTAAGTTTTGACACATGAATGGCCCCAACTCATTTAGCAGTCAGGGAAGGGAGGAACGTTCCTACAGAGAGGAATTCAGGCTACCTGAGTTGCTCTCTCTAAGTACCTCTTTTTCCCCTCTAACTATAATAGTGAAGCTGAAGCCAGCATAGCATTAGCTTAAGCACCTCAGGTAAGTATTTTTCAGTTGATGGGATGGAAAAATGGATCTTTTCTCAAATGCTGGCAGTCACAGAGACACATCTTGACAAGAGGAATCAATATCAACAAAAGCTTCCTGTTCAGATATTTTGATGTATTTTTATTCATATACTAGTAGAGAATCATAAGTTATTCATATACTAGTAGAGAAATATAAAGGATTTTATAGGACTGGCAACAATAGGCAAGTGATTCACCAGGTGAAGAAGTAACTCAGTACAAATAAGACTGAAGTAAAAGACCAGGTACGTCCCATCACATTCAGGTCCCCTTTAAAGTATCTGTTTCTTAAGGGTGCATCAGCATGTGCGCTGTAGACTGTAACTTGTAACTGTGGAGGCCCCTGAACAAGTGCTGAACCCATTTGGAACAGGGGAAAAACAAGTGTTGAAAGGCTGGAGTTTTTTTCTTTTGCTATGCTGTGACTTGCTGACCTGGGCTCTTTTAATCATGTGAAGCAGGTTTGCTTTACAGCGCAGGTGCTGTTTTGTTATGTTCTTTGAATAGCATTTAATTTATGCTGTTTCTGTCAGGTCAAAGTTCACCCAGGTTTTATTAACAGTACAGATGCAAATCTCAGGACATTCAGCTGTGGTCATTTTTATCTGTGAGTTTCAATGTGCACAACTTTTTATATAAAATACAAAGGATTTAGTACTCCTGCCTTTTTTTTTAATACTTCTTTTACTGTTCTGAATACCAGCATACTAACTTCATCTCTACATCGACATTAAAAATTACAAAATTATTTGCTATTCATTCTGATAACACCTACCCCAGTCACTATGAAGATTATCAGCACAGGAACAGTAGGCAAAGTTGTTTGGACATCTAGTTACGGACTCGTGATTTTAAAATGCTGAGAATGACGACCCTGCCTGATATAAACACTCTTTGAAGCCATACCTTCTCTAGGACTACTTCCTAAAAAATAGGCCATTTAGACAATCACTGGCAGAATATGAAATAGCTATCAGGAAAAACATTTCTGAAGGAAGTCACTTCATTGTTTTTATTGTCTGAAAGTGGTTTGATTCTTCCTTCTTATTTGATGTGCTGCAATGTGAAATACTTGTTCAGGCCATGAGTACAAGGTATATTGTTTACTGTGAAGTGTGATACGTACATCTGCAATGAACACTGTTCATCATACTACTAATTAAGGTAACCTGAAAACATCTAAGATCTGCCATCCTCATTAGAGCTTAGCATTCAACCTATTAATCACCCCATTGGGGTCAGTGAACAAGTTAGAGTCTGTGCAGACACTTTTTGCTTTAGAGGCTGCAGCCTCTTGCAGTAATTAGCTGGCATCTGTGTTTCAGCAACAAAATATTAACTTACCTTTCGATGCCTGAGAAAAAAAAAAAAAGAAACCAATAAAAGGCATCCAGTAAGGAGCTAAAAGAATGTTAATTATGTTTATCACTTACTTCATGCTTAGAATAAATGGCATTAAATTATAGTAGACCATCTGGCAATCCATATGGTCTCCTGCAGTTCTGGTTAATTCCAGCAAATAGGTCAAGCACAGCATTCACCCTGTTAGGAAAGCACTAGGCAGAGGTGACAATTCTGATAAATCAAATTGATATGAAACTCCTTTTCCCTCTCAGTCTGGCACAATATGCACCTACATCCTGGTTTTTGTTGTGTTTTGAGGGATTGGTTTGTTTGTTTTCTTAAAGCTCTCTCTTCCTCCTTCCGCCACCCCTCAAACCCATCTCCTGAATCTTTTTTAGAGTTTACTAAAAAGCCATCCCAAAAAGCAAGATGTGATATGATCAAGGTTACAAGCCTCAAGGTTGCACATCCTCTACTGTTCAGCCCGTGCTTGATAAAAGCATCCTCTGGAGAAGAGCAGTAGTTCAGTCTCCATGGTAACTCCTTCTTCTGCCTCTCTTGAGCAGAGATTGTCAATTGCATTAAATTAAGGGTGATGGTTTTGTGATGGATTCCTATACCCAAGGGACTGAGATTGAGACCACCAGACTTTTGTTACTGGAGGACAGAAGCTGGGATAAAATGGAATTAGTTGAGTTATACTGACAGGTCAGGCTGTATTTCTGTATGTGTGCAACCACATACGTTTATAAAATGCATGTCCATGTATGTATTCACATATATATGAACTATATATGTATCCATATACTTATAGAGCCATATTTCTGCTCTAACACATGCAAACATCAAGTAACTAAAGAAAAAGATAAATACATTTGACCTCAAATTTTCTTAGTTCATTCTTCTCTTTTTCAAAACTTTACCTCTCACTTTGTGCAGCATTGACAGCCAAAGGTGATTAGGGAGCCTCTTATCAGAGCTCTATCTGTTTCCAGTAAAAATGTTTTCATTGTTTTCAGTGTGGATTTGATGGGAGCCATAGTGGCAGCTATGAAAGCCATGTGACAAGTCTGGTGATTTCAGACAGAGCTGACCTTGAGTTTTAGATTTCCTCAGGGAAAACACAGTTTGTTTACTCACTAGGCTTTAACTCTTTTTCTGTCATTTTTTCAAGGACAATTTCCAAGGACAACTCCCAAGTTTGGGGGTTTTGTTTCTTTTGTTTGGTTGTGTTTTTTTCCCCAAAGAGAACTTTTTAGGTATGACACTGGGTTAAGATCAGCTTGAGAGCTGATAAATTCTTCAAGCCATACTCAGCTGTGAAATGTGGGACAGTTTTGCTGGTCTAAAGTTCAGAAAACAAAAAAGATTCATTTAAATTCTGGATGATATTTCTAAGTAAATAATTTAAAAAGCATCTTTAGACCCCTTTTGAAGAAAGATGCTAAGTGTATGTAGTAGGCATTACAATTTTTCAAAATACATTTTTAATTAAAAATTGAATCATTTATTCTCTTTTTCTTTCTTCTCTATTGCTTAAGTTACTCAAGTTTGAAGTTAAGTATTTCCAAGCAGTAGCAAACCCTTAAAGGATTTTTTCATGTGACAGCACAAAAGCAACCTATAGGCAAGTCCTCATTTTGACTTTGTCAGATGTTAATTTGGAAAATAACATATCATATGGTATGTTCAAAATATTTGTGATTTTGTCTCAGTGGGTGTTTTGGTGATATTGCTGCGAAGATGAAATGGTGCACACAGTGGAGATGACAGTTGTGAAATCCATGTAACACAAACAACAGATGGTTATGGATTTTTACTTTTGGACAGGACCTGGTTTCCTACACTTTTCTTCCTCCCTGGTAACGTTTTCTAATTTTGGTTTTACAAATACTGGCAAGAGGAATTCAGTGGCCATGGATAAGGAGATTGAGAAGCTTTCTTGAATCAACTTATCTCCTTTGTTGTCAGACAAATGTTTTTCCCCATCAGAATATGCAAAGTGTTGAATTTTAATAACCTCCTTTAGAGTGTCCTTGAAAGCAGAACTTACCAACTTTCTGAATGCCTCATGGGTATAAGGGAATACTTCACATTTAGCCTAAAATGTATGTAAAACATTGGTCAAGTTAATTTCAGACTCACAGATAAAGAAAAAGGAGTCATAATGAGGTTTTGCAAGAATAGAGCATTTTGAAACTGACTAGCAAATGGAGATGAGTACAAAAAAGAGGTACCAAGACTAACAAAAATATTATAAATTTATATTAGTTCAGTTTTTAAAAAATAAGATCTGAATGCTAAAGCTTCTGAAGGGTAATACAGACAGGTCTTATATTTCTTGAAAGGCTTTGAGTTTCAGTAAAACTGGACCTTGTAGGGCAGTGTTCTGCAGTAGCAATGGCTGTTTTAAACAGACGCCTTCCTGGATGTTTAGAAAACACTCTCTAAAATGATCAGGGTAAGAAAAATGAAAAAAAAAAACAAACAGATCTGTTGTAGATGGTTTTAAACGGTTTTTTTCCAACAGATTTGTTATCCTATGTACAGGCACAAGCTGGTTTTTCAGTCTATGACTTGTTACATTTGGCTGAACAGATAAGATCTAATTGCTAAATATCCAGTGCCTTTTGGGGATCCAATTTTGTCAAGTTTTCATGAAACACAGGTTTTGCTGGAATCTACTGAGACATACTCAGGAAGCCAGTCTCAAAGTTAAAGACATGTTTACACTGAGAGAAATAAGGGGTTTTTTGTCTTTTATTGTATGCTTATATTAATTTTGAGTAATTGTCAGAAAGACATTATATGACATAGAGTTCCCACTGTGCTTCTACCAACCTCTCTTGGTATTCCAACCATAGGTTATTAGTAATGGTTTGATGCATATAATGACTTGGGGGACGTGGTTTAGTGGTGAACACAGTGGTGCTTAGTTAGTGGTTGTATTCGATGATCTTAGAGGTCTTTTCCAACCTTAACGATTCTATGATTCTATGATTCTATAGAAATATTTAATTAACTTGAGCTCTTTACTAAAACAGGTCTCATTTACAACAAGTAGGCAATGTGGATTACATAATAAACAATAATTAATCACTCTTTTCCTTTGTAAGGCTTTCTGTAAGTAACCAATTTTGACAGATTTTTTTATTTGCAAAAATTATTCTTTTTTATCTCCCTCTGAGTTTCAAGTAATAGGTCAAAGTCTAACAATAATAAATAATGTGCATCTAAGGGGCTAAAACTTTCGGTTTGTTTAAGAAAGGTATCAAGGGACAAACTTACGCCTTTGATATGTTCATTGGGCTTGTAAAACTTAGACGAAAGAATGCTTATTTTGTGTGCACTACTAATGTTGGATGAGTTCCCATATAGTTTTCCACTGGATCATACAATGATTGTGTTCATAATGTGTGTCGGGCAATTCAAAGGTAATGAAACAATAGTGTAGTGCAACTGGGAATCATGAGATATTTAAGCAGATACCAGAGAAGAACTGCAGGGAAGGAAAAGTCTGTGTATACCATTGTAGTCACCCAGCACTTCAAATGAAATAATAAACCCAGCACTTTACAAAGAACTTATTATAGAATTTCAGTGGTCCATTGTTTTGGAATGTCTAAGAACTATTCCCTTGTTTATTTTGAAGGGTATATTCAGGGGAAACAAAGCTGTACTGATATGTTTAGAAGGTATTCTAAGCCAGTATCAAATGGCAACAGCTGAGACTGTGATTCATAAAGATATGTAGTTCTGTAGTCATTAACAGAGGTAAGTGGGCCAGGGACTTAGTGACAGGTTTATGCTGATGGCAGAGGAACAACAGAAATCAAAGAATTAGGTGATTTTAGAATGTCTTTTATGACTATGTTAAACATTCTTTTAACTGATTAACTGATTTTGAAGATTTTTGCAGAGATCAAATGACATGTATTTCAATGTATATACCACATGAAGAGTTTTTGAAGAGTCAGAACCTTTTCTTCTAAGAGTGTAATTCTGTTAAGATTCTGCATTGTCAAAGAGCACAGACAAATGCGGCTTTACTAGCTAATGTATGTTTTGGTGGTGCATACAAGCAAAAGAAAAACTTAACTTTCTTTTCCACAAATTTTGGTATGTGTTTTTTTCATTGTCAAGAAACAGTTAAGTATTTTCACTGCAGTTCTACCTGGTTTTTGTTTGGGTGAATATCTACTATGACTAGACATCCAAATGAAAGAATGTGATTAAAACAGGAGATTGTACTGTGAAATAAGACATTGATTTCCTCGTACAGTTCAAACACTTCTTGTAACACTTTCCCACTGATGACAGGAACTTGTGCCCTGTTTGCTTTTCTATGTGTAATGCTTTGAAACAGTTGCCATTAAGTGCTTTAACTTTTAGAAAACTTAGAAGGAATTAGTGGTATTAGTACAGCTTTTTAGCAATAGTAGCTGGAGATTATATGAAGAGGATTTATGTGTTTAGTCTTCCTCAGCATAAGCACCTACTCTGATTCAGTTGTCTAGACATCTTCTGTTGTCAGTCAGTAAAAATGGGAATTTCTAGTTCATCCCTTCCTAAGTTAAATGTCCAAAACAGATCAAATGAATCATGTTTGAAAGACTTCTCTGTCTTTCGAGTGCTAAAGGAATCCAGAGGAAAAGTTCTAATGTCCATTTGCACACATCTGAGATGATGACACCTTACATGATTGTTGCCCTATACTAATACATTATATTTTGCTACCTAGAGACCTTAAAATATAAGAATTTTCTTGTTAGAGACATGCACCCATGGTTAGTGATTTTCAGCTTGTTATGTCTTTAAACTTCTTGTATGTTGCATGGGTTATAATTCTCCCATGTTTCAGTGACACTGACTCAGTTGTGCTACTTTTAATACTATTAAAAATATTTGGTTATTTTAAGATTACTAGTAAATCTTCTCTCATCTTGAAATGACTTTCCTCATACTCACAATTCCTTTTCTTCCTTCACCAGCTAAGAAAAAAACACAACTGGGAGAATAACTGGTTTGTCTAATAGTTGGCCAGGTTTACATTCATTTGTAGCCGATTTTAAGCTGATAGAAATCTATGGATCTGTTGTATTTTCTTCTATTCTTTCAATGATTTGAAAGTTGAATATAGTTCCATCTCTTTTATAACAAGATCCCCAAATACTTCTCTATCAGTACAAGCTTGCAGCACCAATTTTGTCATGATACAAACCTTACTCACTGGTCTCCTATGGAGGAATCCTTTCCTTTTCCTGGAACAGAACTTATTTGACTGAAATTTTTAGTCCTTTGGAAAGGATGAGCTTTTCTGTCCTACACATGTTGCTTCCAGATTTACAGGACTTCTGCAACGGCTTTCTGGATAGGACTGGCACAAGAGAAGGCGGCAGCTGTCTTATTTGGCCTACCTTAGAAGGAGGAGTAATCTTAGGTCCTTGGAAGAAAAATTTCACTCAGAAGAGCTTCTAGAGGAGTTCTGTTCTAAATTGCTTGAATTATTATCATATACTCAAATGGCAGAATAAATCCCCCCTCATTGTGGCATTTCTAAGCTTTAAGTGTGTTTAATTAAATTGCTGAATCTGCTGTTACTTGCCTCATCAGAATAGTTGTAATTTCCAGAATAACAAGTAAATAAAGTGCAAGTGGTTTTACTTCTGGACTGTCTTTTCAGGAACTATTCAGTCCATAAGAAACCAAAACTCCGTATCTGTTACCATGAAACATTTAATTAAGGAACTTAAGGTTTTAAAACATGAGAGAATGAACATTTTCACTGATGATGTTATGCTCTTATCAGAGACTTGTAAAATAACTGCCTGGGACTGCATTCCAAGTATGGGCACTGGTGCTAATCCTGCAATAAATGCTTAATTTTGAATACCTTAGTGATCTTATAAGGTTCAAAATTAAATTAAAATTTTTCCCTTACCTAAAGTCAACATATAAACGTTTATATATTTATGCAAATATGTTTATCCTTAGGTGTTTGTAACATCAAGATCTCTTGACAGTGTACTTTCAATGACTTAAGTGCTCCCAGAGGCACTCATTAAAATCTCGTTTTTATTTATATTCACCTTAAAAAGACATGATCCATAAATGATTCATGTATTTTTCCCAAAATATAAAAAAAAATCGGATACGAGCTTTGAAGATTTACAACAGTTAAGCAAAACTAATGGTATTCAATTTATTGAAGTACTCATTTGATTAAACTTTTGACTTCTTTGTTAGTAAGCTTATCTCTGCTTCATAAACAGAAAATAAAAATCTAAGGACACGGTACAATTTGACCTTAAATATGAGTCCCCTAACTTTAATTTTAATTTATTGGATTCCATAGAGTCTCAGTGCCCCAAAGTGCACTGAGGAGTGGAGAATCAGGCACTGTGACTGTAAGGATTGTTCCGATTTTTCATTGAAACAACAGACTCTGTAATGAAACACTTTCAGGTGTGACCTGGAATTGTATGATTCTCACATGAGAAGAGAATATAATCAATATTAGAGGTGGTTGTAAGAGGCTTGTGGCCCCTTACATGAATAATCACATTGGCTTAACACGTTTTTATTGTCATAGAAAGGTATAGCAAATCTAAAAAAAGACACAACAAAACCAAACCAGAAACCACTGTCTTCTGTGGACTAGACTTGCAGAAGGACTACACCTCCTAGAATGTGATGTGGCAATTCATCTCAGAATAAGGTTCAACGTGCGTTAGGTGACTGCATTTACAATAATGAACAACACAGTCCAGCAAAATACTATAATAAAAAACTGTAGAGCTGCAATTTTTCCAAGATGCTTTGGTTACAAAATGCAATATGGTACCTAATAGCCTTAAACAAAATGTTTATAAGTATTTTGACAAGCCAAGAGGAAGAATTAGTTTACGGTAATGCCACATAGTTATATTTCTAATTTGTTTATTTGTATGGCAGAAGATGTTTGAGATATTCCAGATTGACTTTTTTGAAGAGTTTTAATTTAACTGAAAATTCTGAGACTTGAAATTTTTATTTCAGCTTGGGAATAAAACCCACAAAATTGGTTCATGCAGTGCTAGTTTTAATTTTCTGTATTGTTCCTTAAAAATCAAATAGCATGTCACATAATACATATGGGAGTAGTTCTCTTGTCTTTCACACAGCACCATAGTTTATACCTGTGCAAAAAGTGTGCAAGGTAACATTTGCCATTGTGATTTAGAAGCACTTTATATTTACTTACTCAAATGTAAACAGTAGCCTGAGTGCAAAGCACTTGACCCTATGCTCAGAGAAACAGAGCTGATGTGGCAAATGGAATTAAGAACAAATTTGTATCATGGAATTTCTTCCAGACTATTTCACTTGATGTTACAAAAAATTTACCTGACAAGGTGTTCAGATATACATATTGCCTAGATCAGTCAAAGTTCTAACCAATTGCTTTCCAGTAAGATGTATTATCACTTACTAAAGAAACATAGATCTTCCTGTAGGAAGAAAGTAATCCTTTCCTCAGTAAACCTAAGTAATATTCTCCTCACAGGCACAGATTTTAAATCCTTGCAGAAGCAGGTATGTTTCACTGGATTATTTTAATATGTTCTTGCTGAAGAATGTCAACGTAACTCTTCAGATGAAAGGTGGCTTTAGGAATGCATGATATTTAGGCACAATCTGTAATACAAATAATGAGAAGCCTATATTTTAATGGGCACTAATTTATTATTGTGAATTTATGATGCATCACAATCATTAGAAGTAACCTGCTTGACATTACTAGGTGGAGATTAAGGTTTTTACCAGTGGCAGAAACAGCACGCAGGTAAACCTGCTTTTTAACACAATAGGTAAAAACCCCCACCTTGTTCAAAAGCCACACAAATACTATCTTCAAGCAAAAAGATGGGACTAGGTTACCAAACCACTTCATGTTGCTTTTTGCAGGAGAGCTCAAATATTCCTTGTTCATGCAAGCAGACCTGATCTAGACTTCCTACACCCCCACATTTTCAGAAGATCTTGTCTATGGAGGTGTATCCTCTGCTGGTACAAGGGAGAGGACTGTGTAGAGAACAGGATAAACGTTGTTTCCTCTCTAGTCCAGGCGAAACACAAAGGCCATAAAGACCTTTTCCCAAATCCTTCATAATATATTTCTTTTCCACTGCTTAAATCCCAGGCTTCTTATACTAATTTTTCATAACTCTTTCACTCCTCACTGGGTCATAATTTATGATAATTTTTGTTGAGTCCACAGAATAAATGCCATGTGACTCTACATAGAGAATATCTGAAAATGTGAAAGACTTGTCAAGTAAAGCTCTTTCTATTGTAGATGGAAATCTAAAAATGACAGTTCAATGGCAAATTCAACTCTGATGACAAAAAAGTATGTGAGTTGGATATAGGAACAGGCAAAGATAAACTGGCATCTACTCTGATATATAGATTAAAAAAAGGTACCATTCTCTTTCAATTTGATTGGATAGAGTTATTCAGAGACATGAATTTTGCTGTATAAGGCTAGGGAGAAACAAGGAAAATATAATGAGGAGAGAAGAGATTAGAGATCGCTCTTAAATTATTGATTAATCAGTAAATATTTTCCTGAATATTATTATTTTTAAAAAGCAGTTAAATGTGGGTTGTCTTAAGTTTAAGTAAATTGGAAAGTCATAGACTCAGAGTCATAGAGCGGTTTGGGTTAGAAGGGACCTTAAAGGTCATTTAGTTCCAACCCCCCCGAGAGAGGAAGGGACACCTTCCACTACACCAGGTTGCTCAAAGCCCCATCTGACCTGGCCTTGAACACTTCTGGGGATGGGGCATCTATTTCTCTGGGCAACCTGTGCCAGTGTCTCACCATCTTCACAGGGAAGATTTTCTTCCTAATATCTAATCGAAACCTACTCTCTTTCAGTGTGAAACCATTAGCCCTTGTTGTACAACTACATGCCCTTGTAAAAAGTCTGTTTCCATCTTTCATGTAGACTCCCTTCAGGTACTGAAAGGTCGCCCTGGAGTCTTCTCTTCTCCAGGCTGAAAAATGCCAACTCTCTCAGCCTTTCCTGATAGAGAAAAAGTTCCATCCCTCTAATCATCTTCATGACCCCGATGTTATACTCTGAACTTGTGGGACACTTTCAGAATTTGTACATGTTCACTAAGTTGTCCGCGAAGTTTCCACTTCTTTAAGGGTGTTACAAAGGCTACTGCTTTAGGCACAGTTGCAATAAAAAATGCAGTGAAAAATGGAAAGCATAACGTAAGTCTTGTTACTATTTTTGATCAATAGTATAATATTTTGATAACTTTGGGCTGTTCACTATTCTAGTTTTGACTTTTTTCTTCATGTTTCTAGCCATTTAACAGTTTATATTGCTTTTAGTCTTTTTGACCTGGAAGACAATGTTACTTTACATATCATTCTATAATTTAACAGATTTTTCTCAATATAAATACATCCTATTTTTTAACTTATCTGAAAACAGGAAAAAAGCTCACAAATGAACTTCCACAAAGATTCTCAGTTTTAGTTGAAAACTAAATGTAGTTTGGAAAATACTGGGAAAAGGCAAATTCTGTGTCTGGTATTATCCCATTAATATACTACCATTGTCTGCATTTATACTCTAAATAGGTGCCAAAAACTAATGAGAATGCTTAGTTCCCATTTTATATGATATTCTTTGAAACATAAATAAATTCCCTTCACCCTTCTGGTTCCTTTACCCTTTTTCTTCTCCTTGATCCTTCCTCTTCCCCTTTCCCTCTTTCTTCCCAATCCCTCAGCATTTATTATATTGTTAAAAAGAACTGTGTCTTGTTGATACCACCTAAGGAGTCTTTCTGCTGTACTTTTTGCAACTGGGCTTGTCTATCTCACATTGGTCTTTGTAGCCAACAGCACGCTTGTAGCAAATGTGGGTAGAGCCCTTCCCAAATCTTCATGCTAGACATGATGATTAAATATTAATATTATTAAATATTTACCTTACACAGTTCTTTATAAATGATCTAATTTTGGGGTTGTAAGGGAATTTGGGAAATTCCCACACTTAAGTTTCTAAATCTTAGAAAGATTTAGCCATATGTGAAAACCACCATATGTATTTGATTGGATAGTACAAATATAAAATTATAATTAAAATTATAAAATAATGTTTTAGCATTTTTTCTATAAAACAGAGTTTAAGCTTAATGATACTAAAGTGTTAAGTGCCTTCAGAAATAATCTTGTTCTTGACAATGACCTAAATATGATGACTTCTCAGGACGCTTCCAAGTTATAAATTCATCTAGATTTATACCTCTCATCACATATATTCTAAATATGTAGATGAGATTTAATGATCCACTCATGATCCATAATTCACAGTAAGTGGTCCGTGAATACATCGTGGGTAGTAGACTGAGTATTTTCAACTTGAAGTTTAATTATACAGTGCAAAATTGAGACCAGAAAGGAATATGATAAAGGAGCAACTGGGAAGAAGCAAGTATCTTGTGCTTTCTCTGAAATTACATATTATTGCCTGTAACAATATATAAGGAATAATTTCTAAGCTGCGTTAGTTATAATATTATTCTGGAAGAAAACAAATACACTGTAGGATGTGCAGGATGAAAATGGGATATTGTATGAACATTAATGTGATGGGCAATTTGTAGAAGACAGAGAAATCCAAATGACAGTATTAATCTTAACTGAAATTGGCTGAATTTTTCACAGTGAATGCATTATCTAAAAAATATACTGATTTGAGTTGCAAAGAATATACCCAACATTCATAAGAACTGCTAAATAGCCTGAGCAAGGTCTTCTGAAGTATTTTCTGTGACTTTTTTGCTCTCTACAATTCTGCTAGGCTTCCAAATGACAAAGTATTATTCTGCTTCCAGGAAAAGTATCTAGAGATAATTTTAAGTAGGGGTATACAAATAGTGAATGAGAATAGGGAATAATAAATAGGAAGTGGTGAGTAATGAACATTTGTGAATATTGTGTTCACATATGTATACACGGATTTTCAGAAAAGACAGTCATTCCTCAAAGAGAAAGAAATTAAGAAGGAAAACCTTTGTAACTATCTAATAACATAGTCAAGGAAAATGTCTATGAAGAATTTAAAAAAAAACTGTTTGGGTTTTTTTTTAGTAGGGTTTTTGGGGGGGGTGTTTTGCCCTTTTTTTGTTTGGTTGGGGTTATTTTGGTTTTGTTTTTTTTTTTAGTTCCCAACAATTATCTCTGATATTAACAACATATCCCTTATTTTCAAGTTGCTATAATGGTAATTGTGACAGTAGATACTGTAATCTCTCTTTCTTTTCAGTTTTATGATCTGCAGAAAATTGTGTCCCCTTTGTAAGAGCAGAATATACGGAACGTGTTTAGCAGTCTAGTTCATACATATTTAGCAATGTAAAGACAAACTTGATAGCTAAAAATTGTAATCTGCTTTGGCAAGGCACAAAGTACTAAACACTAAGTGTTCAGTTACAAATTTTCAAGTTCCTCGGAACTGAAAGAGTTAGTTCAGAAGGTTTCCGGTGAAAAATACTTACAAATGGGATAAGTACCTTCTATTATCCCAGGAAAAAAAACCCTCGTTTTTGTCATTAGGAGTCCAACAACCAAACAAGGAAAAGTGTTGGTTTTTTTTTTATTTTTATGGATGTGTTTGTGTGAATATGTAGCCTCCATGTCTGGGTAAAGCAGTTTTTTAGTAAGATTATTTTTGAGACAGAAAAACTATTAGATAGAAATATTGGATAGCTATGAGTGAACCTCAGGTTTCTGATTAGTAGTAATTTCTCTTTGTTCCCTGAAAGTAGACATACTAGGATTTATTTTAATATTTTCAGAAATGTGATGCTTCTTTCAATACATGTGCTAAAACACAGATATTACCAAATTGAACTAAACCTTTCCCTTGCAACCATTCACAGAGAAAGAAGGAGCAGCCACTGATGAATGGATAACGCTTCAAAGATGAGACCTGTGAAAGAAAATCACTACACATTTTCATGAGCAATTTGAGTTATGCCTCATTAAATTCCTGCTGAATCCCTGAAAGGGGTGCAAATTTAATTTATTATTAATACCTTGTATATTCTATACTGCTATAGGTAATTACATTTATTAATATTTATATATTAATATTATTATCTTTACTGTATTTCTAGGGGAGAAAAGTCAGGAAGTCCTTGTTTGGTCTTCCATTTGAAGAAGTAACTTTTAATGGCGCAGGTTGTGAATTCCACAGTAATATTATTTAAGTGAAATCCCCAGCACATTTTTTGAGGTTTTCGATTCCTGCAAGCCTGTGAAGTCCTGAGGAGTTAATTGCTGTTAAATACTAAGCTTTAAAATTAATTGGTTTTTATTCTGGAGAAAAATTTCATTCATTCTTCCCAGCACTTCATATTTGCTACTGAATTTTCTAATGTTTATATTGATACACTATATGCTCAAGTTACAAGCTGATTGCTTTGGTTTTCTGGGAAGAAAAGAACATTTTTTTGAGAAGGTAATTTGCAATGAAATATCATGTGCTGATACTATTTTCATCTATCTCAATTACAGAGGCTTGCAGATCTGTGCCTGGTGTTACAATATGTCTATTTATATACAACTCTCTTATAGGTGCTTTAGTTCCATCTCATCACTAGCTTGTTCCCTCCTTTCTTCTTTCTTGTTTGTCACCTTTTTCTAGATTGAAAGACTACTTTTTGCAAATATCTATGCACAGGCATCACTTTACTCGGTAATACTGAAGGTAACAGGAAAACGAATAAAAGGAGAGTTAAAAAATGCTGAAATATTTTGCTGCATCTGATTCCCATTCACAGCTTTTTTAGTCAGTGATCATATATGCTTCTGAAATCTGCTGAGTGTTCAGCAGCTCATAGAGTTAGACAAATTTCCTATTAAATATGATGAAGTTTGATATTGCTCATTTCAAAAGAAAGGTCGTAATTTCTCTTAAAGTCTTCTGCATTGTGATCAAGTGTTTTAGCCTTTCGTGAAAAAAATTCTGCAGCAGAGCATGCAAAACATAATTAATTCAAAGCATTGATACGTATCCATGAAAATAATAATCAGCTTGGCTACTCCTTGATTAAAAACAGGGCATTTTTCCAACTTTTTAAAATTCATAGATATAGAGTAATTTGCTAACTTGAAGATGTTTTCTAAATTACATGGCCCATAATTCCATACACATTCACACCCTAGCAAACAAGGAAAAAAACTTGTAAGCTAAACAACAGCTTTAATCAAAATACGTACTACCCTTGGTTCATGTCTCCGATGTATCACTGGAAAACAAACATAAAATACCAAGGCAGATCAGAGATCTGTAGTTCTTCCATAAAAGCAATACATTTAGAGCAAGTTCTAGCACCACTGATTGCTCATTTTGTTTCTTCTGAACATTTCAGGAAAAAGACAGCTTATATCTGCAGTCAGACATATGTTTTTCTGACTTAAACACATCAGTTCAAAATTATCAAAGGTAACTTTTTTGGGAGGAGGAACCATGAAGAATTACTATGTTTCATATAAACGTCCTAAGGACTAGCTGAAGGTCAAATTAATCTTCATTAGAGATCAAGGATAAAAACTTGATAGACTTCAAGGCTCCTTCAGGACACAAGTGAGAATGTGAGCATTCAGGGTAATGACACTGAGGAAATGTAGTTAAGAAGTGGTGAGCAAAATGTGATGGATGGTTGAATGACTAACTGCATCCTCCCTGGCAGGTTGTACTTTCAGCTGCTGAGCTATCCTAACTCATAGTCTAGCAACCCATTTCTGTTTGGTGGTATTTATTGCAAGAGCATTTTTTTCCTCTTTGCTTTCTGTCAAGGTTATTATATTATCCAGGTTTATGGAATCAGAGCAGCTAGTTGTAAATGTTATATGAAATGCAAAAAAAAAATTCTGCCAAATGCACAGAGGAACTACAGAGAAAGCTTTCCAACAATTGTTGAACTATGTTACTTTCATTGATGTTACACAAACACATAGGATATGTCAGAAATGCAAGTTACCATTCCCAGAAACATTATAAATAATCTAACATAAAAATAGGTGCATGACATTTTAAAATTTACAAATTTATTGATATTATTTTTATATTTTTTTCTGTCTGCCTTCTCTAAAGCCTGCCCAAGAGTACTGAAAGAATTTAGCCAAAGGTTTTTGAACTAGAGATAAGACTGTCATGGAATGCTTAGTAATTTGACTTAGTCCTGCTTGAGAAAAACAGCATATTTTGAAGGTTTTTTCCAGCTTAATGAACAGGTTTTAAACATGTTCAGAATCAATTTTGAGTTGCCTTTCCTCTGAATGCCAGAGATAGCAGTCCAATAGCAGTACTAAGTATTTGCTTAAAGCCGTTGCAGTTGAATGAATTTTTGCAAGTGGACTTTATATTTTATAAATAAAAAATAAGAAAAAAAGGAAAAAAAGGGAAAGAGAAAAAGAAAGTT
The DNA here is from genome assembly GCF_025592945.1 of Manacus candei. NCBI lineage: Eukaryota > Metazoa > Chordata > Aves > Passeriformes > Pipridae > Manacus > Manacus candei. The sequence goes on along the minus strand of NW_026138091.1, from coordinate 8,661,216 downwards.
CAACTGATCTTAGTAAATAGTTGATACTAATATTAATTCTTGGAGCACCTTGGGTTTTTCCAGGCTTGTAGGAAACAGAAATAAAAAATAGAACTGGGATGGAAAGATATCTGCATTGACTTTTCAAAGCAGATGTCTGAAAATGTGTCACATTAGGTTGAGATGTGGGAGGGAGAGTGGAGCTAGGAGATTGGATTTTGGGGCTATCTCAAACCATGACAATCACTTGACAGGATGGAATCTACAATGTAGCATTAGTGCGATTTGAAATAGTATATTGCATTTATTTTCAACTTCTTTCAGCTACTCCATTTAAATAAATGTCATATTGTTCAGACTGAGTCATGTTGCTTTGACTTGATGACACTGTGAGCACTGTAATGACATTGTCAATATATATTAAAAAAATTAGTGTTTTATCATGAAAGTTCATCTCTAGTTCTATACTAAAATTAATGCAGGTGTAAAAATAAAAACCATAAATGCACTGGCAATATGCGAAACAAATTACAGAATGATCTTTAATTATATCACTGCATTACAGCAATGAGAAATCATACTAGGACAAATGGAACAGATCCTCCTGGAAGCTGTGCTAAGGTACATGAAGGACAGGGAGGTTATTTGAGACAGCCAACATGGCTTTGCCAAGGGCAAGGCTTGCCTGACTATTTGGCCTTCTATTATGGAGTGGCCGTATCAGTGGACAAGGGAAGGGTTACAGATGTAGTTTATCTGGACTTCTGTAAAGCCTTTGACTTGGTACCCTACAACATCCTTCTCTCTAAATTGGAGAGAGATGGACTTGATGACTGGACTGTTAGATGGATAAGAAAGTGGTTGGACAGTCACATCCAGAGGGTAGTGGTCAATGGCTCAGAGTCATGATGGGCTAGGTGATGTTTAAGGTCCCTTCCAACCCGTGCCATTCTATGACTCTATGATTGTTTGATCTAGTTCCAACCCCACTGCCATAGACAGGGACACCTCCCACTAGACCAGGTTGCTCAAAGCCCCATCCAGCCTGGCCTTGAACACTCGCAGGATGGGGCATCCACAGCTTCTCTGGGCAACTCTTTCCAGTGCCTCACCACCCTCACAAGGACGATTTTCTTCCTGGTATCTAATCTAAACCTGCTCTCTCTCAGTATGAAGCCATTCCCCCTTGTCCTATCGCTACAGGCCCTTGCAAAAACTTTTTCCCCATCTTTCTTATAGGCTCCTTCCAGGTACTGTAAGGCCATAATTAGGTCATCCCAAAGCCTTCTCTTTTCTAGGCCAAACAATCTCAATTCTCTTAGCCTTTCCTCATAGCAGAGGTGCTCCATCCTTCTAATCATCTTGAGGTCCCTTCCAACCTAGGAAATTCTATGATTCTGCAAAGTAAATTAAACACTAAAACGTAGATTATATGCTTCTAAAAAAACTTTCATTCCTACAATGAATATACGTATAAATTAGATCCAAAGATGACCTCATTATGGATGTAAAAGACAATGATGACAGTTTGATACTGCTTGTATCCAATTGCTGCTATTATAACCATTCTGACTAGTTATTATACATTTTTTCATCCCTCAGAGAAAGTATTGACTATTTATGGGAGAACTGTCTAAAGTATTTCTTTTTTCATTTTGGTAAGAAAAACATTGATGAAAAAGAAAAGGCAGCAAGAATTCAAGTGTCCTAGATTCTATTATAGTTGCTGTCTTATTCCTTCTCACAGCCTGGTCATTTGCCTGAAACGGAAAGATATAAAACAAAAATACAGCTGGGAGAGTGTTAGCATATTATGATAATGATCTTAAATTTTGTTTACAGAGTGTATAATCTTTTGTGGCTGATGGTTTGTAGGTGTTAAGGGAGAGATCAGAATAAATATTCTTGTGGGTCTCCTGACTTAACATCTGTTACTTCAGGCTTCGGGAAAGTAGATTCCAAGATCCAGCAGTGCTTCAGTACATTAATATGCATTAATGTATAGCAAGATTCTGGCAGGGTTAGAGTATATAAACAGCTTAATCTTCCTTTAGCTAAGAAGAAAAAATATGCGAGAAATATAGACCCATGCTGGCATACGAGTATTGCTTAAATAATTGTAGAAGATATTACATGTGAAATGAAATTTGTACATGGCTATAACACATATGATGTCAAGCAAACAGCTGGAATTTATGTAGATTCGTCTATGTAAAGGTATGAATATGCAGTGTTTTACAAGTGTATGCACAGATGTCAGAAGAAAATTTTCAACCTACTTATCAGATTGAAAGGGTTCCTAGATAATTTAGGGAGCTTAAACTGACTTTGTGGCTTATGGAACAATTAATATTCCCCACATGCACAAATTTTAAATCAAAATACTGGAATACACATAAAGAAAACTTCAAATTAAGTGGAGCTGTGGTCGTAAATACACATAGCTAACTTAAGGAAAACATCTCAAAGAGAGTATTATGTTTAAAGGAATTTTCAGTTCATCATACAGTCCAGATTTGGGTCATTTGGTAGTACAGAGTCAGACTGCTTTGCCTTTCCTCTTGTGTCTTCATCCACTGCCTACCTAAATTAATAAATCCATATTTGAACTCAGCCATCAGGTCTTGTAGGTGAAGATAACATTATCTGCTTTGATCTGAAGATCTGTAACTGGCCTGGTGGTCCTGACCTAACTGCCACAGTGAAGACAGGCAGAGATGCAGTTTTCTTGTTCCTGATAAGGAACTGTCTGCACAATGATTTCCCTTAAAGGAGAGGGGAACTTAACATTTCTAGACAACTCTCAGAAAATGCAACCAACCAAACACTAAAAACAAATTTCTTCCCTAAACCCCTAAACAAACAAGACTGCCTCATTTTCCTGCAAGTCAGGAGAAAAAAGGAAGGGTTGATGGAACTGTTTTAAAATATATTAATGTTTTAGTCAGTGCTCCCTTGGAGTGAATATTAGAGAAGAGCTTTGATTATGGTTGGAAAACTTTTGTCAGTGCATGCTGTCTTTTTGATTCATAATTTTATTTAAAATGCTAAAAATATAGCAATAGTGTACAACAATCTTTTCTAATGTCATTCTTCTCTTTTCAACACTTGATATCTGTGTGTGGTTTTTTACATCATCTTTTTCATTTGCTCTCACAGCTTTCTTTCTGGCTTTTCTTGCTGTCTTTGTTTAATGGGAAACCAAACAGACTGCTAACAAGTCTATCTACATCATACCTGAAGTATTTGTGTAAGGGTACAATTCCAAATCCTGTCTGTAGTGAATGAATTTAGAAATAGTATGGTCAATTATTTCCCTGCTACGATACCTCTTTCCTGTGGAGTATTTACAGGACAATGGACACTTTGTGAACAATCCATACGACCAGCTCTGAGGAGCAGTAGGCCTCACTTGAGGCCTCACATAACTTTGGAGGTTATTAAAAGAATAGTTTATAGTTGCAAGTTGTGTGAAACTGTGTTTATAGTTGCAAGTTAAGGGAAAACTGTGTGTATGTGACCGATAAAGAGAAAGCTGAAAAGTCCCTGAGGTGGATTGGTAGGAGGGACTTTGGGCGGTGCAAATGACGTCAGGACACGTGGACAGGGCATCGGGACCAATGAACTAAAGGCATGAAGCGCGTGCACGGACTGAGCTGTCCAATCGCTTTGTTGTAATCACGTACCCAGAAGGAGCTGAGTGTATAAAAGCTAACTCATTTAAATAATAAACTGAACATCGTTTGATCATATTGATTGTCTGTGCGTTGTTTCTGAACTCCTGCCACCGCGCTTTCCTACATTTTTCTGTGTCTCATCAAAGGAACATTTTAAGTAAGACTACAGCAAGGCAACATTTATTGCAACGCTAATTAGAGAGAAGGTTGGAATGTTAACAAACATTAAACAAATGTTTCATTTTCAATTTTGTAAATATTTCCATCTCAGCACAGGAAGAAGAACTTGGAAATAATTTTTAAAATAATTTTTTAAATCATTATTTTGATATTTTTTAAGTGAAATACTGTTATTGTGTTTATCAATAACAACAATTAAATATTTTTTTTAATTGCCTTAGGTTTATTTTCAAAATTATAAATATTATTTGATATTAGGTTGAAACTTTTTGCAAAGAGTTCCAGTTAAAAGGGTCTTTCTTTGACTCAGGGAAAATATTTATGTGGTTTATGTATTTCAAACAGGCTTCCTTTCTAATTCAAACATGAGCCAAACCACTGATTTTCCAAACATAGCTCTGTAAAAAAAAAAAAAATTGTAACTGAAGTTATGCTTCAGCATAGTTATGAGAGCACAATTTTATTAAGATAGAAGAAGTAAACATGATACATTTGGGATGTACTTACAGTGTAACTTCTCTGTCCTTCATGTTTCACTGCTTTCTCCATATGACCTCAAAGGGAAAAGCCTACCTTGTCACCATTCTGCTCAGTGGTTCCCCCCAAATGGAAGTAAAGAAATGTTAGATATGTCATCATATAAGCTGTTGGTTACATGTTTTAATGCTTCGTGTTTTAAAGTCTTTTAATAAATCCCTGGAGTATTGTCTATTTGGTGGTCCATTCCATGCTGAGGATGTTTAAGTCTGTTGATTTCAATATATGGTTATGCTTCAGCTGCAGTTCAGTGAGCAGCTGAGATCATCTCCTATGCTTCTGTCTGTTGAGATGAGTCCTAATGCCTTAAGTCTGAGAATACTTTACCTTCTCAGTAAAATAGACACCCTGTTTATCCTCTATGCCCCACCTACCTTGAACTGGGCAGGAAAATAGATTACATTTACTGGTGACAAGCTGAGTGTACTGGCCAGTGACTGTACTGCTTGGACAGGAAGCCTATAAGACCTTCCCTCGACTCCTTGGCAGCCAAGCTATTTAGTGAATGCACAAACTAAGATCTAAACATCACTCAAATCTTTGCTTTCTAGTCAAGTTAATTTCAAGTTGACCTCTGTATTCACAGAGCTATTCGAAAACACTGGCAGGCCCAGGGCAACTCTATTGTAGAAGCTTTTTTGCATAAGGAAGTAAGCTAAAACTTGATCATTTGGCACATCCTTAAAGCTTCTGTTGTTGATATTCAGGTAGTACTTAACATTTGCTGTCTGTCCATGATAATACTCTAATACATTTAAGGTAATTCAAAGAGTGGAGTCTATAATAACATGATGCCTGTGAAAGCACACTTTTAAACTTGGCTGGATTTGGCTTTTTCAAAACATGGAGTTTCTGGCATTTATTCCTTTAGATATTTTTTAAAAAATACTACTGTTAGTGGTACTGTTGCTAGTGCATGATTTGCAGTGAATCAGCTGCAGAGCATGGCATTCTACTTTATACCATGTGCCTACTTTATCTTAAGTTTGAAACGCATTGATTTTATAATATTGGGTTGGTTTGGATTTTTTTTCCTTTTTTTGAATTGGGTAAGTTTAGTTATTGCAAAAGCAAGACTATTTGTAATGGTTTGGGCCAAATATAGTGCAGTATAGTGCAAATATAGTGCAGATGCTATGGAAATTTACCTTAAGAGCCTTGACAACCTCTTAATCTTGATATGTAGCACACCATCTATTCTAGTCATGGTCATTTAAAAAACATATAATGCATGTCATGCTAAATTGCACACTAGATGTTTGTTTAGTATGGATGCAATTAAACCATAAACTGAATTGCAATTAAAACTGAAAAATAGACCTGTAGCAATATTTTCAAAGTTTATAGGTCTTTATGCTAAACCACATTTTATATTTTTCCAAACAACTTATAGTCATCTTACTGCCTGTTAACACTCCCCTCTTGATGAGGTAAGGGAAAATGGGCCGCAGGGGCCAGGGATTTACATTCTGATTTGACAAGCTTTAAGTTTTAAGCTTATATATGGTTCCAAGTAGGGATGCAGGACATGCTGCAGTATTAAGGGCAGGTTTTAGTTTGCTGTGCCTGGAGATTCATTCCTCCTGCTCTGTGAATTGTTTTGATATCTGTCTCATACTTGAAATTCTTCCATCCTCGCACTTTCAAAACTTCCACTGACCAATCTCAGTATTGATTACTCATTAACTGTAACAATCCTTCTTGGTTGTTTGATATCTTTAATCTTTTTGTCCATCTCCATAATTAATCAATATTTATATTGTCATGGAGACAATATATCCACATCCAGGGTCATGCATCTGCAAATTCACAGAGTATGTTTGTAAGACAGACTGGTATAGAAACAGCTTAACGCTTTCCCAGATCGAAGAGGAAAGCATTTCAACATATTGTAAATACAAAGACATGTATGACAGAGTTACCTGTTACCTGTCATTGCATTTTCTTTCTACCAACAGGTCCCATAAGCAGCATTTTGGTGAATAAGTATGGTAGCCGGCCTGTGATGATAGCAGGTGGTATCCTGTGTTCATTTGGAATGATTGCAAGCTCTTTCTGCAATAGCGTCCTTGAACTATATATATGTATTGGTGTGGTTGGAGGTAAGAGTCCTCTTTAAAAGGTTATATTATATGTTGTTATATGTTGTTATATTAAATTACATATATTATTATACAAAATTATTTCTAATAATGTTCTACCAATGAGCCTTACTGATCAAGAATCCTCTGTGCATAGAGGCAATCCAAGAAGGTAGCAAGATCAGTTAATTTCAGCTACCTGAACTATCTACTCCTTTAAATTAGCTGGTAGGCTGTTAAATTATTTCTTTTGATAATTCAGAAGCAACTCATGAATTTATTCAGTCAATGATGTATGTATGGACTGTTCCACACTGCACTATAATAATGGTATAAAAATTGATTGGCTTGTGACAACACTTATTACAGTCATTTGTGTACAATTTCACATTCATTCTTCTAGCTTTCTATCATGTTGCACTGCAAGCAGGTTGAGAGATGCTAGTAGAATTTTAGTAAAATTGTGAAAGCTTGTACCACTTTTCTTTAGGTTTGTACATACATATAGTCTTTCAGAAAAGTATAAACTTTCAGTGCAATACTTTTCTGTTTAAAATCCGCCCAGTGTCAATAATGAAATTATTCATAGTCATCTATCTGAGGCCTAGATATTGCCTAAAGCAATGAACTAAAGTTATCGCAATGCCAGTGAATTAAATAACCTCCTTTTCAAAAGTTGTGGGGTTTTTTTAAATTCCCTTCTCAGAATAAGGAAGGCGAGGAGAAATATCAACAGGTAATAAATGAATGTATATTACATAAGAATATGTATTATTATGAATTGTATATTCAAGCTCATCTTTCTTTATGTTGGGACTAAAGGAGTCCTTCTTTATTTAGTGATTAATACTTAAATTTCTTACTTTTGATATCCTAAACTCAGGACCACTGAAAGAATAAAGTCAGAGTCCAGGAATGGACCATCAGAGAAGAAAACTTCAGTACCATCAAGCAGATGCAAAGCTACTTATATCTTATTGCCCAGATGTCTTTATAGAGAGAGAAGACCTAGAGGTTCAGCTTAGGGTTCAGCTTATACATTCAGCTGATGTGGATGGGTGATCTGATCCGATGTGTGTCCTCTGTAACTCTTCCACTATTAGTGATGACATGGGGAACGGGAGCTGAATATGCTCTACAATAATTTGCTATTTTAAGCTCCAGTTTAGTAGACAACTTGGATCTTAATTAGGGTTGGAAAAAAAAAAATAGGAGATTTATGCATTTAAATACACCCTGCATTCATTATAGCTGAGGCGACATTTAATAACTTTGATAAAATGAGCCAAGAGAGAATTGCATTATAGCTTAGCAAATATAAAAGTGATGAGTCAAGGCATTGGTAACCATAATTCCTCTCAATGTGATTGCCCTGACTCTATCATTGCTGAAACACATCAAGGAATTTTGGCTTTTAATGCAGTGCTACAGGGGGGAATGGACCAAATGCCACCATGACACAGTCTTGACATTAACACACGTAGACGGCAATGAAACTGTATTTCATCCTCTGATGCTAGTTGGTTTTTATCTTTATTGAGAATCACTGGATTAGATAGTGGTCATTTTAAAAATAACTTGAAAGAGGTGCAATATGTTTTTCAATGCATGACCTGCAATAATATTGTCTTTTATGTGTTGTTTAGGTCTGGGTTTAGCATTCAACTTACAGCCTGCCTTAACCATGATTGGCAAGTATTTCTATAAGAAGCGTCCCATTGCTAATGGATTGGCCATGGCTGGAAGTCCAGTGTTTCTGAGCACATTGGCACCTCTCAATCAATTCCTCTTTAATGCTTTTGGCTGGAAAGGAAGCTTTCTTATTCTGGGAGGACTTCTTTTGAACTGCTGTGTGGCTGGGTCGCTTATGAGACCTGTTGGACCGAAAAAAGTCCCGACTGTGAAAAAAGATGTTGAAAAAGGCACAGGAGATTCTGCCTTGCACAAAAACAACAAGAAGTCTTGTTGGCAAACTATGAATAAGTATCTAGATCTGTCCCTCTTCAAACACAGAGGGTTTCTGATCTATTTGTCAGGAAATGTCATTATGTTTATTGGTTTCTTTGCTCCAATAGTGTTCTTGGCTCCTTATGCCAAGCACAAGGGAATTGATGAATATTCTGCTGCTTTTTTGCTATCTATCTTAGCCTTTGTAGACATGTTTGCTAGGCCTTCAATGGGACTCGTGGCAAACTCCAGGTTTATCCGGCCAAAGATTCAGTATTTTTTTAGTTTTGCTGTCTTGTACAATGGGGTCTGTCATATCTTGTGCCCTCTGGCAAAAAATTACACTGGCTTGGTGATATATGCTGTATTTTTTGGGTTTGCATTTGGAATGGTTAGCAGCGTTCTTTTTGAGACATTGATGGACCTCGTTGGGGCTGCCAGATTTTCCAGTGCGGTTGGACTTGTCACCATTGTGGAATGTTGTCCTGTGCTCATAGGCCCTCCTCTAGGAGGTAAGAATCTATTTCTTTCCATTTTTTCAGACATTACAGCGTAATCTTGCAATTTAACATTGAATAAATATAAACATTGTTCTTAACGTTGTTTAATGTTTTTGCTATGACTAGAAGTGTACTGTAGCAGCAGTATCTTTGGGCTTTGCAGCTGCAGGTTCACATGAGAATCTAAAGGCATTTATTGTGTGCATTTGCAAAAAATAGATTAAGACTGTATCTCTACTGGCCCATAAATCCATGTGGTAAATGTATGTTTTCCTGATAGCACATAGAGCTAGTTTTGCAACCTTGAGTTACATATATTCATCTCAAATTTGCTCTTTGACAATGAAGTTCTTACTGTCTTGAATTGATTGAGTCTGTTTTTGTGAAGATCTCACAGAGTGGCTTATAAATTCTCCAACCTAGTGACAGCTCAAGGAGCAATCTCTTACACTCGCTTAAACAATTTTAGTTTGTCTACACAGAGAGGATTGACATTTCCAGAGAGAAGAAACTAGTAGGGGGGTGGCAGAAGAACAGGGGCATCCACAGTAGCCTAGGCAGGGTGCATGCATGGTGGGATTCCATCATGGAGCGTTGCGCCCTAGCATGATTACACACCACAGCTCTGCTCACATTCAGTTCTTTCACATGTTCCTATAGCCAATGGATAAGGCAATTCAGAATGTGAACTGACTGAAAGATGGCAATGTTACCAACTTCTCTCTTTCAAGTGTAAGGGGAGCTTGAAGAGAGCCTAGGTGTATAGCTTAGACTACATTCATAACTTCTTGGCTTCTTGCAGCAAAAATGATGAAATCTTATGTAAAATATTTTCTATTTGCTAGCTTTTTAGTCAGTATTTAGTAATGCTGCTAGTAAGCTTTATAATTTTAAGGTCTCTGATGATATAAGAAATGAAAAGATAGATGCTCAAATCTTGTTGAGAAGCATTAGTGTGTATCTTGGTGTGTGTGTTGCAGTGTAAACCTAACAATATGAGAATACAAAGATAGTGAGATTGCCAACTTTGTGAACATATACTATACCCACATAAACACTGCCTCAGAAGTCAGCAAGATTATGTGTGCCTAAAACCATTTCTGCATATCGAAGTGTTTTAGATTACTGTCAGTATTTCTGTGAAAATAGCATTGTTGTGTGCAATTGTAAATATGCAAAAACAATTGCATATAACTCCTTTCAGTAAAATAATATTTGTACAAGTAAATTTTTAATACTTCTCAAGGCATTCCATATTTTTATCATCATTTAGCATACAAATTCATAAAAGTTGAACAAAATACATTTTTCTCACAGAGACTCTTCCTATGCCACCTAGTGGGGGGTCTGAGCCTGTGACCTCTGGAGTGCAGCCTTTTCAGTCAGGTTCTGAAATCAGTGTTAACTCTAAAGATATTAAATCTAATATTTATGGAGCAATAGCTTACACAACTATTTTTTTCAGTATATTAGCTTTTCAGGAGTTTTGAAAAACATTTGATTGTGCTATAGTTTTATGAATAATTGATTTAACTTGTTAAATAGAGACAACAAAAGGAATGAACACATGGAAAGGCTAAGTTCCAGTTTTGACTAGTTCATAGCCTTTAAAATATTATGCAGAAGTAATGCTAATTCATAATTTAATTTTTAAACATCAGTTTTATGAGACTGCTCATCAATAAAAATCAGCAAATTGCACTATTTACACTAATAAGTGAATTGTACACTTGCAGTGCTATTTTGAGTTTTTTCTAATACTAGGTTTGTGGAAAAAAAAAAAGTCTAGAATAATTTAATGACTTCTAAATGTGTATCCGGTGAATAGACTAGCATTATGTCTTCAACACAGTAAAAGCCTCTAAATACATACTAAATTGAAGTGTGAAGGTTATCCTGAGAATTTCAGTTATAGTGTAGCAGAGTTCAGAGCTAAGTACTTGGATATGTACAAATGTTGATTTGGGAATTGTGAAAATTTAGAAGGAATGGCTGATAAATGGAAAGAACTGTTATAATTTATTTTCCTTGCCATGACCAAGTTAATCACAGAGGTGTGAACGTAATTTTTACGTACAGGCCTCATAGTTTAAACCTCATCAGTTAAGCATGATGGTTGAAGGGAGAAGTCTTTCTCTTTCAGCAGTCACAGGAAAGTAAACTTGAAAAGCAGGCATTTAATGCACAGATAGCAGCCTAAGAAGGCCCATACTTCTTCATCCTATTGTGTGTATACAGCCTCAGTGAGTACCAGGCATTCCAAAACAATAGAACAATTAGAACATGAATAAAATGAAAGACTGAAAATAAAAGAGCTAAAAAACTGTCTGTCATTATTCATTAAGCTTTACTTACATTGTTCTTCAATATTCTATAATTGTCAGTGACTCCAATGACAATTTGCTGGCTTCACTAATACAGGTTTTGTTATAGTTCCACTGTCTATGTTAGAAAATTTTAACATGTTGAAAATACTTTTCTACTCCTACTTCAAAACCAAGGAATATATAGATATTTCTCCAAGAGAAGGATGTGGATTGTATTTGGCATCCTAGTCTAAATACTCTTTCTTGTCTTTGTATTTCAGGTTGGTTAGTAGATGTTACTGGTGAATATCAGTACATGTATTTTGTCTGCGGAGTGATTGTGACTGTGGCCAGTATCTGGTTGTTCATTGGCAATGCCATCAACTACAGGCTTTTGGCAAAAGAAAAGAAACTAGAAGATGAGAAGCAAAAAGCTCAGAAGAATGCTGACTCAAAGGAAGTGGAACCATTAACAAATAACGAGAATGAAGATGCTTCCAGCAGAGCCGACAAAGCTCTTGAAGATCCCTCAGAAAGAGAAACCAATATTTAATCTGCATTATAGCTCAGAAGGCAATATTTATGACTTCCATTAGGAATCAAGACACAGACCAAGTTTTGTGGTAATAATGATCAGTCACAATATTGGATGGGAACAGATTTTGCCCTATGGCAAAACTCTAAGTTAAATTTCTATCTACAGTTTATTTATTTCAGCGATACAAAATTAAGATTACAGAGGTAGTGATTCCATGCAAAGGAATCCATCAGACTTTGACTCTGGACAATCAAGAGTCAGGTAAACCAGACTATAAAGCCTTCCAATGACAAACATTTTTGTTTCAAATGTATATCTACTACAAAAGTATCTTCTACTCTTATTTGGGAAGATACTTGCAGTCATCCTTAAAGTATGGTTAAAGTCAGTTGAAATAATCTGCCCAAACTCTACTTACCACTAATATTAAAGAGAATATAAGTTCAAAGATTTTTTTCAAAAGAGGCAGAGTACCTGACTGAAAGCACACAGAAACTCTTTTTGTATTTTGTATTCCCACTAGATAAAAAATACATTTCTGTATAAACAATTATAATGTGGATGTAAAAGTTAGGGGTAGAAGATGAACAACTAGTGGGCACCATCTCTAAAATACAATAAACAGCTGATTTATAATATATTCCAGAAGTAGTTTCCTCCTGTGATAGCTGACTACATTGTACTTCAACATACGCATTTGAACACAAAGTACATTCAGATCTCACTAATTCAAACTAAGCTAAAATCTCCCTGTACATAAAAGATTTAAACCCAAGATTTGCATTGCTAACAAATGTGGCAATTAGTTTGATTATGCATTCCTATGTGGCTGAATGATCTGGATCAGACTGTGAAGCCTTTTTCCTAAAGGGACTAGATTCAGAATCTGCTGAAGTTAAAAGGATACTAACCCTTGGCTTTTGTGGCCCAAAACAGTTTTGTTGCAATGACTTCAAAGTAAATGCTTGGCTTTCTTGGCAAGTCACTAGTTATTTGATGGTTTCCTGAGAGGAGATTTAAGGTCTAACTTCAGGTCTTTGCAGATAGGTATCTTCCTACCAGTTCCCTTTCGCATGAATTTAGTGAAAAGCTGCTGCTTTTTTTTTGTAATGCTGCTTTGAGCAAAAATGCTGCAAGGCATCTTGACAATGCCAATCTAGAAGCTTTGGGAAGGAAGCTTTGTCTGGGAGCTTTGACATATCAGTTCTGTGCAGAATATTTAGTCTTGTGTGTACAATTTCACACAGATACTCATATAAATTAAAATGTACACAATTGTCCTCCTCCTTTAGACAAAAAAAAGCATAAGTCTACAGTTTTACCTTACAGAAATCATTTAGCATTGCATTTGAAAGCTAAAAGTGCAAGCTTCTGAAGGTAATAAATGAAAATATTTCTGTTGTATTTCTAGGTAAGGAAAAGTGCCATTTGTTTTGGAGAGATGCATATAAATGCCTCAGAAATTGTGAAAATTAAGGATCTGATTCATAAAACATTTATGCACTGTTTATGCAGGATAAACTTACATTGAATTCCAGGAAAAGAATATCATTCCTTTTAGCCCTTTTCTAAGTCTCAAAAAGTTGGAAATATAGTGCACAGCTGTGGTAAACACACTTTAAAGTGCCAATAACAAAATAAAAAAATTATTAGTAAAATTTAGCAGAGTGCTTTTAGGAAGTTATTTCTTAATATTATTATGTTCAACATGATTACTTTAATTTTTCTTCTAAGAATTTTGGTTGTGCTTATTTCAGTTTTTCTGGGTTAGCCTCTCATATACTATGATTTTCCACAGTAGTGCTGAACTTTTTAATTATCTCAGCACTGTTTTGGGGGAGAAGCATCATGAATCTACTCTCAGCATGGTACGGAAGTTAATACCTACTTTTTACCTAATTATATTCAGGAAAACCAGACATCTCCAATGAGTTCTGTAGTTTTACAGAAGCATCAGCAGCAAAATATATGCATTTCAGAATTTTGGGAGAAAATATGTTTTGGATGTTCAGATTTGAGCAGTGTTCTGTGTAAAGGAGAATGATTTAGTCCCAGTAAAATTATAGTTCTTCTCCCAGCCCCCAGCTTCAGAGAGGAAATAAATACATTGCATCTGCTAGCACCCCATGAGATGGAAGCATTGCTCTCTTTTTTGACTATACAAACATACTGAGTGCATTCCAGGACCTGTGGAGACCCCGTGTGCCCATAGCCAGAGGGTGATGAGGACTCTCATAGACACTAAGCTTTCATACAGTGAGGAATATTGGTTATAAATACTGGATTGCAAAAGAAGAACAGAAATTTTAGCTAAAGTGTAGTCATCAGGAACATCAGTCTGCTCTTACAGCAACTGGTTAAAAGGCAGAGATTATTTGAAAAGAGATTAATACAGAGACTGAACAAAAATGTCTGAGGCAAAATTGTAGGTGCCTGTTATCTCTTTGCAAAAAACAGCATGAGTAAGAATACGGGGTAGAAGACAAGTGTCAGCTTTTGACTGAAGGCTGTTAAGTGTTGCTGTTGCTGAGTAAAAATGATGATTAAAAAAGTGTCTCAGGAAATATGCAGGGAATTTGCCTGTTCTATGCAGGATCTCAGAATACAATACAAAATGGCATAGGAAATAAGGGAAAAACAAGGTTCCTTGAGCCACAGACACACCTGACCACTAGTAACAAAAATTATGTTACTATCTCAGAGGAAATAAAAATTTCTATAAACCCTCTACGGAGATGCTGCTCTTTCATCTCTTGTAAAGTGTGGTAAAAAATAATAGGAATGAAAGAGCTACTTTACCACCACTGACCAATGTACAGTTTTTAATCCTGTAAGGCTAAATGATGCAGCAGACAACTGCATATAAAGTAGGAAGACATTTCCTTACACCTCTTTCATTACTTTTCATCTTAATACTAGCAATAGAATAAAAACCATCAGCATACTCTTGATATTACTGAATATTAAAGAAGTTAAAATCCAGAGATTAATGGAGAAAATTGGAACCATATCTATGCAAAAACTGCCTTCAATTAAAAACCTGTGTCTTCCAAATAACGTGTCCTAAGGGGGCAATTGCCTCATAGTAGAGGTAGGTGATATTTCTAAAAGTAATGATAATAATAAACTGTCTTGAATCAATGATATACTGAGCAACAAAGTAGCAAAATGAGTATAACTTGCCTTCAAACCCCTGAATATCACTCTTACTTGCACAGACCTGTAATTTGTACTGTAAATCATTTCATCATTACATTTCCGCTTTTATAATTAGACCTGAGTATATAAACCATCTCTCTAAATTCCCCTGGTTTCTTTCAATTACCTCACCCTCAGTCTGAACCACTGCAGGGTCAGGACTGAGAGATTCCCCTGCCCAGTGATGAAGAAATATACCACATGCATCTGTTATGCACTATAAAAATCTGTAGTTTCTGTCAATCAGTGCAAGCAAATCCTTAATTGGTCTTATTCTCATTTATACTCATGTATAGCTCATTCTTTTCTCTGCCACAATATGACTAAGCCTAATTATCCTCTTGCTCTTATTTGATCAATCCAGAAAACATAATGCCAAATTTTAAAATTAGTAGGAAAGTGGATAACATCAATAATATTTTTTTCCCATTTAACATCAACGTCAAATTTCAAGTTGTTTTAGTGAACACATAGAGATACTTTTCTTTCTTTAGGTTTTTTGATATAGAACTCTCTACTGGCTGGAGGGTTCTCTATTGCCCTTTCCACTTCTCACTATTCATTTTCTCTACTATTTCAGGAACATATAAAAATTTCACCCCTTCCACCTTTTTGCATTGAACTGTGGTTGCAATTGTTGTCAGTTCTGTATTTCCATTCATGAGTTCAAAAAAGCATCTTTTTGTATGAAATCCTGTGCATAAATAGTCAGATTACAATGCTTTTATTTCAGGAGTGTGATTTGTGAACTGTTTTGACAGAGCTAGGGAAAATCTACTTCACCTTAAAAAAGATTTTTTAAGTGATGCTGTCCTTATGAGAGGAATTTCAAATTTTACTGCTGAAATGAATGGCAGGAATTTCACTGATATTGTGATTCAAAATTCGTGTGAATGTTGATGGTCACTTTGCATATCAACATCTAGTGTGCTTAAAAACATTTGTCAATATATACATGATTTTTCCTCTTCAAGAATTCTTGTTCCTCTTGAAAGTTTCCCACTTCCACTACCCCATCGCATTTTTCATTTTGATGTAACACAGAGAATTTGGACCAGGAATGTAGTGACTTATCTTTAATGCTTTCTTGTAGTTGTTTTTCCTGAAATGCCACATTTACCATGCTGCCAAATGCAATGTTTTTCACTTGCTACTTTCAGGTCAGGTTGTGGGTATTAGTGGAGAGGTATTACTGAGATACAGAATAAGCTACAGATACCACATAAAGCCAGATTTGGGGCAGCTATCAGGATTTCACTAAACAAAGCCAGTGACCACTTTTATAGAGGAACATGCTGACGACACTGACAATTTTGCCTATAAAAAAACTGAATCAGGCAACTTTTGTTAGTTTCTCTATAGATGACTATTTTTCTACTCACAGAGAGGAATATAAAGGGAATTTTAAAATAATTATTTTCAGAGATGGCATATCAGTTTTAACAAGGCTGTCTGGATTTTTTTTTGGGGGTGCACTTCTGATATTTGTGCATATGTATACATTGAAAGTTCTTGCATGTACTATCACCTTTTTAATCAAAATTTGCATAAGCATTGCTATGTGATTTCAACATAGTTTGCATGTTGTAATTTTGCAGTTCAAATTTTTCTCATCATCTACCTCTTAGTTGAAGTTTGGAGACTTGCACAATCCTGGAAGAATAGAGTTGACAAAATGCACAATGGTAAAACCTGTACAGACTATTAGAAAGTCTCACAAATATTTGAAGCTGCTTACTGTTCTATTTTTAAGGCAGTGCATATCTATGACCAAATTCTTTGAATCAATTGACATAGCTTTATTAAGCCTAAAGACTTAACCCATACTTATGAAGTTTTTGCATCACTGACCTGGTATAAAAATTCAAAGTGTGATTTAGATATCCGGAGTCTACTGACCTTTCTGCGAGATGTTGGCCTGCCTTTCTTTTTTGTTTGTTTTCTTATAATTTCTGAGTTAGTGAAATTAGTAAAGTTAATACATCCAGTTTTTAAAAGTATTACAGAACACTTTGCATTTTGTATCCCTGAAAAAATGGTTGTGTTTTTTTTTTTTTTAAATTTAGAAATAATATCAAATTTTAGCTTGTTTTTCCTTTCATGGGGCAGTCGAGGGAGATGATCACAACATATTGGGTTGGGGCCACGAATAATGATTGTTCTTCATTCGCTCTTTATAAAACCAGAGATGATTGTTTCTTCAAAGATATTCTTCAAACCATTCTTGCCTTCTAGGACCTAGTACAAAGTCCACTGAAGCCGACATAAAAATACCTATCAAAGAGCTTTATCAGATGTTGGGGGTGATGTGGCTTCAGTGGAGGCTTGAGCCTTATTTTCTCCATACCAAATCTCAGGAGTATCAGCAAATGTGGAATTTGTTATAACTGGCAAATTTGCTATGCCTGCATATTCCTAACTAATCAGTCCCTAAATTAACGCACAATGTGTATTATTTTAATAGTCTGTGTATATAAATAAATTTTAAGAATCCCACCATAAACTCTGAATGTAGATTAAAAAATATAGAGGACATATTTAAATAAATATCCAAATAAATATCTGTTAACCCCAAAGGAAATTATCTGTTTCCTTTCAAGCCTTCTTTGAGCAGTGTATAATCATTCTTTTTCTTTCTTCTGGAGAAAATGGTTTATGTCTTTTGTGAATGTATATATATACATATATATATAAGGGAATATATATGCAGAAGTGGTATGTGTGTATATATGTATTCCCCTATATATAAAACTCTAATTTATATATATTATATATATAAAATATATATAATATTTTACAGTAAGTTACATATTGTGCCTGATAAATTCAACATATTTGTAAACAAATAAAATACTTCTACAAATGACAGAAAAATTTAAAGCTTTTCTGTAAGAGTGTGTTATTTTTCACTTTCTGCCAGATTTATTTATAGTAGAAAATCGTTCAAAAAGCTGCAGTATTACATAACACTGATTTCCAACCATGATTCAGTTCAAAGCAGCCTAAGATCACTGAGAATTTTCATTGATGTAGGTGGTAAACCCTACATTGTTGGTGAATTTGATTGTTGGGTGTTTTTGCTATGGAAATCTTAACTAAATGATCTTTGAACAGACTGCAGTAGACTGAGTTTTCATTTATTGTGGTATGTATGACCAGTTCGTACAAAGTATCAATGGACGTGATATTCTTATAACAAGTATGGAAAATGAGAATACTCTTGGGCCTACAAACAAGATCTTGTTAAATTATTATGGGAAACTCTCCAGAACACTAGTCACTAAAAACACTGATAATTTATCATACCTTTTTAGAGGTTTTGGTGTTTTTATTTTGTCTGCAAGTGGGCAAGCCCATGAAAAGTCTACATGTGGCTCTCACTCTTTAAAAAAGTGTTACCTTAAAATTATTGATGGGTTTTTTAAAAGTGGTACATAAATCACTTACATAAATACCCTTCCTGCAGAGTGATATAGCTGCATTTTCCATTTATGGCCTACTAGGAAAGATCACTGTATCTGCAGTTTATCAACAGACTTTGGTATTGCTATGCAATAATTAAACATGCAGTAGCCATTGTTGTTGTCTAATAAAATTGTTTCTTCCTTTTTGTATTTTGCAATACTCTATGGTTTTTACTTGAATATATTGGCTAGATTTTTTTTGACAATCATTTATTAGCTAGAGGTGCTATTTATGTTCCAAAGAGATCTGAGTGAATGACAGCATTCTCTTTCTAGATGCCAAATTCTTTTCTTGACCTGACAAAATTAATTGTTCATAGTGTATATTAACCCTGTAAAATGCTTATGCATTGCATTTCATTGTATTTAAACACATTTTTGCTCATTAATTTCTATTCCAGACTTGTACTACTGTGTAATATGTCGAGTTTGTCCATATATATTTATGGAAAATTACAACAAAAATTGTGTATAATAAGAAATTGGGGGGGGGGGGGGGAGAAAAGAAAAATTAAAATAAAATTTCCGTGTAAAGTTTCTGAAAGGATGTAAATGCTGTTTTCTTAGACTCCTTAATAGTCTTACACCTTCAGAGTGTGCCAATATTCCTATGTTATTGATTGATTCATTATTCAAATATAGCAAAAAATCCCTTATCCTTGCATACAGAAGCAGAACTTCAAGATTTCCTATGTAGAAAAGATACTACTAGTAGCAGAACATGCTACCAGCTACTTACTATTCCTGATTCCACCATAACTAAGATTTAATATCATACATTACTCAAATACCACCTTTACAATAAGGATTTTTTTCCCCATTACTTGAATTGGAATTTTTTTTCTATATTCCATGTACATGCAAAAATCATTCTCCAGTCACCAATACTTGTGTTGATACAGAGGAGGAGTTTAACCATGTGGCTTGAAACATTGTATGTAGACAACTCTATTTTATAGCAGCTTTCTAAATGTTAGAAGTTCCTATGTTTTTGTCAATTGACTTAAGTCTACAATTGCTTGCCTCAGTTAAATAGGTATTTATTTACAGAAGGTGATTGGATATTTAAAATTAAGATATGAAGGAGATGTTTGAGACATTATTAGAGATACTGACTTTGCATACTGTCTAAACACCTTTTACACAGACGCACAGTAAATTACTAGGAAACAAAGGTGTAACAGATGAGCTATTGAATAAGAAAGAAATAATTTCATCAGAGCAAATGGTTGTTATTTTCATATTTCTAGTAACTGTAAAATCTATTTTCAAAGAATTATGTCTATATCCTCTTGACATGAAAGTTTTGATTCAGCTACCAGAATATATTTAGATTTTGTTTAAATTACCCTTGTAATATACGCATATCTGTGTGTTTTAGTATTCATAAAAATACATTTTCAGGAATTATCCGGGGGAAAAAGAAAAAGTTAAAAATACATAATGGTGAAATTGTCCGTTTGGCACAACAAACAAGGTATGATATTGAACCCTGCTCAAAGACATTAACAATATCATTTTCATGCCTAAGAGTATGTTGCCTCACAGAATCTGATGGCATGACTAAAATACATTGTTAGGAAATAAATACTGAATTCAGAAAAATCATTCCTCTTCCTGAAGTTTTTTATTTTGATAGTGTAGTGGCAAGACAGGTGGAGACTTCAGTCTGTAGTTTGTCTCTAAGATCAGCTGTTACTGTTTTCCCACATACGGTATTTTATTCTACTAATGAGCCCTTTTAGCTCTGCAGGTTATCCCGAGTTCAGTAAATAGGTTACATTTGCCACTGCAGCTCAACATTAATAACTTCAACAGTTTTATTTCTCTGACCAGGAGTTAAAAGCATTACCATTCAATAAAGTTCTTAATCCATAACATGCAGTCAGCCCTTAACTTGTGTGGGATCTGCGCTCCAACTGGTTCCCTCTAAGTCTATGGGACCTGATGGGTTTAATCTGAGAATACTCAAAGAGCTGGCTGAAGTCATCATGAAACCTCTATCAATGATTTTCGAACCGTTTGGGGAATATGAAGAGGACCCAGTTGACTGGAAGCTGGCAAACAACTGCATTTGCCATAACATATTATGCTTTTCTTCATTTTCTTATATTGAGATAAGACAGTGCCCTAGAGATCAGGGATGCTGAGTTTATTCTTTTAAATATAGAAGTCTGAGTCATAAATCAAAGAAAATTAAATGCTATACATAGTGCATTAACAAGAGACACATAATTGGTGATTGTCATTCACTGGTCAAAAAAGTAGTTCAGTTTTCATTGGATGACTTCTAATTACCAGTGCCTGGTGACACCAAGATGTAAGTCCATCCCATAACATAACAAATATGTTTTTTTCTCATAGAAACTTCTTACAGGATCCTACTGTATAATGTAATGATGTTCCACCTCAAGACTCATATGTGAAAATATGATTCTGTTCTTTCTTTACTGTATGAGACCTCCATCTTGCTGTCTTTTCTGTACAAAGGAACTCTTGACCTAATCTGCGGTTCCACTATTTTTTCTCACAAAATATAAAAAAAGATCATACACCTGGACAAAATACAAAACCACTGAGACAGATTGATATTTTAAGGACATTTTACCCACTTTTTGTCCTTTAGCATAGATGGATCTTAAAACATCTGGAACTGTACTGTCTTAAATTCAGTTTAAAATTTTAGAATTGCAGATTTCACATATTATTTGCAAATTACCTCAAATCAATATTTCAGATTAGTATATCAGAATGAAAAGTAATTTTTCAAAACTAATATTAATCCTAGATGATTTTCTTTTTTAGGATTTTGTCAAAATTTGGAGTAATGGGCCTGGAAGGTAATTACTTCCCCTCTTTCATATGTTCTTCTCCTAACTCTTTCACTGATACTGATCATACAAAAAGTACATATCAAGTATAATAATATATTTTAGCTACTAGACATGGATCTTCTTCTAAAAAAATACACCTAAACAACAACAGAAAAGGTAAAAAAAGAATTATTTTCCAACCATTTGGAAAAACAAAACCCCTCAGACCTTATGTGATAAAAAGCATCTCTGAGAAATTTCTTGGAAGTGGCAAAGTCTCCATAAAGAAAATATTAATCCAAATGCTTGCCTGGAGGAGATACTGCTCAGCATTTAAAGATATCATCCTAAAATCTTGCACATATTATTTTAATTAAAGAGAGAAATAGGTGTTAATATCTGGAAATTGTCAATTTTAATTTGAGTGCTTTTAAGCAGTAGTATCTATGCAAGGGTTTCTTTTATTTTGTAAAAAAAAGTCAAAAAAACTATGAATTTTCTTTCTTTTGATATGTCTCTTTTTTTTCTGGATTTAATTATATTTTTTTCTGATGGAAATTGTGTAACTTTATTTAATCAAGCAATATATATTTTCTCTATAAAATTGTGACAGCAGAATAGTTTGGGTGCTTTCGACATCGACTATCTAGAGTCCCAAACAATTCTTATGGCTGTTCCTCTTCCTACTTCCCTTCGTATCATTTTTCATAAACCAGAAATGTGTGCAATCTGTTTCGACACTTTAATGTCTATGGATTTTGAATGGAAAATTTGCTAATGCCACTTTCCTTGTTTTTTAATTTAATAAATGTAGAAGTTCATCAGAACAATCTGTTTTGGTTTTGTTGTCCTCATCAAAGCTCATGGACACCTACAAACAGTATGAGCATTTAACTAAACTTTTATATGGCATTGAATTCATGGCGCAAAAGTAATGTGAAATATTTAGTAAAAATGTGTTATTTGAACATCTTAAAACTCTCGAAATTTTCTTTTAAATAAGTTTAAAAGTAACACTAAAAGAAAACATTTGTTTTATATGATCTCATTCAGATATCCCTAACTTGTTTGTGCTTGTATTTTCCACAAAATAAATATTTTCAGAAATGGTCCTCTAGAAGCCTAAAGCTGTATCTAGGTACCAAAAGAAATGGCAACATTTTCTGAAATATCACAGATGTATCAGTTTTCACTGACAAAGGGTTTATGTTGGAAGAGCAGTGATTCATTTTGCCAACCATCATTATATATTTTGATTAATAACTGCAATTCCAGTTTGGCCTGAATGATAAATGAGTAACAGTTAGGCACTATAATTATTCAGTTCAATCACTGAACTGAATAATTGGGGGAAAGTGGTTGAGGTTGAAATGAAGGGTTTTTTTTCCCTTCACAGAAAAAGTGCTTATTTGCTTTAATTACAAAACAAAGCTTTTCGATTTCATTTTGAACCTTCTAAATGGAAATAAAGAGAGAACTGGGTATGATTTATAAAACAACAGGATTTGGCAATGATCACATGATTCATCAGACATAGAGACAGATTCTGTTCTTTCTTCTACCTGGCATGAATGAACCCTGATTCCCTCTTCTAAAGCTGCTGGAGATTCAGGACAGAGTTGCTATCCTGCTGATGATTTTTATTGCTGCAGAGATTAGCAATCCTTTGTTCCAATTCTCATGCTGACACTCTACCACCTGGACTATATGTCTTTGAACAGCAAATACTTGATGCAAATTGAAGGAACAACAGTAAAAGGAATTTCTAATACCTGCACACCAGAAAAATCCTATGGAATTGTGTTTGGGGTATATCACCACAAATGCATTGGTTTGAAAAGATACAATACTCATGGCTTTTGAAAGACTGAAAAAAAAGTATATTAGCATTAATAATCTCTAATTTCTTTTTACTCATGTCCATTTTACTAATGTCCAGTGCAAATAAAAAGGGTTTTTTTGGGTATTAATAAAATCCATACTCAGCTGTTCTGTGTTTACACTGACACTGGACTTGTTGTATTTGTTTGAGGTACAGTCTGAGTTGATTGAAAATTACTTCCTCATAGAACTAGATATTTTTCTTCTCATCCTCAAACCCAGAGGGGTAAAAGTTTGGTCTGGATACAAAAAGTAACTGAAAAAGGGAAATAATGCCCCAAAGTACAATTATTTTCCAAGAGAATTAATCTTTCTGGCAATGTTATTCCCACAAGTAACAGTGTCATTAAATAATTTTAATTCTAGGTTCCACTCAAGTTTATTAAAGCAAGATTTTCTCTTAAAATTAATCAAGTGAAAAGATATTAAAAACTCATTCTTAAATTCTGCATTTGCCACACCAGCAGCAACAACCTGGAGATTCAGTGCATCTGGCAAAGGGTTGCAAGTGGGCTGTTAAGTATATAGTCCGAGGTGCTCAAAAGTGTGACATACCTAATTGCCCCCCAGAATTTGACATTAACAGGAGTTTGCAGCCAGAGGACTGCTTTAAGTTCTGCACTTGGTGGAGGGCATCAACAACAAGCATGAAACACCGTGGAACCATTTACAACTCCATTTTGTGTATCAGTTAATAACTTGTTCCCACATCTCTGTCCTCAGACTCAGCAATGTGTTTTCTGTTTATTAAAGCAACAGTCATTGAGAGGTCTTCTCAATAACCTTTCTCTCACCTTCCTCCAAGTGCAGACCAAAGGGCTGACTGTAAAGCCTGGAGTGGAAATTGCTTACTTCACACTTTTTGCACATTCTCCAGAATACAGTTAAGCATCCACAAAACACAACAAGTAAACAATACCTTGCTTCAGTGTTGCAAGGTGCTCAGGTCAGTGCCTTGTCTCACTGGGTTGCATCAAGCAATATCTGTTCTGATGACAAAAGTTTTAGGATGAGCAGTTTGTGTGATTCTTTCTCTTCTATTTGTAAGCTTCAGTGTGCAGGAACATAATGCACGGGGAAAAGGTTTTAAATTTGTGGAATTACCTTTCTGATAGATTTTGCCAAAAACCTGAAGAAACTCACATGAATTAATCAAAAAGCTTAGTGAATAGATTTTTGCACTTCAGGGTGCCTGTCCTTAGGAGGGTTTGTCTGCCAAGAAATTTTCAGTTACTTTATGGAAAAATACATTCTTGGTCAAATTTTTTTGACCATCGTATGTGACTGTGAAAATTCTTAGAAATCACATGCTGGAAGTACCTTAAGGCAGTTTGAAGGAACATGAAAAAACCTTTAAATATAAGAAAATTCAAGAAGAACACATATATGTCTCTACTCCTAAAAAACTTTTCTCTTTTGATACTGATTTTATAGGAAAGCTGATAATATTTAGAAAGTTGTCCCTATAAACAAAAAGAAAATGCAAGATAACTGGATTTTGTTTCACAACTGTAGTATGGATTATTTTAGGAAATTTCCAGGCAACTTTCTGGAACTGATTTGTCTCTGTTTTCCTACATTTTTGAGTATATGAGGACTTGTGCCTAGACACTTTTGTAAAAAAAGGTGAAACCTATGAATTCAAGGGATAATATCACTGATTACTCATATTTTTGTGTTCTCAGAACACATACTCTGTTTCTTGTCACTTTCAAGCACTCGAAGGACCACTTCCCCTGATACAGAATTGCAGACAATGAGTTCTCAGCACGAGGTTGTTAGCATCCCTCAGAAAAGAGTACCACGCCACTACTCACTTTCTAACACCTCTGGCCTAGAAAGAACTTCATAGTTCAGCCAAATTCAAAGAAACTTACAGACATTTCTCTAATACTCTGCTTTTTTCTAAGTTAGTTTTATTACCATGGGAAAGAATAGATACAGACATTTCTAAGAGTGCTAATGGAATAGATGCTGAGGAACATATTATGCTCTCTGAAGCTAAAAATATAAATCAAGCACTGGTTTCAGGAACATCATCTAATCTGTCATCTGACTCACAGTCACCATATGTCCTTTTCTACTATGAAAACAAGTATCTGTGAATCCATCTGGTTACCCCTACATTGAACCAGTTGGTTAAAATTATGCAGTTTTGTGGACCTGCAGAGGGTGTGCAGGAAAGGAAAGGTCCATGCAGCCTCCTACTCCCTTGAGCATTCCTAGCTGCTGTGTTGAAACACAGACAACTGCTTTTTGTCACCAATGGTTGAAGAGAAGGCCATATGCTGCTAAACTGGTGTTCTTTTTCCATCTTTTCGTCCATTTCACAAGATAGGGCATGCTCTCTCATTGTATGTCTCCCCAGAATTTGTATCTCCCGGGCATGTCCCGGCTTGTTCACTTCCCTGCTCCCCTGATTCTCTGCTGGTTGGCCGGAGAAGCTGCAGAGAGGAGACAGCCCCCGTTTGCCCTTTCCTTCTCCGGCTCCTCCTGCACTCCTCCCCCTTTTGCCCTTGTCCCTATCCTGGTTTGTCCCCCCGCTTGTCTGTCTCATGCTCCGTCCCATGTTCTGGCCCTTTCCCCTCCTGAGCTGATAAAAAACCGTGTGCACGTTGGAATAAAGGATTCTACCGGCACCATACCTTGTGTCCCGGACCAGTGCTGTGCCACGGCCCCATCCGTCCTTCGGACCGCGGCAGACAGTGTCCTCTCAGGATAGGGAAGTAAGCTTTAGATTCTATAGCACAAATAAAAGGAGAAGGGAGGAAGGAAGCAATGAGTGCAATCCTCAAAGGACATGATCAGCTCTATTTGTTTCTTAGTTAATGTCTCGTTTTTGAAGTTCAAAGTGTAGCAGTCTCTTTACTCTCTTTGCTTCAGTTAACAATATTGTTTCTGAAACTTTTTATGAACTAATGAAGATCATTTTTAGCCTCCTGCCTTCAGTTACAATACGTGACAGAGACTTACAGGTGCCTGCATAGTTTGTGCCTGCTGTGATGAAATTCTGAATGGTGCTTTCTATTTAAAATATTATTTCCATTACATTATAGAAGAGTTGAAACAAACAGATCTTTAAGAAGGTCTGTGGGCTTCTACAGTTAACCTTTTAATATAGCACAAGAATGACCATGCCTATTCTGATGTTCATCCAAATGACTGGATTTACAGAATTTCTGACTACATATGAAAACACAGAGTCTTCATGGAGCTCTACAAATTTCAGACTTATCCAACTGGTTTTTTTGCTTGATTACAACCTGATTTAAATGAGTTGGTGGTTCTCAGCTGGAGATGTCAGGATCAGCTTTGAAACTACCAGCCATATATTTCATTGGGTAAATCTTACCACTGAAATCTATCACCTGTTATGCAGGTAGCAGTTCTGGACACTGACTGTGATTGCAGTGAATTGCAATTTTAAATAAATTCTCAGGAACATATATACGTATGTATGTATGTATATGATATATATATAATGAATACAAACAGAAAAAATATGCACAAATTTTTAAAAATTGTTTTATCTCATTTATATACACATTTTATTTATGTTCAATAGCTTGTAAATGTCCCTAAAGACAAAGGAAGAAAATAATTTGCTTCAGAAAGCAAATACTTCTCAGAGCTATTTACTTGATCTCTTTTACATTAAATGAAAATAGGGTTATAAAAAGAGTCAGTCAAGTTTTCACTCAGCACTAACAGAAAAAATTCTCATCCCAATCAAATAATTTAAAATGTCCATTCTGAATACATCTTTTATCTCTTCACTTTCATTTTGCCTAGCATGTATGCATGAGGTTCCATAGGAATCTGCTGTACTAAGTATACAATTTCTGTGGAACTCTCCAGGTAACTTTCAGCTGAATTTCCATTTGATTCATTTCAACTTTAAAATATTAATTATTAAAAAAGTTTCATATTTCAACTTTTAAAGTTTTCCTGCTCATAGGGAACAATCCTCATTTAATTCAGGCAGTTTTTCTATATTCATAATTAACTGTCTATTTTATATTTCATCTACTTAAGCTCTTTTGTTAGGAAGATTATTAAAAAAAGAGCATATATGAAAGTGTCAAAAACTTCATCTGCTTTCATGGATCAGTAAATGAGATCTATCCTTATAATGTGAGTCATCAAGAGAATCTTCTCAGAAGATTAAAGGATTGACCCTAAAATGTTCTGGCAATCAAAGTCATGTAAAGTCAAAAAGCATACTTGCTGCTCTGTTCATGAAATCTGTACTTCCACAAAAGTAATGAAAGGCTTCTTTGGCCTTCTCAAACTTCAAGACTGTAGCTTAGAACTGAGCTGAGGAGAATAGAAATTTAGTTTTAACCCTTAAAAGAGTGATGCAAGTCTACCTTTAAGAAATCCAGTTGGGGCTCTACGTCTTTTAAAATAGTTTGTTGTACTCAGGTACAACAAATTCTACCCATTATAAAAATTAAAGTTCATCAAAAGCCAGGTTAATTTGCTGAAGCAACTCTTTATGCAATGATCTGAGAATTTTCAATTTTATGTCCATCTACAGCTTTCTGACCCCCTCTCTTAACTTGATGTTCTGGTGTGCTGGCAAGTACATTGCAGTAAATACCAGTGCAAAGGAAGCAGTCCTCTTTCTTTTATTTCCACAGCATTATGGAAAATGTCACCATCATGACTCTCATCTAGCAATAACTTCTTTGCAATCCAGTGGATTATTTCTGCTAGATATTTGCATTCAGCACTGTGAGGGAAAAATAAATTGCTGACAGAATGCAAGAAATAGTTTAAAAATCACAGAATCAACTAGATTGGAAAAAACCTCTGACGTAGGACCAAATACCTAACACCTTGTCAACTAGACCATGGCATTAAGTGCCATGTCCAGTCTTTTCTTAAACACCTCCTGGGACAACGACTTCACCACTCCCTGGGCAGTCCATTCCAATGCACAATTATTCTTTCTGTGAAGTTCTTCCTGATGTCCAACCTAAACATCTCTTGGTGCAACTTAAGACTCTGTCCTCTTGATCTATTGCTGGTTGCCTGGGAGAAGAGACCACCCCCACCTGGCTACAACCTCCTTTCAGGTAGTTGTAGAGAGTGATGAGATCTCCCTTGAGCCTCCTCTTCTCCAGGCTAAACAACTCCAGCTCCCTCAGTCACTCTTCATAGGACTTGTGCTCCATACCCTTCACCAGCCTTGTTGCTCTTCTCTGGACCTGCTCCACCACCTTGTTGCCCGTAAACAAAGACACAAACCAACAAAGTGCCGGTTTATGGGTGCTTTATTCGGGGCCCCGGGAACCTGCGGGCTAACGCCCCAAGTCAGGATTCCAACGACTCTCGTTCTCAGTTCAGCTTTTATACACAAACAAGTTTACATGTATTCTCACGGCTAAAACAATTACAGTTTCTATAGCAAACCAGGTGCAGTAGTTTATAACAATTAACAATCATCTACTCTAATCATAAATCTGCTTAAGTTGTCTTACCCCCCTAGAAACTGTTTAACAGACCCTTACCACATCTAAGGTACAAATCGTTACGTACATGCTTGACTAAATCTTTTGATTATTGTTTCTACTTCTTCAGTACATTCTATTCCCACGAACAAGGCTGCTGCTTAACTCACTACTGTAAAGTGTTGCTTTCTAGGCCTACCCTCTTACTTAAGCCTTAGCCATTCTACTACTAAATTTAAACTGCTTTGCAACAGTCCCCCCTTTTGAGCATTCTTCAGGCTTTGCTTGCAAGGATGCTCAAATACAGCAATCTTCAGGTTGCAGTTTCTTGATGGATAGGAGGTGATCCATTTTGCGGTGAGATTACTTCTTTTCTTGTTATAGCTTTCATGATGCGTCTCGTATGTTGACCTTCTTTTACAATCATTCCTAAAAGACACTTGTAAACAGTTATGGCTATGACAACAATTATTACAATCAATATTCCGTACTGGATAACAGAAGATATCCATCCTGACACATGGAGACCTAGGGAGCTGAATAATTGTCCTATCCAATTGTGTTCCGCTTCTTTCTGCAGTTTATGAACATTCTCGTCAATTTGTTCTAATTGATTAATATCTTTCTCTACTTCTTGAGTGACATTTGGGATGTGTACACAACAATGCTCATCCTTTGCATGCAGGTAACCGCAAACTCCATGTTCTTTGAGTAATATCAGGTCTAATGCCATGCGGTTTTGTATGGTCATTCTAGAGGTGGCTTGTAATTGTAAATTTAGATCTTTAAATCCTTTCTTAGTGACTGCTGCTAACCTTTCGGTCTGGCTCATCAATTTGAACAACATTTCTCTATTTCGATATGTTGAAATTGGGGCAAACAAAGATTCTAGTGCCCATCCGAATTTAACTCCTGCTGATGGCTCATGCCAATCAGTTAGTTCCAGGTCATTAATGTCATTACTAACTTCTCTTTTCTCCCGTGGTCGCATCTCTGCTGGTGTTAACTTCTCTTTTCTCCAGAGTGGACAAAGAGTAGGTATCCCTAGTGTGACAGGTACAACCGGACCGTCTAGTGGCATGTGGGTGGTCCATTGACCATGTCCCATGACCCATACTAGGTTTCCGGGACTTCTAACTGTAGTAGTGTGACAATCAATGTTTTTCACATGTCCTTTAATAGTATGGTTATATCCTCGACACTCACATCCTAACTGCAGAAGTGTTTTGACTGGCATTAAGCCTATTTCATCGTCTGGGGTATCACATGTATATATTCGGGTACAATTCCAATCCTCTTTTGTATGTGTTTCTGTCCTCCAATTATGATTCCCTCTATTTCCTGTAGAATAAGTTTGATTCTTTTTCCCCTTCCAGTGAATGCACCACTGTACCTTTCCAATATAACTATATGTCTCTAGCAGGCTGGGTCCCCAAATTGTTTGCCATTCTTCCATGGTTGTAGAACTGGTAATATTTTGACAGACCTCTTCTTGTTTTTCTCGTTTTACTGAAGCCGGAACTTTAGAGCATGGGTGTGTTGAATTTGTAACTAAACAGTATCCTTTTAATTCATTAATTGTTTCACTTGTTACCCATGTCCCAATTACTACCCATCGGAAATATCCCGGCATCTGTTCACATTGCTTCTTCATCATTTTGTCACTTAATAAACATACATCTATCGTTTCGCTCCATGTGATGGTTACAAATTTGCAATTCCTTGTAATATTCTTAAACATTTTGGGTATTTCTGGCACTGGAATTATTCCCCATGGAATTGGGTCTCCTGCTGCATGAGGCATAGGGAGACATGCAGTAATTTTAGTAACGTTTTGTACTTTCCCAAAATCTCGAATTAGGCCCACAATTAAATTTTCCTGTTCTATTTCTCTATTCGGAATCTGCAGATCTCTCACATGTCGAGTTTTCCTAGGGGGTATAACTTGTACCTTAGTCATTATTTCCCGAGTTGTGTTTATCATGTGTATTTCTACATACCCATAATCAAAACTCCTTTGAATCCAAACTACACACAT
Source organism: Manacus candei (assembly GCF_025592945.1). NCBI lineage: Eukaryota > Metazoa > Chordata > Aves > Passeriformes > Pipridae > Manacus > Manacus candei. The sequence continues at coordinate 8,630,621 of NW_026138091.1, read as the reverse complement.
GTATGTCCCTTCTACGGTTTTAGACACCTCAGGTACCTGCAGGACGGTATAACCCTTTTGTTGTGTCGCATCCCAAACTGTTGTCACTCCTTCTGTTATGATTCGATCTTGATCCCTCCGTCTCCACTTGACGTGGACATCTCTTAATTCAGCTCCCTGGTCATCTGAAAACAGACAAGTTAAGTTTACATCAGTGTGTTCTGGTGCAAACAAATAAGGATCTGGGGTCTCAATTCTCACGGTGGTCTCTGCTAAACTTATCAACCCCAGGAATACCACAATCTTCAATTGTTGGCTCGAAATACCATCTTTGTAGGTGAGAGAGGTTCTACCGACCATGAGACTGGAACCTTCTTGACTCGGGTGTAATGGATCCAATTGTCGATTCCCTCGACTTTCACTGCCGTATAAGTGGTCATTATCACCTGGTGAGGACCGTCCCATGTTCCCTTTAATGGTTCCACTGACCAGTTTTTCACATAGACTTGGTCTCCTGGAGAAATGTCATGAACCGGATTCTCCAGGGGCAGAGGCCGATTCCACTGCAGCGCTCCTCTGAGGGCTGTGAGGGTCTTATTCAAAGATAACACATAGTTAAATACTGCCTGATCACCCACTACATGAGGATCCCCTTGGTAAGTAGCCGCATGATAGGGCTTGCCATACAATATTTCGTATGGACTTACTCCTATTCTTTCCCTTGGTTTAATCCTAACTCTCAGCAGAGCGAGGGGTACTGCTTGGGGCCACTGGATTTTGGCTTCCTGACAGATCTTTTTCAATTGACCTTTTAATGTCTGATTCATTCTTTCTACTTGTCCACTAGACTGCGGTCTCCATGGTGTATGGAGATTCCATGTTATCCCTAATACAGCTGACACATCTTGGACTATCCCTGCTGTAAAGTGCGGTCCTCGATCAGAGGACAACCCTAGGGGAACTCCAAATCTTGGGATGATTTCCTTCAGAAGGGTTTTCACTACTTCTTTTGCCTGATTGGTCCTGCATGGAAAAGCTTCTGGCCACCCTGAGAAGGTACAAACATACACTAGCAGATATTTAAAAGTTTGGGCCTTAGGCAACTCAGAAAAATCTACTTGCCAATAGTCTCCTGGTAACTGTCCTACTTGTAGTTTTCCCATTTGTACTTGCTTCCTGACTACTGGATTATTCTTTATACACATAGGACACATTGCATTCACCCTTTTAGCTAGTGTTAACATCTGGTTTGAGAAAATTTCGTTTTTCAAGAATTTCACTAGTGCTTCTGCACCCCAGTGGCACTTGTTGTGTTCCATTTCAAGCACTGCTTTCATTATTCTGACTGGTAAAATTACCTGTCTCGTAGGAGTGATATACCACCCCCTGATATTTTTCTTCGCTTCCATCATCACAGCTAATTTCTCATCTTCAGGTGAATAATGCGGTTTCTCTTCCATGAATGCTATTGCTGGATTATTCCGGGTTGGTAAAAGAACCATTTGAGTCCATACCTTTCTTGCAGCCCTCCTGGCTGCTTGGTCAGCGTATCGATTTCCCTGAAACTCTCGTCCTGGATCAGCCTGGTGTCCTCTGACATGCATTATTGCCACTGCTGAGGGCTTATGTATTGCCTCTAGCAATTGTAAAATTTCTTCCCGATGTTTAATCGTTGTCCCCTGAGAAGTAAGAAGTCCTCTCTCCTTCCAGAGTGCTCCGTGAACATGAACTACCCCAAAAGCATATTTGGAGTCAGTCCATATGTTAACTCTTCTTCCTTGGCTTAATATTAAAGCTCTCACCAATGCCCATATCTCGGCCTTTTGTGCAGACGTACCTTGGGGTAGTGCATTCGCTTCTATCACTTGTTGTAAAGTGACCACTGCATACCCAGCATACCTGGTGCCATTTTCCACAAAGCTAGATCCGTCGGTGTACAGCTCCCAGTCAGGATCTGTCAGTGGTTCGTCCTTCAAGTCTCTTCTGCTCGCGTAGACTTGTTCAATGGTCTCTACACAGTCATGCTCCAGGGTGCCTTCTTCCTGTGTAGACCTAAGGAATTCTGCTGGGTTGAGATGGTTAGTAATTTTCAGTTCAACATCATCTTGTTCTCTCAACAAAGCCTGGTATTGCAACATGCGGCTGGAGGAGAGCCAATGCCCCCCTTTTTGCTCTAGAACTGCTATGACCATGTGGGGCACGTACACTATCATGTGTTTTCCCAGAGTCAATTTGCGCGCTTCCTGTATTAAAATGACCGTCGCTGCCACAGCTCTGAGACACCCCGGCCATCCCCCACTTACTGCGTCTAGCCGTTTGGAGAAGTACCCAACCGGTCTCTTCCAGGATCCTAATCGCTGAGTGAGTACTCCTAAGGCCATTCGCTGTCTCTCACAAACATAGAGCTGAAATTCCTTGGTTGGGTCCGGTAGTCCCAGGGCAGGTGCTTCCTGGAGGGCTTTCTTCAGTTCCTGGAATGCTTTTTCTTGCTCTGTCCCCCAGGTTAGCTTGGACTCCTTTGCTGCTTCATACAGTGGTCGAGCAGTCAGTCCGAAGTTAGGAATCCACAGCCTGCACCATCCGACCATTCCTAGAAAAGATCTCAGTTCTTGATTATTTCTAGGCACAGGTATAGCACATATTGCTTGAATTCTATTTGTTCCCAGGCGCTGGACTCCTTGGGAAATTTCACATCCCAGATAGATAACTTTCCGTTTTACTAATTGTGCTTTTTCTTTTGAGACTCGGTAGCCTGCTTGGCCCAGCATGTTTAACAGTTCAATAGTTAACTGACGACAAAGTCCCTGTTCTGTAGCCCCCAAAAAGACGTCATCAACATACTGAAGCACTACATAAGAAAAAGGAGATTCTTTTACCTGCGTCATCTTCCACTCCTCAAGTTCCTTTGCCGACTGGTTACCAAATATTGTAGGAGAACACTTGAATCCTTGTGGTAATCTGGTCCAAGCGAGCTGTCTCTTTCGTCCTGTCTCCGGACTTTCCCATTCAAAGGCAAAGATTTTCCAACTTTCCCGTGCCAGTGGTATGCAGAAGAAGGCATCCTTTAGATCAATAACTGTAAACCACTGAAATTTCTCAGAAACAGATGTTAACAAGGTGTAAGGGTTAGCTACAACTGGGTGGATATCTTTTGTGATACGGTTTACTGCTCTCAAGTCTTGCACTAACCTATACTTACCATTTGGTTTTTTTTTATCGGAAATATGGGGGTATTAAATTCCGACTCACATTCTTTTAATATCCCTAAAATTAAAAACTGTGTGATCATTGGAGCTATCCCTTTCCTAGCTTCTAAACTAATTGGGTATTGCTTCACTCTGACAGGTTGTGCTCCTTCCTTCAACTCTATTTTAACTGGGGTGGCTGCTTTAGATTTCCCAGGAACCCCGGTCTCCCACACCCAAGGCACCACAGCCTGTTCTATTTCCTGAGGTATCTCTTCCTTTTCTACTTCATTCACAACAAAAATTTTTGCTAAGTTCTCCTCCGGAATTTCCAGTTTGACTCTCCCTTTTTCAAATATAATTTTAGCTTGCAAGGCTGAAAGCAAATCCCTTCCTAATAAACATTCAGGACTGTTGGGCATGTACAGAAATTGATGATCTAATTCTCTTCCCTTAAATTTGATATCTAGAGGTCGCAGAAATGTTCTTTCCTCTATCTGTCCTGAAACTCCCACTACTTGTACGGTTGAATCACTTAATGGTCCCATCAATTTATTCATTGCCGAAAAACTAGCTCCAGTATCTATTCTAAATTCCGTCGGCTCCCCCTCTACTTCCAAAACAACCTTTAAGTCTGAATCTAGCCGGCTCTGTCTTCCACAACTCCCTAACACAAATGCTTGGGCGACACCCTGTGGCGTGCCCATACCAACAGGGTTTTGTGGATTCACAAAGCTTTGAGGATTCCAAGGATTCATTCCATTTCCAGCATTTAATGGGCATTCGTTTTTCCAATGTCCTTGTCCTTTACAAAGAGCACACTGATTTGGTCCTATTCTACCACGTCCTCCCCCATATTGATTTCCAAATCCCGACTGATTGTTAAATCCTCTACCCATTCCTCCCCTTCCCCTTTTGCCACGTCCTCTTCCCCTACTACCGACCCCATTGTTCTCTCCTGAAGCTTGTAAAAGCACCAACAAGCTCGCTTGTTGTTTCTTAGTACTTTCCTTTTCCCGATTGTTATATGCTTTCCAAGCCACTTCTAACAATTTCTCTAAATCTCTTGTTTCTCTCCCTTCCAGTTTTTGAAATTTCTTTCTAATATATTCTTGTGATTGTCCCATAAAGATCAATGCCAATTGTAATTTTCCAGACTCGTCTTCAACATCTAAATCTGTATACTTCCTAGCTGTTTCCTTTAGCCTTTCTAAAAAGGCAGAAGGGGACTCAGTCTTATCTTGCATTACTGAATATAACTTAGACCAATTCAACGTTTTTGGAATGCCACATCGTACTCCCTCTACCAATAATTCCTGGTAAATTTTTAACTTTTTATAATCTGTGGGGTTATTAGCGTCCCAGTCGGGATCCTCCCACGGTACAAAATCGTTTACTGTCCCCCGCGCTGCCCGGGGCAGGGTACGAATCCTTTCCTTTGCTCTCTCCACCATCACCTTTAATACCATTTCTTTTTCTGTTGAATCTAAAATTGTATCTATTAATGCCTGTAAATCATTCCAGTCCGGATCTTGTGTTTTTATAACCATTTTTATAACACGAGCCACCCGCTCAGGATTTTCTCTATATGTCCCAGCTGACTGTTTCCAAATTAGTAAATCATTAGGCGAAAAAGGAACTTTTATCATGATTTTTCCCCTGCCTGCTCCAACCGCTTCTCGCAAGGGAGCCATCAATCTAGGGGGTGAGAGCGAAACGTCTGTCTCCCTCCCCCCTCCCCGTCTTCTTTCCCTCTCCCTTCGCCCTCTCCGAGTCCGTTCTGCTAGAGGAGTTCTGTCACATTCCCGCCCCCCTGTTTCTTCCTCATCCGAGGATGATTCTAACGGGGGCATGGTGTGTGATTGTGCCCTTGCACGTGAAGGGAGACTATTTCTCGGGGGTGCACTTGGAGTTACTCCGGGGGAGACTAACAAAGACACATCCTCCTCTGGTTCTGAAAACCGTATTTTCCGCTCATGTTTATCATCCAATCCTTTCAATATCTTTATACTCCGCTCTTGACATTTCTTACATTTATCATCCTCCAGTTCCAGTTCTTTCAACACTAAGATACCACATTCCTTTTGCCATTCAGTGTTTTGTTCTAAATAATAAAACAAATCCAGATACGGTATTTCATCCCACTTCTCATTCTCTCGTAAATATCGCATCAAAGGGGTTATAATTTCCAAAGTCAGTGAACCATTTCTGGGCCACTGCATTCCTCCTGTTTCATATTGAGGCCATACATTATTACAATAATCAATCAACTGTTTCTTGCTTAACTCTTGTCCAAAATTTCCTTCCTTCCAATGTTTTAACAAGCAACCAAGCGGAGAATCGCTAGGGATATCTTTTTCTGTGCAGGATAGTGCTCTAAAGGTTTTAAATGACATCATGCTTGCTACTGGCTCACACACACACCACAATCTAAATTCATCAAATTCACAATAACACAACAACACAAAACAATACTTTTAATGACCAGCACGATAACACAACAATATAAACCAGTAACATAACCAAAACCAGAACAAAACCAAAACCAAAACCAACTCGCCGATTCTCCCTCTGAGAGGCGAGTGCTGGTACTGCGCAGCTTTCGCTGCGTCTTACGACCAGCGCCTAGGCTTCCCAACCAAGGTACCTTTAGCCCAACCCAGCGGGACACTCACTATCCCGTCTTATAGGCAGGCTCCCAACCAACAAACCTAAAAGAATAAAGCACCTTCGGGCTTACCTAGAGGGTCGTCCGGCGGGCGCGGGTCGGGCACAGGTCGATGTCTCCCCAGAAATCACCTGGTTGCCGGCATGGAGTGGATCAGCTCGTGAGCCGCCCAGCTACCCCCGGAGTTCCATCTGGTGTCACCAAAACTGTTGCCCGTAAACAAAGACACAAACCAACAGAGTGCCGGTTTATGGGTGCTTTATTCGGGGCCCCGGGAACCTGCGGGCTAACGCCCCAAGTCAGGATTCCAACGACTCTCGTTCTCAGTTCAGCTTTTATACACAAACAAGTTTACATGTATTCTCACGGCTAAAACAATTACAGTTTCTATAGCAAACCAGGTGCAGTAGTTTATAACAATTAACAATCATCTACTCTAATCATAAATCTACTTAAGTTGTCTTACCCCCCTAGAAACTGTTTAACAGACCCTTACCACATCTAAGGTACAAATCGTTACGTACATGCTTGACTAAATCTTTTGATTATTGTTTCTACTTCTTCAGTACATTCTATTCCCACGAACAAGGCTGCTGCTTAACTCACTACTGTAAAGTGTTGCTTTCTAGGCCTACCCTCTTACTTAAGCCTTAGCCATTCTACTACTAAATTTAAACTGCTTTGCAACAACCTCGACATCCTGAACTGAGGGGCCCAGAACTGTACACAGCACTCCAGGTGTGGCCTCACCAGCTCTGAGTACAGGGGAAGAATCACTTCCTGGTGTTGCTGGCCACACTGTTCCTGAATCAGACAAGATACTTCCGGTGAATGAATTCAAGCAGGACAGACTTATATCTAGGAAAAACTCTCTTGTAACTTTATTACTCCATACCTATATACAGACTCTCTACCAACCCTGGGGCTGAGCTCTCCAGCCAGGCAGATGTTTCTTTATCTCCCCACATACCACACATACCCAAGTGAGGCTTCCAGCCACAGAGAACAACTATGTTTCAAGCAGCTTTCCAGCTTGACCTCGTGATTATTTTCACACACACACTAATCTTAGCTCTGGCTTGCTCAGGACCACAATATTTTTGCTTTAGTATTTTCTTCTTCTTCTTTTATCATCTGGGTGGCTGGTGTTGTTCATCCAGCCGCTCCTACAGGAGCCAGAGGCCCTGTTGACCGCCTGTGCACACTACTGGCTCATGTTCAGCTTCCTGTCAATCAGAACCCCCAGGTCCCTTTCTGCTTGGCTACTCTCCAGCCACTCTGTCCCCAGCCTGTAGTGCTGCAGGGGGTTATTGTGGCCAAAGTGCAGGACCCGGCACTTGGCCTTGTTGAACCTTATATTATTGGATTCAGCCCATCTATCCAGCCTGTCCAGGTCCCTCTGCAGAGCCCTCCTACCCTCCAGCAGATTGGTAGTCCCCCCTCAACTTGGTGTCATCTGCAATTTTTTGCAGATGATCACTCAGATCATCGATAAAGATATTAAACAGGGCCCAACACTGATCTCTGCAGGACACTTCTAGAGACTGGCCACCAACTGGATGCAACACCATTCACCACCACTCTCTGGGCCTAGCCATCCAGCTAGTTCTTACTCCAGTGGAGAGCACACCTGTCCAAGCCTTGGGCTGCCAGCTTTTCCAGGAGTCTCCTATGGGAGACAGTATCAAACGCTTTGCTGAAGTCCAGGTAGACTACATGCACAGCTTTGCCCTCATCCACCCAGGTGGATCACCTGATCATGAAAAGAGATCAGATTGGTAAGGCAGGACCTGCCCCTCCTAAATCCATGCTGGCTTGGATCTGATCCCTGGGCAGTCCTGTAGGTGCCGTATGATCTTACTCAAGATGATCTGTTCCATAACCTTGCCAGGCATTGAGGTCAGGCTGACAGGCCTGTAGTTTCCTGGATCTTCCTTCCAGGCCTTCATATGGATGGGCATCACACTGGCTAACTTCCAATCATCTGGGACCTCTCTGGTTAGCCGGGACTGTTGGTAACCAGAGGAGAGGGGCTTGACAAGCTCTTCTGCCAGCTGCCTCATCACCCTAGGATAGATTCCATCTGGCCCCATAGATCTGTGAGGATCTAAGTGGCTCAGCAGGTCACTAACTGCTTCCTCCTGGATTACAAGGGTGCTATTCTCTTCCCCATTCCTGTTTACTAGCTCAGGAGGCCAGTTGTCCTGAGGATGACCTGTCTTATTGTTGAAAACTGACACAAAGTTGTTAAGTACCTCAGCCTCTTCCTCCTTTTTGGTAACTATGTTCCCCTCCACATCCAATCATGAATGGAGGTTTTCCTTGCCCCACCTTATACTATTAATGTAGTTATAAAACCACTTTTTATTACTGGATTACCCTCGCAGAATTAAATGACATTCAACAGGTATATAAAAAAGCTATATCAACTGATACTTAGCCATTTGAGAAGCTCACTGTTTAAGTCATACATCATATAAAGCCCTCCAAATCTGGTACTAAGAGCTGTGAGTTTGTCATAAATAACTTGGGGAAAAATGAGAGGATTTGATGTGTCACATGTCTAAACTGTGGAAGTGATTGAATATATATAGAAAAAATGAACGTATATGTTAAGTAAAAATAGGTCCAAGTAAAACTATATTCATAATACTTGATTAAGTAATGGTATTTCAGAACTCAGGTCTTTGATATAAACCAACACTGTTACTATAATTTTGCACAGGACTAGTACAATGTATTTCTTTTAAAAAAGAGGTTTTTTTCCTACAGAATAATTACATTCAGTAGCAAGAAAAAGAGCAAAGGTTACAACACAGGTTTTATGAAGTTTGAATAAGTCATAGCAGAAAGCATTCCAAGAAAATAAGGGGAGCTCTTAGTCTCCATGAGCTCTATTACTAAATCCAACATTTTCACTAGAAATGCATTGGCTACATGACAGATCTGATGTTGTAGCCCTATTAACAATAAATGGTTATTTAGGCATGTATTGTGCTACTGAACTAGTTTCACACTACTTGAAAATATCTGTCTACTGGTATACTGCTTATATTTGATACCTCAGCCATTTAACAGATCAAGTCACTTGCCTCTTTGTTGTCATTAATTCTTGAGGGGGATTTCTTCTGTCCTCAAAGCTCTAAGTAAGGTGAGATTACTTACTTTTTCAAAATGCCTATCTCTTCCTACACTCTGTGGTTGGGGAATACCTCTCCCTCTCCTGCTCCCTCTCCCTCTCCTTTACCCTGACTAATTTTCTTCCTCCAAAATTTAATTTTTCTTCACAGTGTTCAGGTTTCACTAACAAAATACAAAAAATTGTTTGTATTGATCATCAACAAAAAAAAATCAACAAAAGCATTATCAAAGTAAAAAGTTCATAAGATCTAATTTTTTTGAAAAGCAGTAAAATCTAGTATTATACACCCAGTTTACCCCTAGAGTAGGGCTAGATCAGGCTGTGGTTCATAAATTTATTTTTCACAGAACCCTGATCCTGATGGTGTTTTCCAAAGAACAGTCTTCGTGAACTATTTTTACTCCCATCAGGAATGGTCTAATGTTCACCAATGTGATAACAGTATTCTAGTCTAGGAGTATTTTTCCCTATAACATTAGCAGCAATGGAAATGATGCAGTAACCTTGCTCTGTATCTATTGAAGAACATAATATTTCAACTCTTACGTTTTTCTTCTTAACTAGATTCAACACTAGAATTACTAATACAGCAGGCTGAGAGGAAGATACGATATCATATATGATATGATATGATTTTACTCCTGTTGAAATATTAAACTGAAGTTCTGTTGTTTGTTAGCAAGCTTACTATTCCCCATAGCTTTATCAGAAAGGGACGGCTGTAGAGTCCTTACCTTATTACAAATAACACAATATGGAAATCAAAAATGCAGAAAGTAAAAACACTCTAAAAAATAAATCAAGATAGAATTCATTCATCACTCTTATGCAGTAAGAGAAAAATATGTACATTTTCTGAGAGTTGCTGGCTGTATCTTAGATAAACAATACATTGTTTACAGAGAAAATTTCTGTTGATAAAACCAATTAAAGCAATCACAGTTAGGAACATTTAGACCTGGACTTTGAGCTGACACTTCACTTCACTGACTATGTTTTGTTCTCTTTATGTTTTTTTAAACTCAGCAACAGATGATAGAGCTGGACAGTCTGCACCCATATTCCAGCTAGGCTGGGGATGCTAATAAGGTTCCTAACATTTTTATAAATTAAAGTAGCTGTAATTGAGCAAATACATTGATAATCTAGAGACAAAACCATTAGCTATCCAAGGGTCAATAAATGAGAACTGCTGCATCCTGTATGTTTTGAAACTAATCTACCTAATTGGCTCATGTGCTCTCACTTCAAAAATGTACTTTTGTTTTGCAATAAAAGATGTGTAATTACTAAGGGTGAGATTGGGTCAGCCTTGACAAGGAATAGAAAGAAAACCAAAATGTCTTGGCACCCTATCTAGTCTTTTTGTCACTAAAGAAATTACTGAAATCTTTTTGACTATTTCAGTCTTTTCCAATTTGAAAATATTCTTCCTCCTCTCCCAGTCTTGTTGTTGTGCTTTCCTGTCACTTTTTTTTTCTTTCTTTTTCAACTTCATCTTCACAACTCTACAAATGTGTGCTGCTTTTTACTTTAATATCTGAGAGCTGAAAGGACAATAATTATTGTTTCCTTCTGATCATTGATAAGAATAAGATTCTGCTGAACCAAGTATAAGTCAGTAATCAAATCTAAACTAATACAGAAATCAGCTCATATACACATCTTCAAATCATAATAAGACTTAAGATCTTTAATTTTCTAGGGGTTTTTGCTAGTAGCTAATTTTCTTTTCAGTTTATTCTTATGCATCTTCTACTACAAAGCTCTTTCTACATATTCCATCCCACTGAAATTATTTTCTCAGCAGTCGATGTAGGGTGTGGAGGTACTGAGGTTATTTTTTGCTTGTTTTTTTGCTTCTTTTCCATTTTGAATGGAGCATCATATGAGACAAATCACAGAATTCACTTAAACCGGTTTTATGGATTCAAAGGGAATAAAAAAGCTTTTATTTTAACTTGTTTCTAATTCTTTCTCACTTGTCACTGACATATAAATGACTGTAGAGTAGGCAAGGATTGAGGGGTTAGAGAAAATAAAGCAAGGATAACTGCCATCCATGTACTGAACTCAAATGTCTTTCCCATCACTGGTCTTTGATTCACAACTCATAAATTATTCAGTTCAAAGCAAAGAAAAATAATAAATTACTCCTTATATCTCTTAAGGGAACATGTGCTTACAAAATAGAATTTGCTTTTCCTTTGTAATAATAAGAAGTAAATCTGGAATTATTACAGAATAACATGTGAATGTACTATACTGCTTATTTAAAAACAAACAAGTATTTCTAAATAACCCCTTTAGAGCTGATCTTTGTTTATGATTAGTATTAATAATGGAACACTACCTTGGATCTAGTTCTCAATAAAATCCTAAGGAACATCCCCTACACAAAAATACTTTTGGTATAAAATCCCTTTTATTAACTAATTAGTGAATAAGAGCTCAACAATGCAATCAGTTTATTTCTTTAATTTTATAAACTATAGTTATAGAAAAATTGCTGCTGCTTTATGTTTCATCTTCTCTCACCTGTTGGCTCATTTTTAAGTCTATAATTTTATTTCAAGATTTTTTTTATTTTTATTTCTCTTGTAGAGTTTCTAGCTGTTTTTTTCTCTCTTCTTAATCATTGTTATTGACTCTCATCAGCCCTGAAACTTTTGATCTATATAATGACATATATATAATGAAATCTGAAAGCTTTTGCTTTGGATTGTTAGTAAGAAGAGAATACAGTTATAGGAAAAATCATAGCATACAGATAAATATGTAAGCCAGAAGTGAAAAGTTTATCAAAATTCCTATAAATGGAAAAAGAAAACATAAGAGAAGGAAAGGGAAGGGAAGGAAAGATGCAGCAAATATTGGAAAAAAGAAATCCTAGCTAAAAATACTGTAGAAAATATCTGTTCTTATCTGACACTTTAAGGAATGGACTTATATACATAGTGGCAAAAATAATATTAGTATTTCTAGGAGCACTCTTTTCTGTCCCAGGGGGTTCCACATACACTCTCAAATATAAAATCTTGATTTACTTTGAGAAATGCAGTCTTACCTGTTGCATTTAATGGGTTTGAGAAAATCACTTTCAAGACAGGAAAAGAATATTACATTTACAAACTGTATTTCTTCTTTTAAATAATCTAAGAAGACTGCATGTAAGAAGTAAGGCACAGATACATCTGTACTTGTTAACCAACTTAATTTGTGGAATAATAATGGGATCTCAAATCCAATAAAAAGAGTCCTATATGAGACCTTTACAGATTCACATATACTTGGATTTCTTTCTGTTTGGAGGAATGGAAGAAAAATGGGGGTTTCATTCACCAGTCTTAGACTGTTTCTGCAGTAGCACAGGAATACCATGACACTGGGGTAGCCCAATGCCCAAGTTACAGATATTTTGGGGGCTGTCCCAGGGCAGCCCCAAGGGGCAGAGGTTACCCAGCACTAAAGTCAGCCAAGAAACTGTCCACAGAACAGGGAAGAAGACAGAGGCTGTTGATAAAATGAAAATACACTCAACTGGTCACAAACAGGTTATTAATCCAGAAATGATAAGTTATGTAGACATATTAGGTACCTGTAGCTTTGTCATTTACATGAACTCATACTCTTTCAACTCTTTATTTAGAAAATATATAGAGAAAAGTATTTATTGTCCTAGAGTAATGAGACTCAGACCATTCCAGAGTACAGGTGCAGTTTGTCCTGGAGGTGTTATGTGCTTGTAACACTGAGTATGGTGATTCAGCCAAACACTAAAGACTGTTTTTGCTTAATTTTCCAGATTGAGAGAATATGATTAAATTCCATCATGTGAGTAGAATCTCATTTTGTGCTATGGAGCATCTGCAGAATCTTCTGATTTGCATTCGTAAAATTCAGTGTTATTATGAAAAACTAAATTCCTTTAGTAAGTATTAAATACATACTTATGTGTTCTACAGCCATATTACTCTGTACTGTGATTCTGTCAGATCTAGGTAGTATGTGGAAGGAAGAAAATGTGGAGGCATTCAATCTGGACTGGAGACTGTAAGGACTTAAAGATCACATTTGCTTGTCTCAAACACCACAGAAGGTGGTGCCACACTGTGGCAAATTGTGTAAAGAAGCAACTACTCATCTGCAACAACTGAAACCAATCCCCACCCCACCCCTTCCCCTCCACCAAATATGCCTCCAAGTATACCTGGAACTTGGACTTTAGGTTAAGGCACTGGGATAAGATAAAGGTGGTACTATTGTCCAAGTGTTATCTCAGGCCTAGGGGAAGTAAACAAAGCTGGAGGAAAAGGATGTATCGCTGATAATGGACACAGAGTCCACAAGGAAAGCCAACTCAGCAACTGTGCTGAAATCAGCTCTGCCTGCGTAAAAGATAAATCTGGCAGGGGGAGATCGTAGCTCACTTACTCAAGAAACCCACCAACTCAAAATGACTAATTAACATTAGAAGTGAGGAAATCATTTAACCAATAGAATAAGAGAAGTGTGTAGCTGAAGAGCATTAATTCCCTTGTTTGCAAAAATGTATAAATAGTGAAAATTTTGAGCAACCCACCACCAAGAAGCCTAGGGTAAAGAAGGACCAATGGGATGCCACTGTATTCACATTCAGGATTGTTAGTCAGAATTTATCTGAATTAATTGTTTTTCTGGTGGCACTGGTACAAGAAGTTTGGGTGGGTTTTTTTATTTTTTTTATTCTATATGGTTATCTAAAGAATTGTTAAGGAGAATGATACCTTGGTTTAGTGTTCCACGGGAAACTAGAATTCCAAGTTTTTTGTCCTAGGAAAGCTCCTTAACTTCCAGCAGAAAGACTATCTAGGAACTGAGAATGTTTTATCTCTCTCTTATGTAATTGTTGAGATGTTGAATCCTTCTCCTGTAGGCAATAGATGAGAAAAGTAATCCTATAGTTTTATTTTAAACATTTCTTGCCAAAGGGCCTCTTAGATTTTGGTCTGCCAATATTTTTTTGTTGTTTTTGTTTCAATCAATAGCAATATAATGCAAATTGCAGACGTGCTTGAGGACTTGTGCTTAGTGACATTGAAGACAGTCAGCAGTCTTACAATTAAACTTCAGTTTTTTATTCTATTTCCTGAGGAGAAGGCTATCCAGCCTACTAAAGATTTTATAAGAAATACAGAAATTAGAGAAATATAATATTAGAACTCTCCATTTCAATTAAGGGAAATAAATACATACTTACTACTTTGCAGGTCTAATCACTAGTGTGTGTAGACTAGGTAGTAGCAAGAACCTGTACATTCCATTCATGAATGCCTCGTTCCTGTTAGTGTCATTAGACATGAGGAAATCTTGTCAGAGTCAACTCAATAACCTTTGGGTTATTCCTATAGCCTTTAGAATTCACTGATACTTAGACAAAAGTCAAGTTCTAACATGTAGGTGCATGCACCATAGCCAGGTGTGCAGAAACCAGGGGAACTCTCAGATCGAAAGGTATCTGCAAAAAAACTTTTACATGTAAACAGCTGCTGTATTCAGTTTAATTTCAGTGGAAATTTTAGACTTTTTAAATCACCTAATTAATCATTTTGTTCCTTTTCTATAAAGATTAATATTGTGTACATGTCCAGTAGAAATGCTGCTGTAACTACAGGATCATTTTTTCTTTTTTCGTTTCTTTTTTTTTTTTCTTTTTTTAGATAGTGACCTAGGATTGGATACATAAATTCCAATTCATCTGCTTGAAAGTTGCTCTTTAAAGGCAAAAGCAAAACAAAACAAATTCTGGAATTTTCATGTTAGTGATTATGGTTTTCAATAATGCAGAAAATTGTTGCAAATATTCCCTTACTGCGGTTTATAAATCAAAAGTTATTGTTAATCTCATAGAACAGTTTTCTCTCTATTGCAAAATATTTTTATGGAATTCATCCTGCATTTTTTTCGCTAACTTAATTTGATGTCACAGATTGTAAAGTATAGATAGTCAAGATCAGTGCTGAAAATTAAAACTGTCATTTTTTGTTTTAAAATTACTATTTGGTAATTAAGTGACCTGCACTTCAGAAGATGAGATACTGATGAGACCACAATAGAACAGTATGATAAAGTTTTCAACAACCTGCATACTATTAAAAGGGTGTTGCACAAGTCAGAAGTAGTGTTATTCTGTTTCTATAACTCCCTTTCCTCCTTTTTTCCTAGTTTTGTGCTTCTTCTTGAGCAAAGAACTCTTTGCGTTATTTCTCCTTTGCATCAGCTCTTTGACTAGTTGGAGTAGTCAGTAAGCAAGTTTCCTTGTGTCAGCATGAGTGAAGGTATATGGAGTTCATGCTGAGCAACACCTAATCTTTCAAATTGTCTTATTATCCAGCTACATGGTCGACTTTTTGTTTGCTGAACAAACACTCTCCAGCAAAAGACCCTTGTGTGCAAAGGATACTTCTCATATTCCTCCTCCTTCTTACTCATTTTAATTGATCATTCAGCGTCTTGGAAAAATAACTTCCTTCTCCTGTTGTAACACGTGCATTTCAGACCACTCGAGGCAGGTACACAGTGACAAAAATGGTGTTTGTACTGTGACATGTATGAATTGAAGATAAAAATCTCTTCTTTAGATATTCTTGTGAATAAACAAAATAAGAACGAAAAACACATGGCATAAATGCCAGTGGGATAACTATCAATCTCACAAATTAATTAGAATAATATATGTAAATCTCACAATATGCCTACAGTTTATTACATTTCACTAACCTCATAAAGAAAAGTATTGAGTACTTGGTTCAGTTAAAAAATTTTAGGATAAATTTGGGTTATTTTGATATTTTTTTTCTTCTCAGTTTATAAGTTTGTGCTACCAGAAAATTAAATGCCTGTTTTCCTGTACCCTGCATCAAGACAGCACCAGATTTTACTTCTCCTTAATTGGCTGAAGAATGATGTCTGTAAAATAATCAAATTTTCCTTGAATCAGCAGTTTTCTCAGTGTGCTTGTTGCATGAGTGAATAAGAATTTAATGATTCCAGGCAAGTTTTTCCATTCAACAGTGGAGTGGAACATTTTACATTGGCTCATATCTTGCCACAACGGTTTTTGCTGTGGAGAAAATATTGAATCCCTTTCAGGTCAGCTTCACAGAGATGATTTTTTTTTTCTTTAATTCCTTTTAACATTTTTTTTATTATAGGAACTTTAAAGATTGGAAGGTGGGACAGACCATTTCTTTTCAACCTGAAATAGAGAATCTCTGCAAGAATTCCAATAGTTCCACTCCTTAGAGTTAACAGGAATTTTGAGCCTTTTAGTATTTTGAGACAATGAAAATTGAGGAATGTATTGACGTCCAAAATTATACCCACAGTCAAGCATTAGAACTTTGTGAAATGAAATATACCATTTCCAATAACCCTATTTCAACCTCCAAAACACATATGGAATTCAGGTTTTCATCATCTTGTGATTAATCCTTGAAGATCCACTTCTGTTATTCCTGTAATTTGCCAATGCAGACAGAACTGGAGATGATTAAGGTTCCCCAATAGATCTTAAGTGAATACTGGCCTGTGGTATTAACCCGAATGAAGATTTTTGGATGTAATGTTTCATTTTCAGATTTGGACTATTCTGCAAGTGTTTCAAATCAGAACAAGCACTGGTCTAATTAAAAAAAAAAATAAAATAAAAAGGAACAAAAAAGAGGAGGTTGTCACAAATCAAGGAAAACAAGATAAAAACTGCATAAACTGCACACTAAAAATTACAGCTTCTGTGGAAAACTGCCTGTTGTTTACTGGCACTATGAATTAAAAGTTTAATGCATTTTTGTGCTCCTCATTAACTGGTGTGTCACATTAAATACAGTAATTTTTATTATTTTTTTTAATGCTTTCCTGTCAGGGTGGGTGTGTGCCATCAAGAGAATGGAAAATGGGATCTGAGCCCCTATATACTGATTAAACCAGATGGATGCTTTTCCTAGAACAGATATAATTAAGTGTTAGTCACTGGGGAAGCTACAACTCCCTGGAGTCTCTTTCTTGGAGTCAGTCCACACAAGTTGAACTGCATAGAATTTCCTGCCTTCTCGTGTCCCATGCCTGAAAGCATTAGGAAGGTTCTCAGGAGAAAAATTCAACACTACAATAGCTCCAACTCAGAGAGACACTCCTAATTTCTGTTAGGTAAATCAAATGACTGGCCTTGTGACTTAGTCTGTGTCACAGAGGTAAATACTAACAAATCATTGATATTAAGCTACTCTCCATGGATCAGAGAGCTAGGGGCAAACCTGAGAGGTTTTATGCGTATGAGTAGCTCCTCTCTTTTTGTCACATTATTAACTTGGGTCTAACACCTTGAGCTTTACAGGTACTGATAATATGCCCTTGCAAACATAAGTTGTTTCAAATGAGCAAAATTGGAGTTTCATGCTATGTGACTAATTAGCATAAGCAATCTCTTGTCTCATAGCAACGTAGATCTGATGATGAACACCTGCCAGTCCAGATGGTGTGAGGAGGAATTTTCTAGTTTAATAGAATAAAGTACTGTTGCTGAGCTTCCTCAAACTATTATTTAACAGGAATTTTGGAAGAAGTCTGAGAAGCGATTATGGTGAAATCTTAACAAATAAGAATCTCCAAAACTGTCATATTCAACTGTCATCACTTGTCAGGGCATGACTGTTGAATAATGCATGGCTGTGACATCTTTTTCTGCCTATGTGTGCTAACAATAGTATTGCATAAGCATAAACTCAAGAATACTGCAAAACCAATAAGACTTGCAAAGATGCAAAGCTTGTTCTCTCATTATAACTTTTTCTGGTATTAATTACAGTCTATAGTTCTAAAAAGTTGTATGAACAGACTTATAGAGTTTTAGTAAAAAATTTTTGTAAAATTTCAAATAAAAATTTAAATATGTAAATGCCTAAGTATTAATTTAATGGAATCTTATTACTTATGGCAATAGTTCAGTTTTAGGTATGTGGAGAACTCCAAAATATATCTGTGTGCTAGAGGCGTTGTTGCAGCAACCTCATAACTTTAAAGAGATTAATAAATCTTCGTGAAGAGAGGATAATTATTAATTTCACTGAAAACTCTATATCATGGTACCTTCTGCATTTTAAAATTGAACACCAAGTTTGACTAAAATTAACAACCTATCTTTTCTATGGCTACATACTTTGTTTCAGCTCTACTACTATACTTAGAAAACCGAGTACCTCAGAGTATAGACAGTGGAAAAATCCTTGTGGAAATTTTGTGTGCTCTATAGTTTATCTTAGGTTAATTTATGATATTAATTATTTAATATTTATGCTTAATTTTACAGTTTGTCTTGGGTCTATTTATGATATTAATTACTTAATATTGCTGCTGAATTTTAGAGTTGGTGAGGCAGACTGATGATTAAAGTGCTCAAGGTTAAAAAAACCCAACTTCCTAGTTATTGTCTCACTTGCCTCTTCTTATAAAACCATTCAATATGAAATATGAAGAACTTATTTAAAAAACCATATTTACTATGAAGTTCCAATAACAATTTTGGCAGGCACTACACATGCTAATATATTCCCCAACTGGAATTTAGTTCTACTGTTCCATGAGTCAGAAAAAAAAAAAAACAAATAATTTCAGTTTTTAGTTCAAGTATTGACTTAGCAGCACTAACATTAGAGCCTTGGTTTTTCTCAGTAATCTAAAAAGAGATCCTTGAGAAAATATGCAAGGTGCATGAAGGCTTATGCATCTATTTACATTCCCTTCCCTGATGGAATCAGCATTAAATCATATGTAAGAACTAAAACAAGGGTATTTCACCATTCACTTACCATACATAGCAGATCTAGAGTACAATTTTAACCTCTCAACACATTCTAGAGGTGTGCTTACTTACAGTCTTCAGCTGAGAAAGAAAAAATAGATCATATAATTGACCACTTAGGACTGGAAGAACACTAACTTCATATTATAGAGTGAAATCTATATATTCCCAAAACACCAGCAAACTACAAGGCAAAAGAAAGACCTACACTGACAAGAAGGTATATGGGAAGCTGGGATGTGTCAGGCTGCAAGAGGAATCCAAAGTATTTCTAACAGAACGTATAATGCATATTTTGTTTAAATTGCAGCAAAACTAGCCAGCTTTCACTCATCAGCTTCTTAAACTACTAGAACTTACATTGGAGGATTTTGTTTAGGAATATTTCCTCTTTATTTCAATTTCTCTTTTGTCTTTACAGGAGATAGAATGAATATAAGTGTATTATTTTAAATTATTTTTTATTTCTTTTCGTTTGTTTTCACAAAAAAGGAAGGTAGGATCCTATGATCCAGAAGTGGTAAGTATAAATTCAAGCCTCTGTGATACAACATCCAAGGTAGAGCTTTGTTCATTAACAAACAATTCAAGAAATCTGATTGTTCTGGAACACACGTTCTGGTTCTTCCTTAAAATAAATAAGATAAATTTAGAAAATACTGCATGTAACTCATTAATAATATTGAAAGAAAACTCACAATAGTGAGCAAATTACAAAAATGTCATTTGTAAAAATAGTCAGTTCTCTAACATCAGTTATTAAAAAAAAATATGCAGAGACTTCAAGACTAAAGGATGGATTAAAACAGAAATAGCATTGTACTCATAAAGATTATAACAGGAGCTGACAGGGAGGTCTGATTTCCCGCTTTCACATTGCATGTCTTGCTGCATACTCCTTATCTCATTCTTAGACCATTTGTTGACTAAGTTTTCTCAGGTGTCATTTACATTTTGGCCTGAAACACACAGGACAAAGAGATAACATTGTCAAATTCAAGCCTGATAGATATTTCAGAAGGAATGTGTTGAAAATAACATAACTGTCATCCAAATGCTCCTTCAAACCCAAATCCTTGGAAATGGAAGAACCCTTCAGATGTGCATGTATGTGCATGTGGGGTGTGTGTGTACATATTTATCACAATAAAAGGAAATTAAGATTAAGGGAAGAATATTCAGAAGAGGATAAGTCAGTTTATTTTTGATGGCAGATGGCATTATTTAGGCAGATAATTGTGACCACTCGCTGAGATTTGCTGACATTTCTAAGATCTCCCGCCTGATCATTTTTCAAGTTCTGTGTCAGGTTAAAAATTGGGCTAGAAAATGAATTTTCTCCTGATATGAACGAATTGACTTAATATCTAGCAATAAACTCATTTTAATAGTGTATGGGAATTCCTGTGTAAATTACTTGAGATGTGTGAATACGTAAATATGTGATACTGCAATGTGTATATAAGTCAGATCTACCAACATTGTCACTGAAAGGTGATAACCTTTTCAGTTCAGTACAACAGAGTTTAGAAGTATCTTCCTCCAGGATAGTATGGGGACATCATTGTAATCCTGAGCAGTAACATAAGAACCAGGAATTATTCTTTTAGGAAATTAGTCTGTCATGAATGTATTCAGGTAAATCAGAAGCTTTTTTCTTCTACTGTAATTTTTAAAATGTGTTTTTCTTTTCATCTTGACTCTTTATCATGTGTGAACATTTTGGTGTGCTATTCATCTCAGCATTTGCTCAGTGCTTTTGTCTGCTTCCAGTTCCAAGAACTGACATCTACCTCGGCTGATCACCAGCTCTGCTTACAACTTCTCTTCAGAAATTATTTACCTTTTACTGCAGTGCCAGGATACATACAAATCCCTAGTCTCTCAAATAAAGGGAGAAAACAAATCAATTAAAAGAAAAAGAACTGAGTGCTTTCAGAGCTACTTTTAATTTCTACAGTCCTGTCTGCTCTGCTTGGGACTTGTTAATATCCATTACAAATAGAGGCAGCAAGGCAACTTGAAGTAAGAGATGAATTGCACTCTGTTAAGCTACATGAGATGTAAAGGTATGTGTCTATAGTCCTCATGAAGAAATTGTGAACCACTGATTTAAATTCTCCAGCTAACCCCCAGAACAGCATGATGTGCAACAGTAAGAATTCATACAGATGAGTCAGTCTAAAAACCACTGAAGTCATTCCATTCTGCATCCAGTTCCTTCCTTCTTAAATGTAGTTCTTCTCTGAACCTGGAGTCTCAGTTCTAAAACATCGTATCAGAAATTCTATTTAATGTTTTCTGTGCTGTATGTTCCATCCTTCAATTAATCAGCAATAAGATAAACATGAAAAATAAGGTCTATTTATGTTTCAATCAACATACTCTATGTTCTCTCTTTCACAGGAGATCATAGAAGAAAATCCCAGATTAACACTATCAAGATAAACAAAAATCTACCTAGAACATTTCAAAAAGAAGTTCCAATGACATAACATAATTTATTTCATGTTATTTGAAAAAAGTTTACTAGAAGAGAACGGGGAAAAAAAACATTAAAAAATACACCTGTAAAGAAATTCAGTGTTCAATACTAGACCATGGGTGTCATGTCATACCTATTGTTCCAACTATTGTTTGTTTAAGCTCTTCCTGTACTTTGCCTAATGTTCCAGTCCCTTCTGAGACCCAGCATCAGAGTTACCTTTCAAAAGACTCAAATTAAAATATAAATTACAAGCACTGTCTCTGTTAACTTGATTGAAATGTGGATGACAGCAAGAGATGTCAGGAATCTGTCATAAGAAGGTTACAGGGAAAGTCTCTGAAAATCAGAAATGCTGATTGGGTGAAATTCAAAGGCATTGAAACTGTAATTTGAAGGACAAAATCTACATTTAATCTCATATGCATATCTATGCTCTGAACTTCTTTGTTCTACAACCAAGTAAAAATGCCATGAAAGTACTGACTTGGCAGGTCTTCCAGTGCTCCCATCTCTGGTAGAACTGGAAATCCAAAGTTACTTGAGCTTTTATTCCTTCTAAGATTCTTCAGGGAGAAAAACCTCTGACAGCTGTTGAAATCTTTCAGCCAGCTATTCTGTAGTCACAAAGTAATGAAAGGATAAAAATCCTCTTTCTCTCATGGCTACCACTGTGAGATATAGATTTCTAAATAGTCCTCCTGGATTACTATTTGTATATCACTTGACATTATGAAAACACAGGTCTAGATCCACTGCATAAAGCTGTGTCAAAACTCTTTGAAATAAGTGGACCAAAGTGCTCTGACTTTTGGATTCAATCTGTATTCACTATAGATACAAGTGTAACTTTTTTCTTCATTCTCACTGATTACAGATGGATGTGTATTGCAGTCTCAGAACATCTGTCTAAGCTTGTAACTTCAAGTCTAATGATATCTGTTGGCTTAGAGACTCTTCAATGATTTATTTTGGTCCTGCTTCAGTGAGACTGCTGAACAAATTCTGGATCTGAGAAATCTTACAAGGTAGCAGGATGCACAGTCTTTTTGGTGGACTATATCCAAATTCAGTGTAAACTGTACAGATCAATTAATCATATTTTTTCTAGACCAGAGCACCTGGGCATAATCAAGCTGTATATATTAATAGCCAGAAACAAGTTTTGAAATGTTTACCTTAAATATCCATCAGCAGCAGTGAAGGACTGTACCCTTCATGCTGTTGGACCAATTTTCCACTATAAGCACAAAGAGTGCTTAAAAGATTAACAGGAAGTCCAGAAGTCCTTCAACCAAGGAAGAAAAAAATAGAATATTACCCATACTTTTAACAGTACACAAATGGGAGAAACCTGTTTGCAGTCACAAACCCACCTTTCAGAACTCACTTATATGAAATAAATAGTCTAAACATGCACATAGTGATTTGATTTCCAGTCACAATTCAGAAGTCAATACTGCTTAAGAAAATGTATTTTCTTCTACAAAGTATTCATACCTAAACAGTGCATGTGCAATTATTCTACAGGAACTAAAGTAAAATTCCAAACTCCTGCTGCTCAGCCAAAGAACAAATCATGATGCAGAAGTTACCCACACAGAATCCACAATGAAAAAATGTTTGTAACCAAAACTTTCAATTCTCTGCTCATTATTGAAATGAAAGAACCTGCAAAACTTACCTAAGAATAACTTGGATCTTGATTGAATTGAAGTTTAGCATTGCTACATTGTTCAGTCTTATGTAAGACAGGAGAAACTGAATTCCTATACTTGGTTCTTCTCACAGGATTGCCTCCTACTTCTCCTTCATCTTGCAAATAAAATAAATGTACTTAAAGATTTTAATTCTGCTCTAATTTGTCCATTATTTTTCTCAAACTCCGACAAACCTCTTTCAAACTGCCCAAGAATATGCCATAAAAATTGTTGTCTATTTAATTGAAACACATGCTTGATAATACAGTATGATTGTAAATAGAAAATTATTGAGGAATGGAATATTTATTTAATGCTCTAAGGAAAAAACATTTCAGTGGAGGCTAGTAAAAAAAAAATCACAGTATTCATCAGGAAATCAGTTTCTAGGTACTTGAGTACTGTTCTAGAGAATATTTTTTTTTTAATTTTGAGTGTGTTTTCCTCTGCACCTTTTCTGCTTGTTTCTGGTTCAATTCTAGAAGGTATATTTGAAATTTAATGAAAATCAAAATTGTAATACTGCAGCTGCTTCCACACAAAATATTTATAACAGATTTTCTGAATTATCCAGAGATATAGCTCAAAAATCCTTCTTAGATGAGGAACTCCAAGCTTTGTTTGTCTGTGAAGTGTTGTGGACCATCACTATTGAAACAATAAAAGATGAAGTGATAGCAGCAATGATGGCAATAGCAAGATATGCTGAACCCTGAAGTAGGTTTGTCTTGAGCTGTAGAATTGTTATTAGAGGGCTGATTTTATAAAACAATTTGAAAACTAGCACAGCTTCTGAATTTAGAGATAGAGCACATTGGGGACATTTGGACATTGAGAATGATGATTTGAAATGCAAGGTATAACTTGCAACCCATAAATAAATATATGTGGCATAATACATCAAATTAAAACTCTAGTAATTCAATCCCACTGAGGTCAAGTCATTCCCTAGACACATATAATGAGGGAAATTAACAATAAGCAGTAAAAATTGAGAGAATAACAAAATCCCATGACAAAGTGACAGGACAGGGTACACTAAGGAATGCATAACTCCTATGGCTTGTACAGTTACACAAAAAATCTTATGCTCTATAAAACATCTCGGGAAAAATGCAGTTGTTCTGCAGATGTACAATCATTTTATCTTTAGGCAAACATCGTCATGAGCAATTGATCTTTAGGCAAACATAATCATGAGCAATTGATATCCAGCAGAACCGGTACTCAGGAAGCAAGCAAGTCAGAAGAAAACGACTAGAGAAAAATATAAAAAAACTCAAGTCACTAACTGAAGCAGTGGACAAAGGCATTGTAGTAAGGTCATTTGCTATCATTATCATAAGCACAAGAAGTGGAAAATGTGTCTGAAGATCCTTGTTTTTGAAGAAATTTAGATTCATAGAAGTTCACTATAAGAGGATATATTAAAAAATATCCCATTTTGCACGTATGGACTTCTTACAAGGTCATATAGTGACAAGATGTCAGAGACTGAAATGGTTGATGATTTATGCATTCTCAGGCTTTTGACACATAGGTGTGAAGTCCTGAAAAGGCAAGAACTGACCTTGGGCTATTGACACATCTGATGGGCAATTAGGAGGTGTGAAGTCCTGAAAAGGCAAGAACTGACCTTGCAGGCTTTTGCCTATTGACACATCTAATGGGCAATCAGGACCCGCCCTCCCTCTGCTAAACTTGAAAGGCGGGAACCAGGCGAAACACAAAAAGACACAGCGCAATGTGCCTCTGGTGGACTAAGCCCAAAAAAGGAAAAACAACCCCTCATGCCAGGGAGGCGCCAGAGCATGCTGAGGGTATATAAACTGACTGGTGACTTTGAGAATTTGGGAGTTCTTCTCCCCCACCGCCTGCGAATCAAGACCATCACTCTCAAGCATCACTGGATCCAGTGGACGGTGACTATGTCCATTTCTTTTATACTCTCAGCTTCTCTCTTCCCTTACTCTCATCCTGGTTTTCCTCTCCCCTATGCATTTTTCTCCTCCCCAGAAAGGTTATGACAGCACCCAAAAATGTTAACTTACCTGTTGATTCAAAATTGTTAAAATAAATCTTATATATTTTCATACACCGATTATTTAGTGTCGTTTCGCTTTAATCCACCCCAAAGGAATTTTTGATAAAACCTGGGTTACCCCCCCCTCTTTTCCTGGGGCGGGTCGTAACACAAGACAAGGGGGAATGGCTTTAAACTGAAAGAGAGTAGGTTTTTATTCGATATTAGGAAGAAATTCTTCAATATGAGAATGGTGAGACACTGGAAGAGGTCACCCAGAGACACTGTGGATGCTCCATCCCTGAAAGTGTTCAAAGCCAGGTTGGATGGGGCTTTTCATTTATTAAAGAGATGAAGCCTGGATGTGACTTGGAAGGAGGAAAAATGCTATATTTTGAAAGTATTTTAAAAAATTTCAGTCTGTTTGCACTGAAACTAATCACAATTCCAATATGACTGTAAATGTTAGTCTTGCAAAAGAAATTACTTCATATAAAAACAAAGAATTATATATGGAGTCCTCCTCCTTTTACTTCCTTTCTGGTATGTGAAACAGGACCATAATATATATAATACACATATTAAGAATAGTCAGGAAACACATTTCCAAATGTCTGGAAGAGAGAGAAAACAGCAATACCTCAACACATGGTATGTTTCTATATGAAGACAATAGAGAGAAGATCAATCTTATTTTGAAGTAGGTCTGGGATGCAACTAGTATTTTTGGAGGGAGGAAGCTGTTGAGAGCACCATGGGCCAGCTGCTGAGGGCCCATCCCAAAATACTCAAGCAAGGTGGTAGGACAGACCTGGAGATTGTGGTCAGGTCCAACCAAGAATCCTAATCAAGAGAACATTTCATGGTACTGAGGCAGATCCAAGGTCAAGCCATTAAGCCTTCCTGAAGGGTTAAAATGAGATAAAGCAACTTAATGACATGAACTGTGACAAGGTATGATGAACTGTGATGAACTGTGACAAGGCAGAGATTGGAAACCAGTCTACAGGTCAGGATCAGTATCAACAGGACCCATGACCTTGCTATAACTGAGCTGAAGCCTACCACTTTCCTGGTATGCCTGAGGTTAAATAGAGTTCCTGGGATCGCTGGTGTGGGCAGAGGCTCCAGGAGAGTCTGATCAGGGCCCTGAGAGAAATATTGGTGAAAGAGAAACTTCAGGTTAGTAAACTGTTTTATGGTGAAGATATATTTGGAAAGCAGGTTTTTATGAGAAGTGAAGTTGGACAAAGTACTGGAATAGAGCAGACAGACAACCTAAATGATCTTCTTTTCTTCCAGGAGGACAGATCTGAGGTATTCAGAAGATGATTAAAACATCAGTAGATAGATGTCAAACTTTGATCTTTCCTTAGGAGTGAGAGTTTGGCTATTCTTCTAGCTGGGAAAGAAATGAGGCAGCAAGATAAGCAGAAATGTAATTTGTCCATTGAGAACATACCTTTGTAAACCAACTAGCAAAGCTTTTTTCCTCATCTTTTTTATATGATAGGCGGTACAGTGCTGAGTGCCTTACTCTGAAGTGTATAGTTTAGCTATTAGCATAATCAAACACACTGGTCCTATTTCAAGAAGAAATGCTGATAGGGCAGGGGCAAAACTGAAATGAAATTATCTGCTAGTTGCAAAGCCAACACCATAAAGAAATTGGCTGAAGTAAATTAAGTAAGATAAGTTTTTTTGAATGAGGTAGAGCCACAGACTCTTAGGCCTTTAGGCAATTGAGTAATTCCTGGTACTTTTTCCAAAGGTTTGATGAGGCAGTGGGACTAACCCTCTAGGAGGCCCTCTTTTAAAAGGCAACAAATCCAGAATCCCTGCTGACACTTTCATCTAATTTGCCCTGTCCATATTCTACGTCCTTGCATATCTTTCTTGCATAGAACAAGGTAATACAAGTTTTTGTCAAAACTAAATGTCTTAGTTAGAGCAGCCAGGAGCAGTTCATCACTGTGTGGGTGTAACCCAAACTCTGTATTCTACACCCTCTATGTCATTTCCCAGGAACTGTTAACAGTAGACCATTTGCAGCAGCTGCCCAGAACTCACCTGATCCCTCAGGCTATAGTTATGGTTGATGTTAACTCCCCTCCATTAGCATCTCCACATCCAGCCTGAGGGGTCATGTCTGCTAACAAGCCACCAAGGATTCCAAAAATATTTCACAACTCACAGTCACCCACTGTGGAACTCCCTGCCCTGAGGAAGGTACTGGGCATTCCTACTCGAACCTGAGTGTGTATTATCTTGGTGTCTTGGGACTTCTGGAACCACGTGTGGGATCCAGAGGAGGACCAGAACCTCAACCGGACTGTGACCACCACTCTCAACCAGACTGAGAGCATCACTTGCACCAACAGGGTTTTTTTCCTCTCCTTTTACTCTTTGGACTCAGGGGACCACATGGGGCTCAGCATGGTAGCCAATGAACAACATTCTGTTTGTGCCCCAGGGTGCCAGGTTGTACATCTGGGGTTTTGTGGGCTAAAACCAATTCTGTTTGTCTGTATACTTGTATTTATTGTATTATTTTTATTAAATTGTTATTCTGACTTATAATCTCTTTTGAGTTGGGTTCATTTCTCCTGCCGGTTTACCTTTAAACCAGCACACTAAATAAAGCTGGGATGTTAGGATACTATTCCAATCAGGTTGGAGGAATTTTATAGATAGAAACTTCAAGGTATTGAAAGAATAGTAGGGGGGTGAGAAGTATATCAGCTTTAAAATAGTGTTTTCAAGTGCTTATTTCAGCTTCTAAATTCTTTCAAGCTATTTTTAATTAAAAGTAACTTCTTGTGCCAAATTTTATTGCAGTGTTGTTCCATTTTCTTTCTCACTCACTTCAGTTGAAGATGAGAGGCTTACTTTGACAAGGTTTTAATTAGTTTCCATATGTGATCTCTTTGTTCCATGTGGCTCTGAGATTTTCTTTGTGTATGGAAAAAACCCAAACAATTTAAGGAATTGCAATTATTTGCCTACACGGGTTCTAACATTCCCAAAACAGATGGCTTTGACAGTTTTTTTATTCTTTATGTAGGGGTATTGTCGATATGTATAAATATCTATCTTTTTTATTTATATTTAACAACAATAGAAACACATATTGCCCATATATATGTATATAAAAACAAAACAATATACAGACTGTTGTACATATACAACATATACATGTATATATATGTATGTGTGTATACATGTTTACTGTTGTTGTTCTACATTGTTTGGGTAGACATTTTGCTCTCCGAGCAAAAGTATTAGAAGAAGAAACAAAGATAGACAGGAGGTCAGCTGAAGGATTTTCAGCTGTTAAACTCAATTATGAACAGTCACTGAAATGAATTTTAAAATGCCTTTCCTGAAGGCTGTATATACTCTGCTCTCCAATATCTGATGTGACAATGCTTAGAGGCACTTTCTGAGATGAAATAAGGTCTGCTTATTATTTTATTTGTTCAGGGAGGAGTGGGGGCTTGTATTGTTTTGCATTTTTCTTTTACATCACTTTCCTTCAGTTTTTATGGGAGCACTAAAAAACTGCTGTCAAGTATACCATAATTCCCTGTATTCCCAAGAAAAGCTGTTAATCTGAGAGGGCCAATTAATTTACAATACACAAAGCATAAAAAATGTTTTATTCAAAGTTGCAACAATTTAAAACAGCCAAATGAAATGTCAGAGGACAGTTTGGTATAAATTACAGGGGAGGAAACCCAATGTCTATTCTCAAGAGAAAATGAATGATTACTTTTTTTTTTTAAACCTATGAAATTCAAATAAAAGAAAGATGTTTCCTTTTCGGGCCCTTTCTCTTACTCACAGTAAAGATGCTGACATATTTCCAATTACATAATTATCTGCTCTGCACAGTTTCTAGGTTTCTGTGTCAGACTGCTCATTATATTATTTCTAAGTAATCAGAGTAAAAATATTTGGATCTCTTTACTGAATCTATAATTAAAAGTCTTTGGAAATAACTCTAAAAATAGTGTCTACTAGCTACAATTAAAACTAAATGTATTTTTGGTAAGAATTATTTTATTTTTTACTTTTTTTATTCACGAAATAGTGTTCCCTTCTCTCTGGAACCTTCCACTTGCAACAAAAATAATTTCAAAACTTAGAACTTGGTACAGAAAACCACATAAGCACAATGCTTAAATTAGTCATGATTCACAATAACATAATATCATATTTGTACATTTTAGCCCTGGAAGCAACAATTAGACCACCTAGCCTGATACTTTAAATAACAAAACTGGAAAATGGAATGCACTTTTTCCTTTAATAAGTTCTGTCAATTACCTTTGACTAAAAAACATCTTCCAGAAATCTGATCTTGTCTTCATAATTTCAGGTTATGGTGTGTTCATCAGTTGAATGTTCTTACCCATCAACACTGCATGAAGGTAATCTTTGATTTATGGGATTTATATATATATATTAAAAATTAAGGAGCTGTTTTCTATAAAGGAAAATATTTTGCCATATTAAAGTCTTACACATGGGCATTACTGAGGAATCTAGATCATGCTAACATTCAACTTCATTCTTGTTCCTGTAGAAGGCAAAAATCCTACTCATGAATATAGGCAAAATGGATCTTAAACCATAGTGAGTTTAGGAGGAGATTAATGTTATAAGGTAGAATTAACCAAACCAACAGCACTCCTCTTTGGTCTTAATACTAACGTAACTCTGACAGAGAGTTTCCAACCAGTTTTTAATACTCTGCAGATTTTTAAACACATCTTATGATTTTTCCTGATCTGAATTTAACTTCTTGAGGTCTGACAAGAAGATTTTCAGGAGCATATCAAATAAGAAGCTTTTTTTATACATGTAACACTAAATCACATAATTATGGAATAAGGAAGATTGGATTCCAGACATGAGAAACTGCTGATATTTTGTACATATGATAGTGAAAAATTTAAGGCTTTGGTTTTTTTGGTTTGGTTTTTTGTTGTTGTTTTAGTTTGGTTTTGGGGGTTTTGTTGTTTAGGTATGGAGTTTTTTGGTGGGGGGAGAGAGTGGGTTTGTCTCAGATTTTTTCCCCCAAATGACAAAGAAAAGAAGTTTAGCAAGGGCACCAATGTTCTGGTCCTTTTCCAAGTAAGTTTGAAAAGTCTTTAACACATGTCAACCTTGCCCTCAGTCTGTTGAAATTTTCTGTCAAATCTTATCACTAGTTTTAATGACAGCAGTAAAAAGTCCTTAATAAGAGTGTTTTTACCCCTGTGGTCATGCAATTCAATAATGTGACAATAATGAAGGCAAAAGTCACAATGTGAGGCTCACAAGCTTGCCTGGGAATGTCAGGATGCAGGTTTTTTCTTTTATTGCGCTATTATATTCTGGGAAGATTTTTTTTAACTTTTACTATTATGACTGTAAAATTCATATCCCCCCAATGTTCTGATTTCACTAGCTTTTGGCCAATATGTCTGAGAAGAAAAATATCACCCCAGACATTCTCTGGAGCCATAAACTGGAGAGAGTTCAAACTACCAGAATATCCCACTTGCCTCACTGAAGGTGTTCCAAAGGGATGGAGAGTTTTGATTTTAGCTTGCAACCACCCTTAACACAAAAGAATGAAAGGTAAGAATTAATCTGTGGGGAGTTTTTGCTCATTTCAAAAACTCGGAATAGTAAACAAAGATACAATGACTTATATGAGACAAAAGAAAGCAAATGAACCCTCATCAGAATCAAACCCAAACATCTACCTCCCTATTTGTCTGTATACCAAGATGTAGACTCACTCAATTCTTGTACAGCCTAGAACATGGGTTCATGCTGTACACTGTTCTCTCAGCAAATATTTGAGGTAGAACATTGGCTTTATGTTTTTTCCTGAACATTTTGGGTTTTGGTGGTGGGGGTGGTGCAGTGGCTTTGAAGATGCAGTTGGCCATTTCAAGGGTTTTTTTTCCTGAAAGAGGCATTCTGAATGTTCTAGACAAGCCTATTAACTGTTTCTCCCTTTTTCCTAAAGATCTGTTTATTGGACTTAACAGAAATACATCAACCAAACTACTAGCAAGAACATAATTGTTTTAAGTGCAAAATGTTCTTTTCCACTTTATTCGATGAACTCTAGTGTGATCCAGAGTTATGATTCCTCTGTTGGTAAAATGTTATTTAAGCAGCGGTCTTCTTACCACTTCTTTTCTGCTCCTTCCACTTAATTAATCAATGCTGCTCTATCTGCTAGTGAGGATCTAAGGTGAAAGAAAATATATGTCAAAAAGTAAAAAAAACTCTACCAACCAACCAAAACATCCACCCCAAACCCCCAGTCCCCGCACTTAAAAGATGGAAGGATTAGCAAACTCTTTTTGGCTGAAAATCAATAGGGATACAAAATCAGTTTCAGTAGAGATGTGTGTTGCTATGTCACCTTCCCATCCTCCTTTCTCAGTCTGCAGCTTTCATTCTTTTCACCCAGGCAGAGTTCCTGCTATGAGCCATGGTTGGTGAAGAAAACAGCTCAGAGGCACTGGCATTGCCCCACTAATTTTATACATGGATGAGTTTCTTCACAAAGGAAAATTTCTCAAGCAGTTCTCCCACTGATTCATTTGCACATTCTTCCACAAGAACAACTTAAGATGAACTGATGGCCTGGAAAAAGAACCTGCATTCTTTATGTAGGTACACTTTAGGATAAATAGAAACAACCATATGAGTCAGCCTGCAGCTGTTGAATTTAAGTTCTTTAGACAACTTCTTGTGTTTCCTTATATAGCAGGAAAAAAAGTTGTTTTTATGAGAGTTTTGAAGGTAATGGCCTCCAGTTCAAGAGGATTACTAAGCACTGGGACAAAATAGTATTTCTAAAGCATAAATCGGTAGCAAGATCACTGGTAAAACACTATTTATTAGGCAATATATACTGAAAAAACCTGCTAGATGTTTTTCTTATAAATATAAGTAAATCAAAATATGCATATTAGTATGACTATTATTAGTAAAAAAATGGATGAATAATTTAGGCATCCTTATATTAGAATTTTCTAGTAGAAAAAAGTAGTATTTTCCCCACAAAATGCTGGCACCTCTTCTCATTCCATTCAGCATTTAAAAGGCTTTTCCAGAGATAATAAAAATCGCTTAACATCATTGCTTTGTTTTTTATATTTGATATTTTATTTCTTGTATTGTACAGCTTTCATTTTACTATTCAAAATGGTGACAATTTTCTCTAGCAAATTCAGCCAGTCTGGGTGTTTTCTTCTTCTTCTCTTCATTGTATCTGTGTAAAATTTAGAATGTCCTACCATTATGGGCATCAGCTTTGCTCATAAGAGAGAACAAAAGATGAAGTGATTCTTACTTGTTTCCTTGCTTTGGTGGTGGGTCTTGTGGTTTGTAGTTGTTTGGGTTTTTTTCCCCCACTATGAAACTGTTTGCTGCATGATTATAGGCCATTCTAGCTCAAAAAAAAATAACTTCTTGACTTTAGCAGATTGTTAAGAAGACCCAGGCTTCACAAAACCTTTCTGTCTTACATATAAAGAGATGTCAGTGAACCTAAATATCTTATGAAAGCTCTACTTCCATATATCATTCAATCTTTTCTCTCTTCTGAGTGTGGGAATTGAGAAAAATGAGAGCAGCACACCAGGTTGTGTAAAAGAGGGAAATTAGATTCCCAGTCAGCTTTTCAGCCATCAGTATACTTCCTTAGGTGTTTTAGGTAGTTAATGTGAGGGTACCTGAAGCTGATCCATGTTAAACTACCTTCAGTATATAAGTTCCTTTTATGAGGCATGTGATCCTCTGAGCTCTCTGTAACCTTTGATGGTTCTGTGCAAGAGAAATTAAAAAAACCCAACCAGTAGCAATTTAGAACATTAGGGACTAATTTCTAAGCCAAAAAATCGGAATGATTGAAGAATAACTTTGATTGAGGATTGGAAAGAATGGCTTTATTCTCTTCTCCTGATTTGGCTTAAGAGTCTTGTATAGCCTCAGAAAGTGAGATATATTTTCTACCTGTCCCTAAAGAAAAAATACAGACAAGGAACAACCAATCCTAAAAGCATTGGTTTTAGCACAGCTACATACTAGTAAATTAGTTATCACTAGCAGCTATCTACAGAAATCTAACTTTAAATGCAGAACTTGAGGTAAAAATACCAAAATGATATTTCTCCATCTACTCAGTGTTTTATGAAATCCCACCTGCAGCTAAAAGTGCAACTCCTTTAAGTACATTTCCAATATTTTTATATTAATTATATAGCTCATAGTCCCTTTTTGAGGTTTGAATCTTACATTTTCAGCTGATAAACAGCTTTTATCTCCAGCAGTAAGGGCTTATGTTTTAACATTCTGGAGTTCTGAGCAATTGTGAGAAATGGAAAACCATGACAATCTATGTAGCCCTGCTAGTAAAGAAGTGTTTTCTGTAAGGGAAAGTGTTTCTTACACCCTCAAGGAATAATAAAAAAAAAAGCGTTTCAGAAAATTTGTTTAATAAATTGAGGAAAATGTGAATCATTAAAGAACAGTAGGACTAGTATATTCTATAGTGTACTATAGCTATGAAATAAATGTTTTTCCCTTAAAAAGTGGAATGATTAATAGATTTTTTCCTATACTTTGGGCATATATTACTACATTTTCCTAAAACACTGTTCACTTTAATGTTTCGTAAGTAAACTACATCAGTTTTTTCTAGATCCCTGGTATTACGGTATGCAACAATTATAAATATTAGAACTTTATAGTCTCTTTTTGACCTATTTATTTCAGTGCCCTCTATACATACTTGTATAAGTATAATGCAGGAATACAAGGCAAATGAGAAAAGTTTCTTTACTTATTTCAGTGCAGAAGGAAAATGTGGACCTGGAAATAAAACGTTGTTATGCAGGAATTATGGAGTTTACATTCAATTCAAGATGAATTTTCAAAGCTGGGTCAGAACGCCAATTGTGATTTCAACAAAATTATGGATAGCAGTTAGAAATAACCAACACACAAAAAATACAGAGTTAAATTTTTCAGAAGCTATTAGCAACATATTTTTTAATGAGAATCAGATAATAGATGGTGCATTTTGCCAAACAATTTAGCCTTTTGTTTTGCTCCCAAATCCTGATTGGTCCCATGGTTGATCCTTTGTAATTCTGCATGTACATATATCACTTAATTCTCTTTTGCAACTGGCTGTGTGCTCCCCTTTGAGACAAAGCTCAGATGCAACTCCTGGCATAGCATGCTTCATTTCAGGAATTTCAAACTTCAGTAATCTAAACAACTCATAATTGCTTTAGGGCTCATAATAAGCTTTAGGGCTCATAATACGCTTTAGGGCTACAGAAGTATTCTGGAAAATGCAGAAGACATATGAGTCAGAGTGTTGTGCAGTGTAGGCACAGCTGACCTGCTCCAGAAACCCCCAGCCAGTCTGGTATGCAGCTTTCCTCCATGGCTGGTAGCAGATATGTGAAAATTGTCCATGTTTTTTTGACTGAATATGATCAGGAATAAAGACAATCTGTCTAGGTTGTGATGTGGCCTAAGAAGGGATCACTGCACCAGATATCCCCCTTCCAGAGTAAGACAGACATCAAATTCTTACTCTTGGTAAATCTCACCTGGAGAATGCATCCAGGCATTGTATTTAATAACCAAGATAGACAGATCTCTACTTGCTTCTTTAGTCCATCTGTACTTTTACGCACATCTGTTCATTTAGTACATGACTAAAAGATTAAGAAATCACTAGTAATTAGACAAGTGTACAAATATTAGTGATCATATAACCTCTCAATTCAAAGCTGAAATGATAACTTTTGGAAACTTATGCAAAGAGAGATGGCAGCTAATAGCTTTTCAAAACTAATGCCTAGCTGTAAAACAAAGTTATTACTCTATAAAAATGGAAGATCTCATAGGAGAGTATCACTGAAATCACATTACTCAAAATTTACAATATTTACAAACACTTCTTGTTGGCATATACCAGTAAATGAATTGCTAAAATTACATGAGCATACCAGAAATACATTGTCTCAAAACACATTGTGATGCAATATTTTTTGATTTTCAGTGCTTATGCACTCAATTTTGTAACAGTAAGTCATTCATTTTCTCATAATTTAAGGGAATTAAGTGAGTTGCACTGCATAGTACTGTAATGTAATACCCATCTTTGGTGACAGAAAATTAGTCAAGGCATGAACCAAAGTTTTTTGGGTTTTTTTTTTGAGAACTCACATGTCACGGGTGACAGCGGGTCTGTCAGCACCTTGGTACATACTGACGAAGCAATAGATGTTGACCAGATCAAAGTATACCCCTGAGATGGACTGAAAAGAGAGGACTGAAAACGGAGGCCCTGATCCTGACAACATACTGATGCATCCTGAAGAAGCTGTCCTGTGGGAACAGAGAACACTGTCTCATGAGAACAAGGACCTGTTTTGAACGAGAGTGGTTGGGAAAAACATCAACATGAGAGAAAAATAAGAGCAGGTGCTCGGGACTGTTGTGGGAAAGAACTGGGCTGTTTTGAGAAAGAGCAAACTTGTTGTGAGAAAGTAGAGTTTAGAAAATGCACCTATTAGCTGTAAGAATTCTGGTGTGAAAGTTTGAACTGTCCTATCCGTGTGCATTACGTGTGTTCAAAAACTGTACTTAAGGGGCTGCGCAGCAGCCCCAGGTGGCTGTCCCTGCTTTTTTCTTGGAATAAACTTTGCTGGAACCTTTTTTCGTGTCGCTTTGGCCGTTCCGACATTATCAGCGACACTCACACATGTAAGCTAATTGATAAAATTTCTTTGGGTGAAAGACCTAATGTAATCTCTTGGCTTCATTCCAGTGTGGGTTTTTATTTATACACTTCACCTTTATTCAAAACTCTGCCAGGAGGGCAGATCATCACTGTTCTCATAGCTGGTAGAGATTTCTTTAATGTAGGTGGGAACTACAGTGTACTAGGTAAGCACAGAGGGTACTTCTCCACAGCTGACTACTGGAAAATGACAGCACCTGATGGGAAGTTAGAAACAACAGGCCCGAAGCAATATGTTGAAAGATGGAATTTGGACACCCAAGGCTTGAGACTGTCACCGTGCAATGTGTCAAACTAATAAAACAGAACCAGACTTGGCAGGAGAGGAAGTTGGCAGCTGTAGGAATGTCCACAGGGGAGAACATGACTGTGGGGAAGTCACTATTGTGCATAAATGGTGAATTTTTCAAATCTATCTTCAAGTCAGAATTATTTAGTTTTATGTGGCTGCTTTTCCCCTAATTTGGGAGACCGGTAAAGAGATACCTGGTACTTCCAGGATTATTAGACATGTAATGCCTGCCATGGTCTAAATACATAGATTATACTTAGCTAACCCTTCATGTAAGAATCACCTGACTGCCCCAGAAACAGGATTTATAAGTCTTGAAGAGTGTAACTAGGAACTTACGAATACTCCTTTACTAAAGTCTTTAATTAGGACTTAGACTATTAAACCTTTCTGGAGTAGTATAACACTTTTACACTTGTAGCTTATAACCTGGCTCAAAATAGGTATGTTGTTGCTCCTGTAAATTAGCATGAAAATTTATGAATAGAGCTGAATATTAGCATAAAGTATTTATTTCATCAAGTAGTAACAAACAGAGGTAAAACAATATGTATGCTACCAAAAATGAAATACTGATTTTTCCACTATGGAATGCTACCTGTAGTAAGATGGCTAGTTTACATATATCAGTTTACTGAGAGATTGTATGTATTTATTCTATTTTATTTATTTTTTATTTGTGCCACTTGGAAAATTACCCAAGAACAGGTTACTTAAATAAAAAAGATGACCGAGTAAAATTCATGTCAGCAAACTAAACACAATAAAAAGGCTGTCATAGGTTTACTTGTTCTAAAAATCCAAGCAGAAATTTTCCTTTCCCCTGTCCCACTGTAAGAGAAGGAGGTTGAACGAGGAGGGGGAAGGGGTAATTAACTATACAAAAGAACTAGCTGGCAGACTATTACCCCATTTAAAAAACTGCAGGGAGGGGGGAGGAATTTTTTTCCTCCTCTCCTTACAAATGGGGAACACTTCATTTTGTGCCTTAATGGGGGCAAGGTGTGTTGGAAAAGCTTGGAGGTCGTTTTGCTCTCGACCTGGTCATCTGTCTGTTCTTCAGCCTCGGTTTGTCTACGGTCTGCTCTGTCGCCAGCCGGACCTGCTCAGATTTCATCAGAGAGTTTGTGCCCAACGACGAACAAAGGGGGAGTCCTGTCTACAGCCAGCCACAGACAGTGTGAGTTTAGTGGGAAAGAAACCACCTTTCTTTCCACTTTCTTCCCCTTCTCCTCCTTGCTGGGGGGGGAGAGCTCCATTTCGGCTTTTCCCGTGATCCAGGGCCCCCACCTGGCGACCACCAGAGCCCAACAGCGTCCCCTGCTGACCAACACAGAGCACTGCAGGCTCTGCGCCTCCAGTGATCCAACAGCGCTCCTGCCAACCGGGATTAGAATTGCTCTAGAGGACAGAGAAGTATCAGACTGTTTCCTTTTTGAAGGGGACTTTTTGGGTACAGGATTATTGCTTCGTTGTTTTTGTGTTCTGTTACTGTTTTTGCCAATATACGTATATCCTTTAATAAAGGGTTATTATTTCTTCCTTTTTCTATACTTCCTCAATTGGAGCCTTTTAATTTTGGATTTACAATTGCTGAGAGAGAAGAATTTGGTCTACCTCATAACTCATCCTCCTTAGCAAAGCACTCCAGTCTCTTTAAACTGAGAAAAAGGCATTCTTTTAAAAATGTTTTTTAGGATTAGGTCCAAATGATCTAACTTTCTCCTTCATCCCTTGTCCTCGTATGTCCTATTCTGATTTCAGGCATTACCAAAAACCCAACAATGAACCATCAAGAAACATTTTTTTCAATAAAAACTAAACAATAGGAATCAAGTACAAAATTATTTAGGATAACCTAATATTTATTTCTACTTCCTACTAAAACATTTCTACAAATATTTTATAATTTAAAAACATATTTTCAGCTGAACTTCATGTCAATTCATGACAATTAGCTGATGTCGCTTGAGATTCCTGCTTTAGGAAGAGTGCATTTGAGACTTTACTGAAAGCTTTAGGAAAATCAGCAAAGTCTCAAATGCTTTTCCCTAATGAAGGTTAGCAAGTGGAGCCTATTTGAAAGAACTATGGTGTGAGGGCAAAAACAGATGAATGACTGATCCCGTGGGTATTTTTTTGGTTGGTTGGTTTTTGGTTGTGGGCTTATTGCGTTTTTTTTGTTGTTGCTGTTTTGGGGGGGTTTTAATGAAAGAAACTGTTAAATAAGGATTTTATTTTAAAGAAGTTGGATCATTCTGTATTTTTGTTATTGATTTGGATAATGGAATAGGAAATGTGCTTCTTAAATTTCAAGGAAATGTGAAATTCAGTGGGATGGTTTGAAAGGTAAACATTTAAAGTTACTGTGAAAAAATACAAGAATTTGCCGAAGTACCATAGTGGCAAGTGAGTGGGAAACAGTTCCTTGGAAGAGGATCTGGGAAAAATAGAGAACTCCAATCTGAAGAATTTCCTGAGCAAAAGAAAGTGAATATTTTTTGGATTATACGAACTGGAACACTGCCTGAAAAAATCCATGAAGTAACTCTCCCCACTCAACAATGACAAGGCTAATAAAAAAGTATATGTAATCTTTGGTGCACTGCTTTTAGGAATTAATAGATTGGATGAGCAAAGGAGTTTAGAAGAGAATAAGAATAAAGAGAAATGTAGGGAGTGTGGCCTAGGAGAAAATTCTGAAACGGTGAAGGGAATTCCAGCTAGAGAAGTCATAAAAGACTGCACTGTGCTGTAAGAGAGTAATCTCTTCTACCTCTGTTGCAGGCAGGAAGAAGAATGATCAGCACACACTGCAAGAAGATATATTCAGATTAACTGCCTAATAGTAAATTTAGGAAAGCACAGGAATAGACAGTTGGAGAAGCTGTGGAATCTCCATCACTGGACATAACTGAACAAATATGTTTCAGGAATGGCAGAGATGCTCAGATGAAGAGGATGGACTCCACGGCCACGTCATTTCACCTCTGTTTTTCTATATTTGGTATCGTATATCCTGAACACCACAAAACATACATAGACTTTATTTTTGAAAAGTGTTATAAACTACTCAAGAGAGGGGTTTCTAGAAATAGAGGGAATATATGGATTAGGCTTCTGGCTCCATTGTTGTTTAAATTTATTAATTAAATCTATTGTTTGCCAAGTTTTGTAATCCAGTAGTTTCTTAAAATGTAGAGTAAAAAGACCTATTTGATTTCCACACTCTACTTGTAGTGTTTTAATAGGTTGGGAGCACTTGTAAGGAAAAAACCAAAACACAGCACGGGTACATTTCAAAAATATTAAAAATTTCATCTACACATATTTAATTAAAAGCATTGTAAAGTTAGAGAATAACTAGGACTGACCATAAAAACTCTCTAATATATAGATTTATATTCAAGTGAAAAAATATCCAGCTGGTTACAGCTGGACATGGAAATATGGGAGAAATGATAGTTTGCAAACTGACAAGATAATTTTCACAAATTTCCTTGATAATCATGTGTTGCTGCACCAGAATAGCATGCTAAAAAAGTTGAAGTTATTTTCTTCAAATTTCTCCTCACAACACATACATGTATGATTTGAAATTGTTTTATGATTTCTACACAGCATTCTCTGCAACAGCATTTGTGTAATGTATAAAGTTCTAATTCAGACTGGAAGAGTAATCCCTTGGGGCAAAGCCTTTCTTTGGGCTTGGTTCACTTGGAAATTTAGGCATTTAATGCTTCCTTTCAGTTTTCAGTTCAGAAGGAGGCATATCTCCAAAATCTCATGGTGTATCTGTCAGACACACAGGGATGTCTCAAGGTCCCTGAGTCATCTCAAATAGCATCACACACCTACATTTAGGAATAGGTAACCTGAATCCCTTGTGCCTAATGCTTTATTATTAAAGTTATCTTAAAAAATTCTTCAGCTCTCTTGAAAGAATAATTTTTGTCCTCTACTATTTTGACCTGTAGGTTATATTGAACGGTATGGATCTGTGGGACAGAAACCTGTTATTTGTCAGCACAACGTATTTGCAGAGCCTTTATTCCCATTACTTCCTATATCCTAAGTGGCTTCAAAAATATTTGGCCAAATAAAATGATGACTTTTGCAGAATTTAATATATGTTAATATAATGGGCAGACTGGACCATCTTGGTCATCTGGCAATTTCAGTATGGGATGGAGAACCCAAATAAAGTATACTACATCTTATAATGAAAGATTCTGGTGTGAGGCTTTGTGGTTGGCAGTTTTAGACTTCTTTGATGCTTCTTTTGAACTTTGGTCTCACCCTTAGGCTAAGGCAAATTGCCAAAAATTTATATAGTTCAGACTACCAGTTCAAACTACTAGAATCTCTTGGATTCTCACATTTAGTGCAAATTTCAAAACCCACCTGTATGAAATAGATCTGGTACTATCACATGGGAAACCACAATTGCTATCTTGCTTGTAGGAAACTAAAATTATCAGGAATCTGAGAAACTGCTTAAAAGGGAAGGGAATAAGATGACTCTCAGATCAGACATATCTGTTGTAGGAAATTAAATAAATTAACATTGTATTTGGAAATCTATAATGTGTTAGCAGATAATAGAGAATTTTATTAACAAGTATATTTAAATTTAGAGAACATAACAATGTACAGAAGATAACAGAATTTCCAGATTTAAATTCGATAATTTTTTTTATTTGAAAAACATTTTAATGGCTTCAACTGAATCAAGATTTTCCTGTAAAATGGAGTTAATGCCAGCAACTCATTCAGTGGTTTAATGAGCTGTGACAAGTCTTCAGCACATATGGTGTTTTAATTAGATATCATAGTAGCAGAAAAATTGATCTCCCCTTGTTGACAAGTGCCAGTTAGTTTAAGGTGAAGTCCCAGAATTATTTCAGCTGGAGGGGAGTAGTATTAGAGCATCAGCTGAGCTCTGGCCTTGAATTGAGTTTGTGTGTTATTACTGAAGCTCGTAAGTTTCCTTTCTCAAGCACGTTCTTATGCAGCTGAACCGATGAATGGCAGTAACCACACACTGAGATCCTGCTTAGTAAAACAGAATATTAAATACATGTATGGCCTGCTATTTTCTAGGTCAAACTAACATTGAACTGTATGTGGTTTTGATTCTGCAGGTGCTGAATTGCTCCTCTGCTGTCATGACAGGCAGGGGATAAACCAGCCCTCAACCTCCTGTTTTGTATATCCTCAATGCATAATAGGATAAAGCATTTAAAAACCTGAAACCACATCTGCCTCATGTAGTGTTTTGTAAATGGTAGTGCTACGGAAACTAAAATAAGGGTTGGTATGGAGAAATTAAATAAGCCTGACACCTACAATGGTGCCACAGAGACTCAGCAGGCAGTGGCTTATCACAAGCTGCTGTGGTTTGGGCTGGGTATTTATCTGTGCTGCTGGAAAAGACAAAACTAGCAGTCACTCTGCTCTCCCTCACTTCTGTTCTTTTGAGGGATATAGCAAAATCCACCAACACAATCCACAGTAAAGAGGAACAGTATACTTTTTTGTCTTAAGGTCTGCTTTCTACTACTAGACCTTATTTTTTTACTTATGCATTTAAAGGGCAAAAGGCTTTGTCACAAATCTGTTTGCTGTTATATGTGAATTTTCTAATGCTACCATATACCTTTTTTTTTACAATACTCCAGTAGATAAAGTACCCTGAAAATGGAAGTATGATTTCATTTCCTTCCTCTCTGTGTAAAGATTCAAGCCTCTCACTTCCCAAAAGCATTCCCTTGTCACCAGACAGTGTGTGCAAATGTTATCAATGTTATCAAAATATGGCTAAAGTACACTTTATGTCAGGAAGTTAAAAATTACTATTGGGACCACCATTTTTAAGTCACCATAAAAAAATTTGAACATTTTAATAGAACAAAGAAACAGTCCCTACTGGGACCAAGGACTGTGACACTCTGGATTTCAAAACTAAGAGTTATGAATATGGCTCCTACTAATTAAAAGCATCTGGAAATGACTAATTGCAGGAAAATAAAGCATATTTTACATGTGTTGTTATCTACCAAAAATAACTGAGAGAACTAATATAATTCTATGTGGTAATGCCTCTGGGAAATCTATCTTCTTTCAGTATAACTACTTGGCTTCTCATGGTAAAATAAATACTTATGAAAAATATATTAAAAAATAATGAACAGTTTATTTTGTGATAACTTTTTCTAGATGATAGTGAGATAGGATTTTTTAGAACAGATGACTGAAAAATATCATATTCTGAATGTTTTAAAGCTGGTGCCTTTGCTAGGATTTTATTTAAGAGAAGAATACCATCATATCAAAAGCACAAAGCACTTTGAAGTCCCATCATATTCCAATAAGTACCTCTATTTATTAACAAATTCTATATCCTTGCATGTATTAAGTTTTGAAAGCATAAAGCTTAGCAAGGAAATTAAATATTTCTGTTATCTAAATAAAATATTTCAACATAATTCTACAAGGTGTTATTTTTGAAAGGATTTTTTTGTACGTGTGCTGGAGTAAATGGATTTTTTTATATTGAGTCTTCCGTGTCTTTTAGCACATTTTGCAAAGCACTTGTATTGCTGACCAAGCAGCCAGAGATAAGATCAGAAGAAATAATCAGTTTGATAATCAACAAATTTAAAAACACATTACCAAAAATATATAATGTTTCGTGTAGTGTGAATAGCAGCAGAATTCCTCAACCATTTTTGTTAGAAAGGCGAGATTACTTCTAATATTCCTCTTCTTGTTCAGTTAGAAATGGTGCATTACAGCATTACAAAGAAGGCCTAAATACTGAAATAGTCTACTGAATCAGGCTGAGATGGAGTTAATTTTCCCCATAATAGCCTTCACAGTGCTGTGCTTTGTATTGGTAGATAGAAAAGTGTTAATAACACAGCAGTGCTTTGGCTACAGCTGAGAGTGCTGGCACAGCATTAGTGCTGTCCCTCCAACATTGAGCCATCAACAGTAGAGTGGGGTGGGCAAGATCCTGGGAGGAAACACAGCCAGGCCAGCTGACCCAAAGTGACTGAAGGGATATTCCATACCATATGATACCTGCTCAGCCATGAAAGCTGAGGGAGGAGGGACAGACTGGGTCATGATATTTGTCTTCCAGAGCAACCACTACACATACTGAAGCTCTACTTCCTGAGGAGTGGCTGTACAACACCTGCTGATGGGAATTAGAGAATAAATCTTTTGTTTTCCTTTTCTACCGTATGCAACCTTTGGTTTTGCTTTATTAAACTGCCTTTTTCTTGACTCGTGAGTTTCTTTCCATCTTATTTTGCCCCCTTCTTGTCCTGCTGAGGAGGGGAGTCACTGAATGACTTGGTGGGCACCTGTTGTCCAGCCAAGGTCAACCCATCACAAAGAGATATAAGAATAGAATTGCCTCTACAAAGTTTCACAAAAAAGAAAGCACTGGTTTGCATCTTAATCTGCAGAAATGGCTCTTTAATTTGAGGTAAATTTTTTTTCTGTTTTAGTTCTGAAGGTTCCTGGCTTACATCTCAAAGTCCATTACTACAGTTATGATTAGTCCTTGTCCAATACCAACTGCAGTTTGGAGCAGGTATTTTTTTCAGGCATATACAGAGGAACACAAGCAGTCTGTCATGTTGTGGCCCAAATATATCCTTTCTGATGTTCTATCTCAAAAAATATTGAGCTGTAGATTTAATTACAGAAAATACTGGGAAGATCACTACTATGGCAATATTCAAGTCACTCCAAAATATTATTTTTATGGTCCCCACAGTTCTATGAAAACAGATAAACATGAAAAAATTCTGATAGCAATATTTCAAAAGGTGGGCTGCTTAGGTACTGTGAGTTCATCATCAATAGATAATGTGCT
This sequence comes from Manacus candei, assembly GCF_025592945.1. Taxonomy (NCBI): domain Eukaryota; kingdom Metazoa; phylum Chordata; class Aves; order Passeriformes; family Pipridae; genus Manacus; species Manacus candei. Next base: position 8,586,581 of record NW_026138091.1, on the reverse strand, counting down.
TTTCTGGGTGAATTAGAACATATGTACTTATAACTATGTCTGGAAATAATAGTGAGAGAATTTTTCCCAAAGCATCTTCATGCTTCTATATAACTTCCTGTTAGAACTGACCATAATACAAGCAAAATATACACATTGAAAATGTATTTTGAAAGACCCTTTTGAAGATATTCATAGATCATTTGAATTAGAGGTAAATTTAGTTCAGACTTTTTAAAATTCCTAACAGGAGATGCATTCTCAAGAGAGAATGTTTCAGAGCAGATGTGCTTTTGTCTAGGTGAAGATTCTTTTTTATCTTGAAATGGTCATCCATCCTTAAAATATCTCAAAGAAATTTACATAATTCTCTAAATTCTCTTCATGCCTGTGATTCATCCATAAAGACACTGCATATATGCCTGTGTTAAAATTTTATTTCAGTCTCTCAAAAAATAATCTTATTTTTCAAATGGAATAAAAAGCATCAGCAGATAAACACTGGTTTCAGAAATTTTTTTTCTGACTTGCTTTCTCTTCCGAACTTGTTTTACGTTTCTTTTGTGGATGAGTTTTATAGATTTTTTTTTGATTACTATTGTTTGGGATTTTTTTATTTAAGGAACAATTTTAATTGAATACAAAACACTACTTGTCACAGAATCTTTGCTTATTTATTAGGTGTACTACGCCTGGCTGCTTGAAGTCAAAAAGCTTTCACTATTTTAAAATCTCTTTTTTTTTTTCCCTATTGAAATTCCTGGAAAGAAGATCCTTTGTCTCCAGCTCTTCCTAATGAACAATATTTTGTGATTATTTGCATTATTTATATACAAGCAAAAACATTCTATGGGATATTTTTGAAGTTCATTGTTTTCCTCTGCCAGTGGACCTGGCATGGATATTGAGTTCCCTGGCTACCCTAAAGCTGCCACAGAGGCATGTATTTTCAAAGATAGTAGGAAGAACCCTTTTTGAACCCAGAGCAGAAAAAACATACAGAATAGTTGTTACTAGTACTGTTTTGTGTTTTTATACGGCACAAGCCTGTGCTGCCTCATCAGTAATCCAGTTGTCCCCCACTAGGTACTTTCAAGCACAAAGCCAAAGGGATTGGTATTTGGCTTATGCACTTAGATTTAAGACCAACTCCATAAAAACATGTACAGAGTTAAGTGCTATAAATGGACATAAATTCCAATTGATTTAAAGAAGAAACTAAGAATTTAAAAAAGAGTTACAAACTTTTGTAGCTCTGGCTTCAAGAAAGGGAGTGTAAGGGAATGCAGCATATGCTATCAAAAATATTCAGCTGTAATCTAACAGTTTGCGAAAATGCACTCACTCCTTGCTGCTACTTTTATGTTCAATAGCTCAATCAAAGGCACAGATGGCTATTTTCTGCACAGTTCCCTGAGTACAGCTGATGACATAGAGCATATCACAGAAACCTGTACAGAAGGGTTTACATCCATTGTGTAGTGGCTACTTTTAATTTGTAGGAAAACTTTGTTTAATAATGATGGCTGGGGTGTTTTCTTCCTACAAGTAATAGTCAGTACCTAGGTACAATGTAACACTATAGACTTACAAAACAACAGAATTTCTTAAAAGACAAAAGGGCTTAATATAGGATACTTTTAATTTAATCTACAAATAATTTCTTTTAAAATGATCTGTTGAGAGACTCTAAACAGTAGAAGACTTGCTGTTCATTGTCTCCAGTGAGATGATCTGTCTGAAGAGTGCTGATTAAGATTCTTTGAAACAACTCAACTTGTTTCAATGATAATCGTGATTGCTTTTTGATATGGCAGCTGCTGTGAGTATTTACACATCTTCCCACTTCAGTTGTATGTTGCTGGAGGTTTTACAGTTGCATCTAGGCATGACTTAAATGATCTGAAACTATTTGTCACAGATCCTGGAAAAATTAGGAGCCTTAATGTAGAGGAATTTGAATATTTCTCAGTGAATAATTTATTCAGAAAATGTAATTTCTTTTTTGCTTAACTTCTCTATGAACAATGATTTTAGGAATATATTTGATTTCTATCACTGCTCAAATATTTTTTTTTGTCAAAAGCTACTACCCTAGATTTTTCCTCTCCATCATATGAAGCTGGTATTCACTGGTTGAAATAAGTTACTTTTGCTTTATGATTTATTGTATTAATTCCCAGGAGATTTAGTGTGTCTATGAGTAAACTACTTATTGAATGCAGAAAGAGATGCTAAAAAGATGAGTCTTCCAGAAAGTCACATTTAAATATCATGTAGACCTGTCAGGGATCCAATATACTTACCAATTTATGTGGACAATTAGCTTTCCTCATTCAATAGTTTAGGAACTGGTGGTTGACAGTGAGAATAACTGTGACCACCATAAGCGATGGAGCCCAAATTCATGGGCTAAATGAACAACTCAATGGGAATTTATATTACATTTCACAAGGGTGGTGCACAGACTAAGGGAAGGATATCTGCTTGTTATATCAAAGGATGTGAAGGTGGTTTGGTGGTTAATGAGGAAGTATTGGACAGAATGGAACCAGAACATGATGTAAATGGTATGTAATAAGAGCTGGAGAATGGGCTGGTTTGGGCTGGGATAGAGTTCATTTTCTCCATAGTAGGTAGTATGGGGATATATTTTGGATTTGTGATGAAAACAGTGTTAATACAGAGATGTTTTTGTTACTGCTGAGCAGTGCTTACACAGTCAAGGCTTTTTCTGCCTCTCAACCCATCCCACCAGGGAAGAGGATGAAGGTACACAAGAAGCTGGGAGGGGACACAGGTGGGGCAGTTGATCCCAAATGACCCAAGTGATATTCCAGACCATATGGCGTCATGCTCAGCATATAAAGCTGGTGAAGAAGGAAGAAGTGGCATACATTTGTTTTCCTGAGTCACCATTATGTGTCATGAAGTCCTGCCCATGGGAAATGGTGAATAAATTCCTTGTTTTGCTTTGCTTGTGTGTGCAGCTTTTGCTTTACCTATTACACTGCCTTTATTTCAACCCATAATTTATTTTTTTTTTTGTTTACTCTTCCAATTCCAATTCTTTTACTCTTCTGCTTACAGCCCACTGGGGCTAAGTAGCAAGCGACTGGGTGGTACTTGGTTGCCAGATTGGGTTAACTGTGACAACAGCAAAGAACTCAAATAGGAAGAGGAAACAAATAAATGGTACAAACTCCAGTTTTAGGGATCTAATTTCTTGTTGAAATGATGCCCAGCAGTACAAATTTCAGTCTTCTCATGCAAGATGTCTGTAAATTAGTCATTTATGCATTCAGTTCATACAAAGGAAGGTTCTTTAAGAAGGCAGAAATCAAACCATGTATTGGGAAGGTGGTGGTATATTGTAGTGGGAACATATTGCTCTGGGAGATGATAATCTTCCCCAGTCTTTCCCAGCAAAAGAAGTGGGAAAATAAAGGTATGATGCTTCCTTTTACTCAAAAGTCAGTCTCTAGATCACTGATTCAGAATATTAGAGGTGTAAATCATTTTTCTACCTGTGGTGATCCAAATCTATAAATAATTGATAGAGTGGTGGTATCTGTGATATGACCCTCTTGACAGCCTTTATGAATTTTTTGTTTTCTTCCTCTGTAATGGCCCAACTCCCTCCCTTCTGAACCAATTGTCACAACACCAGTTTTAAAATTGTTTCAGGAACACTTTTCACTTAGGAATGTACTTCCAGGAATGTTGCATTAGTTTCTTGTGAATGCTTTTGCTGATAAAAAAATCGCTGACCTGAATATACAAGAAAAAATCCTTCATAAAGAGACCATACTTACACTACTGCCAAACTTTAGGGCTCCCCAGGGCACTACGATGTCAGAATGGACAAAGAACACTGCTTTCATACTGCTAAAATCACACTGCTGCAAACCACTGCCACTGTATGTGACATCGTGGATGCAAAAAGCAAAGCTTCAGAAGGTAAGCATGACGAGATGTTGTTTGGATAATGCAACATTACATTGTGAGATTGTTGCTAACAATTAATTCAGGACCAGTGGTTGTCTAGATAAGTGTTTTATTTACGTCATCCAATACCACTGCTCTTTCTGAGAAGCTCCTTATTTCATACTTCACAGTTAGGCTTGTTCTTTGTACTGTTCAACATAAGCAGCAGGAATCTGGCCCCCACTGAGAGTTTCATTTCACCTAGCATGTATTACTGAGAATATGACATGATCTGGCCTATGTATTTTAAAGATTTTCTTTCACAGTGGTGTTTCATATTCATATTCTTTTGACCTTTTAGGATTAGCATTGCCTTTGAAGGAAGAGAAGAGAGAATCTAGTGCATTTTCATAAAATTCACAGTCACTGCTGGTTTTTTATACCCATATTTTCAAGTTTTACAAATCCCCCTTCCAAAAGTTTCCCTTTTCTGCCTCTGTTTCAAAGTGGGAAACATGCTTTCTTTTTGTTCTTCTCTGCCTTCCACTTACACAAGAGTAATCCCTTTTCTTGTCCATATATATTCAAACTAAAACAGGTATAGTGCATTGACTGCTCATATATCACCTTGGCTGATCTTGAGTTCTTATGCTACCTTCTTCACTGTTTAATGTTACTGATTGGTCAAAGTACTGTAGAGTCCACAACTTTTCTCAGACAAGGACCCAAGTATGCAATTTGCCATTACCTGGAAGAGAAAGACAGATAGAAGAGAGAGTATAAGGAAATTAATAACATATGTAATAAGCTTTTTTTTTTACCTCCTGAGAAGTCAGCAACAGAATTGAAACAAGTCATGTTATATCAAGATGAAATGTAGACCAAAGGTAGTTTGTGAATTATTATAGTGAAAGATGTAAAATGCAACAGAGATAGGAAAAGCATTGGCATACGTAAGAGTCGAACCTCAGCTGTCATCAGGAAGGAGCTTGGTGGGCTGGAGCCGGAAACCTTGGGCCAAAGAGGCTGGGGAAAAAACCATGTCTAAAAGACCAGACAAGATCCATTGACATTCATTTCATGTGGATTGTCCTCATCTCCCCCAGCAGGATGTAGAGAGACTTTGCATGATGCTACCAGATATCCCATTGTTTTCTCCCTCACTGTGTAAAACGTTTTTTCAGGTAAAGCTGATCACCCTTCCCCAATGTAACTCTGCTTACTGGAAGTATCAAACCTTTTTCCCCAAAATGTAAATACCTATCTGAGAAATCTAAAATCATTTTTCCCCTTATGTCACCCCTGTTACTGAAAATGATAATAGATTGTGGAATCCCCTGTTTGGAATAACCCTGCCTCCTCATTAGCATGGAAGCCCCCGAGACTCTTAAATAGCACACGCGTGTTCAATAAATGATTCCAGTTTTTTGCCTCTATAGTTGGGATCATGATAGCTTTATTGAACCATTACTGGTATACATTTGTAAATATGATCTTAAAACTGCAGTAATGCCTTTATTACCTATGATTATATTAAGGCAAATAGCTGTAGGATGAGACAATTTTTAATTTTCTCTGCCTGGGAAAGTTCCTTCTATATATTGCAAAGATAAGAAATAGATAGACTTTGATTAAGAAATGGCAAATGAACATTTGAAACTAATGTGAAATGTTGTGCCTGTTTTGCCCCACAGAATTTATTGTATTCAATGCATAAAAATATCTCAAATCATTGGTATACATGACAGAAATCAGACAGCAAGATCTATTCCATATTATGGATGTTAAAAAATATGCAAGGTATGAACAAAATTCAGCTACACCAAAATATTACCTCTACATTAATAGGTAAGCCTTGACTGTGTTATGTTTTAAAAATTAGGATGACTGATTAGCAAAGGTTCTCATTTCATTGGTATTTGTGGTACCATCCCCTGATGATTATGTCTTTACACGACAAGAGATAGAGGACCTCCTTTTAAATCTACCAAGCCTTGTATCTCAATGCACGTGCAGATGGGTGTATTTGTGCATGCACACACATGTACGGCTGCATCTGTGGGAGGATATATCAGACAGGTTACAATTTTTTGCACTATTTTTACTTTTAACTTTTCTGATACCTAGATCATAGTTTGGATTTTCAGAAATTATTACACAGGACCTACCCTAGGTGTTATACACTTATTAAGACTTAAGTGAAGGATACAGGTACCTTGAAGGAAAGCTTCCATTAAGATGTAAGGCATTTAAAACCAGAAGGATTATTCTATTATCAAATGTCACCTATGATTACCATGGGACATAGAAATATGCTTTTAATTTCTCATTCAATGTACAAAGACTGTTTCCTAACTGATTCCATAAGATCTGTTTCTCTTACTATTTATTGGACTTTCAAATACATTTTTCATGCTTTGTTCTATACTTTTTAAATTCCTTCTATACTTTTTAAATTCCTTCTCTAAAAATTTCTTCAAAGCTACCAAGTAAATGTTGGCCTTTGATATGATGTCTTCATGACTCTTACTTGGATAGAATATTGTCTGAAAAACAAGGTCTCTTACTTGTGGAGATTCTTATTTCCTGAATGCAAGCACCAGTTTCATTGAACTTCAGTCTAAACCAAAAGTGAAAGACTTCTAAGAAAAAACCTGTAAATATAGTGTTACGTAACTGCAGTGTTCTGCTGTGCAAAAAATTTAATCTTTTGTACTTCTGTAGTCTGTGGCTTTGGGATACTCCTGAGGTGAGCTCATTCAGGGCCGAGGACCCAGCACTGCTTGTGTTATCACTCTTGGAGTTGCTTACTTGTAAAACTATGAGGTTCAAGGACTTAAAGACCAAGGTCGCAGCTCCGCTTCCAGAACTCTAGAAGTCCACAAGGGAGGGATATGGGAGAAATTTGTTCCAGTGACAAAGATTTCAGTCTGAATGAAGCTTGCAAATTCTTGGTTTTGTGGTAAATTTTCTAAATGGTCCTTAGCCCCTTACCCAGCATATTAACAAATACTGCTTTACCATATCTTTTTTGGCTTTCTAGGCGTCTATCCATCTTTTCTTAACTAATTTTTGGCTTCCAAGGTCTTAAAGGCAGTCACCCTCATTGTCTTGTTTATACTACTTTGAACACAGAGTAGGTACCCACCATTTGTAAATGGTGCTTTAACACTCCTTCAATTCATTACATCGGTAATTTAAACAGGGAAAAAAATCATGCAATGAATGAGAGTATTCCTACTAAAAAAAATATAGTAGTCTGACTTGCCCTTTAATTATATTCTAACTAAAAATTTTTCCACAGATCTTTTCACACTATCACACATAAAAGATATTATTTGTCAGAGAGAAATTAATCCATCATTGTTTTATTTTCCACTTATCTTTTAGCGGTCGATAAAGTTAAACTCCAAGAGGAACCTCATACTTATATGAATAACTTTACTTGCTACTTATGACAGTTTTGCAGAGCTACAGTAGCTTTGAATAAATAGATGGACTCTCTTTTAGCTCATGCATTTTCAATGGATTTGGAAAGTCATTTCTGCTTATGAAGCTAACTGCAGGTACATTGGCATGAAGTTATTCTATTAGTTACACATGACTACTCAGACAAGGGCTGGTTTCACCTTTTTCTTCTGTCCCACAAGTGATCAGTAATTGAGAGATGGTTACGTACTGGCCTGGAAAGCAAAATGCATAATTTTTGCACTATTTCTTGCAAAATATTTAGTGATGATTTGAAATAAAAGAGCTTTGTTAAAGAATTTTGACTCTTTTGTACTTCATATATTTTTTTACCGTTGCAGAAAAGTTATCCATCAGAAATATAAACTTTAAAAGGAAATTCATCAGTGCTTTCTCTTTTCTGCAATGTAGAAATTGACAAAACCAGTGCTGAAATACAAGCCTCTTTGAAGATGACTTTGCACTTAAAACTATGCTAATCCTTTGACCATAGGTTCTCTGTGAGATATAGTATATCTTTGATTGCAATTTTAGAAACTACATGCAGTTATCAGTGGGCGACATGAAATATATCATTGTAATTCTGAAATAACATGCTAACTAAACTCAGTAGCTTTTTGACAAAACTAATTTCTATTGGAATCGTTTTGCCTTTTTTTCCTATTTAATTACTTGTGAAACTGAGTAACTTTTAGAAATGCTGTTATGACTAATGTGCAGAGTTGCCAGAGGAAAACAGATCCTCATTGTGCTAGTTGCTCTACTCCTGGCTGGTGAAAGATTGACACGGCTTCTAAATACGTACCATTGAGATGGTAAACTGCATACACTGAGGAAACAAAATCTACTGTTACTAGTTAAATTTAAAGCATTCATCAAAAATAAGGATATAAATAGACTATAAGACTATAAATAGACAAATTATCTTGAAAGATAACAGAGCAGCAATCATATATATATACAACACTTAAAGTGGAAGATAATTCACTTCCGCTCTACTTCTAGATCATTGCATCACTTCTACTTTAGTGTATCCCAAATTTCAGCTGTCTCAGAACTGCCTGTGCTCCGAAAATCATTTCAGAGAACCAATGAAAAAGTGAACTGAGAAGCTATGATGACCATGATATGTCTCTGGGTCGAAAGATTTCTACAAACAGACTTCACCTCTGCACTGCCATAACTCTATTCTGTGCTCACATACCAGATGCAAGTGGTGAAGCTGAAAAAATTAAACTGCTGTTTACATTGTAATAATTCCTCAAGTCAAATACTGCTTTATAAAAACATGTTACTGTTTCTGACTCTCAGTCAGTAACTCCAAATGAAACTCGAACAATCTATTTCAAACCTGTGTCAGCATAAAACATTCCTTTTTTTTCTTTTTTTGCTGCACACATGGGTTTAGTCAAAGTGCAGATGCAAACTGAAGACATCAAAGGAGAGGCTGATAAACACAAAAAATTCCAGTTTTTTACAAAAACAGTGGTGGACAAATGCTCAGCCACTGTGATCTTCAGTTTAAAGGAGCAATACTGTAAAGAAAATCTACCAATTCCTGCTCAGAATTATGAACATATCATCTCACTTTCCTCAAAGGTATTTGGCAAAGTTAATTAAGCAATAGTAATATTGTTTTTTTCAGGGATATCAGGAAATTGCACCTCTGTTCCACAGACACATCGAGGTCAGAGCTGGCTCCTCTTCAGGAAAGCTGACCTAAGCATTGTAGATACTGTTCCAGCTTCTTACACTTAGTTTAATTATCTTTATTTCTACTAAAGCTGGGTGATAGACACACAAAGGTGTCCTATGTACCACACAAATAAAGCCTACATCTCTTAGTATATGTTGTCATTTATTCTGCCAAATACCAACTTAAAGTTTCTAATGTTCAACTGCACAGGTAAATATCAATAATGGGCATATTATGTTCATTGATGTCTGTCTTGCTCAGACACAGTTTATTATTTGTGACAATCAAATTTGATTCACACTATTGTCTGGAGTTAGAAACATCCACCTGCATTTTTTAACAATGTGAACAGCTAACATCCATACTTTAATTATGTAAATTATGTAAATGGGTCATTCTTTCTCTCTTTATGTTTTCTTTTCATGTGGAAGTGTTTAAATGATAAGATGGACATAGTAATATAGACATAGTCTGATAACAGAAGTATAGTCATTTGCAAAACATTAAATAGATCTACAAACATCCATGAGATGAAATTAATCTTTTCTAAAACTGAATAATTAACTTTTACATTCTCAGGTCTAATATTAGGTAAAGTTCACTCACAATAAGTAGCTTTGTCCAAATTCTAAATTATGTTCTTATACGTCAATAACTTATTTTGTGGTAAGAACAGCTTTTTATTGCATTTCACTGAGATGATAGTCTACAGACAGAAGAAAGGCACCTGTACTCACATCTTCATATCTTTCTGAATTTCAGGATATTTATATCAGTGATGCACTCATGAGTGCACTGAGAACCTTACGAGGTTTCTCAGAGATTTTAAAATGTCTGTGTGCTTGGAGAAAGAATTGTTGCCACTGAATTACAGATTGCATGTTAAAATTATAAGTTACACGTTAAGAGTTGGCTTACACTTGTTAGAGCTAAATATTTCATGTCAAGGATGTTCATGCTTCTGATGGGAAAGCTGTATAGGAGATAAAAATTCCATTAGACATTTGGAAAGACAAATAAAATTAATAGTTAATTGGGACATATCTATTTATTTTTCAGAGAAAAAGAAACCAAATTATCTGAGAAGCTGAAAGGTGTGTTTCCAAGAAAAAAGAAGACATGCAATGTGGAAAACCTACTTATTTTTCAAGCATTTTTTTGTAGTACTGTTACTTTTATTTTATTTTTTAACTTTCCTTAATTCACCTAGATGAAGAGACAATCTTGTATTTCAAAGGTTCATCAGTAGAATCTAACCTAATTTGACTTATAAGAATTTCAAGGAATTGCAACCATTCTCTGGATCTGATAGGAGAATCACTGTAGGATTCTTATAATAATAAAATAAACTACAAACTATGAAAACCAGCATTGTGTGAAATAGAGGCCTAAGGATGAAAAACATAAACATCATCCTTAATACGTTTAACAGAGATGACAAATTTTCAAATGTCAGTTAATAACAATTCTTATTGGCTTGGTATTACTGTATGGATTTAGTGGTTCTTCTAAAGAAAATATTTAGATTCTGATTCTGAATGATTTACATAATGTTTTTTTCTTCCAAATCTAAAAATGTTACCCCTAAAAGCCCAAAAGGATTCTTACTGCCAATGTTCAGCTGATATTAAGCTACACAGTACTTAAAATCAGTGGGCATTTGCATTTTGACAGTAAAATGTCCTTAGGGAGATAAACTTGTGTTTCCAAATATGCATATCCATGCTCTCTAAATTTGATACTTATTAGTAAGAAAGGCCTTGGGCATTGTGAATAAGTATATGTGCATAGAAATCTACTACGCCTATGATGAGAGTCTTATTATGCTTGCAAGGCAAAAATTTACATTTTTCAAGCAAGTTGCTCATGCAAGCACCAATTATGCAGCACAGTGGATTAAATCCATCTGGCCCATGTCCTTCTTTTTAAATTGGTAGCCTAGCTCCAAGGTTGTGAGTAATATTACCACCAGTGCAGCATAGCCAGGAATCTTTCTCTCACCAAGTTGTTGTTAGGAGTTTTAATGTAAATATTAAGAACAAAACATTTAGCTTCAGCATGGGCAGGAGACGCAGGTGGAATGGGATGTATTCATGCTTCAGAATGGCTAACAAAGCAGTGATTGAAAGACAGAAATACTTGTGAAAAAAATACTGTTTCAGATGCTCTCAGATGTGTAAAAGATTTTTATTGGAGGTATTGTGATTACAGTTAAATATACCTACTGTACTTTTTGAGAAAGACCCAGAGGACATCCAGGGCCAGAAGACACTTAGGGAGCAGTAACTCTGTGCAGCCAGAGGCTTTACCCCAGCTGCATCTAAATTACTGAGCTGGCTAAGCCCTTCTTTTCACTTCTTTTGATGTTTGAGACATTGATCTCTTCCAGCTGCCTATTTGAGATGCTCAGAAGTACCAGTGACTATCATTTCAACAACTTTTTGCTAATCCAGCCTATAGTGCTAAATTCTGCAGAATAAATTTTTCATTGATATCACTGCAAGTCAATAAAAAGACTGAAGGAGAGTCTATATGCAGAACATGGAAAGAGGTTTAAATCTTCCTCTGTTTCTTCTATGTTTTATATTCTCTTGAGAAAATCAGTCCATTATACTAAGGAAATTCACAACTAAGATTAAATAGTGGATATGCTCATCAGTATATATTTTGCTTTATCCTTCCCCAGCAATAACAGTGGAGATATGAATGATATTTTCTATCTTCAGAGTGCTCCAGGGTGATTTATTTAGTGCAAGCTACACTGTGAATCTTGCTTAAATACACTTTTCAAACCTCAGTCTCCATAATTTGCACCAAATAGGCAACCTTTGTTATGAAACAAAGAGCTAATATTAACATCCCTTTGAAAAGTTGCATACCACTGAGACTTCATTATCATGGCAAAAATATTATGAAAGTGAACATAAATAATGCAAAAAAATTGGGCAAAATCTGATCTACTTTCACAAAAGGAATCTTTACTGTACAGGTAGACTTCCAAAGTCAAAACTAAAGATTACCATTCAATGCAAAGCTATCACAACCTGGCCCCCAAATTAGTATCTTAAAAATAATAAAAGATATACACTAATCCATCCCTCTGAAAAAAGCCCTAAACCAAACAGAGCAAAATGTAGAGAATAAATTTTATGATGCATAATTATTACTTTTTATTCACTTGTGAAATATTAAGACTCATTAACTCACGAATAATCAGCCATAAGTCAATGTTACAGGGAATTTAAATATTGTGATTTATGTTTAGTTTTGAGTTTATTTGTGTTCATAGTTACATTAACAGTTAACAATAATTAACTGGCATTTGCAAAAAATCGCAGAATACTTAAAAAAACATGCTTAAGATAGTCTTTAGTTTAGAAATGACAGGAAAAAATCCTGTAGTACAGTAAGATTAAAGACTGGATTCCCATAACCTCACATTTCCTGTAAATGGACATGTTAGTAAGAATCCAAGAAAGAAGCTCAAAAAGAAGTTTTGTTTTATATCTAAAGATGAATACAAGAAGAGCTTAGAAGAGTGAAGGAAAATTTTATTGCTGAAATCTTCATCTCATTTATAAGCTGGCAGCAGATCCAAGTCCGAATCAGATGTAACTAACATACCCAAGACACATATTCATATAACCTGTTCTGAAAAATCTCCAGTGATGGATAGACCACACTTCTGCAGACAACTTACTCAATTACAGATCAGTCATCAAAGCTGTCATTCTTTTTAAATGCTTCTCTCAGTCATCTTTGGTGAACTCCAAGTCCATTACTTCGTACTCTGTCCTCAGTAAAAAACAGAAAATATTTTATTCCCGTTCTCTTGCAGTTCATCTTTACAATTGGAAGACTCTTATATCTCACTCTTTTCCTGTCTAGACTAACTTCAATTTTTCCAGTGATTCCTGTTGACCATCTCTATTACTCTCCTGTAGACTGTCTCCAAATGGAAAATATCTCTCTTTAAGCACAGTCTCTTAACTTGATCTTCCATCTAAAGTCCTAATGCTAATAGGTGGAATGAACAGAATATATGATATGTTTCACAGACGTTTCTTCTTTTTGTAGATGAGGAATACTTATGTAGAATAAGTCATGTCATTAACTAAGTCGAAATCATACATAGATCTTCTGCTAGTCTGCTTTAAGGTAGTGCTGAGAAGGAGAAATCTGTTGAAGCAGAGATCTGATCCTGTCGCTATGTGTGTTAGGTTTAAGTGCAGGTCATCCTTTTTTTCCCTTTAGACACTGGGGAAAGAAAACACTAATATTTTCCTTTGATGTGACATAAAACTGAAAAATATTCTGTGTCCATGGAATATCAATTAAATACTCCTTTCTAACATGTTAAGACCAAATAAATTCAAATAATTAAGAATCAATCATAGTTTCATCAAAATAGGTATGAAGATAACCCAAAGAGAGAGAGCTAGAGCTCAAAAACAAGAAGTGGTTAGGTTCAGAAAGCTCAATTAAGAATTGCAGCAATCTTGTCTCAACTGGTAATTTTGCATGTGTTCATATTTGATCTATCTGTAAATCTTACGTACACCTACAGATAAAAACCTATAGTTAAATGGGCCTGGCCAATCTCACTGCCAATGAATAAAGAAATTTTTCTTCACTGCCTTCACAGCTGATAAGGGGTATGTTGGCTTACAGAATTCCAGGGGACAACTGAACTCATGCTGCTGAGAGTATATCTGGTCAAATTTTCTGCACTTTGGAGATGTTTGTTTCTTCTCTGACTACAAAATCAGCCAAAGAGGTGAAGGCAGAGCTCTCTATTTATCTTCTTCTCTAGCTGTCATATAGGTTAGCACAAGTGAATAGTGTTCACTAAAACAGAAAAATGTAATTTCTGACACACTCTTGTATAGCAGGAACAAGAGCATGGATGTCTACCACTAGATCACATTGCTCAAAGCCCCATCTAACCTGGCCTCGAGCACTTTTAGGAATGTGGTATCCACAGCTTCTCCAGGCAACCTGGTCGCAGAATTACAGAATCACAGAATATGGTGAGTTGGAAGGGACCCACAAAGATCATAATAATGTGAAACCTGTTCTGTTTTGATTGCTCAAGAAAGCATTCCCTTGTACATGTGTATTGTGCAAAATGTGAGGATAAAGCTGCTGTTGCTGGTCTTCAGTGAATACCAAGACATCTCAATCGCAGAATCAGAGAATATATAGAATTTGAAGGGATCCACAAGGATCGAGTCCAACTCCTTGCCCTGCACAGGACCATCCCTCAGAGTCACACCATGTACGCAAGAGTGTTGTCCAAAAGTTTCTTGAACTCTGTCAGGCTTGGTGCTGTGACCACTTCCCTGGGGAACCTGTTCCAGTGTCCAACCACCCTCTGAGTGAAGAACTTTTTTTCTAATATTCAATCTAAATCTCCCCTGATAGAACCCCAGGTCATTCCCTTGGGTCCTGTCACTGATCACCACAGAGAAGAGATCAGAGCCTGCCTCTCCTCTTCCCCTCACAAGGAAGTTGTGGACTGCAAGGAGGTCTCCCCTCAGTCTCCTCCAGGCTGAACAGACCAAGTGACCTCAGCCATTCCTCATACGGTTTCCCCTCCTCTAGGCTCTTCACCATCTTCACTGCCCTCCTTTGGATGCTCTTTAGTAGCTTTGTATCCTTCTTGTACTGTAGTGCCCAAAACTGTACTCGGGACTCAAGGTGAGTCCTTCCCAGTGCAGAGCAGAGCAGGACAATCTCCTCCCTCAACCAGCTGGTGAGGCTTTGCCTGATGCTCCCCAGGACATGATTGGCCCTCCTGGCTTCAAGGGCACTGCTGACTCATACTCAATTTGCCATTGCTCAGGACACCCAGGTCCCTTTCTGCAGCACTGCTCTCTAACATCTTGTTCCCCAGTTTGTATGTGCATAAAGAGTTGTCCCATCCCAGATGCAGAATCTGGCACTTTCCCTTGTTGAACTTCCTGTGGTTGGTGATTGCCCAGTTCTCTAATTTACTCTGCAGGGCCTCTGTGCCTTTAGGGTAGTCAACAGCTCCTTGTAGTTTTGTGTCATCTGCAAGCTTGTTTAGGATCCCCTCTTGTCCCGCATCCAAATCATTTATGAAAATGTTGAAGAGCCCAGGGCCCAAGATGGAAGATATAATGAAGACATAATTAAGTTTATCTGAGAAGGAACACATTTTGTTGGTTTGTTTTCTTCTTGAAGTTTGAAACTTTAAGAAGCATTTTTTCTTTTTTTTTAAAACTTGGAAACTGAGCTTCTCATATTTCTAAGACTTGTCTCTACAGTGAAACAAATAGTAATATTTCCGTAAACCACCACCAAAGGAGTGTTCATTTGCTTTTTATTTACTTTCTTAGAGATCAAAGTCATTAAGGTTTAGCAGGACACAGGTCACAGTGACAGAAGCAAAAGATGAAAATATAATAAAAAGTTGATGTAAAACTACCCCCAAATAACTGACAAGATGAGGAATCCATTTTAATTTCTTTTCTCTATTTATGATATTAGACTTTTGTTTGTTTCTATTCAAAACATTTAAATAATCTCCATTTTACTAGATGCCCATAAAACACATTCTTACAAAATTAATTGTTCATTACAGGAGCGCTGCCTTCTATATATATATATCATGTTTTAGAAATCAATTACAACAAAAGGATTTTTGAAGTTAGTTTCAATTTGACAGAATGGTTTTGAACATCCCCATACATGAACTCTCTGCACTACCCTGCATTATGCAAAATACATCTTAATTTTATCGCTAGGACTGCATTTAAGTCACTGGATATAAAGAAATCTCTTTGTTTCTGTCAAATATTCAGATTTATGCATTTATATGCATTTATACACATTCCCAAGTTTCCCCAAATCTTGAAACAATTCTGAATCTCAAGGGTTCAGTTTGTAGCTGTTGTAGCCTCATAAGTTCAAGGCTGGAAGTTTTGTGCAGCAGCCTGAGGACTCAGACACTGAACCTTGACTCAGTTTTCCTGTCTCTACACCTTCCATCTCCTCCTTGCCCAAAATACCCAAAGACAATCCTTCAGAATTTGGAATAAATATCCCTTAGCACTTTCTAGGTACTTTGTACTAAATGTGATGTCAGTTGCATGTTTTTTGAAATTATAAGTCACCAATTCATAGCATAATCAAAACTTATTTTGGTGAGAACTGAAGATTAATTTTCAAAATTTCTCAAGTTTTATATTTTCTAAAGGTTGTGCTTGAAAACAGAGTTGTGCTGAGACTACTCTCGACAGCCTAATGTCCCTGTCTCTGTTATGTGCTTATTCATTGTTACAGAATTTTATTTTTCAGACAAAACTTTTATCTGTTTCCAAAAGATAAAAACCAGATCTAGATGCAGCTCATTAATCATGGCAATTAATTAAAAATTCTAATTACAAATATTTACATTGTACTGCATGCAGATAATTGATATTTAATGATACTATTAAATGGTTGATATAAATCACCTGGAATTCTCACTTCCACACACTATTGGCAGTGTTTTTCCTTCTAAGTCCAAAGATATTGAAGTTTAG
Organism: Manacus candei; assembly: GCF_025592945.1. NCBI lineage: Eukaryota > Metazoa > Chordata > Aves > Passeriformes > Pipridae > Manacus > Manacus candei. The sequence goes on along the minus strand of NW_026138091.1, from coordinate 8,569,961 downwards.
TGATATGAACATGCATTTTTGAAACAAAAGAAAAGATACCTGAGAATCACAATAGGCAACTGTGCCACCAAGATCAGGACCAAATATTTCACAGTAGTTTATACTTAGCAGTTACAGCAGGATAAACTTGGTGGTTTCTGTGGATGAATTTGTTCTTTAGACCATCTGCATGTGTTTTACATTGTTATTTGCAAAAGATCAGTATTTTCTCATATATTAATATGCCTTTAGATGACTCCTCAATAACACTCTCACCTTTGGCTGATTGATTAAAGGAATTTTGAATCATATATTAATTATATATTTAAGCAAAGAAATGTTTTTATTTCATAGGGTAATGATTTTTCATTTTAAGTTTAGTGAAATCTATAGATCTGAGAACTAATGTAAATTTAACAAGGCTTAATTAAATGCATTCATGGTTTGCCAATGTAGCCTTTATATTTAAAGCAAAGAAATTACATGGTTATGCCTCCTTAGAACTAAAGTGATAAGTTACTAATCTTTAAAACAAGACCTATAGCAAAAAAAAAAAAAAAAAGATTTATGTAGTTTCAGGTAAAAAAACAGAGGAGGAAGAAAAAAAAAGGGAAACATGCTTTGATTTCCTGATAATAGTAATGGAAGAGTTTAATCTTATTTTTCTTTCCACTCCACTTTTTAAACATAACCTTCTCTCATTTTCTAACAGCCTCAAGGAGTAAAATTTCAACCCCTGAGGTTAAATAAATTTCTCTGTTTAAACAAAAGATGGGAAATGCAATTTCCAGCTGTAAGTTGGAAGTCATGAGAGGTCAAAGAACTTGTCTATAGTATCAGGCACCCAAAATCAGAATTAATAAGACAGAAAAAACATGAGGAAAACAAAAGGGGAAAAATCCCAAATGCTCATTGATTTTATTTTAGTTTTTCAAATGTGATATGATATCCAGATCAAGAACAATGCTATTAGCATAAGCTAGGAAAATATTATTACTGCATTATTCTTTGGGCAGGTAAAAGGTTCACTAATGCAGGAAGGACTGTGATTTGCTGAGATCATCAGCTTGTTTTGAAACCTCAACTCCACACTAAAATATTTCTAGAGAGGAAGATATCTGGCAACTGGTTGTGTCACATACAGGGACTGTTTATCAGTGTTAGCCTCATGCAGCATGGAAAAAAATAAATCTGTTTATCTACCTGCTCTGGGTACAGGTAATAATAAAAACAGTGTAAAAATAATAAGAGATGTGTGTGCATATATGTCTCTCATCAAGATTACAAGATTATAAAGCTTATACATTGGATGTAAAAAAATTATTAAATTTTCCTATATTAATCTTATTGCTAAGTTAAATAAGCAATTTGTTTATATATTGCTTTCTCACACCTACATAAGTAATCTTCATGTGGAGTTATCTTCTTTCAGTTTCAGTTACACATTTAATTTCTCTTGGCAACTATAAGAAATTTTCAGAGAGAGGGGACTTCTCTTTTGCAATGGTTTTTTTTTTGTTTGTTTCAGACAGGTTTCTCTTACTTGATGTTGATGACTGAGGGTTTTTTTTCTATGCCATTTTTTGATGAAATCTATGTGAACTATTTTTAAAAATGCAATTTACTGTAGTGTGCTCAAAAAAAGCATGGTCATGAGAATGCTGAGTTACTCTGCGAAGAATCAGGCACAATTCTCAGTTTGCAAATGTGAATGAGGGAGCTCTCCTCACAGAAATGGTTGCCTCCTAAATCTGTGAATAAGTATATCCATTGATGTCTTTGGTACCTCAGGAAGAGGTTTGTAAGGTTTCCCACTACCAGGAATTCTTATTACAGATTACGTTATAGACTTAACAGGTCTTAGGGACATTTTTCTAGACGCTTGGAATCTTTTAGAGAATATGATGTGTGGGTAGACATTCAACTGCCTAGTACTCTCATTTCATCTCCCCAGCTTTCTATACATTTCAAATGCTAATGACTGCAAGTCATAAAACTACTTTTAAAATTTAATTTTTGAGTACTGCCTTGAAGGACAGCAATCTTTCTATTACTCCTTTACTGAAATGCTGGTTTTGCTCAGCTGTAAGATAAAGCAACTTCAAAAAAAGATAGTATTATTAAAAGAATATTCTTTTAATAATAGCAGTACTCACAGACTACTGGACTCAATTAGGCCACTACTCACAGGTCAGGAGATTTAATTCTCTTACATTTTCAATCCTTTTTCTCAGCCCTTGATAACCTAGGAACTATTTAAAAAGGAACCATTTAATGCATTATGCAAATGGAGGGTATCATAAAGGAGCTGACTTAAAATTGAACTACAAACTGTAACAGAAATTTTTAACTAGAAAAATTTTTATTCATAAGTTAAATACTCCAGGCATATCATTATTTGAAGCATAACTTTTTTTTCACACTTTTAAAACTAAATGTTGGAAATAGTGAAAATTATATTCTTGGTAGTAGTATTATTCTCTATCAGGATGATACAGCAGTCAAGACTGATTATTTAACTCCAAAAGTAATTCAGTATTTAACCTAACACAAATCAGCTTTGAGACACTTTTACTAGTTTGTCATTTAGCCTCAAGCTTGAAGCCAAAGATATCATCTGAAATTGTAGCATCACAGAACCACAAAATGGTTGAGGTAGAAAGAGGCCTTCTACAGGCCAACTGATTCAACACCCTGCTCAAGCAGGGACATATAGAGCTGGTTGACCAGGATCATGTGCAGATGAATGGAGAATCTACACCTTCTCTGGACAACCTGTTCCAGTGCCCATTAACCCTGACATTATAAAAGTGATTCCTGAAGTTCAAATAAATGCTTCTTTGTTCCACATGGGGATTCCTGTCGCCGGGAACCATTTAAAAAGCCTGGTTCCCTCCTCTTTATATCCTACCTTCAGGTGTTTGTATTTATTGAGATTCCATAGATCCTCAACTCTCTCAACCTTTCCTTAGATTAGAGATATTCAAGTCCCTTAATCTTTTTAGTGACCCTTTGCCTGACCTGCTCAAGTAGGTCCATATCTCTCAGTCCAGGACTGAGACATTAGTGACACACTAATGCTTAGTAGAGAAGAATCACCTCCCTTGACTTGCTAGCAATGCTATTTCTAATTCAGCATTAAATTCTTTCATTGCTGCATAACAACAACAAAAAATTTGAGATAATGAAGGGCACCCTCAGAGTGCTTTGTTTCATGTGTGTGGTTTAATTCAAAACATAGCATTTGATCAAACTTCAAAATGATGGGTTAATTTTATTTTTACTTATTTTCATTATGATCAAATGATTTAAGCATACAGTTTTGCGATGCTTCTGGTGAAGAAGCATACTTTTTATGTATTAGGAAAAAGATCTAGTCACAAAATATGACTTCAAGCAGTAAATTATATTTTTCAAATAATAAAGAAATGACAACATATGAAAGAAAGGTATTAATTTCCATGTCCAGAAAAAGTACTGTCTAACAGTTACAGATGTACTGTGCTTACTACCAGAAATTTTTCCCTCTTTTCCTACCAACCTCCTCAGCCTCTGTTGATGGTTTAGTCTGCAATTATTCTCTTAGTTCTTCATTGTGTTTCGCCAGATCACAAGGTCTTCTTCCCATTCTCCTGTATGCATGTTTCCTATCTGCTTGCTTCTATTTTTCCCTGTCTTTACTCTTTCTCCCTTGACTTCTCTTTTATTTCTGCTCTTATTTTATAGTTTTTCTTAAATGCAGCCTCTTCTTTCTTCTTGTTCAGTCAAACAAGTGAAACAGTAATATGAGAAAGTCTCTCTAGTGTTGCATGGGATTAGAAAACCATCTTTTACGCACTAAAAGCATAACAGGCTTTGGGAGTCAGTTTGGTAAAGATTTAGGTGTGCTAAGAGCTCTTAGGGGATGAAATGTGTTTAGCAAGGATCAAATCTGACAAACAGTGGGGAAAAAAAGTCAGTCTCTAGTCAACGTATGCAAACCAAGTTTGGACAAGTACACGGTGCTTTTGCTAAATATAGTACTTCATCACAGAATCACAGAATATTCTGAGTTGGAAGGGACCCACAAGGACCATCGAATCCAACTCTTAAATGAATGTCCCATATGGGGATCAAACCCGTGACCTTGACATTATCAGCACCATGTTTTAACCAATTTGGAAAATTCAACTCATTTAATCATTTCCTTCCTCTATAATAACATATCGGCAAATGCACTGATTCTTCTAAGTATTCTGGGTTTTGTTTGAAATGTGGGCAAAACACACCTTCTCAGCAGTAGACAATCAAGTTTTATTGAAAAGAATGTGACCATGAGCTTTTGCTCCTTGCATCTCCTTGTTCTTTTTGGGTTTCTGCCAAGATCATTTAAGTTTAACAAATTCATCATAAAAATCTGAGTTATGTAACAGGAAATGGTAAATGTCTGTAAATCATGATTTCTGGCTGTGTTATTTATGAAATCTTCGAAGATATTATTTAAATATTACTTTAGTTATTAAATGTAATTTTTTAATCTTATATCCTTGATGCAATTGTACAGAGAATCAAACTTAATTTTGAAATGATTCTTAAACTTCAAAACATTTTTTCTCATCAAAACAAATAAAATAACTTTAGGAAAGTATTTAAAAGATAAAATTTCTTGCTTTTTTTTTTTTTTATTCAAATTGAATAAATTCTGTTTGGACAGAATAAAAAAAATAGTCAAAATAAATCTTCTATATGATGTTCAGTAGTCACCTGTGATAAGAAATAAATTCACACACCTTTCAATCTCTTCGTTAATACACTGGTTGAAGATAAAGGAAATGCAAATTCAAGTCTCTGATCTTCTTGCATCAGAAGGGTCTGATATGAGAAATTCATCACCTCAGGAAACATTACATGAAAGCTACTCAATACTCGGGATGAATGCTTGGTCATCTGTCAAATAAAGCATGGTAATCTCTTCCTTATAATTCACATGAAATTTCTCAAAATCAATAATGTCTTTGCAAGAATGGAATTTTGACTTGACTCCAAAAGCTCTAATGTATGTTTTTCCTTTCAGATTACAGATGTGCTATTCTGTTGAGAGGACACAGATCAGTTGCTCTCAGAACACCATGGAAGAACAGCCCTCTCTCACAGCCACGATCATGTTCATTTCTGAGCGAACATGAAGATTTACAGGAGTTCTACAGAAAATGAAAAAATGAAACACAATATTAAATAGCTCAATGGCGCCTGTGAACAAGGCAGAAACTTCTCTTATGCAGCCTAACACGTTGAATAGCTAAGCCTTTATTTGATTCATCTCATTGTCAAAGTTTTATTTACAGTAACTGGATGAGTACAAATGTGAGTGAAACAAAACTCTTCCTTTCCAGTGCCCTCAATCTCTTGGCGAAGTGCACTAAACTTTTGCTTACTAGCTGTGTTATATATTTGAGATCCTCCCCACTCCATCCTCATCCCACCTTATTCGTAACAATAAGATATTATCAATCTGGAGAATACTGTGGATATTTTTTGGAAATTCCAACAAATGAACTCTAGAAGAACAAATTAAACAAATGTGAATGATCTAGATACATGTAACAGATCCTGCAACAGAGCATGGACTAGATAAAGTCCTGGGGTCCCTTTCAGCTATAAGATTTGATAAGAAATAATGATAAGTAAGTTACTGACTCTTACTTATCCAATGGTATTATTTTTTTGTAGTATGGGCAAGACAACATCTTCTCAGCCATAGATGAAAACCTGAACTGCTCCTAAACAAAAGCATAGAATTTCAACCTTTCAACATAGAAAATTAGATCCCTTACTGATATGTTAATCAGTCCTTTCTTATTCTGGATAAAGATTGCCTCTCTATTTCTCTTGTGCTGGGCTGATGAGTAAGTTAACTTCTATTACTTGAGTTACTTGTCAGTTTGGTAACAACCTCGTCAATGTCTTTCACCGAGCATTCACAGATCCAAAAGCTGTCCTTTTGCCAGTCTTTTTGCTAGTACTCAGTCCAAATGAAATCATTCAGTATTGTCAAAGAGAAATTAATTTCTTACATTTACAAGTACCAAAACAGTTACAGATCTAGTCTTGTAAAGCAATAGTCAATAATGCTGCTATGCTAACATGTTAGTGCTCAGGAGAAGAATGTTTTGCAAACTGGTGGAGGAGTTACTTTTCCAGCTGCTTATTGCTACATTGCCTGATCTCCTCACTAGTGATCATCACTTCCCTAAATTTGACAGCAGAGCTGCTCATGCCAAAATTGCAGTCAAAGTGAGGTAGGTTAACTGGTTTAAACACAAGATTTTTCCTAAGATGAAACACAGAATCTGTCTTGGCAGCAGCAGAGATGGTATATCAGAATGATGGTAAATTCTGCCAGGGAGTAAAGATGGACAGAGGCAGTTATAAGCAGATGAAGATGTCCATAAGGTAATAGGGAACTAGAAACTGATGTGTGTCCAAAGCATAATCATACATCATCTTGATGTAAACAGTGCATTTTTTTCCCTTTTTGCTCACCCTTAGCTTTCCTTCCTTCCAAAGATTGTACCTTCTCTTTTCTAAATCACTGCTTTCTGAACCAGCTAGCCATAGTCAATGATCTTGAGAGAAATGTTTTTATTGTTCATGTTAGGTTTATACCAAATGAGCACTTCACTAATGTGCTATTATTTTATCTGGCTGAAAAATTCACACCAGATTTAAACCTTTCTGAACTACAATTTTTTCTTCCAGATCCTAATTCAGAGCATGTGGTCATGTCTCTGAATCCATTAATACTGATGGGATGGAGAGAAAAAAGAAGAGAACGTTATCCAGATCTTGCATAAGTAATATGAAATTATGTCTACAGAAATACTTTCACTAGCTGGAATGAACTGACTGGGCAGATCGCAAATTCAAAAACAAGGAGTTCTCATTTTTCTTTACCTCAGTCCTGTCTCGACAGTCCTTGCTCAGCTCACCTTGATGTTTTGCTGAGGCTTTTGTGAGTTACTTCATTTCAGTAGCTCAGCAAAAATGCTAACAAAACTGTAGACCAACTGTAGCTTATCAGCATTTTACCAGGTTGATAAATAGAATTGGCTCAGCAAGGAATCCTCAAATCCATGTAATACAAGGGAGGGAAGGATGCAGACAAGAGCAGGTGAATGATCGGTGAAATTGTCACTTTTTCTGGCAGTAAGTTACTCAGGCAGCTCTGCTGCTCAGGGAAATGTACCAGAAGACTTTGAAAAAGTGGCACTGCTCCTTATCACTTGTGAGATCATCCAAGTCCCATTAAAGTAATTAAGTTTTCATACTTATTTTAATGATGTCTTGATCAGATGCTCCATAAACAGATTGGTAAATCACTACCAGAAAGTTATTAATGTGCAAACCAACTCTGATCTTTGATATGGGTATATATTATTCAAGGATCAAAAGTAGTTAGGAATCAAATGCACAGTATAAACTTACAAAGCATTTTGTATGTACTTAGTCTTCCATAGAGTACAAAAGCTAGCAATCCCCAGGAGCAAGAAAGCAGGCAAGGGAGGCAAGAGGCCAGCATGGCTGAATAGGGAGCTGCTGTTCAAACTAAAAGGAAAGAGGCAAATGCACAGGCAGCTGAAACTAGGACAGATGACGAAGGAAAAGTATAGAGATGAAGTACAGTTGTAAAGGGATGGGGTGAGGAAAGCCATGGTGAAGCTGAAGCTGAAGGGGTGCAAAGAATAACAAAAGGGCTTCTACAAGTATGTTAACCAGAAAAGGAAGGTCAAAGAAGGTGTACATCCTCTGATAAACAATGCTGGAAAACTGGTAACACCAGATAAGGAGAAGACTGAGTACTCAACAACTCTTTTTTCCTCAGTCTTAAATGGCAAACTCCCTTCCCACACTTCTCAAATGGGCAAAGAGCAGGACAGGGACTGGAGGAACAAAGTAATTTCCACTGTAAGTAAAGATCAGCTTCATGACTACCTGAGGTCATGAATCTGAATGTACATAAGTCTATGGAACCAGATAAGATGCATCCCAGAATCCTGAGGGAATAGGCTGGTGCAGTTGCCAAGCTATTCTCCGTGATATTGGAAAAGCCATGGCAGTCAAGTGAAGTCCCAGAGAAGTGTCTCTGTGCCTCAGAAGACCATGGAACAGCTACTCCTAGAAGATGTGCTAAGGCACGTGGAGGACAAGCAGGTGATTTGAAACAGCCAGAACAGCTTCACCAAGGGCAAGTTGTACTGTCCTTCTGGGGAGGAATGACTACATCGGTGGACAAAGGAAAGATTTCAGATGTCGTTTATCTGGACTTCTGTAAGCCTTTGACATGGTCCCCCACAACATTCTTCTCCCTAAATTGGAGAGATGGATTTGATAGGTGGACTGTTAGATGGATTAGAAAGCGGTTAGATGGTTGCATCCAGAGGGTAGTGGTCAATGCCTCAGAGTCCAGATGGACATCAGTGACAAGTAGAATCCCTCAAGAGTCCATAATGGGACCAGTATTATTTAATATCCTCATTAATGACATAGACAAAGGTGAACCCTCAGCAAGTTTGCAGATGACACCAAGCCAAGTGGTGTGGTTGACAAACAAGGAATCAGACCCAGCTAGCATGGATTTAGGAGAGGTCCAGCCTGACCAACCTGATCTCCTTTCATGACTAGGTCACCTGCCTGGTGGATGGGGGGAAGGCTGTACATGTAGTCTACCTGGACTTCAGCAAAGCCTTTAACATATTGCCCATAGCATACTCCTGGAAAAGCTGACAGCCCACAGCTTGGACAAGTGCACTCTTCTCTGGGTTAATAACTGGCCAGAGAGTGGTGGTGAATGGCGCTGCATCCAATTGGCATCCAGTCATTAGTGGTGTCCCACAAGGATCAGTGTTGGGCCCAGTTCTGCTTAATATCTTTATTGATGACCTGGATGAGAGGATTGAGTCTACCATTAGCAAATTTGCAGATAACACCAAGTTGGGCAAGAGTATCAATCGGTGGGGGGTGCTGGAGGGTAGGAAGGCTCTGCAGAGCAACCTGGACAAGCCAAGACCAGTGGCATAAGGTTCAACAAGACCAAGCGCTAGATGCAGTGCTACAGCCTGTGGTTAGAAAGTGGAAAAGGACCTGGGGGTGCTGGTTGACGATCTGCTGAACAAGCCAGCAGTGTGCCCAGGTGGTCACGAATGTCAGTGGCATCCTGGCCTGTATCAGGAACAGTGTGGCCAGAAGGACCAGAACAGTGACTCTTCCCTGTACTCGGCACTGCTGAAGCCACACTTCAAGTACTGTCTGCAGTTCTGTGAGAGACTGAAAAAATTATTACTGTCTCGAAACAACAAAGTTGGGTGTGGGAGAGAGGACAGATCAAGTTTTGCAAAGGTGGAATTCCTTACCCTGCCTCCTCTGGAACCTCCAGTCCAGCCCCAGTTTTGCTGTCAGTTACTGGCACACCAGAAGCCCCTAATCAATGGCTAGTTGTCATGGGTTACACAAAAATTTTGGTATCCACTTTTTCTTTTCTCTTCTCTTTTCTCCAAATATGCCTTTTTGACTTTTCGATGTTTAGTCTTCTTTAAAGAGACAGAACTGCTAGTGATTAATAACTCAAACATTTGACCACCTGCATTGACTGTCCAGGTGCTGCAAGAGACTGGACTATTGGTGCTCATGGCTCAATCAGTAGTGTGCTTTGCTAACAATGTGCAGAGTGGCCACCCAGGGGCTTAGCACAAGTACATCCAACACCCTCAGGCTACATGTTGGGTGTCGAATAAGATAAGGACAGGAGGACGTTGTCTTAAACTGTGCCGGGGGAGATTTAGGTTGGATATTAAGAAGCATATCTTCATAGAAAAGGTGATTAGATACTGAAATGAGCTGCCCAGGTGATGGAGTCACTGTTCTTGGAGGTGTTTGAAGAAAGTCTGGATGTGGCACTTAGTGCCATGGTCCAGTTGACATGGTGATGTTAGGCCATAGGTTGGACTCAATGATCTCAGGGGTCTTTTGCAACCTAATTTATCCTGTGATTCTTTAATGTGCACTTGCAGCCCAGAAAGCCAACCGTATCCTGGGCTGCATCAAAAGCAGCATGGCCAGCAGATTGAGGGAGGTGATTCTGTCCCTCTGCTCCATGTGATGAGACCCTACCTGGCGTACTGCATCCAGCTCTGGGGTCCGCAGCACAGGGAAGACACTGATCTGTTGGAGAGAGCCCAGAGGAAGGCCACCAAGATGACTAGAGGGATGGAGCTCCATTCCTATGAGGAAAGGCTGAGAGAACTGGGATTTTTCAGCCTGAAAAAGAGAAGGCTTTGGGATGACCTAATCGCAGCCTTCCAGTACCTGAAGAAAGACAGAGACTATTTACAAGGGAAGACACTGACAGGATAAGAAGGAAGGACTTCAAACTGAAAGACAGTAGGTTTAGATTAGATATATGAAAAAATTCTTCACTCTGAGGGTGATGAGACACTGGAACAGGTTGCCCAGAGAAGTTGTGGATGCCCCATCCCTGTGACTGTTCAAAGACAGGTTGGATGGGGCCTTGAGCAACCTGGTCTACTGGAAGGTGTCCCTGCCCATGGCAGTAGGGTTGGAATTAGATGATCTTTCAGGTTCCTTCCAAGTATTATATAATTCTATGATTCTAGTAACTCAACTTATTACATGTTCTGCTGCTGACTAGACTTTTCAACTCATACAAAACTGAGCACAATAAATATCACCCTGAGTGCATGGAAGCAACAGCAAACTGTAGAGATTGATATTTCAGACTGACATAACTGGAGAAAAAACATTTTTTCTTAGACACAAAGGATTTTCTGTTATGTTCCTGGCTCTAAAAACTTCCCTAATAAAATGTACTTGGCAGTTATCTTGATTTTACAATAATGTAATTTGTATTCATCAAAATTTGACATTTAATATTGAAGCTGGCAGCTATTGCAATTTAAAAACCCTGTAAGCTAATAATTTTAAATGTGATATTTTATGTGTTTAATGTATGAAAATTCTATTATGTGGTAATTTGGCATGTTTGCAGTAATGGTCACTCTAGGAGTTTTTTTAGTGATATTAACTGTTATGTGTTTTAGAACCGTTGCTAATTTAAACTTATAAATAATTGAAGGAGTAATTGCAAATAAAATCCTCAATGCCTATTAATGTGGAAATTAAAACTAGTAACTCAGTCTGTGTCTTTATTCAGTTGCCTATCAAATTCTGTTCCCATTTTCTGTCCCTTCTGTTCCTTCCCTGCTCCTTTCCTGTTCCTTCTGTTCTATGTATTTCTGCAAACGTACTTGTTCAGAGAGTGGGACTAGTAGTTTTGGGTGCTTCTGTGTCTGTATTTAGTATATGAAGTAAAATGTTTCAGTACCTGAAACTCTATGGCTAAGCTGATCTTTTAAGAATACATCTGAATGCCTTTCCTGCCCAAGGAAATGCACATTACTGTTGAATTCACATCAGCTAGCTCTAATGAGATATGACAATGAAAAATGAGTGTCTTTGTTCAGATGGGAACTCCCTTCGTCTTTTAACCTCACTGCAGTTCCATATTGAATAATTTAAAGCAATCCCAGTCCTGTGTCCCAAGTTTTTCCTTCCTTTTATATAGAAATAAAGTTTTTCTTCCAGTAAGACAAACTCCATAATTAAAAATAAAATTGATGACTTTTTTTTTCTCAAATTATTGTAGAGCCATAGAATCAATTAGGTTGGAAAAGACTTCTAAAATCATTGAGTCCAACTGTTAACCGAGCACTGGCAAGTCCACTGCTAAAACAGGTCCTCAAGTGCCATATCCACATGTCTTTTAAATACCTCCAGGGATGGTGACTCACCACTGCCCTGGCCATCCTGTTCCAATGTTTGATAACCCTTCCCTGGTGCAACTCAAGGCCATTTCCTCCTGTCCTGTCATAGCCTGGGAGGAGGCTGACCCGCACCAGGCTACAACCTCCTTTCAGGTAGTTGTAGTGAGGTCTCCCCTCAGTCTCCTTTTCTCCAGGCTAAACAACCCCAGGTCCCTCAGCCACTCCCCATATAACTTGTGCTCCAGCCCCTTCACCAGTTTCATTGCCCTTCTCTGGACAAGCTCCAGGTCCTCAATGTCTTTCTTGCTGTGAGGGGCCCAGAAATAAACACAGGATTTGAGATGCAGCCTAACGAGTACCAAGTACAGTGGGATGATCACTGTCCTGGTCCTTCTGGCCACACCATTCTTGGTATAGACCAGGATGCCATTTACCTTCCTGGCCACCTTGGCACACTGTTGGCTCTTGTTTAGATGTGGTTGACCAATACCTCCAGATTTCTTTCTGCCGGGAAGCTTTCCAGCCACTTTTCCGCAGTGTGTAGAGCTGCATGGGGTTATTGTGACCAAAGTGCAGGACCTGACCTTTGGCATTGGTAAATCTCATACAACTGGCCTCAACCAATCAACCCAGCCTGTCCAGATCCCTCTGCAGAGCCTTCCTGTCCTCCAGCAGTTCAACACTCCCACCCAACTTGGTGTTGTCTGCATATTGAAACTATTCTCATAGACAATAAATTAAGGATGACTTTTCAGTTGGCAATTTCATTACATCAGCTTCCTAAAGGTATAATGAAAATGTTCTGAAATGCAACAGTACTAAGAGCTCAGGAAATGTGATGCAATTAGCATCTATATTTATATTTATGTGTCATGAATGTAAGAAAGGTAACAAGTGGGATTTTGTACAGCTGTACTGGAAATTACTGAAACTTTTGCCAGGAAGTCAGAATAAAACTTGTGAAAATAGAGTAATTCACTACCCAAATGCAGACATAAAAATTAGAAGAACATCTTAAATAAATGGTTGAATATGTTTTGTATCTTAAATATAACACAAATAGCTGTGTGAAAGCAGATCAATTACATTTAAATTTAGACACACATATACACATATGTCTCTATATACCTAAAATATGTCTATACATCTTTGTGTGTATCTCTACATGCCTGTGTGTATATATGTAGTGATTTGTGCCCTTGGGCTACTGCTTTACAAATAAATGCAGAATGATTGAAAATAGCCTGCACAAATTGGAAAATGTACCACAGATTAAGAGCAAGCGAGCTGAAAATGTTTCCTTTTGTGGCAGTAGTAATGCTGATACAGCTGTGTCAATAAGGATGCAATTCTATTACATTTTATAGCTATAGCTAATATATTTTGTAGCTGGGTAGAGTTACAGAGCAATATTTAAAATTAGCACATCCACCTAGTATGATCATATTTTGATACTATTATACCTTGTGTGGACAAAATACATAAGCATTGTCATGAAATAGCATTCCTAGTTTCACTCAAAATTATTTGACTACAATTATCTTCTAAGAATACTCTCTAGGCAGAAATGTCTGGTAGTGAGCAATTGTTGCAAAATACATAACATTATTTACTCAGATAAGAGTACTTAGGTACTTTCACTTGAACTGCATGCTGGTTGAAGAAATATAAACAGAGGCTAATGAGCAATGGCAAAATGTGAATTTGCTGAAAGGCTTTTACTGGAAGAAATGAAATCTCTGTGATGTCTCTTCTTATTTCCAGTCTTCAATAATCTAAAAGAACAAAGAGCATATTAATGGAATTCAGTCATAATCAGTCTGATATTGCATGGAAAGGAATATTAAACACAGCTGAAGCAGAGATAAAATAAAGGGATGTGATGTTAGAAACCTGGTAGTCAGACATAAAAATAATGCAAGATAATATATATACAGTGGGATTGAAATAAGGTCACTGCTGAAGTAGGTTTCATCATGCTGGATACTACTAGAAGGTTTTGAGGCAACATGAAATGTGATACTAACCACCCAAAGGAAGCATTTAAACACAGGGATATGCTTTCCACAAAGAAGGGAAAGAACAATAGAAGAAAAACATACCAGTGTTGAACCTGTGCTCAAGATAGCACTTCAGAAACTGTCAGTTCAGCGTGATTCTGCAAATGCAGAATTAGACAATGAACAATATGTGTTGATTTTTTTTTCAACAACAGACAGAGCTCTGCTCATCTGCACAACTATTTTTCCACTGTTGCTCTGATCTATGAAGATTATGAGCTCTTCAGAACAGGGACTATATTTTTGCAGAAATTTCGAGTATAGCAAGGTTTCCAAGATGCTATCATATCATTACCATAGGTGTCAATAATTATGCTTCAATGTGATTTCTTCCTCATACATTATCACAGTATTACCTAATGATAGCCTTGACACTACAAATGCCCATAAAATGAACCTGTTGCTGATTTAACATACTTGATATTTTTTTAAATGCACATTGTATGAACCTCTAAATATTCATTTTTGATATTTGTACTTGTCACATAGCAAAAGCCTTTTTGCTTTTGAGTAGACTGGTAGTTTTTTTCATTGCAAAACAATTTCTGAGTATTCAAAAATTTTTCCTGTTTGACATTGGGTTTAAATAAAACCCTTTTGCAATTAAAATTATAGTGAGTAAAATAGAGAGAAAATGCAGGATGCTGGAGATCAGCCATCATCAGGACAATTATTTGGGCTATGGAAAAAAGAGTTTCAAGTTCCTCCCCTGCTAAGTTTGGAGATATTTATTCTGCAGGTATATCTCTTTACTGACTATTCTGAAATGGAAATCTTTCTTGTTAGAGATCTTCACAATTCCACAAATAGAAAAAAGACTAGCTATGTCTAAAGGGTAGTAAAAAAATGGTACCCTGCCAGGCTAAAGTTGAACTAGGTCAGGACTTCACAAGATTTTTTGCTCATGTTCGACTCCCACACATCCATTTTGGTTTCATTCATTGTTTGGCTTCCCCCCAACTGCTTTCTTGGACTCCTGTAGACACATGATGGATAACCTGGGACATCTAAACTGCTCCTTGATGTTTAATTTTGGACAACTAACAGCCTCTCTTACAACTCAGAATAGCAGCTTATTCATTGTGCTAAAATCTTTTCTAATGTAGCACTGATTTGGACTGTGATGTTCCTCAGAATTCTATCTTAGAAATATCTGAACTTTTCTTACTCAAGCTTCTGACAAAACTGGTGAATTTTTACCCAAATATATATTCAAATAATTAATTAGTGTAAAGAAACAAAGAAAAAAAACTCCTTCACACACAGTTCCAGTGGATAGAGCAAAGCAAATAAACTGGAGGTTTCTTCATAGCTTCTTTCTTTCTTCTCTGCCCCTATTTACTGAAACATCTGCAGTAGGAAAAATCATCCACTATAATTTAATAAGTGACATTTAAATATATGAGGTATTTCAACTGTCTAGTAAACACTCAGGGTTTTCGGCTGTTTTGTTTCCCACTGTAAGGCTAGAATGTCAGAGAAATGCTCTGATTTAAAGCTTTAACAGAAAATCATACAATTATATTAGATGGCACTTAAAAAATGTTAAACGCATTTTTCCCAATAGTCCAGGCTTCCATTTCTTCTATTTCCCCATATAAATTATCTTAATGCAACTTACAAAAAAGTAGAGGTCGCAATCCAGATCACAGCAAAAAGAACATCAGCCTGCAGCATTAGGCCTATAGGAACGACATATAGGCTGCTAAATGTTTCTGCATAAACAGTTTATGCAGTCTCTAGATTCAAACCATTTTTTTTTCCTTTTTTTGTTAGATGAAATCTTCTTAGTATTTATTCTCTGTAATCTGATATTTGGGGAAATATCTGAGTGATTTATTATGAGCTCCTTATGGATGACCCATAGTAATGCACAATGTCACAGTAGAGGGCAGGACAGAGTCTGCCAAGCAGCATGTCTGCGGGAGTCAGATCTGCCAGGGAGAAACATACAGTAAATGCACGTCAATGCGGCAAACATATTCTGAAAATAAAATGGAAACAAGTATATTACAAAACAACATGAATAGCTGGCTATAGCACTGGAATAGGACTAAAGACCTTTCTCTACCAAATGACATCTAACAAGTCATCTTTCTTTTTTTTTTTTTAATTTTTTTTTTTTTTTTTACTTCTATGGGAAAAAAAATACCATGAGACTTATAAACATAAGTAATTATAGGTAGCAAAAAAAGACAAATGTCAGTTCTATTGGAATAAATACATCTTGAAAATGCAGGAAGCTATCTTTGTCTTCTTCTGCACCATAATTCAAGGAACACATTTGGGCATCACACCTCAAGAAGAGTTTTGATCAACTAGATAAATTAATGTGAGCCCTGAGATTTGAAAAAGATATTAAGAAGATCGAAAGGATGGAATTACTTATTTGGAAAAGACTAATCAAGGATAAGATAATAACCTTCAGTCATGTAGACTGCTGCTATGAAAAGAAAGTGTTCCATGTCCTGATCCTGAACATAATAAGAAGTGTGAATGAGAATCTTCACAAAAAGAAATAAATTCTAGAACATTTCTAGGAAAGTTGGCAATAAAACTTGTTATGAAGAGGAATAGAGACAATATTACATATCCCAGACTGATTGAATTACAGTTCTTCCTCAAGATCTTATCCCTCATACAGATATTAGTTATCATTCTATCACCTTCCAAAAATGGGTTTATAGCATGCCCAACCCCAATTTGAGTCCTGGGCTACAGATCCCAGGATAACAGATGTCATCAAATCTAGCCTGGGATGTCTGTTTGAAAATATCTTATCAAAATGGCTTTAAACCATCTTCATCAAACCGAGGCATTATAATTTTTTTCATTCAGTGGTTCAAAGCATGTTCCACTCAGCTGCTTCTGATTCATCCTACATGGCCTGCCTTACCCCCACAGAACCCCAGAGGCCATTTTTCAAACATATCACTTTTCCTCTTTTCAGTCTTGACTGAAATCATAAAGCAGAATTGCACAGGTTCCCATCGGTAGGATCCTTATGACAGGAAGAAAAAGGGGTTTCTTAAGTTTGGATGAACCCAAGATTTTTAAATCTTTCTAGGGGAGATGAAAGTGTGAAAGGAGTCCAGAGTCACCAGCTTCAAAAGTAGAAATGCCCCTTAAAAAATAGCCTTGATGAAACAATTTCCAGGAGAAAACATTTTTTATTGATAAATTATCAAATCTCCTGAGATGTCTTACACAGCTATACATCTGGCAATCTTGCCTTTGGAGATACTTCTGATTAGATTATTATTTTACTTTTTTCCTTTAGTCTAACAGTGCTTTCATGCTCCTTTAGCGTAAATGATATATAAGCAGGTGGTCAGCAACGCAAGAAGCAAATAGAATCAGATAAAGTATTCAGAAATTAAAATTCAGAAATTTTCAAAATTCATGATTGACGCTGAAGAAGTTAATTCTATTTTCATAATTTTAGAGATTTTTTTTCCACTTCCTTCCTAAATAAAATAGAAATAAATTTAGATCTTCAATATCTGCACAGACCACAAGATGTTACTAGTTTAATTTTTTCAAGGAAAAGAAATAGTAATCCAGGAAACATTTGAGACTGAAAATACTTATCAATGCTCCCAGCAGAAAAAGGCAGAGACAAAGGAATTTTAAGATCAGAAGCAACCGTAAATCAGTGATCAGACAGGAGGGGTATGATGGACAGTTTGAGGTGAGCATGAGTAGAAGGAAGGGAAAGGCATTGCTTAAAATCCAGCCACCAGATTAAGAAGAGGAAGAAAGTGCTTTTATTTTCTTTGAGTGAGTGTAGCATTTCTCTCAAGAGTGCTATAACTTCCTGAGGATATTGCAGAAGCTGCATACAACAACCTGATCATCAGGGAAGAAAATTTGTAATATGGCACCTCCACTCTACATTGTCATAACAACAAATAGGATTTATCAATTTGAATATAAGATGCAATTTTATAAGACTGTTAATCATGTGGAATTTCTACAAGGGACCATTTTGTTTGAATCCTTGAGTGTTTCTTATACTTAAATTACACTGTGGTTTAAATTAAGCAGAAAAACTTTCTGCTACTTCTTTTATACCATACGAGGATGTAAAAGACTTTCAGAAAACTTCCCAGTTTTGGTTTCCAGCTATCAGGAGATGAAAAACCTGTCAGTAGCATTGATAGTTTTTCTTCCATAATTGATGAACACAAACAACTTATTTCCAATGTGAG
The DNA here is from genome assembly GCF_025592945.1 of Manacus candei. Lineage (NCBI taxonomy): Eukaryota > Metazoa > Chordata > Aves > Passeriformes > Pipridae > Manacus > Manacus candei. Next base: position 8,551,895 of record NW_026138091.1, on the reverse strand, counting down.
TATCTAGTTTCAATTTCCAACTACTGGTTCTTGTTACAATGTCTTGCACTAGATAAAAGAACTCTGTAGTACTTAATGTATTTTTTTCTGTGAAGATACTTACACATTGTAATCAAATCACCTCACAATCTTCTTTTTGATATGTTCTATATTTCACTTTAAGGTACTTTCTCCAATGGTTTCATGATTTTTGCTAATCTTTTTTTCATTAACTTTCCCCAACTTTTATCCTTTTTTTAAAAATATCTAAAGACCAGAATTATAGAGAATATCCTGATAGTACTCCCCACAATGGTAAAATCAACTACAGGCTCTAATTAAATTTTCTGTTCCTCCTTCAAGAAGCAGATTATTTCTTATTGCTATAACATTGTTCTGAAAGCTGGTTATCTTGCCACTAGGACTCAGATCTTTTGAATCTCTTCTTTTTAGGAAAAAAATCTTATTCTGCAAACTCCAATATTAAATTAATAGTTTTCTATCTGGCTGCATTAGAAATAGTTCATTTGAATACAACTGGTTTATCAAGCTATTCAGATTACTTTATGGCACCTACATTCTCATTATTATTTACCATTGTGATAAATTTTGTACCTCTCATATTTTATTACTGGTGATTACATAATTAGTTCCTTATTATGTGTCACTGGACAGTGTCCTGTTCCCTGGGGAACTTCATTCTCCTGTGTAGTAAAGACTAACCACTGATGCCTTATTTTTAAGTCAGTTAACTGGTTATTAATCCAGTCAGCATAGTATACTCTATGATACCATACTGTGTCTACTACATGTATTTATTAAACAGTGAAAATTAATGGCCTGGAAATTTTAAAAGTGCTTTCAACTTCAAATTGCTCTAGCCTACCTTCAGCAATGACTGGTCTCTTCATTAAGGAGACATCAGAAATCATGCTTACGTGGAGTCCTTCTGCACTAGAAGATAATCTATCATTACAACTCCATAATACCTTGTTTTCAGCCAAACAAAGTTGACACTAACAGCATAGAGTACAACTGACATTCCAGCTTTTCTGCTTTTCCCTTCATGGAATGAAAACAACTGCTAAGAAAATATTCTACCTAAAATTTTTTCCAGTGTCTTGAAAATCTGGAATTGTCTCTGCATTTTGATGTAATATTCCTTTTATCTATTCCAACAAATTATTATCAGCAATTTTCTAAACCACCTTGCAATTCTTATCAGTCTTGCAATTATATCTCCTCTAGTTTGTATTGAGGGAGACAATATACAATGACCAATGTACCAAAGAGCTCCTCTGTCTCTCAGCAACAAGGATCTGACCCCATCTTCAAATTCTTTTGGATTAACTGTACTTTTTCAAGTGATAGTGTGTAGTATAAGAAATATCACCTGCCAATATAACCCCTCGGAAATGCATCACCCTTCAACTTAATGAGTGAAAGAAGCACTAAGAAAAAAAGGGGACTGAACAGAAAATTCAGAAAATTGAAAATCTGTTCCTACACCTAAATGTAAAAGTAATAATTTAAAAAATCTTTTAGGAATATTCTAGCTGCAGTCATTGCAATTAATGATTTTTCAGACTGCCATCATATTTATTTGTACTGGCGTATTGGGTCTGGCTGAGATGGTGTTCATTTCCCCATTTCCCCATTAATAGCCCCTGCTGTGCTTTGCATTGGTAGCTAGAAGGTGTTGATAACACATCGGTGTTTTTGCTACTGCTCAGCACAGCATCAGCACTGTAACATTCCTCCCTCAATCGAGGGCAAGATCCTAGGAAGGGACCCAAGTAGGCCAAAGGTGACCCAAACTGACCAAAGGGATATTCCAGACCATATGACGTCAGCTCAGATATAAAAGCTAAGGTAAGGAGCAGGAAGCAGAGGGTATTCATTGTCTCCAATGGCTGCCTGCTGAGGAACCGTCACGTGTGCTGAAGCCTCGCTTCTTGGGAGTGGCCGACCATCGCTGTTGATGGGAAGCAGAGAATAAAATGTTATTTTTTGCTTTTCTTTTGCATGGGCAAGAGTTTGTTTTGCTTCTGCTTTAAATAAACTGCCTTATCCCAACCCACGAGTTGTTTTCCATCATACTCTCTCCCCTGTCTGGCTGGGAAGGGGAGTGATAGAGCAGCTGGGTGGGCACCTGGCATCCAGACAAGGTTAACCAACCACAACTACTTGTTTGGAGGCTGCAGAGTCTGTTTCTTTTATAAAAGCTGTTCTTGACAGCTTTTATATATCTTTTGTATATCTTCTAATTCAATTCTATAATTTGTTTTGTTCTGTTTAACTCTTACTGTAAAAACTGCTCAAAAAACTGCTTCCATTTCACAAGGAACCAGAATTATTTCACATGTGGATACATATTCAGTTTGTAAAGTGTTATAGTGATACTGGCTCTGCTGTTGGTTGACATTTTCCTAGTTTCTTTCCTGCTCCATCTTACTTTCAGAAGGTTTTCTTCTTTCATACTTATAGTAGCTAAACACTTCTCTTTATTCATTTAATGAAGAAAACATTCACTGACTGCCATATATGGGAAGGTTATAGAAGTTTTGTGTTGGTCTATGTCTTCATAGCAAGAAAAGATAGCAGCCTTTCCTAGAAGACTATGTCACTGCCTTAGCAGAGATCTTTCATCTCCTTTCTCATAGGGTAAGTAAAAAAAATCTTAGTAGACTTCATGGGGGTCCTGAGCTCTAAAGTATATAACTATGTATAATTATCAATAGGTTGAATAAATTGTCACTGCTGGTTTTATGTAGAATCACAGAATATTCTGAGTTGGAAAGGACACACAAGGACGATCGAGTACAACTCCTAGGTGAATGGTCCATACAGGGGATTGAAACAATGACCTTGGCATTATTAGCACCAAGTTTTAACCAACTGAGCCAACCTCAAGGTCTGTATAGTGTACTTAAATGTTCACGTAAAATTACATTAATCTTCTGATTTTCATACTAATGAGTGAGATAACATTTTCCAATCTTCATTTACATTTCCTATTTTCAAATCAATTTTAAGTAGACACTTGAAAAGATAATATATAATTATTATTATTATTATTGTATTTTATTTTATTTCAATTATTAAACTAGTCTTATGTCTTCTATTTCCGATTCTGCCCCCCCACTGAGGAGGGAGGTAGGAGAGTGATTGTGTGGCATTTATTTGATGGTAGGGTTTAAAGCATGATAGTAGATAGAAAGAAAGCAAGAAAAAGAAGGAAGTCACTTCTTGTCAACCAATGCTTGATAATCCTGTCCATGAAGAAATTTTTCCTAATATCCAGTCTAAACTTCTCCTGGCACAACTTGAGGCCATTTTCTCTTGTCCTGTCTCCTGTTACTTGGAAGAAGAGGCCAACCACCACCTCATTACAAGTGTCAGGTAGCTGTAGAGAGGGATATTGGCCCCCCAAGGTTCTTTTTATCCAGGCTAAACGACTTCAGTTCCCGTGGCTGCTCCTTGAAGGACTAGTACTCTAAAACCTTCACCGGCTTCATTGCCCTTCTCTGGACACATTCCAGCACCTCAATGTCCTTCTTGAAATGAGGGGCCCAGAGCTGGACACAGGACTCGAGGTATGGCTCCACCAGTCCTGAATATAGAGGTAGGATCATTTCCCTCATACTTCTGGACGTACTATTTTTGATACAGGCCTGGATACCATTTGCCTTCTTGGCTACTTGGGCACACTGCTGGATCATTTTCAGCTGCTGTCGACCAGCACCCTCTGGTCATTTTCCACTGGGCAGCTTTTCATCCACTCTTCCCCATGCCTGTAGCACTGCATGGAGTTGTTGTGACCCAGGTACACTTCACCCTGTTGAATCTCAAACAGTTGGAAATAGTGCCAAAGCCACTTGATACTAATATGGAGAAGGAGATAGTCAACAAAGTCAAGGGTTTTCAGACACTTAAGATCAGCAACTTAGGCAAAGAATAGGCAAAGAATACAGAGATAATTAATAAAAGCTTGCAGTTATACATGCATTGCCATACCAAAGCATCATCATTCGCTTGACAGAAGGCCATAAGTGTGAGGGGAGTGAGGAGGAGTGAGGGGAGATGCAGGGGGTGAGAGCTGTCTGTACAGGGGGGTTCCTGAGTCCAGGAGCACCCAAGGAGCAGACCCACAACCTGGAAGCCCTCAGCAGCCAATCAGGAGAGGAGGGGGAAGTGCTGGGAGTGACCAAAGGACATTTGAATTGTTCCAGGGAGCATGAGCAACCCAGAATAGGGCAGACAGGAGTGGGCAAATAGGGGTGTGGCATGTAGTGAGGGTATGGCACATAGTGAGGGTGTGGCACAGCAGTTTTCATGGAAGTTCATGCAGGCAGAACGAACAGGAAGGGCTCTTCTCTGACCATCTGGGAGCAGTTAACAGAGGCAGCAGAGTCAGTAGCTGGTAAGAAAGAGCAAAGAGATTATTTCAGTCCAAGTCTTCTTAACATACTAGCTTAAGCTTCCACAGTTGTGGTGTCTATATGCTCAATCCCTTAGAGCTGCAGGAGTCACTGAACCAGCCATGTCAGAGGCCTCCAGCCTGACAGACCTCTTGATGGCAGACACAGTTCTCCAGGTCACAGGCTGCCAGGAGTGCCTGATACCTTTTGCAGAAAGTGTGCTGTGGTTGAAGAACTGTGTTGCCGGGTGAAGCCTGTTCACTTCTTTCTGGATTCTGCACCTGGGATGGGGCAACCCTGGATGTTCATACAGACTGGGTAATGAGATGCTGGAAATCAGTGCTGTGAAAAGGCACCTGGGGATGCTGGTCGAGGGCAAATTGAAGATGAGTCAGCAGTGCCCTGGCAGCCAGGAGGGCCAACCATGTCCTGAGGAGCATCAGGTAAAGCACTGTCAGCCAGTTGAGGGAGGGGATTGTCCTGCTCTGCAATGGGGAGTCTTGTGTGCAGTTTTGGTCACCGCAATATAAGAAAGTTATTAAGCTGTTAGAGTGTCCAAAAGAGGGCAGTGAAGATGGTGAAGGGCCTTGAGGGGAAGCCATTTGAGGAGCAGCTGAGGTCACTTGGTCTGTTCAGCCTGGAGAAGAGGAGACTGAGGGAAGACCTCATTGCAGTCTACAACTTGCTTGTGAGGGGAAGAGGAGAGGCAGGCTCTGATCTCTTCTCTGTGGTGATCAGTGACAGGACTCAAGGGAATGACCTGGGGTTCTATCAGGGGAGATTTAAATTGAATATTAGAAAAAAAGTTCTTCACTCAGAGGGTGGTTGGACACTGGAACAGGTTCCCCAGGGAAGTGGTCACAGCACCAAGCCTGACAGAGTTCAAGAAGCTTTTGGACAATACTGCACGTGGTGTGACTCTGAGGGGTGGTCCTGTTCAGGGCCAGCAGTTGGGTCTCTTCTAACTTGGCATATCCTGTGATTCTTTGATTAAAACAGAACCTTGAGGTTCCTGAGGAAGTGGCATTTTTACTCAGAACAGGAATGCATAACAGGTAGTTGCTGTACAGCATCGCACATTTCTGTAAGCACATAGAGTACAAAGAATAAAAAACAATGAATTTTCCTTGGGCAGTTAGAATGTTCCATCCTCAGTAATGGAACTGTGCTATTTCTAAGGATTCATAGTATTCACTGAATATTGGCATTTCCAAAAGAGAATGTGAGACAGTTTCAGTAAGTCTCTATTATAATGTATCTAGAAACTACCTTTTTCTTTGGCTTTTAAATATTTTTCACCAAAAATGATTTCAGGAACCTTCCTCTGGAAAACATTAAGACATCTATTAATTCAAAAAACCTTGATTTTCAGCAAAGTTATTTTCTTTATAGCAACATTTCACCTGAAGTAAAATATATTAACCTTTCTATCCCTCTCCTCTTTGTCTTCATAAGCTTCAGGAAAATGTTACCATGAAATATTTAAAGCAACTCAGTTTACTGTGGGCTCATTTCAGCCCACCGTTAAGCAAGAGAAATTCTCCTAGAAGTTCAGAAATATTATGAACACTAAATAGTAACAGCAGTTGAAAAAAAATAAATTTGGGTTGGTATCCTGTTGTTCTCCCATTCTTTCCTGTGAAGGTGTTTAGAGACTGAAAACTAATGGAGAGAGACTGTAGAACTGAAGTATTTCAAAGTAAGGTGAAAAAATTTAAATTAATGTTTCTTTTCATCATGCTTTCTACCTGGACTCAGGCTATCGTCTCTGTGTGTTTAATGCCATCATTACAATTATTCTTCCCTCTTGACTGAATAATTAGTGTGGTTTCCTGGTGCAAGAATAACTGCTTATAGTTTGTATTTAATAGCTTGATCCCACTGCATACAATGTAAGTACAGTAATTCTTATGAAAGATTTTTTGGTTTATGTTTTTTTCCTTCTTTTCTCTTTTAGAAAAACTCTCAGTAAAGAAGAAATGTTCCAAAGAGATATTCTCCTTCCTAGTATTAGGGAAGAATCAGACGCAGTTTCTTTTCCTAATGTACCTGTGAGAATTTTTTAAACAATATGAAGAAAATTTCCCATTTTTACCTTTCAAATATATTAAGATTATCTGGTCAGATCTGTGTAATAGAGATTCAGTGGACATGAGGGCATATACATCTCAGTGTCTCATCATTCATCTGTGTTTCCCTTTCATCATGAAGCCTCTTGAAGTATTTCATATATGCAGTAAACATATAACTGATTGTTTATGGTCTTCTGCTGAAAGCAAATACGCTATGACTTTTGAGACATTTTAATTGTTAATTGTAGAGTTTGAAAAATATTTGTGAACCATCTTCCCATCAAAAAAAAACACCTCTGCTTTTTGTTTTTTTAATGTCAGAAAATTATATGTGATGGCTATTTGCAAGGAGACTAACAACTTCAAATTTCTATTTCATTCTTTGCTTATAAAACTTGTAATTTCATTTGTTTGTTTGCTTGTTTGTTTTGGTGAGACTTATGAGACTTACCATTAAAAAAGAATTAACATGGTAAATTTACACTTTCCCAAAAAGCGAAAAAACCATATTTATTAACCATTCAAAGAATATTACCCTCAGTGCAAACTCTGAAACATAGAGGGCACTGTAACATTAATGAAAAAAACATTTTACAAACCAAACCATTTAGAGTTGCTTTTAATGTTAGGGACTAAACACCAGTATGCTATAGGATAGTGATAGTTATGATGTAACTGTTCCTTCTGCAAAGGAATTCATGTCCACACCGTATTTACTATTCAGTTTCACTGGAATAGAATCCACAGACAGGCTTGAGGTTCATTAATTCAGAAGGAAAGATGCTAATGCTCCCACATCTGCTCAAAGACTGAGAAGAAGGATAATACCATCTCCAGCATCATCTTGTATTTTGTAGCCCAGTCTTGTTTTGTGCGTGTTCCCTTACTTGAAAGTGATGAAACTGTAAAATAAACAAGTTCCTTTCTTTATGGAAGGAGCTTGGTGACTGTATTAGGTACCTCAGTCTGGAAACTCTCATAGCGATTGTTATCAATCTTAAATCTTAAAGAGCATATAAAGTTATAAGAAACCACATTTTCTTAGCAAATCACACTAAGTGTAGGGCTAACAAAATGGCCTGAGATACCTTTTAATTAGAGCTTCCTAAATACTACCCTATATCATAGTAGCAGTGATTCTTTCTCAAAAGAAACATGACTGTGAGATTGGACCTATTTGCTGTTTGCAGGTATCTTGGGATTAAAGAGACTTATTCAGCTTGTTTTTTATACTAAGTGCTTAAATGGTGTAGCTGTATACTAGCTTAGTCAAAAGTAGTTGCTTTTCTTCAAAGCACAATTGATTAGGAATTCAACCGTAGGCAAAAATTTAAGAGGATATACTTTTGATAACAAAATTATTGTTTAAATATTTTTCAGCTGGCTAAGGATCCTGCTAGATTTGGAACATCATGCCGTCAAAATTTATCAAATATGACAGGGCAAAAACCCCCCTGCCAATTCTTTGATCCAATTCCTATTATTTAGTCTTAAACGTTCTCCTGAGACCCTTATGATATTATGAACTTCTAGTGCCATAAGCCACAGTGTTATCTTAAAACCAACTACAAATGTTGATCCATCCTATCAAACACAAAGCCTACTCTTCTCTTTCTGGTGGTGAACATATTTTTCTTTAATTACCTTTTAAAAAGTCATTTCTGTGCTGCACATGAATGCTATGCTGGAGAACACTTCTACAATTGTGTGTGAGCATGTATATGTGTTGAAAATAAGAGGGGAAAAAGGTAAGTTTTAAACTGAATTTTTAGAAGATTCAATATAGTTGATTTTTGCCTGTCATTGCAAAAATGGTGACTATGGCTCTACTGTGAATAGAAATTTTGCTGTTGCTTAAAGATGGACTAGGATTAGGCATTAGTCAAATTAATCTTAGTTTAGAAAGATATCTAGAAATTAATAAAGTGTCATTCATATTTAGCATACACATTTTCAATATAATGAAAATTTGTCATAATTACATAGTCCATATTGAAAGCTAGCTATTATGAATCAAATACTATTAGATGATAGTTAATCTGACATTTCATAACCTTACATTTTCTAAATTAAAGCAAAAAAAGAATCTGGGAACACTTGAAAAAAATCTTTTGTGTTATTATGCTACATAATATTGTTCTTGTAATATTAGCTTCTGCAGAAAGGTGATAGACAGAAAATATTTCAGTATTCTGAGAAGGCAGTTTTCTGGACATTTGTGATAATACACACAAGTTTAAAAACCTAAAAAATCAAGTCAAAGGAATTTCCTAAATTTAAAGTTATTTAATGAATGGTATTAGATCTTGTAATATTGGGAGTATGACTATGACTTTGCAATGCTTAGACTTATTTTGCATTTCTGTAGTTTAGTGCAACAAATATAAAATATAGCTCCATGTAGCCAAGTATGGGTATATTTGACAAATACATTTATTAAAGAGTTTTTAATGTTTAATTCATAGAGGTTTCGATTCATTCCAATATTGCTAAAAGACATAGCTTTTTACAGCATTTTTCGTTCCAGGTATCAAATAATATTCCTTTTTTTCTCTGTCTCTAAATGTCACTTCTCCAAAAATAAGATATTCAATTTCAGGTTAGGAAGAACTTTTGCAAAAAAACCTGCATAACCTGGACTAATACTTTGTAACTCAGAATCCTACTTAAAAAATATTGGGAGATCTGCTAGAAGCAGATAAAGAAAGATTAATACGTTTTTATATCCTGGACTCAAAATTTGACTCAATAATTTTTTTTCCACATCATAATGGCATGTTTTCAAACTTGTTGATATGCTTGAACTCTGCACTGTGTGATTCTCTTTTCAAACATGAAAAACTGCAACACATCCTACCTTAGCCATGTCACAAGTGTAAGACTGAATATTTTTTTTTCAGACCTTCTGGACAAGACAAGAAAGGAATATTTCTCAAGCAATAGTTTAAATCTAATTCTAGTTTAAAAAACCCTCTGGAAGTAGCTGAAGGAGCCAGATGTATCTGGCATAGACTTACGTGCCTTAGAACTAATTAATTGTGTTATAGACTAGGGAGGCATGAGGAAACATTCTTCTGGGGTTTGGAAGAATTATACGTATGAACTGGCAAAGTCTTTGAAAAATAAGGCATTTTTTATTACATAAACAGAAGCCACAGAGACTTCTTGATGTAAACTCAGCATATTTACAGCCTGCCATTTAAAGTTTTGTTAAAAAAAACCAAAACAAACTTGCCGTTAAACATGCATGTTGGTGGGGATAAAGACCCACCGATTTTGTATGAGTTTTTTTTTCACTTAGTGCTATGTATTCAAATAGACAAGGAAAAAGATAGTTTAAATATTCATGAATTAAGTGGTCCTAAATGCTTTTATTTCTCTGAGCTTGATTCATATTAAGGCAGCAGCCTTTTTTCTTTTAGGTAGCCGTCATAGCTGATACATCTTCTGGGACTGTCCCTGCAACTCCTGTGTTCTATTCTGCCCCTGGCAAGCTGTAATAATGTCACATTCGAACACCTCAACTCTAGCACTGCAATTACCACTGGTTTTCTTTTTCAGTTCAGTTCACAGCCCTCTTAACCCAACCAGTTCCAAAAGACTTTCATACTGCTCTTCTATTTCCTTTCACACTCACATGCTCCTTTCTTGTTAGCAGACCTTAACTAGAAAAACAGGAGGCTTTGAGGAATTTTAATCATAAATAAGTATGATGAAAAACCAAACCTGCAATGTTCAAACTGGAAAAACAAACCTAAGAAATCTTCTTATGCTGAGGACTACATCTTGTAAATAGGAGTTTATGGGTGAGAGACAGAAGATCATGATCATGTAATCTTCTATGCACCTGATTGGTTTGGTTGATAGTCACTTTCTTTGGGCACACTTTTTGTGGAATTCAAAGAAGTCCCAAAGGAAACGAAAAAATTTTTACAAACTGCACACAGACACAGTTATTATTAAGAACAATATATTTTCAGATATGTTTTTATTGAATGAGGGTCACAGTTAACTAATTCTTAAGAAAAATAAATTTCAGGATATGTTTTTATTGAAGGAGCGCTTCCTCTTTTTGTCTAGAACTGCAGACTGTTGAGATTTTTCCTCTCACACAAGCTGTCAGCTCCATACTTCTGAAATTCTTAGTTTTTTTGATGAAGAGTAGGTATAATAAGGAAATTTTCAATTCACATTTTCTGAAATCAAATATGAAAAAGACATCAAGAAAATACCAACTTTTACTATATTATTCATTTTAAGACAAAGTAAGACTGGAAAGTGATTTCATACCTTTCAGTTGACAGAACTATGCATATAAATTCTTGGACTGAATAGTAACAACTTTATCTTTTCTTCCCATAATGCAATTCATTTCACAAGCAAAAGCAGTAGAGATTGTCTGTGCATCTGTTATTTACTTTGAATTTTTTTTCTCAGCATTAATTAACGCTTCTGTCAACATATTCATTTTTGCCATTCATAAGAAACGCAAACTTCCCATACATGTTATACTGGATCTGAACAATACAATAAGATGCTTTTGAAAACTGTTTCAATCACACAGGTTTGGGGTTTTTTTTCTATGCCATTTGTATAATTTGTAAAGCAGATCTTGGGAATTACCTTTTTTTCCCCTACAGGTACAGTTTGCCAACTAGATGAGTGAATATCAGTTACAAAAAGCTCATAAAATCATTTATTCCCCATACATTATTTTGTGACACTTACAGAGACATACCTGTAGTAGCAAAACATCTGTAAGAATGAATATGTATAGATATTTTGTTTCATAATGGGATGATCGTAGCAACATAGAATCATTTGAGTTGGAAGGGACCTTAAAGATCATCTGGTTCCAGCCCCCCTGCCATGGGCAGGGACATCTTCCACTACATCGGGTTGCTCAAAGCTCCATCCAACCTGGCCTTAAACATTTCCAGGTAAGGGTGGGTCATCCATGACATCTCTGGGCAACTCCTTCCAGTGTCTCATTACTTTTATAGTGAAGAATTTCTTCCTAATTTCTAATCTAAACCTACCCACTTTCAGCTTAAAACCATTACCCCTAGTCACTACGTGCCTTGGTAAAATGTTTCTCTCCAGTTCTCTTGTAGGCCCTATTCCGGTACTGGAAGGTGCTCTGAGGTGTCTCTGGCATCTTTGATTCTCCAGCCTAAACAACCCCAACTCTCTCAGCCTGTCTTCATAGGACAGTGCTCCTGCCCTCTGATCATCTTCGTGGCCCTGCTATGGACTCGCTCCAGCATGTTCATGTACTTCTTATGTTGGGGGCCCCAGAGATTAACACAGTACTCCAGGTGGGATCTCATGAGAATGGAGTAGAGTGGAATAGAGTGGGAGAATCATATCCCTCGACCTGCTGGTCCATGATTCTTTCAATGCAGCCCAGGACACAGTTGTCTTTCCGGGCTGCAAGTACACATTGTCAAATTATTTTGAGCTTCTCACCAACCAACAACCCCAAGTCCTTTTCCTCCGTGCTGATCTCAATCCATTTTCCACTTAGTTTGTATTTGTGGTTTGGATTGCTCCAAGTAACATGCAGGACTTTACACTCGGCCTTGTTGAACTTCATGAGGTTATCTTAAGCCTGTCAAGGTCCCTCTGGATGGCATCCCTTCCCTCCAACTTGTCAACTGCACCACACAGCTTGGTGTCATCACCAAATTTGTGTAAGGTTGCACTAATAACACTAAGTTGCCAACAAATATGTTAAACAGCACCAGTCTCAATATCAAGCCCTGAGGAATGACACTAGTCACTACTCTCACTTGGTCATTGAGCTGTTGACCAACACTGATCCCAGCATAGAAGGCCGTCATACTTGTCAGGCAAAATTTGCCCTTAGTGAAGCCATGTTGGCTGTCGTCAATGCATGACTTGCATAATAAAACACATATTCATCAGTATTCAAAAGTATAGAATGATTACTAAATTAAACAAGACAAATTTCCAAATTCTCTCTTTGAAATGTTCAAAAACATCAGAACAGTATAAAGCACAGTATTGGAGACACAGACAGCCTAGAGTTGGCTAAAACTTCCATCTCTAGAATATATTTTACTGAATTTCTTAAAAAGCTTCAGCAAACTGTTATATGAATTAGATGAATCACAAGGGTTTTTTTGCATAAAGAATGGGAAAATGCCTTGTTGGATGACTTCTATTTTTATTGAGCCCTAAATTTTGCGGCGAGTTTTTGTTCTGCATTTCTTTCATCCTCACAGCTTCCTGTTCCTCTCTTAGGAGAGCTAGCACAGCCTGGGGCAGACAGAATTGTTTCCACACAGCTGCCTTGAAGAGCTGTGCAGTAACAGATGTGTGACAAAACTGTGGTGCCTAATCTGAATGTCTGGATGTCACATCACTTATAGAAAGATGCCAGACAATCTTTCTCTCTTTGATGTACAATCTCACAAGTGGGCAATAAGGGATACTGTCTCTGCCATTTTAATGGACAATGTCTTCACCAAAACATGGGAGTTGGGTCAGCTCAAGATAAACATGAAGAGAGGCAAGAGTATCTAGAAAATGTTATAAATATAAAAAGAGTTTCAGATTAAGTATCATTGTTTTAAGAAAGAAGGAAAATATGAACATTTTTAAGTTATTGCTGTTCCATCCAGTGGTTTTGAAAGAAATAGGTTTCCATTTTTGACATGTTCTTTGAATTTTGGGAGACATATTTTTCTTTTGAAATACTCCTCTTTCTTTTCTAATCACCTTTGCCCTTTGATAGTGTTCCGTTGTCATTTTCTTCTTTTATCATTTTAGGAAAATAATGATGAAAGAGTAGAACTAGGAAAAAGGAAGTAGAAGAAGAAATGAGGCTTATTTTCTTCCTTTGGCATCCCTTCCCCTACTTTTACAATGAAGTACTAAAATATATTGATTTTTAATTATTTTTTTCATATTTTTACCAGCTCTGATCATAACTAATGTTAACTTTCTTCAGATACAAAGATGATCATCCAACATCGTTGCTCCTCTTCTTTGTGACCCCAGCTCAAATCACACCATAGAACACAGAATACCAGGTTCTCCATCAGGAGCCTATGGGTTCTTTTCATTTCTGTATGAAGGAATTTCCAGCTCTGTGATAACATTTTTGTTGCCTTGGTATCTCGCCTTTTCCATCCCTTCTCAATCAACATCAATTCCATGCTGAAAACACATCAAACTGTCTTACTCACTCTCATTTGTCTATTTTTCTCTGCCCTCCACCTTATTTTTTACTGGCAAATTGAGTTCTCATATTGTATTACCTCACAGTCCTTAGGAGGAGTAAGTTCTAGGAAGGAGGAGTTCTGCCACTGATTTTTTTTCTTTTTTCTTTTTTTTCCCTTTTTTGATGCAGTAGTTCTCTTCCTATCACAACTCCCTGAGTAACTGTTGGTCCCAACGTGTCTCATATGGCAACCACACAGCCTCAGTAACCCTTGGAATTGAATTCTAGTGTCCCACACAAATCACCGTTGAAATGCTGTGATGTAACAGATTAATCATTTTGGGATTTTGGCTTCAATTATTTTCAACATATTGCTTGCCATCAGAGCTAAATTGGTCACTGAATTACATGGGGTTGTGCCTGGATCATTTTAAACTGTAGAATAATGAGAAGTCCATAATAAATCACAAATACATATCTGATCTGAATTTGTGGATACATGAAAACATGACAGAAATGCTGAGGATTTGCAAAACTTGGAGAGTTATGTCTAGCCATTGGCTGGCTATTCATCAGTACTCTAGTTTGTAAAGTTTTGAGAATTCTGACTGGGGACTTGGGGATTAAGATTTGCACATATTTTGGTCTCAAGATGGTTTTATAGGACATTCACATTATGTGAATGTGTATGTGAATCTAAGTGTTTAATAATAAACCTGCAAAAGCCTGAAAAAATGAAATTTAAAAAGAAAGGCAATTTGAAATATATTGTCTGTTTTTTAAATCTACAAAAGCTTTTGATCCTCGGGAGAGCTCTCTTAAAGTTAATATAAGCATTTTTGTTTATTTCATTGAATTTCACTGAATGCTTGCTCCATTGCAAACTTTCCTTCAAAGATATTGCACTTTTCCACTTTTCAGATATTAAAGATGCAATTTAAACAGTGTGGTTTTAAATGTTTTAAATTCCACACAAGTTTCAAAAGTCTGATAGTTCAATCTTATTTACAATTTTAGCCTATTCCTAATTTTCTTTCCTTTTTGTGTCTTTCATATTGGGTTAGACAGTGACAACTCTTCAATTATTTGAGTGTACATATATACATCTCCAAAAACCAAAAAGATAAATGAATAGTTTGCTTTAAGGTAATTTTTTTCAGTCTAATGAAGAAGGCTGCAATTTTCCATTCTCAAAAGTCAATCAAATTTTCATAAATGTGAGGAAAGAATGTGTATAAAAATGTTAGGGCAAGTGACTAATGGGACAAATTAGATCATGACAGACTTCCTCTAAAACATTTAAACTAATTAGAGTCTTCAAACCACTCACAAATACAGATCAGAGACAGGGGGACTAAGTATTAAAGAGCATATTCATTCCTCCTGAGAAAATAGTTCTTCACACATGCTGGCATAATATTTTAGAAGTTGGGTGTATTTTAGAATCATTGCCTTTGTGTCCAGTTCAACAGAGAGAAGTAAGAAAAAAAATTACTCAATTTTAACCATGACAAAGACAAGCAGCACTGCAGAAGGTTTGTTATATGCACATTGATTGCATGAATGTTGATGGGATCCGTGCTCTGTTATATGAGACTGAAACAGATAAGAAAACAGTGATTTTACTTCCTAAATTTTTAAGACACTATAATGGAGTTAGAGGGCTAGAGAGGACTTACATGTGAAAGAAGGAATTCTAACAATTTCTATGGGGACCTAAGTATCAGATGCAGTGATCAAAGAGATAATTTTAAAAACCAAATACTACATTAACTTTTACATCCCATTGGTTTTGTGGATTCTTCTAGCCTTTAGGAGAGTTTACGCTTACCTGCTGTGTATATACATTGCAGGTTTATTTGCTGAAATATTTTTTTCTGAAATCTAGTTGCCTCTACCAATATTATCTCCAGAAATAATGTTTATTGAAAAAGCCAGATGAAAGTATATTATGTGCTTGGATTGTTGCAGCAGGAGGCCATTAGACCCCTGGATGTACTCCTTTAT
Source organism: Manacus candei (assembly GCF_025592945.1). NCBI lineage: Eukaryota > Metazoa > Chordata > Aves > Passeriformes > Pipridae > Manacus > Manacus candei. The sequence continues at coordinate 8,536,227 of NW_026138091.1, read as the reverse complement.
TCTCTGCCCCAACCCTATTCTATCATGCTTATGTCAGGGGGATATAATGCCATGTATGTTATGTTGTCCCAACTGACTTTTTGTTTCCATGTTCCATATCTTTGTTTTTCATCTCCTGAAACATTTTCAGGGCATAGACAGGTGGAACATCTACTTGTACAGGAGTCAAAACCTGTCGGTTGCACAAACTCAGGGGCTTTTTTTCCCCACAGCCTCATAACGTGGCAATCTTATACCTTGCTTTTAATGGCTTTCAAGGCTGTTTATAGAGCCTCTGAGCAAAAGAAACAGGAAAGAAAAGAGATTCAATAGCAAAACCAGCTCTGAGTTACAATTTTTTCCAGCTGCAACATTTTCTTCCTAAATATTAGCAAAGTAATCTAGCATTAGGTACTATTTTTTTGAATACACAATTCTCTGAATATTTTACGCATTAAATATGTTTGTTTTAAAGACTTTAATATAATAACTGCTTTAACAAAATATGTATTTCAGTCTTACAGAAACAAGGAATTTTTTGGAAAGAAAAAGAAACTTGATTTCTGTTGTAGGTTTTTTAATTTCTCTTAATAACTGAAGATGAAACAATTGTAGTTACTCATGCTGCATTAAAATTATTAAGAGAGTTTTATCTGATGCATATGTGCATTTATCTGTTTCAATTTTTATGTTTTACTTGCAGCACCTTTTAATTAATAATTTTTTTTCTTTTTGGATGAATACAATTTTTGTATCTCATACGTGTCTATTGTATTTAGTTGAACTGTCCATTAAATTTAACGCTAGATATCAGTTTCTAATTGTGATAGTACTATGTTATAGTTGACCTGTTCATTGTAATCAGAATAATAGAATACCTTTGAAAAATAGTGAAAAAATTAAAACTTTTCTTTAAATGCCATTTCATTGTGAGTTCTTTTTAAGCAACTTCTTCTTCCTTCCTTGTTACTCTGATGGCAAAAATTTACTGGGGGCACAATTTAGCAATATATATAGTCTGTGAATTTTCTGTCATTCTTACAGTGCTGTACTTGCAAATAACAGTTGAAAGTTCTATTTCCATTGGTGTGTAGTAAAGATTAAAAAACTGTAAAATTTTGTTAGAAAGAGAATATCTAATTCAAATTTAGTAACCTTTTCCCAGATTGGGACAGTTCTCTACCACCAAGTCTTTATTCCAAATGAGAATTCATCACTGAGAAAATAATATTCACAAGAGTGTCATAAAAGTTTTTACTGTGAACAAAGAGAGGGATATTAGAATGTGGCAAGTAGTGTAAAGCAAATTGTCTTTTCTGAGAGGTTTCTGTATGCAAATTTTTTGTACCATAGCTTGATTTGCTTTTTGCTAGCAATAAGATATAAACCCTTAGAAACACCATAAAGTACATTAGGGCTTTTATTTCATCTTAGGTGAGTTTATTTCACTACAAGTGAATTCTTTTCAGACAATTTCCTCTTCATTCATGTCACAGTGTGACTCACAATTTCTTCATGTTTCTTTTAATAAGCTGAATAGGTAATAAAAGAAAACTGATTTATTTCTTTCTTTCCTCCATGAAGGAGCACACAGGACATAGAGTGCTGCAGAAATCAGGTGAAGAGCTTTATTTGCAAGCAGTGAAGCCTAGAACAGCTTATCATGCTTTTGATAGATGAGATTAATTTAACATCTCCTTTTTGAATGTCCTTCAGATGTTTTCTTAGTACAGAAACAGAGAGACAAAATAATTTATAAAAATGATACATAAACAGTAGTGATGAGGATTACAGTTAAATTAAATCTTGATTACTGACATTATAATGCATTTCTGACCAAGAAATATCTCAGACTTTGTGTCGCTTCTGTTGCTGTTCCTTCCACAACCTCTTTCAACTACTGTCACTGGAGTCTATCTACCATAGATTCATAGAATCATTTATGTTGGAAAATACCTGTAAGATCAAAATACCTACAGCTCAGGATGACAAAACCTCTGATGTTGATGCTGCCAAGTATGCAAGGGCTCTTTAACATTTTTCTTCTTTTCTTCTCCATCATCTCTCCAACAGCTATCTTACTTCATCGTGAAGTAAAGCTTTAAAGCATCATAAAAATTAGTGGCAGCTTTAAATCATGGTCATGTTGTGTCTTGGCAAAAACTGTTATTCAGATATCTACCACAGTAAAAATAATATTCTTCTTATTAGCATAGTGTCCTGGTTCTAGGCAGGACAGGGTTAAATTTTTGCAGTAGCAGAGAGAGGGTGTGGCCAGGACCCTGATGTTATTGTATACCACCTGGTGTCATTGCCAGGGGCTCTCTCTTCTGGGAGAAGTGGTTCCTTCCAGTTGAGAAAATGTGGTGGAGGGAGCCATCTTGTATTGTCTGTTACCAGAGAGGTTTGATCATGTGAATAATTTCTTTTCTTATATGTTTTTTTATTAATAATGTTGTGGTTATTGTTCATTTTCTTATTTCATTGCTGTTTCCAGTAAATGTTTCTTATCTCAGCCCATGATCTTTGCCTTTTGTGCCTCAAATTCTCAACTCCATCCCTCCAAAGTGGGAAGGGGAAGGGGGAGTGAGAGAGAATGGTGTGTGGTTTTGAAGAGTCTCAATGGGGGCGCTGAACTGGGGAGTATCATTCCTAAACCATGACAAATAGGATGATGTACTAATATCTTAAGCTTAAAACCTTCAGCTTGCTTAGCCTGGTATGAGCAAGCTCTACATCTGTTTTAAGATTCCTGGTCTTAAAATCCATTACGTATTTGACCTGTAGGAAATGGTGAGTACCCATCCAACAGTTAACAATTGTATAAAAAAACATTACTCCAGAACAGACATCTCCCACTGAATGCCTATTATCTGCTTTGGGGAAATCAGCTAGACAGTAAGAATAGAGAAGAAAACAGGAGAAAAATATTCTAGAATGCAAAATATGTTAAGAATACGTCACTATGTTAAGAATACATCAAAAAGAAGAGTGCATTCAGGCAGGAGACAGATTTTTTTTTTCCAACTGCTATTTGATGTTGTGAACTGCAATTAGTTAGGAGAAACATCCTGTTCCTGAGCTGCAATTCCCATTTCTCATTTCACAATATCCTCTTGTGAAAGTCAACCACTTTGTCTGTTCTCCAAAGCATGAATTTTACCTCGCTCACTCCTAATAGCTTTTGAATAGCCCTTCCTTAAAAATAAAAATGAAAAATTGAAGAGCTAATAGTGAAAATTTTTATCCCTTGATGCAAGTCAAAACTCTTCTACTGACCACCATGGTCCTCAACAGATCATTAGCAGTGCCATTTTCAGATTTTTGTAGCAAGCGTCTCCATATGTTTTTTTGCAAATATAATCAATGGAACTACTAAAAGTCCATTGAAAAAGTATCTGGTACAGGCAGTACTAGCCATACGATACACCAAATTTAAAAGGTCTCATTGGTCTATCTCTGTACTCAAATTCAGAACTTTCTTCAATGTTTGCTTCCAAATTCCTACCAGAGCTTCAGGGCAGAGCATCAGATCAGTCACAGACTGCAAATTCTGTGGGCTAATGAAACTCTCTTCATATTTAAGGCAGTAATTTTTTATTAGGCTAAAGAAAGGATAGTTGAACTATTAAAAATGTCACTTAATTTACAATGACAATAACCAAATTGGGTAATTATTGCAGGAAGAAGTAGCTTTAATAAAACATTTAATATTGTTATACACAAGCTTTTTATTATTAATAGTTTATTCAGTGGTGTGCTTACTCTTCTAGTACTTCTGCGGGCCCTAAGGCTGATGGGTGTCAGTCTTCCTAGAAGCAGGTGGTATGGCTTTAAGATGAGTCATCGATATCCCAAAACTGTCACCATAACCATGATGCTGTTGTTATGTTCTTTTCATTCAGTCTAGGATCCACTTGGTGCTAACTTTATTTTTCCATCACATCAATTTTTTTCTATGTATGGTGTAGTTTATATGTACGTTGGATAATCTTCCAAGATTACATTCCCTTGGTCATTAGAAATTGTTTGCTGAAGGTATGCCTAAAGCCTGATGATCTGAAGCCTCTGTTTTCATCCTGTGCCCACACTGTCAAGATCTTTGCTATTATTCCCCATTTGCACAGCTATACACTTCAGTCTAGTGTTGCACATAGTTCAGGCCACAGATGAGAACTACTGATTATTACTATCTGTCACTTAAAACACTATATCAAAATGCTTGTTACAACAGACATTACAGCAATCATAGAAAGCTAAGCTAAAGCCAAAAGAGGTTAAGCAATTATATAGCTCATTATATAACTGTTATAATTAAATGAACTGTCATGGTTTAACCCCAACAAGCAGCTAAGTACCACTCAGCCACACTCTCACTCCCCCACCAGCAGGACTGGGGAGAGAATTGGAAGAGTAAAAGCTAAAAAACTCTTGGGTTGAGACAAAGACAATTTAATAAAACAGTAGCTGTGCACACAAGCAAAGCAAACTGATGAATTCATTCACCACTTCCCATGGTCAAGCAGGTGTTCAGCCATCTCCGGGAAAGCAGGGCTTCATCATGTATAATGGCAACTTGGGAAGACAAACATCATCACTCTGAATGTCCTCCCTTCCTCCTTCTTCCCACCACTTTATATACTGAGTATGGTGTCATGTGCTATGGAATATCCCTTTGGTCATTTGGGGTCAGCTGTCCTTGCAGTGTCACCTCCAAACTTCTTGTGCCTCCTTACTGGCAAGGGGTACAAAAAACAGGAAAGGTCTTGGCTGTGTAAGTGCTGCTCAGCAATAATGAAAACATCTCTGTATTATTAACACTGCTTTAAGCACAAATCCAAAACAGATCCCCATACTAGTCACTGTTAAGATAATTAACTCTACCACAGTCAAAACCAGCACATGAATAAATCACCTAATAAACAGTTGTTTTCTCATCATGACCAATACCCAGTTTTAAAAAGGGGTAGCTCTTCCTCTGCCTCTCACTTGACTGACCTCAAGTAGATCAATCTTACTTCTTGCTAGGAAACTTAGTTTCATTATTAAGTGCAAGCTATAAGAGAAGTGTGGCAATGTAATAAGAAAAATATCTGAAAATTTATTACAATATATAATCTTAACTAAGCTGGAGATAGAAATAATTAGTTTGAAGAAAATTCAGTAATAAACTACATAAAAGTATATATAAAATTCCAGATTGAAAAATTCTCTCTAGTTTAATACCACCTTGAATTGTCATTACATGAGAGCAGTAAACAATATTTTTTTCTTCTAATCAAAAATAGAAATAAAAATTATTATTTCCTCATATATTTTCTTTTTTTCTAGAAGTACATGTGTCTACATAGACAATAAAACTGGTTATGCACGACATTCAATTAAAAAGTTGTACAATAACAAACGAAGCAAAAAACTAAAATAGAACAACAAGCCAGGCCCATAACTTACAATAGATACGTGTCCCTAAATCCAGAACATGCATTTGACTAGTTTTCTAGTGACAGTGTACCCCTTTAAAGTAGTAGTTGGTACTTAAAGGTATCTGAAATGAGACTACATTACCAGCAGGTACTGAACACTCCTTTTCTCTTTGTCTTCCAGTGTCCTGCCTGCATTTCCAATAAAAATTTCACTGAGTTTTATTGTTCTCAAGGACTTCCTTCTTATCCACTGACATTTACAGAGTCAGGATGCTTGGTTTAGGAACAACTGCACTGACATTGATACAGTTTTTGGGATTCTAGAGATTTCCCAAAGCCAGCAACTATTAATCCAAAAAAGAAAAAGGAAAAGCAAAACTTTGTGGATACTAGCATGCTTCACCTCTCTCAGGTAGTGCTTTAGTGCTGGAAATAAGAAAATGAGAGTGTAACTTTAAGACATTACATTAATAGAAAAGGCACAGAAAGAAACAAAATTCATTCTGTAAAAAACCACCTGAATATTAAAGAACAGTCATTCATCTAGGGTTTTTGTGGGCTACTGACCCCACATTATCCTACTGTTAAAGAGCAACTCTATCTACCAGAAATGCTGGAAAATTATTGCATACATTCATTCTGTTTCTAGCACTGCCTTCCCACCCCTACCTTATTGCATAATTAGCCTTTGTCTGTCTGTAATCCTATATAGTCCTTGGATGATGAAGTGGCTGCAGTGGCATGGAAAAAAAGGGAAAAAATGGAGGAAGCCAGAGCTAGATGCTTTTGTAAATTCATTGTCCATGGCATTTTCACACATGCTCGTATATAGCACATATTCATAAGCTTTCTGGAAAAGAAGTGAGTAGTGAGGTGACAAAGTTTTCTGGTAGCATTAAATTATTCATGGTAATAAAAGCAAAATCTGGCAGTGAAAAGTTGCACAAGTTTACAAGACTGAAAGAGCAGTAAAAGATGAATTTCAGTGGTGATAAATGTAGAATAATGAGCCGATAGAATAGCATCTATGTATATAAACAACGAGAGACCCTAAATAACTTATTAGCATTCAGGAAAGATATTCTGAACTTGTTGTAGACAATTCTACAAAAATATCAGACCCATCCAAGGAAGTGTTCAAAAAAACCTACATATAGCATTTTGAATGACTAGGAAAGGAATAAACAAGAAAATAAGAACATATTTAGAGAAATGGGTAAATACTTTTCAGTTGCATTTCTCCTTCTAGTCTCAGGTAGAACATAAAAAGACAGAATATAGTAAAAAGAATAATGAAACTTATGGATTAGGTATTTTTGTGCAAGTAATGTCTATATAGCTAGAAAAAGAGGTAACTGGAATTAATTAATCAATGAAATCATGAGTAGATTGGAAGGTGTGCATAGGTGCATCAAAAGAACTTCCTAGGAACTAGATCTTGAAGAAAACAAAAGGCAGCATTTTTTACACAAATCAGCTAAATCATGAAATTTGTTGCTACGGGATGTCACAGATGACAAAAATATGAATAGGTAAAAAACCAGACAAATCTGTGAAAGAAGATTGCATGCAAGCAATCTGTTTATACAGACAGTGATGTACTCTAAGTAAGTTTACTTTAACTATCTATTTTCATCAGCAGAAGTCTGTGTGGCCCTTTATGAGTAAGGTTTTCACTTCCCTTACTGGTGGTCAGTTTAGAACTCTTTTCCTTATAAGATGAAAAAGTCACAACCATGGTTTCAGAGATATTAGAAGAACATTTTCTGTGCTAGTTACTGTTGGAAATTAAAGCCCCGAATGAGGCTTTTTTGTTTGTTTGGTTGGGTTTTGTTTTTTGAGGGTTTTTTGTTTGTCTTTGGGATTGATCCATAAGGCATTAAGCAAATGCCTATTTGGGCAGAGAAATAGGGAAAGATTAGTACGTATGGTTGTTGAGGAATATATTTAGTGCAGGTAGGTTGGTGTACAAGCTGGAGTGCCAGCTGCAGATGGAGCTCTGGGTGGCTGGAGCCCCAGAAAAGGGGCTGTGAACTGGCAAGCCTTTGCATAAAAGGGCACAGGGACCTGTGGCCCAGACAGGTGACCAGACACTTAGGGACACAGCAGGAGCCAAAGACCCCTGGACTTTCCCTCACTTAGACTGTAAACATATAAAAGCCCAGTTCAAGCTGTTATTTTTTTATTTAGTTATTGCATTATGATTAAATTATTTTAAGGATCTGGACATCTGAGACTCTACAATGGGAAACCTGGGATTGAACCAGTAAGGAAAACTGGTCTGACTGTGTGAATGTGGGGTGTGTAGCTGCAGAGGGGCTTTGGTCCCAGCACAGGTGGTATGGGGTATGATTGCCAGAGTGGCTCTTGGATGTGTCATCAGCTGTAATTACAGCTCATAAAACATAGTTTTAAAATACATAAATACATAATTATATAGGAAAATAATATTTTGTGTACAGATTTTTTCTTTTTTTTTCTTTTTTTTTTTCACAATGCACAATTAATTGTGAAGGATGGTTAGTAATATTTGAATTCTTTTTCATTCCAAAATCTTGGGTTGCTGATCTAACACTGGGCAACCTAAATGTCTAGTTGACACCACTGCACAATGTGTTTCTCAACAAATATACTACTAAAAGTAAATTTATTCTTTTTAAAAAAATGCAGTCACATTAACTTGCAAGGAAAATGATCACTTTAAATGTGAATTTCAAAGGAAGGCCTAATTTATGATGAGGATACTGTACGGTCAGAGAAGATCCCTTTTGTTACTGACGGGAGAAGGTCTCAAAAGGAGAGTCAAATATCTAGAAAATATAAAAACTATGAAGTAGGTAAACATCCTTTTTTGTTGTTGTTGTTCTAACTAAAGAACACTGATAGAAGAATGACAAACAAAGCGCAGGGAAGTACTATGAAAGAATGGGAAATTTAGTCTTTAGAAATGAAGCATAGAGACAGTGCTGATTGAAAATTATTACAATTGAAAATAAGATGATGATTTTTTTTTTAGTCTGTGTGACACCCTGGAGTGTGTTTCAGCTCACTAGAGAAGTATTTTTGTAGCAGGAGATGAAATGTATGCAGTACATGACCTGATAGGTGCATGTGGTCATGTGAAAGTACAAAGTCAACTGAAATAATGTTGGAGGAGTGTGCAGTATGCAGTTTCACCCAGATTGCCTTTAAAAGCAGTCCTGGAGTGAACTATCCTAGAATGAACTCCTTTGTAGAATACTAATAAGTGAAGCAGCAGCTGTGCAGAAAAAAAAAGTGAATGGCTTAAAAGAACTCTGTTAGCACCAAAGTGAGGTAGATCACATACTACAGCCAAGCTGATGGCCTTGGTACATCTATCTCTAGCAAGAAAGTCTTATGCTTTCTGATCTGTAAATTCCAGATGAGGGATCCACCGTGAAGTAATGCCATTGGAATACTTAAAAACCACCACCATAGAGATAACTGAACTCATTGTTTCTAACCTGACGCATCTTCATTATTGCATTCACATACCCATGTTTTTTTCAGCCCTCCTTGTCCACCTGTTACAAAAAAGAGACTAGCATATAGTTCTTGAGTGAGGAAGTAGGGCTGTCAGTAGCTGTTCCAAGGGACGAGGCATTGTAAGTAGTTGTTAAAGTTTACTGCAATGTATAAAATGCTGTGGTTGTTCGGACTTGGCTTCCTGCCAAGAGCCCAAGACCGCAGCAAAAGGGCTTCCCCTCCCGCTTTTTATGAACACAGGGAAAGGGGAAAGAGAAGGAAAAAAAACCCTAAAAGACTGAAATAACAGAACCAAAACAGTATATATATATTTACACTTATTTACAGTTACAAAAACTATATACATATAAGAAAGAGAACCCCAACACCCCAAAAACCCAAAACCAGAGACACAGATATATGCAACCAATAAAGAACTAACCAACAAAATTTTAATACTTTCCTTAAGAAAGCAGAGTCCACATCACCAGATCTCTCCTCTCGAATTGGGAAGAAGCAACGGCCTCAAAACCTTACAGGCCTACACTCCCACATAAAGAACTTGACCGCAGGAAGGCTGCCTGCCTTCTCCAAACTCCACCAGAAGAGATCTACTTTCCATCTTCCCCCCCTCTTCTGTTTATATTTCTACTTACATAAAGAACAGAATGGAATATTGGGATATGGGTACTTCCTTAGTTTTGACCTGGTTGCCAGGAAGAGGCCTAAACCAAGCCACTACAAATACCAACACATAAACTTTCTGGTTTACATTCTTTATTTCTCATTAAAATCTTTTTCAATGTATAAGTAGCAAAGATGATTCTATATTTTTTTAACTGTGAGCCTCAGGCAGCACATGAAAACTGATTTTAAATAATTTGACCTAATTTTCCAGCACAAATACCTAGTGTGAGATTGGCAGACAAAGTAGTAATAGTGATTTGTATCAACATTTTATGTCAATTACAACTTACTTATTGAATAAACTCTGTCTTTTCTTGCAAAAGTTAAATACTCTAAACTATTATACACTACTCACCTATCTTTACCCTTCAGTTGCGGGAAATTCACAGTTATGATATTTCTAGAATATAGAATAAATATACATCTATTTGGTTGTTGTAAAGTGAGACATCTTGCTTTCAGAAGAGACAGTATTTTTTCTAAATATAATAATAAGCCTTCTAAACAGATGTTTTCTTAATTCCTCAGTGGTGTTATCTAATATTTATACTTTATTATATCCATACATTCCTTTATGCTGTTAATCACCATGGCATTTCAGTGCTTCCATCTATCCTATTTTCTGTAAAATAAGTGCTTTCCCTTACCACATATCATTTGATTAGCACAACTTCATTGGAATAGAGATGAGCGTTTTTAAGAGATGACAGAAAAAAACATGGTAAAATAAAAGGACTCATTTTCCACAGCTCAGACTGTAAGTGATTAGTAGCATGAAGGATTTGTATAGATGTACATTTTTTAACAGTACATAAAAGAATCAAGGTCTACCATGTGCTGTGTAGTGCAAAAATATGTCCATCATAGAACATTGATATCACCATCCACAGGTCATCTTTCTCTCTTATACTTTTTGCACAGCAGCAGGAATAGATCATTAGAGGCTTGTTTTCTTCTTTCATTTGCTCTTGATTATGACTGAAATGGCCAATATTCCTATTGCCATTTATATGGAAAGGATTGTCTTTTCCTGTAGATTTCCAAGGGTTCAAATCCCGCTATAGCCACCGGATGTGCATGAAAGAACCTTTAGCTGCCTTTTAAAGTATCCTTTTGTGTCTTTTGTTCCTCAGCTTCATTTCACTCAGTTGTCCCTTTTGACACAGAGGTAAGCAGAGCTGCTATTCAGAGGCTTTTCAACCAGGAGGGATGTCAGTTGCTGTCTGTAGGGTTGGCAGCCATGGAATGGAAATTTTCATATGAGCTGAATTCTTTGTAACAATGGATTTACAGAAGTTAGACATGATTTCCTTAAAGCTTGTACAAACTCCAGACTTTCCAGCTCTAGCACAAACTCTGTCCTTGTGCTGCTTGGCACTTAGGAACCAAGTCAGATTCCTTGATTTGGGAAAACACAGACTAAGCTTTCTATATAGTTCTTGTCAGTTATGCTTAACATAACTTTTGGCACTCTGGAGAATTAGTTCTACTTTATTAGATCAATAAACTGACTTTGTGTCTCAGAGAGTCTTGATTTTTAGATTATTTGGGAAAACAATACTGAGTCAGAAAAATACTGATTACAGCATTCTGATTTGAATCTTCTGACACTTGAGTGTGACATTTAGGATGAGCAGCTTAGATGTAAATCAAAGTGATCAAAGGGAATGTCTCAATTTACTAACTCCGGGTGTTCACCAGACTGCTGTTTTTAAAGTAATTCCTGTGGTTCTTGGTACAAAAGGAGTGGTGGCACTAATGTTATTAGCATTATAGTGTACTTCTAAACCTTAATCTACTTACAGGTAGATTAAATTTGCATGAGTTGGTAGGAGTGAACAAAATATTTCAGCTATTTCTGAGGTGCTTTAATGAGGGTCTTTAAGCCTTTTGTTATCATCCCATCTTCATCTAGAAAGAGATCATGAAGTTTGACATTCTAAAAAATTTCTAGTTCAGTTCTAGCCTCTCTTTTTTTTTTCTGATTTATAGCTAATGAATATGATGGGTGATCTGCAGATCTGTACAAAATTACTAAAAGTTTGACTCTTTTGAGAACCATTGAATATAAAGAGGATTTCTGATTTTGTGGCAGCCTTGGTTGAATGACTGGGAGAAATTTAAGACAATGCAAGATTACAGAAGCAGCAGGACCTTGTTTATAAATTACTCATCAGATGGGGAAGTCTTAGTAGCAGGAAGAGACTCTGCACTGTTCAGTAACGTTGGAAGAGATGAATCCCTGGCATGTGCTGAATGAAGTCAGTCTACACTTTTTCATCTGTAATTAGAGTAAAAAATTTGTAAATGTGCATTCAGAAATTCTACTTTCATGCTAATTATCTATTGCTTTCTGTAGCACAGCAGACTTCTTTAATTTTCTCAGAGATGCTAGAAATCTTTGCTAAAGTTTAAGGGTGCCTGCTGAGAATTAGTCAAAGCACACACTGAATAAGAATACCTGCTAACAATTCTAACATAATTTGAAAATTAATGCATGTTGTGGGTCAAGGCTGAACAATAAAATTTAAAAAGCAGCAGCAAATACAAATTGTAAGTTCATCTGAATCAACAATCTCAGAACCTACAGCATTCAAACTCCTAGGGATCTCTTTTTTTTAGTGTTCACAAAAACAACCTGCTTATGTTCTGTTACTCTGAGAAATCAACTCAGAGAGTCGATTACAAGAGCAATAAATGGAGGATGTATATGTAAAATGAGTTGGGAGCATTAAAATCATATTACAATGGACTTTTCCAGTTTCCCACATTTATTATATCAAAGAGAAAGATCACCTTACTGAGCTTTAAGCATTTAAGTCTTCCAAATTAAAACAGACATTTTATGCATCCTTGAGAAATGTGGCCTTAACACCACATCCACATGCTCTAATACAATCTGACAGATAGTTCTTCCACCGTACATATACATTTTCCCTTCTTATGCAAACTCATAGGCTAACAAAGCAATAAGAAGTTGTTTTGTGACTGATTGTGATTAGAGAGCCATTACATCCTCACTGTCAGAAAAGAAGTTATCACCAAGAAAAGCTGTAGAGGTCCTGTATCTTCTCTGCAGGCAATGCTCAGTATTTGGGAATTCCACAATGAGGGCATGCTAGCAGAATATTTTAATTATACAGGAGAGAGCCATGTTGATGATCTATGAAAGGCAAATACTTCTGTTTTATCTGACATATTTGGTTTTCTCCTGTTCTTTTTCTGTAGTACACGGCATTTACTCTGGTTTCTGATCATTATACTGGCAGCTGAAATTTACCAGAGTATTATGCAATATATTACGACGTATACAGTAGTCATAAGGATAAGTGTTCTGTGGATGATTTTGCACTAAATATCTTACTTGCACCCTATGCTCTTGTGTCTTTCCATGTCTTCCAGCCTTGCAGTTGTTTAATTTTCAGTTTTGCTTTCCTTCTTGAAAATCAACTTTTAGGTCCACAACTTAATATGCTGTTAGAAAAGTGGTAGGTCCAGAAGACTGACTACATGTAAAGACAACACAGAAAATTGTGCTAGTATATAGGAATCACAAATTTTATACTTACTTGCATGTGCTGGAAAAGCTGCATTAGGTACCTCACTCAAAATACAAGAAGTAAAGATTTAATTTTTTTAATTACTGCAGCATCTGTTAGCAAGTCTAAAGCAATTGCAAGGGAAAACTGTGATTATTTTGGGGTGTGTGTGGTTATACTTGCATTTTTCTAAAGCTGAAACCATGATGTTTCACATTAGTATGCAGAGGATCCTAATATTTAGATGTTCTATGCGACTAAATTCTGTATGGAAAATCTTGTGCTATTGATTGATCTGGTCAGGGTTTAAGTGTGGTACCTGTCTTAAATTTTAACCAATTATTTTTACAGATCTATTTAAAAAAGAAATCAAAAAGCTGTCTTCTTTTTTCTTTTATCTTTTGAAATTTTCTAATTTTTCGGTTTCTCTGTATTTACAGCTCTTCAGAGTAAATTTAATCCAGAAATTCCCTGATACTTAGATAATAGGGAGGCTCTGCAGAAGGCAGATGTTTTGTTTTTCAAAGGATATGAATAATATTTTACTGTTTCACATTTCTGTTCATATTTATGTAGACTATTCCTTTCAGCTGTGTACGTTTTTTCTTCTCTTATATATTGATATATGATTATTGTTCCAAGTAATGTCAGACAAGATAGATCTGCTTATCTATATTTTTTTCTAAGCACCCTTTTTCCACCATCCTAATGACAGAGATCCTAGTTTCAGATCCAAGGGACCACTTTCACTTGTTCTTCAATAGGACAAAACTGACTTGATATTGCAGAATTTTTTAAGAGGACAGATAAAAAATATTGTTACAAAAGTGTTTGCATATGTAGCCATTATCATAATTTAGTCTTATCCTGCTATATTGCTCCAAATGAAAAATGAATAAAAGATTTTCAGGTTATCTACAGAAGCACTGAGGATAGACTTACTGTTGTTACTGAAAAGGTGTGGGCACAGCTAATTTTACTATTATTGAAAAAAATAGAAGATGGGAAATCTATCTTTTCACTCAACATGAGGAAGGCTCTTTGAATTATAATACTTAAATTATAGAATGCCTGTAATTTGCCAAGACTTACAGTTTAGTTGTGAAAGTCAAAACACAACATTGGTATTCAGTGCATGATATGTTTTTGTGAAAGAAGGAGAATATATGGAACATACTGGTTCATTTTCATGGGTTTGAAAGGGCCAGCAAGTTTCTTACTTGTATATCAGAATTTTAAAAATGTCAGATTCTGTTATTAAACACATACTTCTATTTATATTATAAACATCCTATTATATAAATACTTTTAGTGTTTTTCATTTCTCCTGTTATGTTGGACTGCCTGTTAAACACCCATGGGGAAAAAATCCTGGTTTTGGTACCAGGAAGGTGTAGACAAATCCACTGTTATATTTGCCACAATACATTTTCGAACTACCTGTACCCAAATCTGGTTAATGTGGTTCTGCAGGAACCAAAAATGTCAGCAGTTTGATAAAAGCATCATGTTATTATTACTGTTATTAAAATTATAATATTTGTGTGTGTGTGTGCTATGCATGGGCTGCACCTTCATAAAACTGTTTCATTTTGAATTGCTAGAGCAGAGTTCTTGTCAGAAATGTGTATGACAGAGAGTAGAAGTTTCATACAGGTTTTCTTTGCTGTAATCCAACAGTCCACTTTGTAGTGGAACATGAGTCAAACTTGGCAGTCCCACATCAACTATCTCATCTTCCATGTAGGCATTTCAGCAGTCCATAGAAGAAAGTACCCCAGCAAGGGCAGGTGCAGAAGTTGGCCAACCAGTGTGTGGTAAACCAGGTGAAACTTTTTCTGGACCCATTCTTACTTGCACTGATAGCTTTTGGACTCCCCTGACTTTTGTGAATTTCTTCTATACTACAAATAAATTTTTGGCAGACCGTCAGGTGCAACAACAATATAATATGCTCATGATGATTAAAAATATAGATTACTAAAGGATGATAACTGGTAAGATTATACCTCCTTTTTTTCCACTAGGAGTTACACTTCACTTAATGTTTGTTGCAAACATTATAATGCCATTTTATTCTTGGTAGTTGAACTACACAATGAAATTTCCCATGTTTCTCAAAACTTTGTGAAATCTGATCTTAATTGGAAGTCTTGTGGAGGTTGAAGTACACCATTTTAATTATTTTTCTGTAATTATGAATGATATATATATATATCTCTATGACGCACAGTATTACATGATCCAGTGTAAAACTCCCCGCCCCACGGGAGGTACTGGAGACATTCCCACCTGAACCTGGGCATATGTAACTGAGTTTTGGGGCTTCCTAACCACTGGAGCTTCTACCACCACCTCAACAGATTCAGGATATGACCACCACTTTGATCAACGAACATCAAAATGGCAGCAACCAAGTCTTGTCCTTGGATCCAGTGGGTGTCCTACAGGTCCTTCCAGTCACGAGGGGGGCTGGAGCCCTGCTCTGACTGCCTGTACTGGCACCACAGCCTCACTCCAGCACCATGCAAGTGTCTGACAGTGTTAAACCTCACTTATCCACTGTTTCCTGCCAGCACTGACTCTCCAACTGTTCTTGCCAGGTTTTCTGGGCATGGGGGAAGTAAACCACATGGAAGGGTGGCCATCTTGTCTCTGCCCTGTGGCCATGTGTGCTTTTTCCAGGTTGGGGAAACCAGCTGCCATCTAGATTTGTTCTGGTGGGCAGGGCTTGGGAAGTTTCCCCTCACTGGTTGGTTTAACCCAGGTTTATCAATATTGTTATTGGTATTCTTATTGGTAAAGGTTTTTTTTTTTCTCTTACATCTGGGCATATTTGGTCTCTCTCTCTCTGTATTAGAGAAATCAGGAGTATTGAGTCTGAGGGGAGAGATTTCTGTCCCAGGTCTCCACCTCAAACTGAGTCAAGAATGATAAAAATAATAATAATAATAATGACAACAATAACTGAGACAATAATGATAAATCTTTATATTGTACGTAGAATTCTCATACAGAGTGAAACTAAATTCCAGAAATGACAGGAAAAGTTTATTTATGGAACAATTTTTATGGCTGAGAAACTGAGTACATAAAATACAGAAGTTGTTTTGTTTTCTTCTTTTTTGATCCCCCCCCCCCCTTGTAGTGAAATGAACCGATTTATCCAGGTATAATCTTCGGAAGTGCTTAACCAATTTTCAATGAATGTATCAGTGTGGACAGTATCATCAGAACTGAGCTGCTTGCTCACTCAGGGAGTCTGAATGCAGGTGAACTGAGCCCAGAACTATTTCAAAGCAAGATTTCTGACCTGGAACCATCTCACATAGGCAGAAGAGTTCACCAGTCTCTCCCAAGCTTTATGTGTGGATTTGCTTTTCCCTATGTATCTTGTACAAGATATACACATTATGTTTATTTATCATTAAGAAGCATAGAAATAACACCGTCTCTCAAAGTAAGTGACCTAATATTATAGTCTTCCTTCTAAAGTTTAAGCATTCCATTAGATCAATACCAGTGGACTAAAATCCTCTTCACAGAGGCTTTTTCCACTGAGAGTAACAGTGGAATAGGGATTGGACCCCAAGGACCTTATAAATGTTCTGAAAAATATTATCTCAAGTTTTCATAAGTTCATTCAATACAACTGAAAGCAAAAAAAAAAAGGAATAGAAAACAACAGGTAAACAAAGGTAAGAACAAAACAATTTTTCATAAACTTCTCAGAGTATCTTATAAAGAGCCTCCAAACTATCTCAGCATACATTCAGCTTTAAAATGGCTGAAAGAAAGGATGGATGTTGCATTACAATTGCTCTGATCATCACCTTTATAAACACTTCATTTTTATTTTCCTAGAAGAGGAAGAAAATGAATAGAGCAAAGATTTATGTCATTGAATGTCATAGCTGATTACCTCTAGAAATGAGAAGAATGCAATTTTTATGACTTTATTTAAAACTAAGCTATTTTTCATAAGCAAATATAGCCAGGGCAGACAGCTTTAATTTTTAAGAATGTATGGAACACTCTGGTGTAAATTTTTAAATGATATGGTTTTTTTAGATTCAGTGTTTTCCAAAATGAAACATTCAGCACAGTTTTAGTATACATAATATTTCTATTGTAATTTGCAATGATATTAAGACAATAATTTTTCTTAGTAAAATGCAGGCACTATGAACCATTTGAAAATAGCCTTCGCTGATAATTTATTTCCAGAAATGACTTATGTGTACAAGAAACTGACTTTTTTTCCATCCAGTGGAATGAAGTTGCATGGAGAATTAGACGTGTGAAGAATGTGTAGAAGTTAATGAAATTCAAGGATCATACTGACATGTAATAGTTGCGTGTCTGTCATTCATTTTGATCTTTATTTTTGTAGCACAGATATAAATAGTCAGATTTGTGTTTTACAAACTCCCTGTGCATGGCCAATATAGGTAATGGTTCCAAAGACCTATCAATTCCCTGCTAGAAGTCTACCTGATGAATTATTTCCTCTTGAATTAATTCTTGAACACAGACAGACAGATCCATACATATTTTTTTGTAAGAACCAAGCAGAGGAGTATGTGAGAAGGCAAGCACATACCCAAAGATGTGTTTGTGAGAGAGCAAAAGTTATATCCATGTAGATGGTGCCAGTCATCGAAAGATTTGTGCATAGTGCTGTGTTCATGTTCACAGTCTTAGGCGTCATGTGCCCTGAAATAGAGACACCCAAGTACAGGGGCACATCATTTTAATTGTTGATTTTGTTATTAAAATACATTTATATTAACATTAAAATATTTACATGAAACAGTGAGAATAGCAGATATATTCTGGGAGTAAGCTCAGAGAAATGGGGTTCTTTGGTTTTGTTTGTTTAATAGAAATTCTGATATAATAAAAAACAACTTATGCTGATTCCCCTGTCACAGACAGATACCTCTATTTTCTAGCTTCTTTTCTTTGAAACTTTATTAAGAGACTCTTCGCTTCCTGTAGTCATTATATTTCCCAGCAGGAAGCAAGGAAATTCCAGTATCACCTACCACCGAGCAAAAAAAGGCAAAGCAGAAAACAGAGATAATGTTATCACAAGGTTTAATAGGATAGAAATCTACATTGCAAATCTGCAAAACTGTACAGCAAGCTACTGTCAAAGTCCTCATAACTTAAAGCTGCAATGGAGCTATGAGGTAAAGCACATGACTTTATTTTAGTTAGTCTAACTAGTTTTTCAGCAGTGTGTGGGGTCTGAATTACTTTGAGCATGTTTGCTTCAAGGAGCTCATTCCCCATTGCAAGGCTCTACTCCAGTAACTATCTTGCAAAAAGTCATGTCAGAGTCTGCAATCTTGGAAACTACAAGGAGATTGCGCATTAATGTACCATAATTGATGTACCATTCCTGAGGACAGATACCTGACTTGACCAGAGTTTTGAAGACCCACCTGCCCCTTTCCTTTAAAATGAGCACACCTGAAAAACCTGACAGTTTTCAGAAACATCAAGTTTCTATTTGATCAAAAACTGAGAAAATGACCTATTGGAAGAAAAACATTAAAATAGGAGTACTTATAAATGAAATTCCCGCTTGTCCATGTAGCCTGACAGAATGGTCTCCTTTGAATTTGGATCTCAATTATCAGCTTTTAGCAGTTTGTTAGGTTACAGTGAACTTTACAGTCTCAACTGAAGTCCCTATGAAATCTTTTTTCTCCCACCTCTGAGACCTCACTGTGTACATCACAAGAGTCTCAGTCTTTTTTTTCTAGTTGTGACTCCAGCTTACAAACTTTTCCCTCTTTGTCTGTGCTGTCCACATTAGGAGAGTTTCTCCCTTGTGCATATTTTTTTTTACCTCTAAAGAGGTCTCCCCTCAAAACTGCTACCAGCTAAACAAGAATCCTGCGTACCTGTTGTCCAGTCTTATCTTCTTCATGTAGCAACATTTGCGTGGCCAACAGAGAGGTCACTCTGCCCCTTTACTCCACTGTGATGAGACCCCATCTGGAGTACTGCATCCACCTCTAGTGTGCAGAGCTGTGTGCACCCAGCACAGGAAGGACATTGACCTGTTGGAGCAAGTCCAGAGAAGGACCACCTAGTTGATCAGAGGATGGAGCACCTTTCCTATGAGGAAAGTCTGAGAGAATTGGGATAGTTCAGCCTGTAATAGAGAAGGTTTTGAGGTGACCTAGTTGCAACCTTCCAGTATCTGAAGGGAGCCTACAAGAAAGATGGAGAGAAACCTTTTACAAGGGCATGTAGTGATATGACAAGGGGGAATGGCTTCAAACTGAAGAGGGGAGGTTTAGATTAGATGTTAGGAAGAATTTTGTGACTCTGAGGGTGGTGAGGCACAGGACCAGGACCTGGTTGCCCAGAGAAGATGTGAATGCCACATCCTTCAAAGTGTTCAAGGCCACGTTGAATGGGACTTTGAGAAACCTGATGCAATGGAAGGTGTCCCTGCCCAAGGCAGGGGGTTAGAACAAGATGATATTTATGATGATCTTTCCAACTTAGGCCATTCAATGATTCTATGATTCAGCAAAACAGTCAGTAAGCAAACATTGCTTGCAGCCTGCCTTTCCTGACCTCAACATCAGATTGTTCCTTCAGAGTACTTCCTTTTGTCCTCTACAGTGTAGTAAAACACATCATTTAAAATACTTAAATATGTAACTGAAAAAGTTTACTTGGCTAAATTACTGGGTTTTCCCCACATCTCCTACTAATAACTAGTGAAATTTTGATTTTTTTTTGGGTCACAAGTATTCATGTGACATGGGCATTCAGCTAATCAAAACAGCCGCTCCACAGAGAAATAAAATGTCCTTCAATATTAAATTGCATACATTTGATAAGAGATGACTTTTTGTCCATTGCACAAGTCCTTATTTCATAAATTCCAGTAGACAGAAATGACTTAAACATTCGTATTTCGCACTCACACACCAACTATTTATAAAATGTAATTCATTCAGGCAGAAAGATAGGCATTGGGTTAGAATAATGGCTGCCTATTTTTAGATATCATCCTGTATTCTTGCTAGAGCCTGAGAGCTCTATTTACCTTAATTGAGTGTGATTTTTCTGGTTACTAATATTCTGAGCATGTTGGTAGCTTCAGCGTTATCTGTCATGCCATGCTATTGACATATTATAAGAACAGAACTGATATGGTTGGTAGGAACTGAGGCGATGATGAGCAAAAAAGGTCAAAATGAGCTACTAACACCAAAAAAACCCCACAATTGCCAGGTGCAAGTTTAACATCTTAAGAAATTGTATGTCTTGAGAACAGGGACAGTTGAAAAAAATGCCTCTTGAGGAGTCTTCTCTTCACTAACTCTTATATTCTCAGATTATAATAAGCACTAAATTCCTCTCAACCCAAACACAACTGATAAGGAATATAAATTTCATATTGCAAGTTTATAATGTGAAATCACTTAACCTTGAGATGAAAACTCTGGGGAAAAAAAACCAAAAAAGCATCAAAACCATCTATTAATTCTCTAAGTGTAAAGCTGCAGTTTTATGGGTATTAGTAATTTCTGAAATTTCTTTAACAGATGTGGAAATACTATGATATTTCAGTGGTAAAACTTTTTGAATACATATATTCCCAGATAAATCACGAAGGATTTGTATGTTTGTTTGTTTGTGTGCAAAAGCACTGATATTTCTGTTTAGTTCTATATTAATACTCTTTATGACTTCCTATAATATTAACCAACGATAGAAAGAGTAGAAATCAATACAGCTTTGAAATATTGTCATGCCATACCAAAAATAAGAATGAAAAAAGGTAGTCTATGCAGTGTAGCTCCAAATGCTTTAGAGGATTGTGCTAGCATTGCAAAGAGTAATAGATTTTTGCTCTGTAGGCAACTAAGGCTATACATTTCATATGATGCATTTGGTAGTAAGTGATATATCTCGTTAATGTTCCTATTAAAGTTTTAATACTGGATTCTGATCACAGATACTCTGGTGAACATCTGGTACACTGATGTAAATTTGGTCCTACTCTTCGCCCCGAGTTGTTTAAGATTGCAGCTTTGTGGCTAACAAGAAATTTTATGCTGATAAGTAATTTTTCCCAATTCTGATATTTTCAGCAAATCATTGACTTTGTAGGGACATATGGGAAGGCTTTGTTTAGCTTTGAAAAAATAACTCTGGAGAAACCTTAAGCAGGGTGCAAAAATAGACATTATATTGCAGGACTTTTTTCTGATGTAAAGGCAAAGTTTAACTAGTTAGTTTTAGCAGACTGTAGTCCTGTTGATAGTCTCTTTGTTTTAACCAAATGCAATAAAACAAAGCCACCTTGTGTTGAAACATGGGAAGATCTCAGAGAGCACTGCCAATAATAAAGTAAGCGTCGGTAAAGAAGACAAGAATAAAAAGAATATCCAGAGTCTACTTAGAAGTATGAGTTAGCTGTTGGATTTATAGATTTTATTTCTTCAGATATTGCTTAATTTCTAGATTTTTTTGATGCAGGCTACACCTCTGCATATTATGGACAGGGTTATATTAGTCACTCTTGCAATTAAAATTGTAAGTTTATATGATATTGTAGGTACATTCTACTTGCTTTTCTAGAAAATTAATGTTAAAAGTTTCTGTGATCAAGCAATAAATGCTTACAATGGAGGAAGTCTTGGAGGAAATGGGCATAGGAGGTGTATTTATGAAGCTGAGTCCAAGATAGAACAGCATAGGAAGTGATCCAAACTATTGTAGGGAAAGCTGAACTTAGCTCAACACAAATGGAACCACAGGGTGACCTCTATTTTAGATAAATGGCTGTATCAGTTGACTGGGTCAACTAGCTGTAACAGTTGAGTGAGTGTATATCAGTTGTGTAAGTGCTTTTCCCAGTGTTAATCAAAAGGCTCTGAATGACATCTTGGACTATCCAGAAGAGGATAGGAGAAGAGTATACGTGGCTCAGCCCAACTCTGGGTAAAAACCAACCAATGGCAGGGACTTTGAAGAGAGCAATCGGTGTGAGCTGGCTTCAATCCATTTCCTCTTGGTTGCTGGGGACTCCCAATGTCATGACAGTGAGCAACACAAAGACCCTTAACAGGAATCACACTTGTGTGTATTGCAATTGCTGTAGTATGCTCAGTGTACTTGTGCTGTGATTTCAGTACACTGATGTATCTCTCTGATAAGTCAAAATCCAATGTAATGTCAAATATATACAAGTGAACTTGGTATTAAACATTAAACTCCCTTCATGTGGAATACCAAAAAAGAATCTTGTCAAATATTATTGAACTCTGACAATCTGCTGACAGAAAAGTGAGAATATTTTTATTCATTTTAATGTTCTTTCTTATATTCAGACAATATGACTATAAAAGTACTTTGAACAGTAGATTATCTTCTTCTCTACTCACCTAATGTCTTCTCACAACAGTTTCTAAATACTGGGTGAACAAGCAATATTACTTGTTACATGAAAATTAATTCAAAACAACTGTTCAAATTCATCAAGAAAAGCAAAGGATAAGGGCTTTTATGCTAATATGAACCTTGCAATTCTGATCTTTGTAAAATAGATAAAAAGATCTCACTGAGCTTACAGCTATGTCAGAATGCAGATATTTTTCCACGGAAGTATATTTCTTGACACTTTCAGAGTGTTTCCTTATCCTCATATCTATATCACTTTTTAAGCACTTAAATACTTAACTAATTAACGTTGCAGGGATTAAGTTGTGACCTCATATGAAGAAAACCACACTGTTAATTATTGCAGGTTTTCTGCAAGTTATACTGTGGGAGATGAGCAAAAGGAAGAAGAATAACACCAGAGATGGATCACAGCTTTGAAAGAATCGGCAGAGGAAGAAGACCTTATTTAAGACTATGGACTTTGCTTACAAACAAGGGACTTTATGAATGAAGTTAGAGTTTTCACTGGTTGGTTCCCTTGTAAAGTTGTTGCTCCTTCCCTCTTGTTCATGTACAATTGTAACCCCTCCTAAGATCATCTATTTTATGCAAGCTCCTCCTCTTTTATCCATATTCATAATGTTCCAGAAAGTTTTCCGCCTTTCCCTATATAAGGGGGAAGCCATCTTAATAAACAGTTCAATCCTGTTCCACCTACATCCTGTGTTGGACCCCTTGAGTGGACTTCCCCATTTCCCTTAGCCGGGCTGTGTTATTATACAATACTTGATGTTTATAATTATATAGAAAGATATTGCTAGTTATGCATAAAAATATTTTCAGTGATTTTTAAGTCAGCTAATTCAGCATATTTTTTTTCAAATTTTGGTATTAAGTTTTGCATTTTGTTTCCAAAAATGGCCAAAAGAAGAAAAGTAGAACAGATATTTTCCCTTTATTAGCCTCCAAGTTTTCCAACTATATCCATTTCACTGTTTTTCCTGAGCCTGCTAAATTTTCTCTACTTCCTCACTCCATTTTCCTTCTTGTCATGCGGTAAGTAGGAGCTATTTCTCCAGTTTAGGTTCTTGTGTGGTTTCAGAGTATCCTAGGCATGTCTTTTCTCTTGTTGTCCATTAAACTGTGCTTTTTGCATCAAAGTCTGGCTTCAGTGATGAGTTTGGGAGTGTTCTAAGTAGCTTGCCAAAGGGTTCTGTCTCATAAAGCAGTGATGGCACAATCCCACAGCTCACAGTGCAAATGTTTGCATTCCAGTATTTAAAATAGCATAGAGGAGCAAATAATAATAGCTTCACTCAAAACCTGCTATTTTCGGAAATATGTGATCTGTTTCTGTAAGCTTGAAGGGGAGCTACTCAGAGCTTGTAACAAAGACTGTCATTTGCCCTGGTGTCTTTTTCTATTTAGCTTTTATATGCCACAAACTACTGCTAAATAAATGTGCTTTCTTCTCTACTCTCTGTCCTCTTAGTAAACTAACTCATGTTCTCCATATTTTAGCTTTTTTAATATCCAGGTTTCTGCTCAAGGTCTCTTTGTATGCTTTTCTTGTGCCTTCACAAAACCCTACACAGCGATCAGATTTTCATAAAACTACCTTCATGCTTCCCAATGTGGATCAAATAATCAAAGATGCATTTATGCCTGGCAGGTCATGTTGATCATCATAAAACAAAAACAAGCAAAAAAAATTACTCTTTTTTCTCAAATGTCATACTCTTCATGAAATTTGTGAAAGAAATGAGCTTTAAAAACTACCCTGCAATAAACCAGTGCATATATCTGTGATGTCACATGCTCTGTACAAAGAAGATGAAACAAAATGGTGTTTGGAGTTTTCATTTACATACATTAATCTGTTTTTCTCTATTCCTTTTCAGTAAGTGCTTGATTTATATTTAAGCAGTTAATAGCCTGCTACAGTGAGATGCAATATTTCTGATACAATAGTGTGCATAATGTATTATTTGGCAATATGTTTACTATAATCTATGAGGAAAAGCTATTTATTCATGTAGTCACATATAAGAAAGTCTACAATTTCTGAAATAAAAGCTAATGATAAATAATGTCACTTATACACATGTTCCCAAAATTAAAAATAAGTTGCTGTAATTTCAAGAAGGTAAAGTTACATCAGCTTCACGACAATTTAGCATAAAATTACATATTTGGAAGCTAAATTATTCCTGCCAATTTCCAATTAAAAGTTAAACTGTTACCTTCTTCTATTTAGCAAAATGCTAAATTAAGAGAGAAAAAAAAAGAAGATATTTATAGAAATGTCCATTCCAGTGTCACAGTTTTGATGGGCTTTGTTGTCTGTAAGACAAACGGCTTTTTAGGAAGCCAAATAATTCATTGTTATGTTTTCTTTTTTCGTTCTTTATTGAGAAAATCACTGTTTCAAGACATCACAGTGCTTAATATAAGAAATATTAAGTAAACTTATATGAGTCTCAGGAAAAGTAGAATGAGCATAGCTTTCCTATCTCAAATAATATTAAATTTTATTCTTTAAAATAATATATTTTTCCCTAAATTTTAATGTCTGCCCTGGGTATTTATAATGTTGGGTGAGATTTATCTCTTTAAAAACAGGCATAAATTATGAAGTGAATAATGTCTGAGCCAGATGTTCAAATTTGTCCTTACAATCGGTGAAGAAATATGGGTTGTTTCAGCACAAAACTCTTTAAATCTTATTGCTCTCTACAACTACCTGAAAGAAGGCTGCAGCAAGGTGGAGACTGGTCTCTTTTCCCAAATAACAAGTAATAGGACAAGAGGAAATGGCCTCAGTAGCACCAGGAGACTTTTAGTCTGGATATTAGGAAAAATTTCTTCATGGAAAGGGTTTTCAGACATTGGAAAAGGCTGACCAGGGAGTTATTTAAGTCACCATCCCTGGAGGTATTTAAGACATATAGATGTGGCACTCTGGGACATGGGTTAGGGGTGAACTTGGCAATGCTCTGTTAGTGGTTGATGGATGTTCTTATGGGTCTTTTCCCATTTAAATGATTCTGTGACCTAGGGGTGTCCTCAGATGAGTAATTTCCTAAAAGTAACACTATTTCATCCATTGACTATAAAGCAAGTACTAAATTATTAGCTCAGCTGTAAATGTCTACACCATGGCCTTCTAAACATCTCTACTTGAGATGAATCCTCACTCTAAATTACTGAGGAGTCATTAGATATCATAATGTCACACTCCTATCCAAGACTGGCAAATTTTGTTATCTCTTCTAAACAGGCATTTGGAACATAAATATACATATATATATATACAAAATATATATAAATATAAATAAATGTATAAAATATATAAACCAATAATCAGAAAAGAGCTTCCAATAATCTGCAAACTATAAGTGACAAATAAGTTCAGTTTTCTGGTCACCACATATTTCTAATGGTACTGCATATACGATGGGCTGAATATCCTTCATTGTGTTATTTTTCAAATCAAAAAGGGAAAGTACAATTTTAGCAAGACAGAAGACAGAGGTAATTCATCCCTCTGTCTGAAACTCTCTACAGAGTGGTCATGAAGGTACTTTTCTGAGAGGAACAAAGTGTTCAGACAGTTCACACAGCTTGTCCAATTATTATCCAAGTAAAAACCTGCCAAAATGAAGGCAGGACTCTTCTTCCAAGGTGTCTTTGACATTTTTGGTTCGATTATTGACATTCCTTTCTTAATTAAGCTGACATCTATCAGGATTCATATATTAGTCTGAATGCATAAAATGCTGTTCTCATTCAACTCAGTAGCAGAAGAAAAATATCTGTTATCGACATAATTCTGTGTGAGAGAGTATCAAAGCTAATGATATTACTGCTACTGACTGTTGTACACAGCTATTTCACCAGGGCAAAGGTCACATCACTCCTTGCTGGGAGTAACCAGTGAAGTGCAGAAGTGATGTTCTCACTCCTCTTCACTGACACAGGGATTTGGGCTGACACAAAGAATCTCAACATTTAATACCTGATTACTACATTGACCTGGCCTCAGCTATGAACAGTAGTACACTCAAATTTTAGCTGCAAGAAACAAGCCTAGAACATGTCAATTCAACTGTAAGGAAATTCAGAATTTTATATTATTTTTAGGCTTGAATCCTCTGTTTTGTGTGAACTCTTCAGATGCTAATAAGGAGCTATACTTCAATGTTTATGTTGTTATTTCTACTTTCTTTTATATTTACAAAAAAGTCCTCAAATATATAGGTTTCTTTAATTTCCTTTAACTTCCTTTAACAGGTGTTTCTTTCTTTCATATTTCCCTTGTACGTTTTGACTCTTTTTCAAGCATACTTTTTTCCCCTTTCAGGTACCTACCATGCTTCTCTTTTTTCCAGTAATCTTAGTTTTGTAGTAATTTTTTTTTTTGTTCAGTGGTATGATAGATAGGAGGGTCCTCTTATACATGGAAACCCATATTTTTAAAATCAAACTGGCAAAATGATACTCTGACTAAAAATATCTCATACAGCATGTCTCAGTTTAGAGATACTGGAGTGCTTTGCTAAGGAGGATGAGTTATGAGGTAGACCAAACTCTTCTCTCTCAGCAATTGTAAATCCAAAATTAAAAGGCTCCAATTGAGGAAGTATGGAAAAAGAAGAACTAACAATCCTTTATTAAAGGATATATGTATATTGGCAAAAACACTAACAGAACACAAAAACAACGAAGCAATAATCCTGTACCCAAAAAGTCCCCTTCAAAAAGGAAACAGTCTGATACTTCTCTGTCCTCTAGAGCAATTCTAATCCCGGTTGGCAGGAGCGCTGTTGGATCACTGGAGGCGCAGAGCCTGCAGTGCTCTGTGTTGGTCAGCAGGGGACGCTGTTGGATCACTGGAGGAGCTGAAATGGAGCTCTTCCCCCTACCAAGGAGGGGAAGGGGAAGAAAGGGGAAAGAAAGGTGGTTTCTTTCCCACTAAACTCACTAAACTCATGCTGTCTGTGGCTGGCTGTAGACAGGACTCCCCCTTTGTTCATTGGTGAGCACAAACTCTCTGATGAAATCTGAGCAGGTCTGGCTGGCGACAGAGCAGACTGTAGACAAACCGAGGCTGAAGAACAGACAGATGACCAGGTCGAGAGCAAAACGGCCTCCGAGCTTTTTCAACACACCTTGCCCCTGTTAAGGCACAAAATGAAGTGTTCCCTGTTTTTAAGGAGAGGAGGAGAAAAACTCCTCCCTCTTCCCTGCAGTTTTTTAGGAGGGCTATTAGCCGGGAATGCAGGTCTGCCAGCTAGTTCTTTTGTATAGTTAATTACCTCTTTCCCCTCCTCATTCAACCTCCTTCTCTTACGGTGGGACAGGGGAAAGGAAAATTTCTGCTTGGATTTTCAGAACAAGTAAACCTATGACACAGCAACAGAAAAATTTTATCACATAACAGCATCTCTAATACACAAATGTATTTGAGGGAAGAATGTGGGATGCAACTGGATTATGAAGGAACTTTGGAGGTGTAGTAGCCCTCATTCATCATGCCTCATGTAGCAGTTATGTCAGATTTGATCAGGTAATCCAGTCTCAAACTGGTCAGTTCTTACATAAGATGCTTTCAAGGAAAATGAACAGTTGCATGGAAACCAGTGCTGTTCATTCATCTAGATATTCTTTACTCTGAACCAATATCAAATTTACAGAGTATCAGGGCACATGCAATGGGTTAGTTAAAAATTTCTTCCAGAAATGATGGACTAGTTTTTATTGAATATTAAAAAATATAAAGTTTACTGGTAAAATTTTAAGCTGTGTGGTAAATTATGTTTATTTCAGCACTGATTTAGAAAATTCTAGTGTATGGAAAAACAGCAAGAGTACAAGTAATAGAACAGTAATTAATTAGTGTAGAAAATAATTTGCCTCAAAGAGATGTATAATAAACTCAGTCCAAAAAGGTTTTCAATTTACAGTATAATTGTTTTAAATGGTCAGATTGTATAATTAGACGTGCTTTCCTAATACATCTAGAACTAATAGAAAACAAGTCTTTATAGTTTTATTTTCTTATAAGACTGCAAGCTGCTAAATATATTACAAAACCACTCTGTCCTCTGATATAAAATATTTCTAAGGGGACCTAGTTTTCAAAATGTCTTAATGGATTGTTGTGAGGACTAGTGGAGGACAAATTTTTTTGGCATCTTATTTAAAAGTCTTTATCCCTCACGTGCTCTGTGAACTTCCTTTACAATTGCATATTCACTAACAATTGCATTTTATCAATACATTGAACAGGAAACTTTTTTCAAAGAAAGTGGAATATGCTGTTGGGGATGGGGCATGATGTTAATAGGTGACATAATGTCATTTTCATCATGAGGACATGAGTCTATCCCATCATAACGCTGAGTTATATAATTTTTGTATAAATTTTTTGTTTTGTCAGAAATAATGAGCTCAGGAGATGAATCTAATGTAAAGACAAGCTTCTTATTACCTAATATTAGTTACCCAAGCCCCTTGTACTCAGTGAAGGGAGGCAATTTATGCCAGCCTAAGAAAACTGGTCAAGATGAAAGGAGTAATGAGCTCTCTGGAGGATGCCTGCCAATCTGCACTTACAAAGAGAACTGATAGTTCTGGATGCTTGGCCCTGAACAGATAACTGCTGCAAGTACAAAGTCTAAAGAGATCTTCCTGCCTCAAAAGTATCTTTTTAGACCCTTTTTAGTTTCCTTTTATTAACTCTCTTTCAAGAACATTTTCATCGGCCGTTCAAAGTTGACTCTTCCTTGTTGGTGCACATTTCAGTTATGGCCCAGAAAGTCAACTATATTCTGGACTGCATAAAAAGGATTGTAACCAGGAGGTGGATGGAGGTGATTCTCCCCCTCTGCTCTCATGAAACCCCATCTGGAGCACTGCATTCAGCTCTGGGGCCCTCAGTACAACAAAGACATGGACCTGTTAGAAGAGGGCCACAAAAACAATCAGAGGGCTAAAGCACCTCTACTATGAAGAAAAGCTGAGAGAGCTGGGGGAAAAAGAACAGATCTTATTATGACCTTTCATTGGTTCAGGAGAGACTTTTTATAAAGATCTGTAGTGATAGGACAAGAGGCAATGATTTTAAACTGAAAGAGGGTAGGTTTAGATTTAGTAAAAGGAAGGAATTTTTTACAATAAGGGTGGTAATACTAGAACAGGTGGCTCAGAGATGTTGTGAGTGCCTTGTTATTGGTAGTGTTCAAACTCATGAGGAATGGGGTTTTTAACAACTTGATCTAATGAAAGATGTCCCTGCTTACAACAGAGTTGTTTTTACTAGATGATGTTTGAACAACGCTAGACACCCAAACCATTCTGTGATTCTGTGATTCCAACAGTGTGAGTCAGCATTCCTGGAGGTATTTAAAAGATGTGCAGATGAGGCACTTAGGAGCATGTTTTAGTATTGGACTTGGCAGTGCAGGGTTAATAGTTGGACTTGATGATCTTAGAGGTCTTTTCCAGCCTAAATTATTTATGATTCTATATTTCTATGATTCTGTTCACTCTAGCTTAACTTCAGTTTCCTTTCCAGGAAACTCTCACATTTAGAGAATATTCATTTGCACACAGTCTAGGGAAACAATGAAAGAGTAGCCTCAAGAGATATTTTTTTCACTCTCATTTTTTTCCTTTCCTTTCACTGCTGTGTTCAGCCACAGAGGCTGTGACTGTCTCTCCTTTTTTTCAGTGTGTTCTGGTTTGTCTGTATCAGGGTTTCCCTGCAGCATAGCAACAATCTGACCTTAGGTTCTAACTGTTTTAATAAGGGTAGATGCATTAAATTAAATAGATTTTTATATACAGAAAAAAACCCCTCTAACTTCCCTATTCAAATGCTGAGACTCTTCTTCACTGACAAAAATATATCTCCCTAACCTATATCCATATGTTTACAAATCACCTTTCATATAAACCATTGGTTTGTTTCCCTTAATGATAAACTGTCCTTTGCCCCATATGCAAAAATCTGCCCAGCAGAGGTTCTGACTCACAAGGTACCCTTGAACATGCAGCAAATTCTCCAATTAGATTTAAAGCTATAAGTCAGAATACTAATATATATGTGAAACTACATCTTAATGTTACCTAAAGTGGTACTCTGTAGTTCATATCTACTTAATGTTTTATTAAATATTGCCCCCTTTTCTGATGGAAAAAAATAGTTAAATTAGACAAAGTACTCTTTGTTTCTTTGAATTATTTTTGGAGGGAAAATATTAACATTGCAGGAGTCTGATTGGTTTTTTTTTAAACTATGTTTCACATAGCATAGCAGAGAACATGTTCCTTTTGTTCTATCATTTAAGTTATAAGTAATTTATTTCTCAATCTGTTCTCAGAAAGTCCCACAACACTCATCATATTCATCAACATATTTAACATGAGAATGTTAGAGGTACAAATGTCACATTGCTTCTTGTTTCTTTATTTTGAGTTGAGTTTTATTTAAACTTGACAACACAGCTTACACAAGGTATATTGCTGCCAGTTACCCATAGAAATATTATTAAACACATATTTATATCTTATTAACAGAATTTCTGCTCCATAACTGTTAGTGACTTAAATACGAGATCAAGAAACAAAAACAATCTATAAAAAAAACCAGCAACAAAATAAACCAGTGCAAATGTGTGACAAAATCTAATTCTCATCTAATTGTGAAACGTCCCCCTAAAAATGTTATTTCTACATATAAACTGCATTAGAGTTACAGGGAAAACTGAATTAACCTAATTCTGCAAGTACATAGGCATTTCTCCGTTTCCCATATATTACCTCATTTATTTGATTGCCTCAACTTTCCTGTTTTTGAAGAGATATTTACCATACTAATTATTTTTGAATTTATTTTTACAAGTTTTTTTGACCACGTGTGTATATGTAGCCTGAAAACTTTTTCCCCCAGTTTTGTTATCCTGTTTCTGTGTTCTTTGCTGCTATGGGCTCCATACCAGGTTGTGATTTACCTGCCTTTGACGATGAACTCATACATTCTCTTTTGAAAGGAAAACATTAAAAAAATGTAAGCTCAGAGATCTCTAGATGAGTGCATTTGAGTGTCACCAGTGATGGTGACTTACAGTGAGCATTAGTAAGTTATTAATTGCAAGCTGTTTTCAGATCACTTATGTGTTGTTCAATTTTCTACATCAACAGAGCTTGTCCTGCATTTATCTTTGTGGCTTTATGATGGTGAGTATGCAGCAAAAAGCCCTGTTTTTCTGAATGTAGTAAAATTAATTATTTCAAAATCTTTCCTTGCAGATTGGCATAATTTATTCTCTTGACTCCAGTGATAAATACAGGGATGTCTACTGCCTTAGCCAGCAGCTGGGGACAATGTGTTTGGATCATAGATTTGGTACATAGAATCTGTGAAAGTCCCACCTCATGAATTGAAATTCTTGGCACATCCTGACACCATGACTGCAACTTAGAATGTACTGCAACGAAGTTGTGGTTACCACTGAGTGTCCCTGCAAGTGATAGTGTTCTGCTCATAAGATGCTAGCAGCCAGGTTGCACTTATTCTCATGCTAAACTTTAAAGTTCCTTGCATTAACTTAAAAGTTTTTATCCACTAGAGGGATAATTTTGTATTCTGCATGTGTTCTTGGACATATTCTCCTGATCACATTAATTCTGGGATGCCCTAATTGTTTCAAGAAGTCTCTTCCG
The DNA here is from genome assembly GCF_025592945.1 of Manacus candei. Lineage (NCBI taxonomy): Eukaryota > Metazoa > Chordata > Aves > Passeriformes > Pipridae > Manacus > Manacus candei. The sequence continues at coordinate 8,503,961 of NW_026138091.1, read as the reverse complement.
AACATAAAAAATCTTCAAAAGTCACTAAAGCCTTTGTTATTATTATTTTCCTTCCCAATCAATGCCAATGCCAAACCAAACCAACCAACCAAACAAATAAATCCCACTCTTTGCTATACATACAAATTGAAGAGTATTTTGTGGTGTATGCTGTGTGGGGAGGCAGTTAATGTTGAGTGCTACCTTTATATTGAACAGTATAAACCATCAGGCATTTCAGTCAAACAGCTGTTCTATTTCTCTTGTCCTTTGACATGTTTTTCCTTGTTTTCCAGAGAAATTGAAAGGTTTTTGCTTTCACTGCCTTTTCTTGACAGAGATGCCACAAGGTATCTATACATCTCAAAGGCTAACACAAAATCAATCTGTGTGATTATGCAATTTAACTGCATTTGCAGTGCCAATTTATCTTCTAGCATCTGTAAATTACTTTATTATAAAAAATTCAAAAGCTCAGCTGAAAGCCAAATTAGACCTGGTAGCAACACAAAAACATTATCAACAAGGGAAATCTCTAAAAGCAACAGCAGACAACAAAACATCAAGTAATGTGTAGAAAGACATAAAATGTGATATAAATTCATTAAGTGCTGACTATTGTTGTTTTATTTGAGATCTGAGTAAAAGTATATTGCTGGAAGAGTTTGCCAAGTTGCCCTACTGGGAGTCACTTTACCGTTTTCAATTAACCCTTACTATTTGGACACTTTATAGTTATATTTTTGTTTCATAATAAACTACCATTTCCCAATTAAAATGGGACAAAGATCATTGGACCTTTGACAAATGGAGACAAAAATTGTCCTTCCATTAGGTGAAGTCGATAGCTGAAAGTCCTAGTTATTAAATGACAGGCACTGAATTCAATGCAGGCACATTCATGCATGATGAAAAAGTAACCTATGAATTCAAGGTTAAACATTTATGTAAAAGAGCAGCATAAGAAAAAAAATAGAAACCTAGAAGGAAGCTAATGACCTTTAAACATCAAAGGCAAACTTCCTATCCATTAGGAGGTCGGTGTGTAATGTAGCACAAAACCGCACTGACATGATTTCTGGTGTCACATACGGAAGGAAGGAAACCCTGAAAAAAAAAGCTTTATTATAAAAGGGGTAAAGATTGAAAAAATTACTCTCTTTTGCCTTTACAAATACTACCTGAGTTTTACTGTTCGCAGTTCTGGAAGAATTTGACATAAGACTTGACATTCTTATTAAGCAGGAAGTCTGACAAAGACAAGTCTACTCAATATTTGAATATGAAACAGGTAGTAAATATAAGGACTTTGCAAAATAAAGACATACAGAAGCAACCTTGCGTTCCCACACATTCTTTTTACTATGTTCTCCATCCCAAACACCCTAAACAAATATCTGATAATAGAGTTCCAGATTGGAAAGCTCCTTCTGCAGACTGTATGTTGATCATTGTAGAGGCAAGTCTAGGACTAACATTACCTAGCCAGTCTAACACTGCTGGAAGATTTTGACTGAAAATCAATATGTCTGTTATACTTCTTACAAGATTACTTTATATATATAATTTCTGGGTGCCTTCAAAGTGAATTTTTTTTCTTTAATAATCACATATTTTGTTTGGTTAACAAAAAAAAATAAGAAAAAAATCCTAGAATTTAAAGTGTTTTATCTGTAGAAAGAAGAAAATCAGCCATTTATAAACCTGCTGCAATCCTAAAGTAATATAACTTAAAGTAATATCATGATGCTCTGCCTTTTAAGACTCTTAATTAAGCATATATGTTGGTGAGTAAAAAAAGTATTGTGTTTAGATTAGGCAAATTTAGATTTGTGTTTAGGCAAAAAATTTGTCAACTAACCAGCCACCCAAATTTTGGCACAGCTCTTTTTTGGACTACTTTAGTCACTGATTATAGATACTTATTGTCTGTCTGTCAGTTGGCATGTCCCTCCTTTGAATGCACCAGATGACAGGATCTGCACACTGTACCTGATGTTAATCTACAGAACAGCCTTCAGAAATGCACAAGGCTGTTTTATAGAGCATTAATTTTTTTGATGTAATGTACCAAGGAAAAAAGAAAAAGTAGATTTCTTTGTATAAAGAATATACCCCCAAAAATTAAAAAAACCCAAACAAACAAAAACCAACCAAACGAACAAAACCACAAACACAGATGCATTGGGAAGCATATTAGAGGAAGTAAGTGGAAATGGACTTGTAACAGCAGAATATATCTGACATTGTAATAATGTGATCCTAGAGTAAACAGTGGATTTACCTTAAATAAATTGAAAACACAAAAAATCCCAGAGATTAGGCTCTCCCCTACAACATATCCTGAAAGAATGAATATCATCTGCTGTTACTAAAAAGATATGTCTCTTAGATAGAAGTAGATGCTTTAAGCATCGAGAGAGGAAAAGAGAAAGCTAAGATCAAAAAATGTAGAGCAAAAAAGCAGCTAGAAACAGTAGAGAGAAATACCAAACAGAGTATAAACACAGAGGGGGATGCAGGTCAACATGGGAAGTATAATATTGAGAGAAGACCAACTATAGGAAAGTAGTTATTATGGGAGTCCAGGAAAAGAAATAAAACTGAAAAAAAATTACATAATTTGTTGTCACTGGGGTTACACAAAGACAATGGGAAGAGAAACCAAAAATCAAACAAGATAGTAAAGGAGAGTGGAGGAAATAGAACAGTGAGGAGAATAATGGAGTAGGTTTTTTTAAAAAGTGCTGTTTCTTTGTTTGAGGTTTTTTGTTTGGTTTTGGGGTTGGGTTTTTTGTAGTTTTTTTTTTCCACAAGAAGCATCAAATCTATGTGGAAGGACATGATGGAATATTTTTTATTTAGAGGATTTAGAGGTGAACTAGAAACATAAACAATAGTAGAAAAACTGTAAACTAGACATCTTAAATAACCAGAGTAACAAGAGAATTTAGAGTGTCTGTGCTTTTAGAACAGACTTTTTTCAGCAAATCTTGAAGTATAACCTATATAAATCTTCAATTTCTCTCTTTATAGACTGTCCTAGGAACTTTTCTCTGGAAGTGTTATACACTCACCTTGGCAGACATAAGTCTCCATGACATTTCCCTCTTCAACAAAAAAAACATTCAGCAGGGTAAGAATCTTCTGACAGAAGGACTTCCCTAGGAGCAGAGATCTTTTCACACATCCTTTGCTGCTCTACAGTCTCCAGTAGGAAAAGCAAAGGATTATAAACCCCTTGAAAAACAGTATATTAAGAGAATTTTTCCTTTCCTCAGATGCAGTTCTATATTATTTGGATTTCAGTCCACTATCTTGACTTGTCAATCCTGCCTTGCTTTACCTCATTGCCTTGTTTCCTCAGAATAAGCTTTTCTTGCTTCACATCCTACTTCTTTACTGTAGGTTGTTTTTTAATTTTGTTTGGTGTGTTTGTTATCGTTTGTATGTTGTGTTATTTTTTGGGTTTCTTGTTTTGGTTTGGTTTTGTTGTCCACACCGTGTTTATCCTTCATAGTACAAATGTGGGAAAAAAAAAAAAAAAGGAAAAACTTAATGTGGAACAAATGGTATGTAAAATACTCCCAGTTAGATCAGTTCTGGAAAGTGAATCTGGAACCATAGGATATAACTATTTAGGTTAATGGTTCACTATTAGAACTGTCATAAATCTCTACCATGTCCAGACAACAGGAGTCAGCAGGACTCTGATGTGTTGGCACAAATTCCACTTTTCTGAGATTCCTTTTATTGCTCTCTTATACTGGGACCTTTATCTTATTGAGATAGATGCAATTTATTTTATTTGCACCAATATACAAGTCTTTAACAATTATACTATTAAAGGAGGCAAACCAGCAACTACTCTCTAGCTCTGAGAACAAGTGTCATGGCACAGTTCACCTACAGATGGCTAAATATCTGAAAATACAATGCCTTCAGACTGCCTTTTGGGATTGGCTTAGTCAGTGCTGTCCCCTGAACTGTGCCCAAGAATTGTCCATGAAAACATCTGTGTTACCAAGGTAACAGTAGCAATGACTCTGTGGCATTGCCTATCCCCATACTCTTGGGTGTATTAATTTACTAGTCTAGGCCAACATTGCCAATAAAGCTTTTAAGTGCTACTGTAATGAAAATAGTAAAATGAAACTGGCAGGTTTCTCACCGTTATGTTAATCTTTTCAGATGTATTTGAACAGGCTTCTTTTAAATTCCAATCAATGATAAAAATTAGAAAAACAATGAAGTATGGTCATTTTCCTATTCTGGGGAATGATAACCCTAATAGACCGAAATCTTACATTGCTTTAATTTGTCATGGGTTAAAAGGTCTGCAAATGGAAACACTGGCTTGGACACCATCTGTGAGACAGATATAGGTCTCTGTAAGAAAGTTACATCTATAAAAATTGGAAACTGGGATAGATTGCACATGAAAAATGCACACAAATATTCTAGCTGTAAGGCTTAAGTTGGAGTACATCTGAGCTCTACAAAAGAGTGTAAACATGAAAGCATGTTTTTGAAAGGACCCGCCTGTCTCACAGGCCTGTCTTTAACTCAGGGTTGGTTGTTTCCACAATCCAAAATAGGTCAGTGAAGTATATTGCTGAACACCAGTGTGGGACCTCAAGGGTAATTTTTCATGTATTGTTTGCACAGACTCCTTGCTATTCTACTTTACCACATTGACACTATACTCTCTTTCCTCTTACTGAAATTCTTACCTGTTTGTTTCTTATATAGATACAAAGGGAAATAAACATCCTGCAGAAAGGTTGTTTGTAGTGATTTCAACATTTTCACAGAGGACTAGTGCAATGTGGTACTCCATTTAAAGAAAATATCCTAAATAATTTGAACCCGTTTCTTGATACTATCAACAGTGGCAGAAGGATTTTATGTATACAGGAACAAAGACTTAAATGAAAACTGCCCTGCCACTGTTTGCCTTCCTGCTAAATTACTCAGAAATTTGCCCTATTCATTGGATTTTTTTTAATTAAGGCAGTCTATTGAAAAATCTCTTACATATATTTGTTTGTAAACTTGTTTTAGGAAAGAGGTCAAACAGGACCTTTAATTATGCAGACATTAGAGTCAACAGGCCAATTTTAAAGTTATTTACATAATGTATATTTTCAGCAAAAGATTAATTTTGAAAGAGGGATGGTGGGCCAATAAAATTTTCTTCTTCTGGTGCAAATGTTACAGTCAAAGACAGTTCAAAATACCTGAGACCTCTTTGTGCAAAAAACTAAGAAATATGAGGATTTTCTTTCCTCTAAACACAAGTATAAACTTTGGGTTCAGACAAAAGCATAAACCTGAATCAAAATAGTGAAATTCAGTCCAGTAATAATTAACATATTTGCGACTCCTCTAATTTCTAAATTTTTTTTTGTGAGTATTTAAGCTACAGCAGGATTGGATTTGATTTGTTTTGATTTTAGCTAACTGCTAAAGTGTCCTTGTCTCTCAGCCAACTAGTTCAAAAGTAATAAAAGCGTTGAAGATAGACCTGTTCAGACTGAAGGAGTCCAAGTTTTTTTGGTATGAAAGTTCTTTAGGTTTTTCTTTGTTAATTTTCTATCTTAATTTTTTATTTTTTGATTCAGATTTTACTCAGGAACTTACTGCTCTAAATTCACCATGTCACTTAGGAATTTAGTTCTGTCCTCCTGAGTTTGATCTTCTTCATCCTGAAGGATATCTGCAAATATCTGCTGAATGAACAGCTGCAAAATCCTTGAACAGTAGCTCAGTGCGTAGAAAAGTTCAGGAAATGGGGAGAGGTGTTTTGTTTATTTTCAGCTATGGGTCCAGAAATATCCCCAGACATGAAGACAATTTTAATGTGTTCTGGGGTAAGACCAAGACTATCTCTGAAGGCTAGCACCAAAGACAAAAGACAGAAACCATTTAGAGGCTATCTATTACCACTATGTCTGAGAAACATTTTTCATAAAGAAGAGCTTTCTAAAACTTAAAAGGGGGATATAAACCATGTGAGAAAACCGGGAACAGTGTCGAGAAAGATTTATTTTGTCCTAGTTGTCTGAGTTTCATTTTCAAAATATGTATTTATGATTTAGACAGCTTCAGCTTATCCTGCTGCCTATGCTTCAGGAATGACAGAAAGCTGTGAGTTTCAACTAACAGGGTGGGATTCCTGGCCTGCTGCCTGTTTCAGATGGTGTCAATGCAATTCAGGGAAGGATTTCTCTCATAATGGCATTTGCTCCCACTGCTGCTTTCTAACACAACCCTCACAAGTTGTCACTTTAAATTGGAAAAGAGAACAACACCGCATGAAAATGTGGGTTGTGCTATGAGGAAAAAAGGTTTTTGCAGCAATTAGGAATTCCTTTTCCTGTGTTGTGGCTCTGTGGAATATTACTTCAGACTATTAAAGTTCTTGTATTTAAGTCAGAATTGGAAAAAACCTCTATATCTCCTCATCTGGCTTTAGAAAATGATACATCCAAAGGAACAATAAAACTCTGGCATGACCTGCAGAGCCTGAGGCATTCTAAAACTTTTACCATTTGTCTTGATTAAGGTTGATGTGTTATACTTTTTAAGTGGTTAAAGTCTTCAGAAAAAAATTATTCCAAAGTGGTGAATAAAGAATATTCAGAATAATTGAAAGTACATCAAGGAATTATCAGGACAGAAGATCTTCAATTCTAGAAAAAAAAAAAAAAAGTGATGCCATTAAATTTGAATTTGAATGCTAAGATTTTTTAGATTTCTGCTAAATTTAAAATCTGTGTAGTGAGGAAAATAGATGGATAATCCAAACAAATAACTTAGAAATTTTGCTAAAAATGAAACTGCATTGCATTGGTCATACCCATCAATTTCAATTAAATAATTTTTTGTTTCAATTGTTATTCTATTAATCACATTTGTAAAGATAAAGCAGGAATTTTAATTTTAGACATACCATGAAGATTATCAGTTCCATACAAAGAACATTGAGCCCTAATCCAAATCAATTTTGAGGGATTTATGTAATAATAAATCTTATCATTGCAGGGTTTTGCAATCAGAAGAATTTTCTTTTTGTCTGTATATTCCTTCTTTTTTTGTTTGCTGAAACAACAGACTAAAGAACCAAACCCAGAAACTTGCACCATTAAACTCCTCTCAAGGGATTTAATATAAACCCAGAATACCGTCAAAGAGTCAAGCTAACCCAAGCACTCCTGTGTGTACATCTCAGGAAAAGTACATGTACAGAGAACTTTTGTCACAGTTTAGCCATCGCGTGTCTAAATCATAATTTATAGCTTCTGGTGGAACTAAAATTTTTATCTGACCAGGGAAATGCACCTAACTGCATGTTCTGATTTGGTTAGTAAAATTATTAGAGAGATACCTCTGCCCAAATTAAGGTACTAATCAGACTATATGCCAAACTCAATAGTACGGGTTTTTATTTAACAGTAAATGTAAGGTGGAGAAATAGAAATAGGTAAAAGAGAGGGACAGGAGAGAAAGAGAGTGACAGAGAGACAGATAAAGTAGAAAAATATCACCACTCCATGGATTCCGATGGCGTCCTGTTTGTCCTCTTCTTCTGATCTTCTCAGTGGTGATGGTTTCAGTCTTGTCAAAGTGATGGTTGCATTCTGGATCCTTTGAGTAAGCCCATCAAAACACAGAGTCCATGTGGGTTTTATTATGCTTAAACTAGGTGGAAGGCCCCAGTACCTCCCCTGGGGCAGGGAGTTTTATACTTGATATATTACTGGATCACAGGACATTTCATGAGACTTTGACACCTTCTAAGATATTACAGCTGCCTGTTACATCAGCCCAGTCGGGTCAATTACTGCCCATTATGGCCCCTCAGCAGGGATGAATCACTTCAGGCTACATGTGAATGTGCTGGTACTTCCCCAGAGAAGACGAGTTATCACAGCTGACTCATTTGTGTAAGGACAAAGAAATACTACCCCACCTCGAAGGATTTGCCTGTTTCCTTATCTAGTTCAACAGCTAGTTTATAGCCTGATCGAGCCATTAGCATTCCAGCCTCTCACACTTGTGGATGCATTCTTCTCCTGGGATAATTGGACAGTAGTACCACCTTTATCTCATTTCAATTTCCCTCACAGTCTAAATTAGTAGGCATATTCAGGGAGAGGTGGGCTTCTGTGAGAAGTTGCATCTTTGCACAGTTTGCTACAGTGGACAAAAGTCTTTCAGTGATTTTAACAATGCTTAAGCCATAAACCATTTCAGTCTCTCACACTGCACTATCTTGAGTATGGCTGTTGCTGGGACTGCAAGACATGCACTATTTTTTTGTCATAAACAGTGATTTTACTATTATAAAATAGTGCAACAGATTTTCTTTCAAAGGTAGTTGCCATTACGGCAAAACCTCATGAGCCAGTCTTTACAGTTGGAGGGAATACATATATTTTACATAATGCGAAACAGTAAAGGAAATACTTAGCAATGCCAGGGAGGGAAGATTTGTGCTTTATGTGTATTTCTATGTTTAGTCAGACTTATTTGTTCTGCTCTGTATCAATTCTGTGGTGGATATCTGGTGTAAAATGATTTGTAGAAACTTAAACTCTATTTGTGCGAATACTGCTGTCCCAATCTGATCCTTGGAGATAATGCAGAAATGATACAATAGCTCTTATCAAATATCACTCGGAGAGAGCAAATCTCAAGATCCCAAGACAGAAGTGATCATAAATATTTTATAAGATAGATGTCTAATGGACAGATCATATTTGCAGTGAACAAGAGGCCTTTATTTTTCTCTTTTTTTTTTTTATTCGTATTTTTTCTTCTTTTTTTTTTTTTATAGTCCAGTGTAGGTAATGAAGGATCAGCATGACACACTTGGATTTGAAAATTTCTCTCACCAGCCAGATTGTACAAAATCTAAGATTTTTTAGGATAAGTCTGTCCTTGTTGTCTTAACTATTTAAATACAATGACAAAGATGCTTGTTTGCAATTTTCAAAACCTTATGTCTTTATAAAGCACCTAGCCCAGTTCTAGGGTTTTAAGAACAGTAAGAGGAAACAAAAAACCAGAAAGGATGATTTGAAACTGACAAAAAAATCTCACCTCTCCTTCCCTCTGTGAAAAATATTATTGTTACTGCCAAAGAAAATGAAGGTTTCCTAAAGGAGAGACTATAGCATGAGAAACTGCACCTTGCTTACATGGTTTATAGAGTTCTTCAGGTCATTAGCAAGTGTTTATGGGTTCAGAAATTATGCATTAATTCTTATTTCTCAGTTTTCTCATTTATGGTATAAAAATGTGTGGACATAATAAGGCTATTGCCATTTGAGTAGTGTATTTTTTGGATATTTTGCTGGATAACTAATAAAGATATTTCAGCAATTTTAGCATTTCCATTTCTAGTTTTAGATTTATGTGACACAAATATGAGTTCTACTAAAACACACCAAGTAATAACAACTATTTGTAATAGCATTCATTCTGTATAAGAAGTGGGGAAGAGATAGCTGGGATTGGCATATGGTTTAACAGATGCATTGGATACTGTTGTTTGTCCAGTGTATGGTACTGTAGCAGATAAGCTGAATAACACTGGGAACTATTAAAGGGATTTTGCTTTGAGCATTGTTGCATTTGCACTGCATTGAACAATTTGTAATTCTTTGCCCTGCAGACTGGACTGTAGTTCACACAGGTATTTGGTTTCTGTCTGAAAGAAATTTCCACACTAACAGTTTGTATGCAAACATTCTTATTTGAGAAAATCAGCTCAAAATTTTGGGGCTATTCCCCTTTTGTGACTTAACATATAGTCCTTGAGAATTCCTAGTTTTCTGAGGATGTTTAAAGTTTTGTTGCATTTTATTTCTTTCATTCTGAAATAGATGGCTCAAAAATACAACCTAAATAAAAGATAAAAATATTAATTTTAGCGCAGCTTTACTTTTCCTTTTTAACATGCAGCTAACATTACCTGTCCTAGAGCAAAGATAATAAATACAGGAAAAGATAAAATATTCCATGCTCAATGAAGCATGTGACTAGGCCATAAATGTTATTTCATATTATACAGCATGAGATACATTCGTAGAATTACAAAGTAGACTAAAAAAGCTTTTACCGTGAAAGAAAATTAATTTTAAAAAAATATTTGTAAACATCCTGATTAATAAAAGAAAACTCTAGAACTTAACTAGACTAGTTCACTTTGCTTATTTTGTTGAACAGAAGGTGCTACTTTCTATTCTCTGGAGGAAGTCAGCTGCTGAAAGAGAAGACAACATTGAAATTCTTCAGCAACATTTTTTGTTAAACTTCATTAAAGTGGATGAAATGGGATCAATTTCAGAAGAGTGATGGGGCAGTAATGAAGAGAGGCCCAATGCTACTGAGAGCAGCAGACAGTTGATGTTTTTATTCTGAGACCTGTTCCAGGGGAACATCCTTACTCCTCAGATGCTGTTCTCTGTAATTATCACCTTCACTGCTAAGGACAAACTGCACATCATTTAATCACTCCATCGGCAAGGTCCTTGCCTGTGACATCCAAAAGCAGACAAGAAGGTGTAACTGAAAGAGAAAAGAACAAAGGAGAATTTTTTATTGTATACCAGAGAATCAAAGCTTTTGCATTTGCTCTAAGACAGCATATGATAAACAAACATAATGGATAAGGCAGCATTACTCAACCTTTTTCATGAAAGGTGATTTTAAAATACTGATTACATTCAACATTGAGACTTTTCAGTTTCTCAGATAAGATTACAGAAGTTTATATTCTATTAAGCCATCAGATAATGTAATCCATTCAACTGTTGTTGTGGTCAGCAAGTCACAGTAGAATACTATGGCTAATGATCTGAATCAGGTGATAAAAAACTAGGCTGACTCTGTGTTCATGCTTCTGATCTTAATCATAATTCCCTTACCAGCCTTTTCTTTGTCTGCTTAATTGCATTCTATTTGAGATCAGGAAATTTTACAATACTATTTCCTAGGGTATCTTGAACTTGAGGCCTTTCTGGAAGTTATTTCTCCCCTATATGAGTATATTTACTGTTTCTAAAGTATTGTCAAGTTGAATGGTTAAACCACAGTATGCAGCACTGTATTTCTCTAACATGATCCAGCAGTTGGGAATAGAAATATCAATATCAGTCTTGTAATAAGCTATGCTGTGTGGTTATTCTCTCAGACTCATAAACACCTCCTGAAACACTTCCTGCACAAATATTATTCAAATACTTCCTCTCTGGTATCATTTATGTAAACTGTAGCAAGATTATTCAGAATGGGATTATCAAAATTCCTGACGCTAAAAGTAGCATGCTATAATTTTAGTATAGCTGAATGCAGTATCTATCCTTAGTCTTCTACTCTTGACTAGCACTCTCCAGAACAGGACTGACACAGCTTCTCTAAATCAATTCTACCATCCTGGATGCAGTAACTTATTCCACCAAGGAAGGTGCATGCCTTGTTATAACAAACCTCACTGAGGAACCAATGATCCTCACTCCAAAGACCACCCAACTCCCATAATTTCCTCCAAAGTAACATTTTGTGCTAAGTAACTCACTCCTGTTCAGATGAACAGAAAGAACTCCTATATCCACATACCTTATTTTAATGTATAACATGATTCATAACTGTGTTTAATCCTGGGCTCTCCAGTACAAGACAGGAACTCATCGAAGTGAGACATAAGAAAACACCTTTTATAATGTGAAGGTTGCCAACCACCAACACAGGTTGCCCAGAGAGGTTGTGGAGTCTCCATCTGTGAAAGTGTTTAAGACCTGACTTAACACAGTTCTAGACAACGTACTCTAGTTTGCGCTTCTGGCTTAAGCAGGAGTTTGGACTAGATAATTTTCAGAGGTGCCTTCTAACCTCAGCTACTGCATGAATGTGTAATATCGAACTTCTTCCATGTTGCAGAATGCAATATTAACCTCCATACAGTCTGAAGAAAATCTGTACAACTTTCAATTAATTAATTGCATCTAAGTCACTGCCATGAAGAATTCTTCCTCCATATACCACATTACCAAAGTGTAGCTGTTTAGTCAGTTCAGGGCAAATCGACCCATGGAGATCATTCCTGACTTCATCAATGTCTTTCCACCCAGGGAGGTAAAAGGTCGTAATGTAAATTGTCTCAGAGTATTATAAAGTGCAGACTAAATTTAGTGAAAATGATGTAGTTACTTCACAACCGTGCTGTGTATGAATAAGTAACTTAAAAACCAGAAGCATTCTATGATTTTTTTTCTGAAAAGCCTGGACCATTTAGTGAAATTCAGTATTGTTTTTTTAACTTAAACTTTATTTCCAGTGGAAAAACTTCTACTAGTAGAAACCTCATAATCGTTTCCAATTCCCTTTTGAAATCAACAGATTTTGTAATCCGAGTTGGTGTTTTATTTTCTTGGAATCTAGATTTAAGGCAAATTCTTCTTCTTGAAAACCTAATTTCTTATATGATCACTTTTTGTATAAAGAAAGACAGTATGTCATGTTCCTATTCTTATCCTAGTAAAATTAAAAAAGACGCATTATCATATTCAATTCTGTTACACAAATTTTTTATGTTTGTGAAAACAATCAAACCCAATAAACTCAAAATATTTCACAGAAAGAATTCAAATCTACAAGCAGGAAATCAGACCTATTGGCCTGGCTAGGTTTAGCATATAAGAGATTTCCAAAAGGCAATTAAAGTGTGTATTTATTGCAAGTAAAATGAGTCTGAAGTGGTTTTTCGTTTTGGTTTGGTTTTGTTTGTTTATTTGTTTGTTTTTTCATAATGTACTGTGTATTAAGATAAAGCTTTTCGAAAGTGACAAGTTCATTTGCAGAAATAACTGAGCATCTGCTCTCTGAAATTAGATTTTTAAATGGTGCAAAACTGATCTAACAAACTTCACAAAAGCTTTTTCAGGTCAAGGGCCAGAAGGTTACCCTTCATATGTGGTGATTTTCAGAAACAATTAACTTTGACTTGCAAGTGTTATTCAACTTCTATAAATCTTAATATTTCAGAGATAATTTTTTTCCCCTCATTTTATTCAAAGATGAAAATAAGAATACCTAGTAAACTTGTAAGGATACAATGATTATGGAACAGCATGATTATGGTAGACACATTCAAATTAAAGGTCACCACCAAAACAACAGTCATCTTGAATTCTATCCAACAGAGCAGAAAATATGTGTCAGAGTGCCTAGAAAGCCTATTGGGGCTAAATCACATTCAGACAGTTGGATCAGATGGTTGTTTATTTAAGGTAGATAATGCATATGCATTAGGCAAGTGGGATAGCTGATCTTTTTCCGAAGGAATGCATGTGATTTTCCTACTGAATATCATAGCAGTAAAGAAATAAAATCTGATTTTTTTTTTTACTATATATATATGTTTCAAATGCACTTCTTTCATTTATGCCTGCCTGAAATATCGTAATTCATGGTTTATTGGACCTTCCCTCTCCTTCCTTCTCACAGCTGTTAGGATACTATTCACTCAGCATTCAATTTATGAGTTTAAATCCTGACCCTGAAAGGTTTTTTTGTTTGCTTGTTTGCTTCTGAATCTCTATATTCAGGAAAAAAATCTCACTGAATTAGGTCAATTTAATTTTGTATAGGACTACCTGACCAGAACGGATGATCAAGTCCTTTTCTCTAATATTACTACAGGTTATTTGTACCAGAAAAAGTAAGAGAATATTTTATTTACACACCAGAAATCTTTCAGAACCTTGTAGCAAATCCAAACCCCATAAGAACATTCCAATACGTCACTAGGTAGCAATAATACACAATAGGAAGAGAGCAGGATATACTAAGGGTACTGCCAATGTTCAGTTTTACCAAAGAGTCAATTAAGATTATTCAAGTAGCTGGTCAGACTGGAGATAATGACTGAAAAACTTCCCCCCATTCCACCTAAAGGATAGAGGCCAGGAAGGAGTCAGTCACACTTAAATAAAAACTATAATCCTGAAAGTGAAATGTTGCATGGAAAGTCACATGCTCATGAAGAAATTCTGCTTGTGATAGGTCACTTACCAGGACATAAAATTGATTGAGAAAAATGTTTTCAATGCTCATTAAAATCTCTTACAGCCAGAATCAAAACCGAAACACTGAAAACAATCAACAGACCAGCTGAGGAGAAGCAGAATATAACTTGAAATGTGAAACTTGGTGAGAACTTTTCACCCATAAACAAATATCAAAGGCAAAATTTTTCACACCATGGAGTTCTTTTCAACTTATTTGCCCAAACTACACCAAGAAAAGTGGTAGTTTAGTGAATAAACATCCAGATTTTTAAAAACAAATATAATAATAATTTGTTAATAATTATTATAATTTTAGTTATTTTAATATTTAGCAATACTCTAGATGTTATTGATGAATTACAGACACATAGAATGATAAAATTGCTGTCTCAAAGAGTTTCTGAACTTCAGTTGACCCTTTTCACGTTCTCTAAAACTTAATAAACAAGCAGAAAAAGTGGACTAGGTGTTATGGTTTGTTAATAAACTGCGTAAAAGGTATTTACTGTAAAGGGCAGATGCTGGTGTTCACAGTGGTTCTCTAACAAATTTCAAATTTCAAATCAAGGCAATGCATTCAAATTCAAAGTTGTAGAACACCTATCAAAGTACAAATTTTTGTGTTGCATCACTTGCATCAGCAATGTTTTTGCTAACGTTACACACACAGTGCCCAGACACTCACAACTATTAGGAGGTTCACATAATCATAAAATCATTTAGGTTGGAAAAGACCCTTAAGATAATTGAGTCCAACTGTTAAACTAATACTGCCGAAGTTGTTGCACAGGTGCACTTAAAGTTACAGAAAAAGATATTTTCGTCAAGTATGTGGTGAGAAAGCAGATGATTAAAAATTATGTTCATTCTCACAGTGTGTTTGAACAAGTGTCAGAGATAAAGTACGTCAGTGGCACAATAGGAGAAATTCTATGGGAGAGGAACATGAGGCAACTTGTTAAAATTTCCACCAAAAATTATGCTCTAGATTCTCACTTTTGCTTTTCTATCCTTTTGAGGTCTTGCTGATAAGGAATGTTGACTCCTACCTTGTGTTAAATGTTCTTTCTTAGTCCATGTGCCCTGAGAAACAACCTGGATTACCTGTATTGTTCCCTCTTTATCTGGGGAAGTATAAATAAAGGTGCACTTCTTACAAGAGATTTTTTCTGTTAGTCAGACTGTATGAATAAATATGCTGCTTATTTCTCTTGGATCAGGAAATGTTGATAAAAAGTAAACATTTGTACCAGGAGCACAAATATTTGTTTTCTTCTACTTTTTGTTCTCCATATCTTTGTCTGAAAATGCTGGAGAGATTTTAATTGTTTTCAGGAACCTTTTACTCCCAAGATTACATTTGGCTCACTTACCTTTTCTGTTTGTCTGAGATATATCATGAAGTACCAGTTATTGCATACACAAACAGAACAGAGAGGTGGTAACCCCTCAAAGACAGAATAAGTACAAATCTGCAGGTGAACTATATCCATAAACTAACACCAGTTTTCGGATGTGAAATGATGTGTTTTCGGATGTGAAATGATATTATTAGTTCTCTGCAGCCTAAGTGACTGGAAAAATGCGCATCTACAAGGAGGTATCGTGTGCTTGTGATAATGGACTTCATAGTTCAATGTTAGTAAAACTAATTACTGATTATAACTAGCAAACTTACAACTAGAAGTTTTATATATATGATTTATTACAAGTAACTTCTCTCTCTGCTGTACCACCATGAAATATAGTCCTTTTCCTCTGATTATCCTTCTCTTTAGGCATGAGTTGTCTAGACTTGTGAGGAGGGAGGGTGGACATTAACGGTTTTTATTCAGGCATCCAGTGATGCAACACAGAAGAGGAAATTATTAATTTGTGGCTGAATGCACTGGTAGCAGTGCACCCAAATGCACAAAATTGTCTTTATTTTTCAGTTTTTCCAGAGGAGCAGAATGCAGGATCTGTAGCATACATATTAACAGCACCAATTATCCACGTGACTGCTGCTCTTCTTGAGCCCTGTATATTTCAAGGGATACATTTTCTATCTTTATGCTTTGATCTTAGAGTGTGAAATTCAATAAAATAAACCAGAGAAGTATCACTGATATCATGGGCTTTTTAACTTCCTCCCATTGGGTACATTAGGCTAATTAATTCCTGTGGTATAACCAAATATATTCTGCAAGTGATTCCTGGAAACGTGGGCAGAAGAAGGTTTCAAGGTTTTTGTTGTTCATCATTCATATATTTCCCAGTTATTTCCGTTAATTCTCTTCACAAGAAGCAATAATTGCTGCTCAAATATCTATCTGCTCTTATTTCTTTTCCCCACAGCTGCTGGTTATCTGAGTTGAATTGACAATAACTTTGTAGCTGATGATTTTTCTTCTCTCGACTAGAAGTGCAAGGACATTATATTTCATCATTTTTTTACCTGTCCATATCGACAAAAAGTAATGGAGATTTTGGTTTTAAAATATCAATATTTTTATTAAAGAAAAGCATGCCCAAAGGTGTTTTGGGTTGAAGGAAATTAGTTGTCTCCTTGGGAGGATCTTAAGTTTAGGATTAAATGGCACAATACTGGATTGTATTTGCACTCATCTTCAATGGTTATAGCCAGCATGATATCAGACAATTTGATGTGCACTGTTTTTTGAACAGGGGATTTCGTAAATGTTCACCCAGACTGCAGGAGTCTATGTAGAGCGAGGATTTGTTCCTCTTTTTAGCTCAAATTTGGGATGACCATGAAGAGAATGTCTTTGAACATTGGTCTTCCAGATGACTATAACAGTAAAGAAAGTCCAGATGAGGTACCATCAGTTTTGTTATCAATAATATCTGGGAAACAAAGACTGCAGAAATAATTTGATTTTTTTTTTAAATTAATTATTTTGCATTTCTCTGGAGTTTTTCAGTTTGGGTCCATGATTGTCATGAAAGAGAGATTTAAGTCACTCAAAGAATCACTGTCAGAGTTTTGAGCAAAAGTGGTTTCAATAAGAATTTTTAAAGTGCCATTCAACAAAATGTGATGACAAGGTTCACTCTATTACTTACTACTTAGAAGAAACATACAAAGGAAAATTGAGTTAGGCCAAAGACAGATGTACACAGACAGTAGACTCAAAAGCGTAAGGGAGACCTTCCCACTGAGTCACAAGGTACAGAGTAGATATTCCTGCTTTCTAAAATCCTGATGAAGCTGTTATATTTTATGGAATAAAGTGATTGGCTTATGGTCAAATTGCATACGGTGGGAAAGATATACATTTGACTCCTTGCTCCCTTCTTTGGTCCTTGATAAATGGCCCTTGGAAAAACCACTTGCTATTTATGTGTTAATCACATGATCAATGTTCCAAGCTAATATGCATCAATGCTCACAGTGTCACTCTGTTTTTTTGGGGTTTCCTAGAGGAGTTCTTGGCCCGACTGCAGCCTAGGCCTTTATCTCCTTATAACTATACCAAACTATGATTAGTTTGCTCAAGGGATCGAGTGCTACATCACAATTACTTACTTCTAAATTTTTGAAGTGGTTATGTGAAACATTTTGTTCTGGGTATATTTTTAAAATCAAACACTACACATTCATATTCTTAATCTCAAAACCTGCCTCTTTCTATATTTATTATCCAGATGTAACCAATTACCAATTTGTTATAAACACATCTGTTTATTTAACTGCAGTATAAAACAGTAGACATGTATCTAAATCATCAAACATGTATCTTAATTGGTATCAAATTACTATAAATTAAAAAGCCATGCCTATTTAAGAGCAATCAAGTTCTTATTTAAGATGTTTAATTTAATATGTCCTCAAAAATTGTTTCCTAGGAAAATCCTACTGAGAATTACTATCATATTATCATTATTATCCTTAGGCAGTAGTTAAAATTTCATTATAGGAATACAAAATATCGAAGAATTTTTACATGATGCTCCACAATGTAACACATATTCTAGTCTAATCAATTAGATATTTGATTTTTAATACTGATCATTGTATCAAGTAGATAAAGAAGATTGGAGAACTCATTTTAAACTGATGTTCTGGCATATGCAAATAATTTCTTCCTTATTTCCATTTTAATTGGAGGAAAATAAAAGCTGCAGTTCATCAAGAAATTTTCATGCACCATTACTTAGTTTCAGTTTTAGACACATGGGCACTTTTGATTCATTTGTACACTAGCAAAGGAGAGATATTGCTTTGGTTTCTAACTGCCCCTCATTTCTGTAAACACTTCAAATAATGTTCTCAATTTACTATTCCTATTATTTTCACTACCCGCAATGAAATTATGTTATATCAAATCTGTTTGGTCTCTTATGTTAAGAATGTATCTGAATGGATCTAATTACTTATGCACTTCTGTTGCCTCCAAGCAGACTTAGAGAGTCTTCTAGGATAGAGTAATATTTTTCAGATGAGTGCTTCTAAGGAGTTCTTTCAACAGGGGCACTTTCTTTTTCAACTATCTCACTTAAGTGCAAATAAAAAGCTCTCTCTGAGAAATGAGTTTCGATTATAAGAATATGACTGTGATGACAACTAAAAAAAAAATTATTGTAACCATTAATTTACTAGAATCTCTCATCTGCTCGTAGCAGATAATATTTGGCTCAAATTTCTCTGCTTGCAAAATTTTAACAGTAGTAATACCTCCAAACTGATAATGTATCTACTGTAGCAGCAAACAAGTGCTTCTGCTCTCCGGCTCTAAACATTTGCATAATTTCTCTCATTTGGGTTTGGTCAGACAGCTGCAATAGGAATAATGCCAGTGGTTCAATTCTCATTCTTATAGTTAGGAGTAAGTTAGAGACCTGGTGACTTGAATCCCTTGGCCATGCCATATATCTCTGATCAGGTTACTGTGGGAGAGTACCCAGATTATCTCAGGCTGAAAAGAACTTAAAAGCCTAGTTTCAATCCTAGGTTGTCATACAAAGTTGCATATTGTTACCACTGCATCATTGGTTAAAATCTGATAACTTTTCCTTTTCTCATATAAATGGATTATACATAATTTAGGCATGGCTTCCAGAATTTAAGCTCTGACACTTTTACATAACAAAGCACCTTTTAGAGCCCAGAATCACAGGTTTACAGTTTGGAGAAAAGTACCATTTCTGAAGCAGATTTGCGTTTGAAATTTTGGAATAATTGCTGTCCAAATTTTCATGGTTTTTATCTTGTTTTTGCTTTCCCTCCTCAATAACACCATATGAAACCAAGGCACTTGTCAACACTATGTTCTGCCATAGGGAGGAAAATCCTAAAACAAGAGTGCAAAATGCAAAGCCTGGACACTTAAAACTTCCCTTCTGCATAATCCAGAAAAAAAAAGTGAGAAAAAAATCTTCAAGGTTGTCATTTTTCTAAAAAAGTTTATACAGATGTATCTCTATATGTGTGAATATTTATGGCATACATATATATGTACACACACGCACAACTACAAAAGCAAACCTGAAAAGTCACACTTTCATTTTCATAGATTTACTATATTGTCATTTGATTTAGCATTTGAATGGTCCCAGTATTGTACTTCTTTCTTGCACACTTCTTTCCCTTTGTGAAGTGTAGTGAATCTGTTCATGACATTTAAGATAGATGAAACCTCTCTGAAAGATGTTCATATTACCTGGCCTTGTGAGTGTCTGATTACTTTGCTATTGGACATCAATACATTTCTTTCAACTTTGCTGACATCTCATTAATCGTGAGTAAATTCATGCCAGGTCCTTGCAAGAATTGTAATTGATGCCCAGTGGCATCCAACCAGGCTCTTAAATTGTTCATCAATAAAATAACATGTAAATTCTGTCCTTGAGGAATAATGAATCTACTTTATTTGAATCCCCAAAGAGTATCTCAACATCCATTTTTGAAATCTCCATTTCTAGGTTACTAGAAGATACTCTTAATGGTGAAGAAGAAAGCATAGGAAAAAAAAAGGGCAGATGGAAAGCTGAATAATGAGAGCCAAATATGAGCACAGTACTATACTGTAACATAACTATAACACATGATTCTCTGACCTGGAATTAACTTCAAGGAGCAAATCTCTTGAACTTCATCTTTAAGAGAGTCCAGTGCTGAAAAGAGAAGGGAAGGGAAAGGAAGGACTCCATTTTGCTACATTTACTGTTGCATTGCTATCCACATTACTTATTTACTTTTCTACTCATATCACATTATATACACCCTGCTCGATTCTTGATTGCAGTTTAAAAATCTACAATACAGAGAAAAAACTTTGGAATTCACACAGTATCTTATTTTTCATATTTTTTGTTTTAGCAAAATTTATATCTTTTAGAGCTGTACGGAAATATTCATACAAAAAATCCAATTATAATTTATAAGACATAATTGTAATAGTTTACAATATACCTGATTTAAATATGAACAAGTTAATTGTATTTCGAGAAATCATAATATAAATGTAATTTAATTTCTGTATGCTTATTTCTAAAAAATGAAAAATACATACCATAATATGAATTATTATATGTTAAGAGCAAGACAAATGCTACTAAAGAAAAGTAGATATAAAGTTATATAATTTGGGTGTTTTGAAAACTAGACTTTTGAGAAATAATTTAATTACTCTCTAATAAAATATTGATTATATTGACTTAAATAGTAATAAATATAATATTTTAATTATAATTATTTTCCTTATTGAAATTTATATGATTGTGAGTATCTTTATTTACTAAAGAATTTACAAAGTGCAGATTACAAACTATGTAGTCTTTGATCTGGGCAGCTATGATTTTAAAGATTTTGCATTAACATCTCCTTTGCATTAATGTTTTTCTGCTGAGACAGCCAAGAGCTGTAAGATATTTTTATCTTACGTTTCACAACAACAGTGTTCATGGGATTCCTTTTTAAAGAACTGTACTTTACCTGTCTAGGAAGAAATGTGCAGACACTGTGACCAGATACATTTTTCTTTTCATTTTCTTACTGTTGAGTCCTCATGAGAGAGGAATATCAATTTGAGGGTTAGTGTCTCAAATGACAGTACTCTGTGTCCTTACATGAACAAAACATTTACGGAAAAATATAAATCAAATACGAACTTTGGAATTGATGGACCAGATTTCTGCTGATTTCATGTCAGTGAGCAGCAAGTCATCTTTTTGTGCACATGTGTGTGTGTTTGTGTACATGTGTGTATGTATAATTACAGTATTGTACTACCAATTTCTTATGAGCTCCAGTTCACCATTTAGTCATTGAAATGCCTAATGTAATTTGATGAAACTTTCCCATAGTAGGTAACGGAGGACATTAAATTAACCTGTAATTCCAGGGTCCAAATTTAGCAAGTATATGAACACTTCCATCAATATGCCTGTAATATTTAGCAGCAAAATCTAGAGCTGATTAACTTAGATTGTATATCCCTTTTGTTTTTTATGTAATCACTTAAACCAAATATATTTTACAGAGGAATATATGAATAAAAAGAAAGAAACAGACACAGCCTTCAAAAGAAGAGAATCCCCCTAAAACCACATCAGAAAAGAAACCCCCAAAACAAATCCAAATGACAAAACAATGGAAGACATTCCAAGTGGTGTATAACTTAGTGAATCACAGAATCATAGAATCGACTGGGTTGGAAAAGACCTCTGAGATCATCAAGTCCAACACTTTGATCCAATGCCACTATTGTTGCAAGACCATGGCACTAAGTGCCACATCCAGTCTCATCTTA
The DNA here is from genome assembly GCF_025592945.1 of Manacus candei. Lineage (NCBI taxonomy): Eukaryota > Metazoa > Chordata > Aves > Passeriformes > Pipridae > Manacus > Manacus candei. Next base: position 8,482,150 of record NW_026138091.1, on the reverse strand, counting down.
AAAACCTCCAGGGACAGTGACTCCACCACCTCCCTGGGCAGCCCATTCCAATGCCTGATGACTCCCTCTGTAAAAAATCTTTTCCTAATATTCAACCTTAACCTCCCCTGACAGACCTTAAAACCATCCCCTCTTGTGCTACTGCTGGTTGCCTGGGAGAAGACGCCGACCCCCACCTGGCTACAACCTCCTTTCAGGTAGTTGTAGAGAATGAGGAGGTTTCCCCTGAGCCTTCTCTTCTCCAGGCTAAACCCCAGCTCCCTCAGTCACTCCTCAGAGGACTTGTGCTTGAGTCCTTTCACCAGCCTTGTTGCTCTTCTCTGGACCTGCTCCAGCACCTTAATATCCTTCCTGAGCTGAGGGGCCCAGAACTGGACACAGTACTCCAGGTGTGGCCTCACCAGTGCTGAGTACAGGGGAAGAATCACTTCCCTGGACCTGCTGGCCACACTGTTCCTGATCCAGGCCAGGATGCCATTGGCCTTCTTGGGCCACCTGGGCACACTGCTGGCTCATGTTCAGCTTCCTGTGTATCCAAACTCCCAGGTCCCTTTCTGTCTGGCTGCTCTCCAGCCACTCTGTCCCCAGCCTGTAGCGCTGCAGGGGGTTGTTGTGGCCAAAGTGCAGAACCCAGCACCCGGCCTTGTTGAACCTCATCCCGTTGCAATCAGACCATCTCTCCAGCTTCTCCAAGTCCCTCTGAAGAGCCCTCTTGCCTTCCAGCAGATCAACTCCTCCCCACTTACAATTTCTGTTGCTGGTTGCTGTTGCTTCTTGGTTCACTAAATGCAATTCTGATACAAATGAAGGAAAGGAGAATCTTTGATACTTATCTTAAAATTTATGTTTTGCTTCAGTCAAAACCATGGTCTTGGATTCTGAATGAACTGTTTTTTTCTATTCATGCAAAATTAATTATTAGGCTTTTTAGGAATTTGTGGAATTTAAGAGTTTCCACAGCATCTAAAATGACTGAAAAATTCTCCCCTTTGTAAATGACAAACATTTATACAGTTATTGCTGTTCATATCCTCATGTTCCCTTCAAACACAGACAATGTAGAACAACTCAGAGAATCAGTACAAGTGGGGAAATGATTGACAGGGCAGCAGTCTTGCTGGAAAGGACCTAGAGATTACAGCAAATGCAGTTTGAATTTGTATTCAGCAATACACTTTCATGGCAAACAAGTTAAACCTCACACTGAGCTACAATAGAAGCAGCATGACTGGCAGATTCAGTGAAGTTATCATGTCTCTCTACTCTGATCTAGTAAGGCTGCACATTGAATTTTGAGTTTTGCATCCCCAGAGGTCTGTGGTAAAGTTGAGAGAAGGCTGACATTCTGGTTGGGGTACATGATCTATGAGGAGTAGTTGAAGTATCTGAGTTTGATTAGTCTGGCAATGCAGTGTCTAGACATGTTTAAATAGCAGCCTATGACTACCTGAAGGCTATTTCAGGGCTGGGGCAGACAGACTCTTCTCCGTTGTGCTCAACAATACAACAAGGGGCAAGAGTCACATAGCATCGCAGGATGTTTAGACTGGACAGAAAGAAAATAATCTGCACCTCACAGAATGGATCAGGTTGGAAGTGACCACAGTGGGTCCTCTGGTTCAACCTCCCTGCTCAGGCAGGGTCATCCTGGAGCACATGGCACAGGATTGTGTCCAGATGATTCTTAAGTATCTCCAGTGAGGGAGACTCCACAACCTCTCTGGGCAATCTGTTCTAGTGCGTGGTCACTCGCACTGGAAAGAAAGCAAGGAATTTCAGGATTCAAAAGGAAAACATAACAGTCTGTCTCACTTTTGGTTTTTTTAAATCAAATTCAGCACCAATCTCCCTCGAGAGCTGGACTTGGCTGCTGCTGAGGTGCAAGCAGCTCCGCCACCCCCTTCCCCAGTGACGCTTGGCCATGGACACGATTTGTCCCATTGTCATGGCAGCTCCCAGCACTGGCAGTCCCGCCTAGGCCTGGTCCCAGCACCGCTGCTGCCCCTCCATGGGCCCAGTGACGCTGAGGAAACGGGCCGTGTTCCCCACGCCGGGCTGGGCAGACCAGTCCTGAGTGCCACCTCCTCCCTCCTGCCCTGCCGTCGTCTCTGGATCTCCATTCTTGGAGACTTTAACATTTAACCAGACAAAGCCATAGCTGACTGGTCTGGAACTGGAGACAGTTTAACATGGATCAGTGTGTGAATTACGTAGTCTTCAGAGGCACTTTCAGATCAACACTGTGATTTTACTGTGCAGAAAACACCCTTGGTGTCCCAGGAATCTCTTAGTCTGTTTCAGCCTCATTGATTATTTTAGATTCATTTACTACAGTCATAGAAAAATTCCACAAATCAGAGACCCTAAAGGATTTTTTTGTGGAATAGATCTTGTTCTGCCAAATAAATTCCACTGGAGAAGACATTGATTCTCTATACATGTAGCTACTACATTATTTAATATCTTCACTTTATCACTGACGTATTTCAAGTGTCCAGCCCTTTTAGTTAATTAGTCTCCTGTCAGACTGCCTCTTGCTGGTGACACAGATAGATAGGAGTTAAAAATGCCCCTGAATCAGATGTTAATAATTTTATGGCGAACAATTTCTAAAGATAATGTCCTTTATCCCACATACTACATAGTTCCTGGCCTCTTTCTTCAACCACCAAACTGTTGAAGTCCCCAAAACTTTTTGCTTCAATATAAGCTTTATATATTAAATTCTGACTAAAAAATATATATATCATAATATGTCAGGTAGGAATTGTTCGATATCCTAGAATTGCATGTCCCATTGGTTCCTCATCCCCAATTAAAAAAAAATAAAAATAAGAGGGAGAAATATTTTGGCATGTATATGACATCAGGAAGATTAAACAAAATTAATGACTTTATTTCTGCAAACTCTTGGATAGCCTGCCAAGAAAAAAGTAATTCTCATCCATATAAGGTGGCATCATCATTATCTTGCTCAGTTTTGGCTCATGATCAATAGAATAATTTTTAGACATAACTGGACTAATACTTCCACTTACTCTAGATGCTTTTCTACTTAGATTATTCCTGAAAATACCACTAATGGGCTTTTACAAAGATTTATGTCAAGATATAATCCTTTCTATGAAGAGCATTATTGCCTGTGCAAAAATGTTGCTCACCTCTAGCTAAGGCTGGAAAATTACAAACTTCATATAATCTTACATTTGGAAAATGCTCAAATTGTACCGCATTTAAAGCTACATTTTTCTCTTCTATATAATGTAACAGGAATCCCTGATAAATTCTTATGAACAATGTAAATGCTGAATTTACTTATATAGTACCTTACTACAGAAATCCCTCAGAAATTCTGTGATTGATGGCAAGTTGTTCACTGGGAATAAGTACACTGAGATTTGGTATTTTGAAAACTTCGTATTTTTATTAAGAAATCAACATTTAAATACTATTCCATAGTAATGAATGGCACAGTATTCCTCAACACTCTGGATCTGGGAGTTAGCACTGGGATGAATAACTAACAAGGGGTGGAGTGCCCCTATCATCTGACATGCAATGATAACCATGCATTATTCTCACTCATCTAACACATGAAGTTATAAATTTACATGTTTATAAAATTCAAAGAACACATAAGCTACGCATTGAGATTTGGATCTTGGTCACCCCAGCAAATGTGAATATTTCTTTCACTGTGGATTATTGATTAAGTGCCAGTGCCAGCATAGTCATTGAAAGCTCCTTTTTTGTCCCTGAAAAAAAAAAACTATTAACATTTTTAAAGTTATTGAACAGTCAATAAATTTAGATTAAAAGTAGTAAAACAGATCTCCTGTTTAGGTTGGGAAGGACAGAAGAATCTAGCAGAACTGTCTGAATCTGAGAAACATCACAGGGAGAGTTTCAAATGTAAAGTTGCATACATCATCACACCATGATCGCTTTGATGATAACAATATCTAGTATGAAAATCTTGGATCAAAGTGTACAAGCATCCTCACAGCTTTTAGCTGAAACAGGAAAAAACCTTCAGGAAATAATCAGTAGCAAACTTGAATAAATCTAAGTATTTTGTCTCATATTTTGTTGTTACATGAGCTATTCTCAATGTAATAACATGTGGAGAAATTATACCTGATTGCCTGAGATGGACTTCTGTAGTGCATTCTTACACTTCTTTGGCCACAGGCATCAGTGGGGTTTTGGTTGTGAAAAACTACTCCTATGCAAGTATTGTGTGTATTTGAGTGGAACATATCTGCATAGAAACATATATCAGATAAAAAAGAAAAAAAGGAAACTAAAAATATTCTTGTTTAACAGGTTTTTTACTGCTTTTATAAAAAAAAATTAAAGCTGAAATGTTCATATTTAAGAAATATTTTTTCTCTTATGCATAATTCCAGAGACAGTCAGTTCGAAATAGAAATTTTTATGCTTTCTTTTAAAAGGCAGTGGAGTCAAAATACACAGCTGAGACATATCATTGCACAGTTGCATTGTAGTGGCAGGGAGAGATCTTGTTGTGAAATAATAACTGTAGAAGAATTTTTTTGCTGTGGAAATTCATATCAATAAAGTTTCTCATAGTTCTACAGATCAATAACACCTTGGAAGCAGACATACTGCAATAGTAGACTAATGAGAAGCTAATTTTATCACATGAGGATCAAATTTTTCAGGAATAATTATAGATTTCTAGGATCATATATTCTTGAAGTTTACATATTGGGCTCCAAAGATCTATTGTTTGATTCAGGTTTTTGCAATAAATGAATGCTCTGCATGTAATATATTCAGTAGTTTTATTCATATCTATATAAATATAATGTAATACATTACACAAAAATAATGCATTCTTATGGTATCACATTATAGTATCACATATTGTGCCATATGCAGTATTATTTTGAAAATGCGCATTATAATCACAGAATCACACAGAGTCACAGAATAGTTAAGGTTGGAAGAGACCAGTGGAGCTCCCTAGTCCAACCTCCCTGCTCAAGCATGTTCCCCTAGATCACATTACCCAGGATAGTGTCCAGACAGCTTTTGAGCTTTTGGGTCATCTCTAGAGAAGGAGACTCCACAACCTCTCTGGGCAACTTGTTCCAGGGTACAGTCAACCTCACAGTAAAGAAGTTCTTCCTCATGCTCAGGTGGAACTTTCTGTGCATGAATTTCTTCCCCCTGCACCTTGTCCTATTGCTTGGCACCACTGAGAAGAGCCTGGCTTCATGCCCTTGTCACCTTCCTTTAGATACTTATATACATTCTGAAGGTCCCCTCTCAGTTGTCTCTTCTTGAAGCTGAACAGGCCCAGCTCCCTCAGCATTTCCTTTTAAGAGAAATGCTCCAGTCCCTAAATCATCTTCAAAGCCCTCTGCTGGACCCATGCCAGGAGCTCCATGTCTCCCTTGAACTGAGGAACCCAGAACTGAACACAGCACTCCAGATGTGGCCTCACTAGGACTGAGAAGACGGGTAGGATCACCTCCTTCTCCCTGCTGGCAACGCTCTTACTAATGCACCCTGGGATACCGCTGGCCTTTTTGGCCACAAGGGCACACTGCTGGCTCATGGACAGCTTGTTGTCCACCAGGACCCCCAGGTCCTTCTCCACAGAACTACTTTCCAGCAGGTAGCCCCCAGCCTGTCCTGGTGCATGGAGTTATTCTTCCCCAGGTGCAGGGCCCTGCATTTGACTTTGTTGAATTTCAGATGGTTCTCTGCCCATCTCTCCAACCTGTTGAAGTCCTTTTGAAGGGCTGCACAGCACTCTGGCACTGGATACTCCTCCCAGCTTTGTGTCATCAGCGAACTTGCTGAGGAGGCATCTGTCCCTTCATCCAAGCCGTTGATGAATAAATTAAACAATACTGGGACCAATACTGAAGCCTGAGGACACCACTAGTGACAGGTTTCCAATTAGACCCTGTGATACTCACTGATCACAACCCTCTGAGATTTGCCATTAAACCAATCCTCAATTCACCTCACCATCCACTCATCCAGCCTGCACTTCCTTAGCTTTCCTATAAGGATGTTATGGAAGAGAGCACTGAAAGCCTGGCTGAAGCCCAGGAGACAACACTCACTGCTCTTCCCTCATCCATCCATCCATCCAATTCTCCCATTTTAGAAGGCAATCTGGTTGGTTAAGCACCATTTCCCCTTCATGAATATCTGTATAATAATATCTATATATTTATTATATGTATATCTGGAAATGTATACATAAATTTATATGCATATGTAAGCACGTATATAATCTTTCCAAGAATGTTAGGTAGTGTTTTAGAAATAGATAATGTTACTACTTTTCAAGATGGTCCTTTAGTGGAAAGCAGAATATTATGTATTTGACACACAATAAAAGAATGTCAGAGCAAAGTAAGATGCAACAGTATGTAATTCTGCAGAAATAATAGTTGTGGTCATTATACTCATTAAATATCTCAAAGTCAGGAACATCTTAAATGCATGATAAAGTGAAGTGTTACATATGGTGATGGAAATAATACATTTAAATTACTTTCTACTTAAGGAATTTTAAGAACTAATAATAGAAAAAAATACAAAAATGACATTCAATAAGAACCCTGAAAATTTAAAATCGATTACCTTACATTTTTTCGTCTTATAAGCATGATTAGATAGCATGTTAACTCTTGCTGAAATAGGTGCCTGACTGGATTACTTTAAGAAATAAAAAAAAAACCAAAAAAAAGAATAATAAATTGCAGGATTCCATTCCATAGGGAAAAAATATCAAGAAATAATTCAGGACCTAAGAAGAAATTGCCTATACAGATATTGCTATCTGTAATGAATATGACATGACTTGCAAAATCAAGCAGAATATTAAAACTCAGCAAGGATACTTATAAAAAGCAACGCTCAGGACAAAATTGAATACAGTTAATGGATTATATTTGTTCATTTATTTGTTTATGTATTTATTTACTTTGCAACTGATCTTTTAACACAGCACCTCATAATAGTCTAGTTATATATTTCAATTTATTGTTTTTCTTTTTTTAAACTTCATCATATGTCTGTTAGATAGACCGGGACTCTATTCCGTATATACGTAGATGGATATTCATTATCAATTTTTATATCACTAACATATAAAGTATCAAAAAGATAGAATTCAATGGATCATCTAAATTATAAAAGCCACGCTTACATCCATCTCTGACATGCAAGAACTGAATTGTTTCCATCATATAAAAGAATAAAGTCTGTGAGTATCCATTACTAGATTTCAACTTTATTTTAAATGTTGTGATGCATTAGTCAGGTAGGTCAACACAGTAATATTTTGCATTGTACTAATGCATGAATATTTTAAGCCTTTCCCATTCATTATTAACTGAAATATTAAATTACCAAGAATCAATATGACAATCAAGTTTATACACTGTACTTCGATTATTAAGGAATAATAAAATATTTAGAGGTTCTTTATTGTGTTCAATCTGTAAAGTGATTGTTAGGAGATTGCATCATCAACTCCAGTTCTGCATTTTATATATAACATAAAGGTAAGTTTGAGAAGAACACTATTAGGGTCACAAATCTAATACAAGAAGCTCTGAAAATGCGGGATTAGGGCTGATAGAATTAAGATTGGTTTTAGTTCTCATATTCCTTATTGTATAATGAACTTTTTTCCTAGAGGTCTTGTACCTGATTCAATGAACTAAAAAGGACACGTTTCAGATAACGAACAGCTATTCTATATGTTCTTTTTCTCTTGTTCAGAGTAGGGTTGTGTATCTTATTTATCACATACCATACAAATCCTTTCCTCAAGAAAAAAACTATCAATTTTCTTACAGCCTTAGGGTTTTCAACACTGTACTATCTAAATTCTTCATAGACATTTATAAACTTATTTCAGCAATATAGCTATCAGTTCAAGTTACAGGGGATGTTTTTTCAGTATAAGAATATCTAGTTTCATCTCCGCACATATAAGATCATGTTGTTGGACCCTGTCTACCAAAACATATTTGGTTAATGTTAAGCTTGATAGCAACAATAGGTGTAAAGCAGTTCCGCTGTCCTATTAAGACAGAAGATACCTTACCCGGGTGTACTGAGTGTGTAGCCAGATAGCAGAGGGGCTATAGGGGTAACTTCTGTGAGAAGCTGCTAGAATCTTCCTCCATGGCTGGCAGAGCCAGTGCCAGCTGGCTCCAAGATCGTGCTGCTGGCCAAGGCTGGACCAATCAGAAATGGTGGCAACACCTCTGTGATAACATATTTAAGAAGGCAAAAAACAAAGTTGAGGCACAGATGTAATTGTGGCCAGAGTGGAGGATATGTGAGAGGAAAAACTCTGCACACACCAAGGTCAATGGAGAAGGAGGGGAGGAGGTGCTCCCGGTGCCAGAGCTGACGTTTCCTTGCAGCCCGTGGTGCAGACCATGGTGAGGCAGCTGTGTCCCTGCGGCCCATGGAGGACCACAGGAGAGCAGAAATCCACCTGCAGCCTGTGGAGGAGCCCCACGCCAGAGCAGGTGGCTACCCATGGGAGTCTGTGACCCCATGGGAGGTCCATGATGAGGAGCCCACTCTTGAGCAAGTTTCCTGGTAGGACTTGTGACTTTGTGGGGGACCTATGCTGGAGCAGGCTGTGCCTAAAAGACTGCTGTCTGTGAAAGAGTGACCCATGCTGCAACAGTCCATGGAGAACTGTCTTCTGTGGGAGAGACCCCACAGGGACTAGGGCAAGAACTCCTCTTTCTGAGCAACAGCAGAAACAACATGTGACAAACTGACTGTAGCCCCCATTCCTCATCTTCCAGCTCCACTAGGAAGGAGGAGGCAGAGCTGGGAAGGAGGGAAGGTTGGGGGGAATGTGTTTTTAAGATTCATTTACTTCTCATTATCCTGCTCTGATTTTGTTAATAATAAATTCAATTAATATCCACAATTGGAATCTGTTTTTCCCATGACAATATTTGGTGATTGATCTTCCCCTGTACTTATCTCAGCCTGTGAACTTTCATTATGTTTTCACTCCCCTGTCCAGTTGCAGGGGGGAGTGATAGAGTGGCTTTGGTGGGTGCCTGGCATCCAACCAGGATCAAACCCCTAAATCCAGCATGTCTTTCCAAATACTCGTGAAGTCACTGACAACATGACCTTTGCAGCTTTTAGTAGGATCTTTAAATTCCACATCAACGGTCCTGTGCTTTGGGCTAAATCCTTCAATGTGAATACATTTGCTTCACCATCTCTCCATCAATCGTTTTTATAAATGTTTCAGTTTGGCAGTGAATTAATGTTACATTTTGCATATTCTGTCTCAAAAGAATAAACTTGTTTGGCATGTGGAACATTATATGAATGAAAAATTAGAAAAGCTGAAAACAGTGTGAACTGAAAGACAACCTGAGACGGTTTCTAATCTGATGTATTCCTCAGAGCAAATGCTCCACCTATCTACTTGCCTGTACTGTTTTATTGCCGTGCAGCATATAAGATTAAGCAAGAACAAGTTGGCCTGGCATTGAATTTGCTTGATTAGAATATTAGTAAGTAGATATAGCATTTAGGAATGGATTAGATAGCAATTTAAATATAGGGAACAAAGGCAGTGTAAACTAGATTGATAAAAGACCATATAATTCTCTGGGCTTTTCTGATTTGATTTCTATTTAGAGGTCTGTAGGAAGAAACTGGTTTTACCTCATCAGACCATTAGGTATGACATAGCTAAAAAGTAGTACACTAGCTGAGGACATCTACCAGCCTTACGGAAGCACAACGTCTTTACATGTGATATGGTATCTATTTCTTCTCCTCTCCATTTCAAAAGATAAACCTCAGGAATTCTTCTGACAAAATTAATTTGTATATCTAGTATTTATCATTTCCAGAATCCTTCAGATTTATAGATTGTAATAAAGATTAAAAATTATATATTAAATTTGCTGGTTTAAAATGCTGATCTGGTTTGTCTGTAGAAATTATTTATAAACAAATTTGTCCCATTAAAAATGTAAACCCAAGATTTTATGATTTTCCAGGAAAAATAAAAAACCAGTTAAAAACTCCTTATTTTAAATCTTTATCCAAACCAAGTAGTAAGAATTGCAAAATTCTGGTTGGCTTGTCTAAGTGTATGCTTTAGGATCACTTTTAGAATACTGTGCATTCATGCTGTTTTCAGTAAAGGCAGAAAAAAAAAAAGGAAAAAAAAACACAAACCAAGTTCATGTTGCCATTCTGAAAAAAAGTGGAAAAAGTTTTAGTTGCATTATGCTAAGTTTGTGACTCAGAGAGAGAATGATGACAAATTTTGTAATTTTTTAGATAAATGGTGCATCTTTTTAGATTCTCAAGTACAAAAGTTAATGAGAAATTAGCTAAATTCTATTCCATTATAAATCTACAGTATGCAACAGTATGTTTACCAGATTGTGGTTTCTGGTATGGATACCAAATATTAAAAATAAAAACTAAAATAAACCAAAATTTATCATCTGCCATTGCCCAGAATATCCCACTACAGCCAGCAGTGGCATACAACAGATGTAAAAGATAATGCTGACATATGTTTCACCCTCTTGAGAGACTAATACAAAACTTAATTTGAATCACAAGGGCTTCATTTTTGAATATCTATAAGTTTCCTTATAGATACCATAAATTTAAATGTCCTTCACAGAATCAATGTGATTGGAAAAGACCTCTGAGATCATCGAGTCCAACCCATGACCCAACACCATCATGTCAACTAGACCAAGGCACTAAGCACCACATCCAGCATTCCTTAAATACCTCCAGGGACAGTGACTCCACCACCTCCCTGCGCAGCCCATTCCAATGTCTAATCACCCATTCTGTGAAGAAATTCCTCCTAAAGTCCCATCTAAACCTCCCCTGCACAGCTTGAGTCTATGTCCTCTCATCCTGTTGCTAGCTACCTAGGAGAAGATGCCGACCCCCACCTGGCTACAACCTCCTTCAGGCAGTTGTAGAGAGCAATAAGGTCTCCCTTGAGCCTCCTTTTCTCCAGGCTAAACAACCCCAGCTCCCTCAGCTGCTCCTAATAGGACTTGTGCTCTAGACCCTTCAATAACCTTATTGCCCTTCTCTGGATATACTTCAGCACCTCAATGTCCTTCTCAAACTAAGAGGCCTGGAACTGGACACAGCACTCAGGGTGTGACCTCACTAGTTTCAAGTACAGTGGGAAGAGTCATTTCCTAGTCCTTCTGGCCACACTATTTTTGATACAGTTCAGGATGCCATTGGCCTTCTTGGCCATCTGGGCACACTGCTGGCTCATGTTCAGCTGCTGTTGACCAGCAACCCCAGATCCTTTTCCACTGGGTAGCTTTCCAGCCAATCTGCCCTCAGCCTGTAGTGCTACACGTGGTTGTTGTGGCCAAAGGGTAGGACCTGGCAATTGACCTTGTTGAACCTTATACCATTGGTCTCAGTGCTTACACTATTTGTTAGTGCATATGTATATACATAGAAAAATACACTGTGTAAAGTTACATTGTTAAAGAATTTAATTTAAATTGCAATACACAGAAGTTATATGCGAATCAGGGTACAGCAAGAAATGAAGTCCAGTGTACTAGTATTCAATGTACAGTCATAGAATCATAACAATTGGAAAAGACCTTCAAGATCATCAAGTCCAACCTTTAACTGAATACCCCCATGCCAGTCATATTAGATTGAAGATTCTTTGTTCTGGAGACAAAATATTACTTCCTCAGAAGTGTTACAGAAATGACACCAAAATTGTTATAAAAGTAATTCCTTTTTACTTATTAATAGATAAGTGGCTTCATAGTCAAGACACAATGAGTTCAGTGCAAAATCTGACTTTCAAGTCACAGAAGTTTAGTGCTATACTAGGGTGTCACATTTTATTTTGAATTTCTTCCTGTTGCCTGTTCTCCTCACTGCCCACATTATGTGCACACAAGATTGTTCCTGGGATGTCTCTGGAGTATCTGAAAGTCTCACTAAGATGAAAGCCTCTGAGCAGTCCAGTGTCCACTTCATCCAGCCATATAGCTGGGCCCATGTGTCACCTGCTCCAGCTCCCCAAATATCTCGCATGGGAGAAGGATCATATGGAGCCGCTCTGCATCCAGTACAAGCTCTAGGCATCACAATCTCTCTTATAGGATGTGGCAAGGCAATGTCATTCTGAGGGGATGCAACACATTTGTGCTGCAGAAAATATTGCTTGTGCAGCATATAGGTAAGTATTTACCAAGTTAGGCCCATGTGCTCATGGTGTGCTGAAGTTTGGACATGAAGTGGCTGATCTACTTTAAAGGAGGTAGAGCAGGCAGAAGCCATCCTGCTCCCATGACAGAGGGTACAATGGTACCCTAAAGTAAATTGCAAAGACAGTATAAATGTCATGCTTTCTCTCTGCCTTGTCTATAATGGGAGGCTAAAGACAAAAATAATGAACCAAGTAAGTGCTACAGTTATGTATATAAAGATAAATGGTAAGAACAGAGTTTCTCCTTTTTTTTTTCCATGTAAAATTTTATTTAAATGAATATTTTTCTATCTCTTTAGCTTGTTTTGTTTTTCCTTTTGACTGACTCATATTTTCTGCTGGGTTTTAGGATAATTAAAAAATTTTCAAATTCTTATGCATCCTCGAGATATATTTGAACTTTCTTTTCTCAGCTGTGAAACAGCCAGTCTGTATAACAACAAATTTATGAAGGAAATATTTTCTGAAGGTGTCTTTCCTCATACTGTTAATACATGTTTCTACTTCGTGTTTCCTACTGTGTTCAGAGAATAGCTCTTTAGGAATTCTTTGTGAGGAAGAAAAACTCCATTACCAGTTTTTCCTAACCAGAGGAACCTTAAGTTTCCTTTGCTAACCACTCAGGTCAAAAGGCACATCTATTTCCTTACTAAAAACTTTATTATTTTTTTCTCTTCCTCTCTCTCTTTTTGATACTTCTAAGAAAGCCCATGTGGCCGTTCTGGCAGTGTGAAGTGTCAGGTTGGAAAAGTTATGAACTTGCTCCCTGGTGAAATAAAAAAAACAAGCTTCAACTCCATGAATTCTTGTATTTTCCAGTTTTAGAAAGGTATCAACCCTTACCTTGAGCTCTTTTGCTTTCCTACATTAGTGTTCCATGCTGTTGTCACTTGAAAGAACACTTTAAATTAGTTCAGGGCTTAAAATTTAACGTATGTTAAAACTGTTCCAGTCCTGCAGCGAATGATCACCATATGGACACTACTTTAAGTGACCAGCAAAAAGAAAAGTCTAGCAACATAACACGGAAGAGATTCTGTAAAGTAGATGTCGTTTGTGTGTGATTTATAAGACTGTATGAATTTTCTCAAGAAGATTAATACTGAACATATTCTCCCCTTTACCCTTCACCCTAGCTGAATGTAAACTTACCAGCTCTGACTGAGATCATCAAACTCCTCGGCAATGTCCCTTGTTTGTGGGGTGAAGCACAGAGAGTTTCCCCACTGACTCCTGGTTCTGGACGAGCCCTGTCCCATGGAGCTGGACCACCATTGCCAGAGCCCTGGGGCTGGGGCAGTGGCTTCTTTTTCTGACTGAAGTATTGAAGATTTGCTGCCCACCATCATGCCTCTGTGACCTTTCATGTTTATGAAGAGTCTTTGATCATCTAACATAACAGGATTCATTTCACATTGTTTCCTCTTTATAGTTGAAAAGTAACATGGATACTAGTAAAATGAATGATATATATAAATGTTTCAGGGCTGGATATCATGCAGCTATATACATATAAAATATGCATCTAAATCTGAGATAGTCACTCAGATTAGTCACTTTTTGCCTGAACACTGCAGAAAAATAGGAACTCACCCCAAACAAATCTCATCTGTAAGATAACCAACAGTCCATCTCTATGTCACCTAACAGAGTTCTGTTCTAAAGACAAGTGCGCGAATCATTATTGTTCATCGGTATCATTTTGTTTATTTAAAAACCCATATTTTTTCATGTTATAATTTAAAGTGTAACCTAAAGAGATCGTGGAGAAAAAAAATTCCAGACCAATTTAGTATATAAGATAAAAAGAGTACGTCATTTAATCAGGCCCTCAGGCCCAGAGGAACACACACAATGCACACGCACCCAGGCCATGGTTCTACAATTTTATAATATGATCCATCCAATCTCAGATTTATCCACCCCCTGGTTCTGCCTAGTTCTGTCCCCTGACATACCCCTTCGAGAATTGGGTCTGGGGTCTTTGGGACCCCTTCTTCCTCATCTTCATCTTCCTCACAGCACATACAGTCCTTGAAACTCCTCCGAAGTTCTGGGCTTGAAGGCTGCTTTTGTCTGTCATGGTATCTTGTTGTTCAGGTCTAGAGTGCAATTTTCTTAAACAGAGGTGCTTTTCTACAATTCTACCTTGAAAAAAAGTCTAAACATGCTAAAAGAACTTAGAGGGGTTTGATATGAAGTGGGGTAAGAAGATTGGGTATGTATGTGTAAACTGCTGTGCTAAAGGGTGGCATATTATACAGCTACATTAAAATCTACATTTACTACACAGCTATTTCTAAAATCTACAAAAGTTAAAAAATCCACAAAGTTTTAAGGCATCAAAAGGAATATTTTTGCGTTTGTTCTACTCATTTTCCCTGTTACCTTCTAGCAGGCTTCAAAGGAGAAGTCAAATTCACACACCAGAGAAAGCTGTCAGGAATTACACTGTTGGCATGCACTGGAACTTGTCTGTTTTGTGAGCTGTCCAGAGGTAAATAAATTAGATGCCCTTGTCTCTTTCAGCAATATTTTGCTACTGAATAACTCTGCTTATTGTATGAGAATACCATTCTTAAACAGGAGTAACACAGTAGAGAATAGATTCAAGAATGGAAGGTTTTTAAGGAAACTAATGGAAATATGGTGGTAGTAATGTTTGTTAAGTTTTACATCATCTCCATATCACCATTGACAAATCAGAGCTCAAATCAGTCCAGCAGTTTAATTACCTAGGTAGTATCATCTCCTTGGATGGTAAGATTGATGGAGAGATAGACAACAGATTAGCAAAGGCATATAGAGCTTTTGGAAGACTCCATAAAAGAGTTTAGAGAAATAAACACCTGAAGAAAAGTACAAAGATCAGTGTTTACAAAACCATTGTGCTGTCTACTCTTTTATATGAGTCTGAATCACGGGTCATCTACCGCCACCACCTGCGACTCCTAGAACGCTTCCATCAATGCTGCCTCCATACAATCCTAAACATCCACTGGTCAGATTATGTGACTAATACGTCTGTTCTAGAACAGGCAGCAGTTACAAGTATTGAGGCCATGTTGCTGAGAACACAGTTGCGTTGGGCAGGACAGGTCTCCAGGATGGAGGACCGCCGCCTCCCTAAGATCTTGCTCTATGGAGAACTTGCCACTGGCTACCGCAAGAGAGGAGCCCCGAAGAGGAGATACAAGGACTCCCTGAAACAATATCTCAGTGTTGGCCATATTGATCTTCATTGCTGGTCTACTCTGGCCTCCAATCAGGAGGTCTGGAGACACACCATCTATAACACTGCTGCTTCCTTTGAGAACGCACACAGGATCACCATCAAAGAGAAAAGACAATGCAGAAAGAATCGTATCCTGCCGATACCATCCAAGGAGACTTTCTGCTGTGCCTTTTGCAACCGGACGTGCCTATCTCACATTGGCCTCTTTAGCCACCAGTGCACTTGTAGCAAATGTGAGTAGAGCCCTTCCCAAATCTTTGTTCGTGAAGGCTAGCCATGATGATGGAGGAATGTCTGTTAACTTTATTCCTTGCCTTTGTTTTTAAAATTAAGGGGCATGTCAAAAGATGGGACGCAAACCAATTTCTTTTATGGCTTATATTATACCTTCTAAAACATAACCATTGATTTTGCTGTTATTTTTTATACCAAAATACATTCAGTTTTGGTATAGTTTTGCTGTGATATTGAAAAACATTGTTGTTTCTTCATTGACGCCTGAAAGCCTGTAGAGTCTGTATTTGTTAAATGAAAAAAGCAAAAGACAGACACTGAATAAAACATCCTGATAGAGATGGAATATTTATATTTTTTATTAAGTCTTGAAATACACTGAGTATCCAAATAATAAGAACTTGCTTTCATTTAATTTAAATTTCTTCAAAGATTTTAGGATTTGACCTTCAAGTCCACTAGAAGCCCAACAAATTATTTACTCTGCAGCCCTATTTGAAACAAATTATTCCACTTCATCTCACAAGTAACATAGGGAAGAGCAGATGGACCAGCATTGAGATAACTGAGGTGTTAGTGAACTGAAAGGTAATTAAGGAAATGCACTGGTTAAACAAGTCTGTGAAAGTCAGAATGCATTTTATCATAAAGGAAAAGGTCAAATTATTTTCTGTCTGATAAATATATGATAACTTAAATGCCTAATATTTGCAGACAGTAAGTTAAACCATTTTTCTTCTTTCCTTCTCTTTTGATTTTATGCAGTAATCATTGAAAGACTGAATAATGAATTCACCTCTGGTGTAAGTTCCATATAGTACAGCACAGATGACCGAAATATCAACAGAAGTATCTCATTTTCTTCAAAGCACAATTTTTTCCTGCATATCTACCACCAGCTGTAGATGGCTAGTGACTGAAGGTCCAGGTATCTGTCCCACAGCACAAATTATGTTAATTAGAGGTTCCTGTGCCAGACTTGAATGTTGATTTCAGCTTTAAAGGTGTTCTGCAGTTTCATGGTTAATGTCACAGATTTGCTGACATAAATGCAAATTCTACTGACATCCAAGGTTTGCTCCCTTCAGTGCGCTTGGAATGGTTGCACTCAACTCACCAAAAGTGAATATTCTAATTGAAACTGGTAAATTAGTCTTGGTCTGTAATCAGTTGGAGATCATCACTTGCAAAGAGTAATTTTCCCAGCTATTGGATGTTCTGTCCTTTGTCTCTGCTCTGCTGAGCCCCATCTGTTTTCTTTCACGGACCACTCTAAGCTCTCTGGGGCAAAGGGCCTTTCTGGGTACACCAGATTTTTCATCTCTGAGAACTGCACTGTAATATTTCACCTCTATTGTAGCATATGTTTTCCAATTGATTATCAATCTGGTCATGCTTTTAATTTGTCAATATCGCTTTATCCATATACACACAAAGAGAGCAATGTGTTTATTTCATGCTCTATATCTTTAAAGATCATTTGCACACGTCACTGGTTCTGTGTATCTTCCTACTTACAATGGTAGGTGGTGTTTGAGTGAGGTATTTGAGTACACTTTTACAGATTTTTGATGGGCTAAAGACATCTTGCTTCTTAGTCTATTTTCTGTCAGACTGTCAATCACACTCGTAGGTTCTTCATTATGTCACTTGCAAAGCTCCATTAATTAGATTTTGTATTTTTCCAGGTTTCATTTCACTGCTTTAGCTTACACTTATCTCTTCCTGCCAGCTACAGAGGGAGCTGGATGACTGCTTCGAACTAAATACCTAGTTTCTAAGCAGTTAAACTTGCAAGAATATGCTTCACACTCCTAATACTTTCAATTCCCAGAGAAGGAAGGCTTGCGTTTTAGAAAAGAGGGAGCCTCCATCTTCTGAATATGAGGCCAAGTTAAACACTCAGAAGCTGAAGTACTTAGTCACCAAATGTTTTTAACAGCATTGATTAGTGAAATACAGATTCAAAGAAATTCTTTGTGCGTAAAAGAGAGTACTCTTTTAGCTAAGCCTATCTTTGAAACTGATAGAAAATTTCAACACACCTGTTGTGAGCGGGCACGCTCTGCAATTTACTTTGCAAACAGAAAGACTTCCCTTTTACCAAAGTCACTGAAACCTGATGAAGCCATTGTTAGTTTAAATGCATATTTATCTATATACATATACTTCAGGGAAAGAAGAGAGTTTTAAACACAAGACTCTGTTGTCAGGATATCAGCTGATACTTTTGGCTATGCTAGAGGATTAATTGTATCCTCTACAAAGGTCAATGTAGCAGGCAAAGATTGTGAAGGAACTGCTTTAGAGATGGCTATCTTCTGGCTAAATTAACTGGTGCTTTATCATGATTATGGTTTATTCTATATTCCAAAGAAGCTTAAGTAGGTGAGTACCATAGCCAATAAATACAGATTACTCAGCTTTTATTGAAAACTGATCTTCTCCACAAGGGAAATCTATGGTCGACTTGTTCCTTAAACACAACGAAAATGTTTCACTTCACAGTGCAGAAAAAATGGGGCCTAGGTCTGGTACTTCATCAAACTGGACAACTAATGCAGTGAAATAACTCATACTTCTAAAGCACTGATTATACTTTCCTCCTTTTAGTTTAAATAAATTAATGGATCATTCTTGTTTCATTGGGATTTTTTTCTTGACTTTAAAGACAGCATGCACAGAATAATACTCTTCTAAATCCTAAATGAGGTATAACTAAAGCCAGAAGGATGAGGGGATTAATCTCTAAAAGGAATTAACTATGTTTTGTTGTTCAAATCCTTTAGCACAATGATGACAGGATATTATTATGTGCAAAAACATATATTTCAAGGAAGTTGAGTGAAGAATCTATTCCATACTTGTGAAATTCTTGCACAGAGTAGCACTTATACTAATGTGGGGTGTTGGTGGTGGGAGTTTGTTTTGTTTTGTTTTGTTTTTTTTCTTCTGTCGAACTTTTACTTATCAAATTTGAGTAAGATATTCTTAACCACCAAGATTGCTCACAGTGTACTATTAACTTACTATTGTTATCATTATTGCTAAGGATTAAAGATGAGGAAAGAAAAAGAACTATAGCCCTTTCCAGAATACTGCTAGTAAGGAAAAAGCCAGTAATCATAGCTGAACACAGAGTGACTGTAAAATCAAACTCTAAGCATGTCATTGTGGCTATTGGACAAGAAATTGGCTATGTATGTGACTGGTCAAAAGGAAGATAGGATGTCTTCCCAAGCAGCGGGATGGAAACGACCACAAAAACAATTCTGACAGATAGAAGAAACAAGTTATTCTCCCCTACTGCATGTCTGATCGATATTGAAGAAGAGTAGAACAGTAATACTGCTCTTTTTTCCTCAGTTTATGACTTCATAAAGCATAGGTGTTATGGGTTAGCAAGCGATACACTTCCAAAAGGTCTATTAGCTTTTAGTCATGAGGTAATTGAGGTCATTAATATCAAAGCACTTAAAAAAGAAATCCATCTTGGATTATGACTGTATTAATAAAGAATAT
Source organism: Manacus candei (assembly GCF_025592945.1). Taxonomy (NCBI): domain Eukaryota; kingdom Metazoa; phylum Chordata; class Aves; order Passeriformes; family Pipridae; genus Manacus; species Manacus candei. Next base: position 8,462,876 of record NW_026138091.1, on the reverse strand, counting down.
AAAGAATACAGTTTCAAATTCTCTTACAAAACAAAAAGCAGAGCTCAACGAACCAGGTCCTAAAAATTTTTTTTTTCATTGACAACCTCAAAGAAAAAGGTTTATTATTACTGTGAGGGTCATTTCAAAATATCAAGGAAAAGTGTATGTATCAGAAAGGATGTATTTCAGAGTATAGGACTTAGAACTTTAAGCTATGTTAAGAAATCCAATAATAAAAATCAATCAGTTCTACTCCAAATCCATGACATCAGTGAGACACAGTAATGAATACAAATTGATGCCTTGGTATGCCTTCAGAAAAAAAATTATCTATGTCCCTGGAGCAGGAAGCTTGAGTCAAAATTCTTCAAAAACATTGAGTTTACCTCTTAGAAAACAGAGAGGTTAAGGGAATGACATCAAAAGCAAGATGAAAATATTTAAGAAACAGTTGAAAACTGAGGAACCTAAACAACCATGAAAGAATAACAAATTACTGCTGTGTAGCAAAAAAAAAGTAAAACAAAATAGAAATACAATAAAAAAAATTCTGAAGACCAATCAAAACATTTAAACCCCCCCCCCCCCAAAACTATGAAGTATTAGTAAAACCTTAAATATTGATTACTTCAGAGAAGGCTTAGTTTTCTAGAGAAAATTTTACTATAGTCTGAATGAAATTAATTATGGTGCATGAATTTAAGAAAATTTAAAAAAAATTTTGGTGACAGAATTGGTTGGGAAACAGGACTCTGAAAAAAACTTGAAAACTGCATGTTTCTCATATAAAAGATAACTATAACATCTTCACACAATCTTATCAAGAGAAACCACATAAAAAAGAAATGTTAATTAAAAAAAATAGAGTATCAACAATTTTCTAATTATTGACTGACCATATTTCCAAGTGTTTCCCAGTCATTTGAGTTAACTTAAATGGGTAAGGGACTCAGATCAACTGGTGTTCATCTAGCTGTTGGTTTAGTTTGATTTTGTTCTTGTGTGTGTGTGTGTCTGGGTCTTTTTGAAATTCTAAGTTAATATCTATAAATACTGTAGAAAACAGATCACTACAACCTGAACTGTCTATCTGAGTCTTACTAATGTTTGTTATTCTTTTGACCTCAGAACTATGGCTCTGTTTTAACCATACTTCAATAAGACAAATAAAAATTATTTTCTATCAGGATGAAAATGGTAGTGAATTTAAGTGCCTTCCTCTAGAACCATTATAGAAGTGGGCTCCACCTTCTTCTCTACTGATCACTTTGAATGAATGCCAAATGTGCTCTTAAAGTGTTCTGTGTTACTCTGAGGTCTTACTTGTATGAAGTAGGCACATACATAGTTTAATATTGCAGTAGACCTGAAGCAAGTACATAATTTAGTCCATACATTTCCATATGAAAAGTGTCTAAAAATGCATGTACTTAATATTAGAAATTTAAAAAATATTTCAGCAAGGAAGATACTCAGTGTGATAAGGTACTTAGATAGTCCAGCAGTGTTGTGAAGAAGACACCTAAATTCAACCAAAGTCCCATGCTATTTGTCTGGAGTTTAGGTAAGCTGTGTCTTTCACTGAATCAAGCGCAAGGTGAATCAGGAAGGGTGTTTTCTTGACCCTATGAAACATGTTGCTTTATGTGAGCAGTCATGGTGTTGTTCAGGATTATGGAGAAATTCAGGAGGAAGTCTGGTCAAAAAAAGTTAAAATTGATTTATCTATGATCTCAGAATAACAGATTTATCAAAGCACAATGAATTTCTCTTTTTTTTCTGGATTTCCAACAGGTTACTGCGGTATGACCTAATATTTTTGTTTGTGCAAATACAAATCTGAAATTTGGAAAGGATTTCACTATCTAATAATCAAACATCCTAGTTCAATAAATTTTCATTTAGATTCTTCTGATACTTGATGAGACTTGTGATACTTGACAGGTTAAAGAACTCTAACATTTCAGCAGGTCGGCTGTCACAAAGGTCGGAGAAGAGGAATTTGCCTTCAATCTTTTGCTCAGAGAGTAAGAAATTATTTGAATTCTCTTATTCCATCTTGGTCTGGTTGCTGTTTTTTTTATTCTTTTCCTCAGCAGTTGTTTGTTATTACTTCATATTTTTGAATTTTTTTCATAATCACTAAAGCTAGAGAAAAAAGCTATTTTTTCATAATCACTAAAGTTGTTTGTGTTAAGAAAGAATTTAGACACAAATGAACAGAACACCTTCTAAAAGAGGAGTTATTATTCTAGTGTGATCTAATTTAATCTGAATTTTGTATTATTTGTGCTGATGTCTCCTAGCAAACCTTGTATAAATCATGTTAATTAAAACATGTTAATGTTCGTCTGAACATAGACTTTTTCACTGTCACTTGTCATTCTGTGTTGATCTATTCATATCTTAAGGACTGCAAAAGCATCTGATATTTCTACTCAAAATCTTAAGACAGAAAAAAATAATTCTTTGGTTTATGATCAGGGGACAATTTGAACATAGAAGTGTTGCAGGTATTTTTAAATGGAAGAAATGAAAAGTCAGTCCATGCAGAATGACATTAAAAGAATGAAGTGAAATACAATATGTCAAATATTTACTATGAAAAAAACACATGCTTTTCACATAGTGAAAGTAACATAGTATTCAAATCACATTTGAAGTTAGAATGAGAACAACATATTGAGGTGTTCTCTTGAGAAGAACATATTGAGATGTGTTTTACAGAAGCCTATCAATGAAAAAAAAGTAAATATTGAATTGTGCAAAAGAAGTTAGTTTGGAAAGAAGTATTCCCTTCTCCAAGTGTTATTTCAATAAATAAATAAAATGCCTATATAAAAGCTCATACCATGTAATTAAGCTGCTACTTTGAATAATGTGATTATGGGAAATTTCCTGGAATTGCCATATTAAGCAAAATAGTACACTTGCTCCCATCGTTCAGGGCTACAGCTGATTTTGGGCTTTGGTGACCCTGGAAAACATCCATAGTTTTGCCTAACTGCCAGGTTTGCAGAGTGATGTCTGCCTTGAAAGAGGAATGGAGATCAAGGCGTCAGATCAGGGACTACATAATTTGGGGTCTTCTCCTTCCCCTTTGAAGCTATCTATATGATAAATTTAAAAACACTTATGTAATCAATTGTGCCATCTCTCTCTCCAGCTTCATGATCACCATTTTTATGAAGCATGACTTCTCAACAAAAGTAAGTAAAAAACTTAATAGCAACTACCATCTTTTGTGATATTTGTGGGGCTCTCTGGGCGGTGTGGCTGAATGCAATCCCACTGCTTTTCTTAGAAGGCACTGATACTCTATGGGAAGAAATATGTGGCTGAAACCACTGAAGGAAGCATTTGCCTCACATCTACTGATGATGCCTTATAGTGATAACTTTTTTTTCTTGGGAGTTTGGGACATTCCTGTACATTTATTTGATACATACGACCTCTGACTGATAGATTTTTGCATTATATCCAAAGTTATTTCATTCATATGGAGCAAGATGAGTTTTGTTGAATGTTATTCTTCAACATCACATCACCCTGTTTCATTACATATTTTGTCAAGTTTCATTAAAGATATTCAACATTTCTTCTCAATAACCACCTTTCAGATTTAATCAAATTGTTCATCAAGAAAAGTTATTCAATTAGCTTTAATATTATTTGCATTTGGGGATGTCTAGCTTAGGCTGATCTTTCACTATTACAAGACAAAAAAACTCCAATGTTTCTGAACACTATTCTACCTAAATTAACTTTTTTGGTAAACTTTTACTCAATATGTTTTCAATGTTTTTAAATTTAGTCTCAAAGGTTTGCAACCAAATATTTTTATTAGGAATATATCTTTTGTCTTTCTGACACACCTTGTCCTCCTGAGAACATGCAGCTTCAAAGGACAAAGAGATTGGGCAGAATCTTTAAAGGTCACTTCCAATCCCAACTATTCTCTGAACTTTCTGCAACTTTTCTGCAGTTGCATTTCTACAGTACCCTGGGCTTGGATCCACAACCAGGTCACTGAACTGAAGGCAGGTAAATTTTCTACCTTCCATTGATTCATTTACCAGTGCACAACCAACACAAGATGAAAGGATGAGCAATTTGAATGGAGTCAAAAGAAAGATCAGAGGATAAGCACATTGCAACAGTGTTGGTGGCAAAAGGAGAAGGAAGATTACAGGCAGGATGCTGGAACAGACTGTCAGGGAGGAAAAACTGGAATCTGGTCTGGGTCCATCTGCATTTTAAAACTAAAATTCTAGGGCTGATTTTAATCTTTAAAATATTCTGAAAACTGTTTCAATATTAATACAGTGAATTAGTTTCCTTTTATGTATCAAATTTTCAATTCTTCTTACAACAAAGGACATTCTTTTATAGATCTAGCAATCTTGAAGTTTGCTTGCTCTTTTACAGTCCCCCCTTTATGAATTCTTTTCTCAATTAAGGGATAAAGTAGACCTTTGTGGGAATAATTTACACTATGTTAACGTGGGTGACTAACAAAAGTTGGTTAAGTTACCTTTGGATGTTTCTCTCTCCTTTTTCTTTAAAAGGAGGTTAAATTACATTAGGAAAACATGCCTAACACATTGATGGCTAAATGAGATTAATTCCATTCCTATTGTTGGTTTACTATGCAGATCTGCTGAGTTTTGTGGGTGTGGTGAGATCTGGACTACGGAAAACAAGTTGATGCCAAAGTTTTCTTTTAAGATATAGGATAGTAATATCCCTCCCTTCCTGGCTGACCTAGGTGGCAAGTTTTCCATGATGATCTATTAAGTGATCAGACCAAAAGTCCCTGACATCATGGCACAACAAAGAAATGTGGAGGCTCAAAATCAGTAAGTAGGCACTCCCCTTCTATGTAGATGTCATCACTGAGGCAAATGAAGCTGTGCTGCTTTGCATCTTTCTTAGGATGCCGATATTGCTTTTTGTGCTGTGTTCATGTGTTGCTCCCTCTCTCTCATGGTAAATGCATTCAGTGACTATAATGTTCAGATTTAAAAGAAGATGCCTAGGAGTTTAGGTAAAAATTTAGATCCCATCCAGAGGTATGTGTGGCTAGTAAATATTAACTGTCAGTAATTTTTACGCTTTTTTTTTTCTTATGATCAGAGCTGTGATACCTCTGTAATGGATGCACTTGGCAGGAACAATCCTTTATAATACTCTGAAAGCAGACATAAATAAAATAACCAAAACCACATCCATTATTAATAATTAATGTTCATTCATCATTGGCAAGTATTGATTATAGGTTTAAATGGAAGTTCTTTGCAATATTGATTTGGATGCTTTTGACTTGAAACTGAAAGCTGAATGCACTTAATGGAAGTTGGTCACTTTTCTTTAAAGTTAAGCAGTCATTAAGTTTCAGGGATTCCCTATAACCTGGTTTTGTGGGGTAGACTGTATGTCCTTGAGGAAATGTCAAAAATGTATTAAACATTGCAAACAGGATAGGATAACAAATAGTCATAAAAACTTTCAACAAGTTCTGACATTCTTTTTGTTGTATGTTGGGAAAGATGATTTACTGAAGAGTTAGCTTTTCAAAGGGAAAAAAAAGGAAAGGAAATTAAAGGAATGACGGAAAGGGGGAACATTAGTTGATACTTAGTAGGAAAGGCATTGTGCCAATAGGTTTTTGCTCTTTATTCTGATGCTTTATGCCAGTGTCACAGTAGTTCTGGACCCTTGGCTGAAAAATACAGCATTGCAAATGAATGTAAAGACAGGGAAAACATATAGCTGGATGAAGCACTTAGGTAATTGTTACTACTTTACTGGAGAACAGTGTGTGATTGGAAATGAATTGCAGGTTTTGGAGATGATTCCATTTCCATTAAATGTCTGAAGTAGAAGTACAAATTTCAGTTGCCATTAAGTGGTTCTTCAAGAAGTTACTTTTTTTTTTTGGTGCTAATTTCAATAGTACCTCTGAGTTTTCTTTAAGAATGACCTTGACTACCACCTCTAAAGTAATATGGGAAAATGTCAATGAGATCTCAATGTTGACTAATCTTTAGTGTTGACTTCAAATTTGTTAGTAGCAAAATTACTGTTGCTGAATGTAATTTGACTCGATGGTTTATTTGTAACAGAATTTCTTTTTAGAAGGTATCTAAAAAACTTGGAATAACATACACACAAATATTTGAATTATTAAAATAATAAGTGGAAACAACTAAAGTGCTTTTTCAATCATAATTAATCATTAAATCCTTCTTTACTCAGTCAAATGAGGTTTTCAAAAGAAATTTTGGCTAAAAGTATACATCTTTTGTACTGGTTAATGTATGCTGATGAAGTCATACATAAAGCTGTATAAACACTTCTTTTTATTTAAAAGATCACAGAGAGAAAAGTGAAGCAATAATTTCAAAAATATATCTCATAAAAGGGGCAAAAAAATGTGAGCTTGCAACATCTGTCTAAAAGTAGGAAGGAAACATGGTGAGAGGAGATGCATTCACCATCTTCTATTATTCAACTATATAGCCCAGCCTTTTGTTGTAGAGAGTTTGCCCTAATCTTTTAATCTTTGGTTGTGAATATAATAACTGCATGAAAGTTTTCACCAAATGTGAAGGAGCAAATAATTGAAAATATGAGAAACCAGCACACTGAAAATTAGGTGGGATAAACAGTAAGGGGTGATAGCTTTTGATATAGAAGAAAATTTTTCTCTTCAGTTAACTGCATAAAAATATTTGAAGGGTTAAGCTGTTCTTATACCACGGTCTTTGCCAATATAAGACCTGTGTGACTTTCTAATGAACTTGCAAAATTATAAGGGACAAAAATATATTGCACTAATTTTACATCTGTGAATAAACTGCCATACTTGTACTGCAGGGTACTTGCAAATGGCATACAAGTCAGATGTGGTTTTTTATAGTACGAGTGATTCTATGATACAATATACTTTCTACATACTTTGATCACATTGTTTTGCCAGATAAGGGTTATGAAAACAGGAACTTCTTTTGTTTCATAAGACTCTCTGGCTTTAAAATAGAAAGTGTTAACTCCATGCTTGAGAATTTCCCAAATAACCCTGGTATGAAAGGCAAAAGTCAAACCCAGCAAAATTAATGTATTCTAATCAAACTTCATCTAACAGAAATCTAATGTGACAAGCAACTTTATTTTAGGGTTATTAGTGCTTCAGCTCTATAAAATGTTTTTAACTATGGCTCTAAATCGTATATATCCACTAAATACTATTGGTGTTGAATGCAAGAAAATTTCCACAAGTCTGCTCATAAGTCCAAGTGACCTTTTTTTTCTCTCCCAAAATTTTGTAGAACAGCATCCTAGCTCCCATATGACGCAGTCAACTAGAACACTGAATATAACATTATACTAGAAAAGTGACATTTAAGCCCACATTAGTTTTGCTGAGGGCTTGTCTATAAATAGCCCAGAATTGGGTGGAGGTTTTTCTGTTAATAAAAACCTGTAACTAAAATCTCTAATATGAGAGGAAGTGACTTTTTTGTGGTTTATTTTATATACTAATATAACAAGTAGGTCAAGGCGATTAAGATTCCTCACACGAAAAGTATCTCTTAAAGAGCAGAGCTGTTTTTCTTGTTCTTTTCATGACTACACTTGAAACATACACAAAGAGATGCAGAAGATCAAGGAGCTGAGACTGTGGTCCCCCCAGAGTTTAATGGCTGATCACTTCTGTCTCTTTCATTTTCTTAGTGGCTGGATGACACAGGTGTTTAACAAACAGGGTTAACAAAGGTTTGCATAATAGAACCGTTCTTTCTTTTCTATCACCTATGTTCTGTAGGATTTAAAACTTATCCAGCAGTAACTATGTGTCCATTATTGGCTCCTATCAAATCAAGAGCCTGATTCACAGTCAGGTTAAAAAAATTTGACTAATAAAAAATACTTTGACTTGAAATGAGTTTGGAGAATTCATTTTGATCATACAGTGCTTCTGAAAGTCTAGTTGCTTTATGAAGGTACCCACGCTTACCAGATAAACTTCCTGAAAAGGCTGGATTAATTTACTTCTTACCTTAATTCATTAGTTTAAAATAGAAATAATATTTGCACCTAATTTGTGCACAAAGTTAAAGCATTTTGTTCTTAAGGATGTGGTTGCTGTAAGAGAAATCATCACAGAAATCTTCAAAATGAAATGACTGAGGAGTCACAATAAGCAGTAATAGTTCGCAGGCCTTCGAGCCTTGCTGTTTACCTCTATAACCACCTCTTTTCTCTTTAAAATAGTTATATCATAAATTTATGGATTAGAGATTAAAAAATTACATTACTAATTGTTTTCCAACAAAAAAAGAGGAATGATTCAATAAAACATTCTATTCCCAGAGTTATATTTTTCCCCTTATTTTCATACTCAGTATTTCTTTTTCAGTAAGTCCTAGTACATAGAACTTACTGCTATTTGAGATTACAGTGACACTATTTGTTCAAGTTCAGCTCCCCTGTTGAAGACGAATCTACTGTCCATTCTATCACCCTCTATATCCTGTCACCTCTCATATCCTGAGATTATGTGCCAGTCCATAACCTATTCCTCCTTTAACCTTAGGCTCCTCGAGCAGTGCTGTGAATGTCACCTGCTGTCCATAGCCCTGAAATGTAACTCTTTCTTAATCATTTCAATGAAATTTCTTTTGACAATATTGAAAACAGCGATCATGAAATCCTGAAACCTTGTTTGCAGAGGCCACAGGATAATTAAGAAAAGAAATGAGGATCTCTACACCTATTGTGGGCTTCTGACTGATTGCTTTCCTAGAGGATATTTCCACGTAAATGTTAATGTACTGAAAATGGGCTATGTGCCCACGGCTAGGAATGAAGCAAACTAGAGAGAAATGCTTATGAGTTCCTCTTCCTCTTCCTTCCTCTGTTCCTTTGGTTGCTTTGAAAGATTGGTTATGCAGTTTGAACTTAGCAGTCTCAACTTAACTGTGCTAGTGAAATACAACATTATGTAAAAGAGAATCTTTCATCTTACCTTCTCCTTCAACACTTCTGAACTGACCTGCTGTGACCACGCTGTTTTACAGGTAGACCTTTGTTGCCCACAGACAGACACTGCCAATATATGTTTATAAAAGTGTACTAAGTTTATAAAATGAAAATAACATCAGCAATTTTTTTTCCAGTAATTTGAAGAGTCTGTGATGGGCCCATGTGTTGCAGATGATTTATGCCTATTTTATGTTTCTTAATGCAGGTACTTTCAGTCTGGAAGCCACACAAGAAAACTCTGATTTTGAGTTAATACACTCAAGTAGTCATGTAGGATCACATGAAGTGCAAATGAAGGTGTGGGTAAGGGAGATGAAGAAAGACCCTACAGGCCTCATATTATCATTTCTCTAGTAGATTTGTAACTACCTCACCTATCGGCTTGTTTGATTAACTGAGATAAGTATTTTTCCAGTTTTCATAGCCTCTGCATATTCAGAGCATCTGATTCAGACTGGACAGAGAAATGCAGAATTGCCTTCATCCTACACACAGCAATATCCTAGATATTTTTGGGGAAAGAATTATTTCAACATAAGATAGCTATCCAAATAGATCAGCTTGCAATTTTATATTTCCAATGACAATTAGCCCAATGGCAATTGCTCTTAACAATGGCAGTGACACTGATCTCCACAATGGCTTGGATAGAAGATGTTTCATTACTCAGAATCTGATTTTTTACTAGAATATAGCTAAATGGAACAAATCCTAACACCATACCTCCACAAAAAATGCATATTTTCCATATATATATATGTGTATGTGTGTGTGTGTGTGTGTGTATAAGGCTACTAACCAATGTACATTTACATTACCTAATTACCAGTTATTATCCACAACAGCATAAACCCTGCCTACACATCAGAAAATTACTCACAAAGCTGATGCCTGAAATCTCACTGCTGTTAGGTGACTTCAAGCAGGCTCAGGTGAGATTCCATCAAACCTGTGCAAATCATGACAGAAAACATGCTGTCTTTCTACTGATGATTGCAACATTCATTAGGAAGGAGATTATATTTTCTCTACGTAATTTTTTTTGCTGGTTTTTTTTTTTTTCAAACTGATATCCTAACTGAAATGTGCCGTGTTCATACTTTCATAGGCTTTTAGAAGAAATCCTGGTCAGACTACTGCAGGTATCTCATAACATTGTCCAAACCTGACATTCTTTTCATGCAGATTTAGTCCAATAAAAAGAACTGATTAACCTTTTCAGACTTCATGAGTTTTCATTAAATTGCTAAACTAATAATTACATCTGTATCAGATTGGACTTTAGGGTAAAGTTAGCTGTTGAAGGACCTTGACCCTAAAGTCTCATCTATTTTCGATTCCATTTTAATGAACACATTCAAACTTCACCGCTTAATTACATCACACATCGATGAATTTTGCATTTTGATTAGGTAATAATTCTGTGTGATTCTCTGGATCACTTGAGGATACACCCATGAAACATCTAAACCATGCTAATGAGTTCCAAGAAAGGCACATATATATGCTTTAAACTCATTAACATTTGCTTCCTATCTACCTAGAGATATTTGTATTTCATTTTATGATAATATAACCATTTCCATTGTTGCTCTTCATGTTCTGCAGTATGCTTTATACTTCTCAAATACTGATTCTTCTCTCTCACTGTGCAATAGTGACCATAGTAGAGTTCTATCAGTCTTATAAAACTTCATAAAGTGGTAGGAAGACATTGACTGATCTCACGTGTCTCAGTTTTTTTATTTTATTTAGAAAAAAAATACACTCAGCAAACTTCAGTGGTTCTCATGTTGTTCTTGTTGTTCATGTTCATGTTCATCTTATTTTTAGCTGAGGGGCTGTTTGTTCGTTCTTCCCCAGCACCAGGTCATTACATTTCTTGAAAAATGTGTTCTTCCTGGAACTTTCTTTATTCTTCAGGTTGTTCTTTGTGTTACCCACACTTTATTTTTTTTTTGACAAATAGCACGCAGAAGTAAAATTTATGGTGAAGAAACAGTGAAATACATCAAAACAGTGGAGTACTTCTTAAATTTGGATTTCTTCATTATAGAAAAAGTCACAGCTAAAGATGAAACATAAGATATATGCAACCTGGAAGAATGTTGGAAAAAAAAAAAGGGAAAAAAAAAAAAGAGGTATCTTGGACAAAACCTAAGTTGCCAAGAATGCTCGCTGAGCATGAAATACAGACGGTAGGCTGGGCCACACAACCAACATGGATGAGCTTCTTATAAAAGCCACATGCAGGAGTAGCTCAGGCATGGAGGATTTCTCGTAAAGGTCAATGTAGTCAATATTATTTCACATATTTTTGTGAGCCTAAAGAAGCTGTGAGACTTAAAAAAAAAAAAAAAATAAAAAAAGAAAGAAAAAACCATTCTAAATCTTGTACTGTAGATCTGTATTCCAGAATCCAAAAATCAGCATTCAGTGTGCCATATTGAGAACAAATATTTCTGGCCAGCAAATGAAATGGACTTGTAACTTCATGGAAGTATATTGCATTTGATTTCTTGCAACTTAGATATTTCATAGAAATGAATATCTATCAAATAATGATATTAATGTTTCTACTTTAAGGAAGACATTTTATCATCCCACATTGGTAGTTACAATCGTTTCAAATTTTGTAACATTTTCTTTTCCATTGTGCTGACTGATGGTTTACTTTTTTTGACAGACCTTGTTTACACCTATACTCTACTTCCTTTTTTTTTCCTTCTTTTTTTTTCCCAGTGTATCTTCAGGCTATCATTGTACCTTGGAGGATGTCAAGCTCTGTAATTAGAGAATCTCTTAACTGAAGAACACTAATAGCAGTCACTGCAACTGTCAGCAGTTTCTCACTTTTCACTGAGGACACTGTTTGCTAATTGGATTAAGTCTGGTTCTGGCTGTAATCTCTGCAAGCAGTAGTTAAAGAAAGAACTGTGATGCCACACCTGGTTTGTGAGCTGGAAGGTGATGAGCACAGCTAATAAAATCTAATTTAAAGCACAACTCATGCACATAATTAACTATGCCCTATTTCCTTGATTAAAAATCTGCTTATCAATGATAATGGCTCAACTAAAACACGATGTAATATTTTAAGGTAGAGTAGGTACTTACATTACTTGAATAAGATACTGTTTAAATGTGCTGAGTGAGTTTCTTTTATGTGGCATTGCTGCTCCATTTGACAAAACAGTCAAGTAATGTTCAGAGCCTTGAAAGCTGGTATTTTTCTATGGTGAAAAAATTGAACAAACTGGGATATTTTCCTAATAAAACCCAACCCACCTCTTAAGTTTCTCTTTCTCAGAGAAGTACCACCAAATTCCATGAGAGAGCTGCTCTAGAAATCTAAGACTCCCAGCACCCTGCACAGAAAGTTTTTATTACTCTTGACTTATCCCATTGTGAATGTCTGACATTTCTTGATTTCTGTTGATTTTACAGTTTTCTATTTCAGTCCTTTTTTTTTCCCATGCACAAATGATGATAAATATATACCACTAAATCAATTCTCATCCCTCTGCACTTGCAATAAGAAGAGCCTCTGGTAATGGTTACTGTTGTTTGTGTCATCATTAGAATTTAACTCCACCCTCCCTGAGCCTGAGGGGAAAGACAACATAAACAAGGTTTGTGATACTCAGTGATCAAAGACAAGATTTTGGTGAGCTACACAACCTCTGGCTACAGTATAGCTACACTGTTGGGTGATTTTTTGAATCTTTATGGTTCCTAATAAGACGTATTCAAGGTTCATGTTCAATAGTACTGCAAGGGAGGATAATAAAAAAGTGGTGACTCTGCAGAGGTTTGGAAATTCAGTTTAAAGGAAATTCAATCTGAAGAACACTGACTTGACAAGGATAGAGAAAAAGAAAACAGATGATGGAGCCTAGAATCTGTAAAAGGAATTTGGGTACATCATACAGTGGAAGTAGTGGAAGAATGTCAAGACTGGTTGAGAGGTTATGACAGCAAGAGAATAGCTAAGCTTTATTTGCAACTATCGTTGTAAGAGTTGAATTCTTGAGGGAGCCATAGAAGAGTGAAAGGTGAGGAACTTATTTCTCCCCTTTCCAAACACTTATAGGAAAACAAAAAGGAGTTTTCATCTTGACTGTGGTTTTGTCTTATTTTGAGTCATCTGAAATATTTTGAAACAATAGCTGTATAATTTTAAACACTATTGCATATTTTCCATAATCAATTCACCTTTTAAGGGACTAAAACCAAATCAGCTGAGACTGACTGTCCAGCAATTGTTGAAGAAGCTAAAGTTGAAAGAGATGTCTGCTCAAGAGCTTGAGAGCCCTTGTGAGAGGCTCATCAGCACTGTTTCAGTAAAGTGACTCAGAAAAGTTGTGAGGCTCTTGAAAGGTCTTGTCTGACTGTCTAAAAGAGTAAAATAATTTTCTATTACTTACTACATTGCAGAGAAGCCACTTTCTGTCAAGTACTGAAAAAATGTTACGTAGAAAGCAAATGCAAAACTGGTTCTTAGAAGGACTAGTGTGTTCTGAATGAATGTGGACCTTAACAGTCCCTGTGTAAGGGATAAAGACTGTTGATGTAGTTTGTATTTGTGATCTGTGTTTGTAATATATCATCATATTCTGGAAATTTATGAATGTGTATACATGAATAAGATTGATAAGCCCGACAGGAGTACATGGTCCTGTGATCTCCCATATTTGGGAAATGTAAGAGCAATCTATGAAATAGTTTTGGCCCAGGCCAAAAAATATCTTTTCAAACAGCTCCTAAAACTCAACTCAGGATTAATGTACAATAAGAATTCACATCCAATTGCTGTGCTCCAGGAAATAAGATTGTTTAATACTGTGGACACAGGCCATCCTGTGTAATCTGGCCTCAGACACTGAGATTTATTCCAGGCAAGAACAATTTTACTGGTACAGTTATGAACCCTCTATTGGATCTGGCCGAGATGGAGTTCATTTTCCCCACAGCAGCCCTCATAGTGCTGTGCTTTGAATCAGTAGCTAGAAAGGTGCTTTGTCTACAGCTGGGCAGTGCTGGCACAGCATCAGCACTGTCTCTCCAATGTTATCCTCCCATCAGTAGGCTGGGGGTGAGCAAGATCTTGGGAGAGGACAGCCAGGACAGGTGACTCAAACTGACCAAAGAGTATTCCATAGAATGTTTACTCAGTACTAAAAGCTAAGAGAAAGGAGAGAGGGGGGGACATTCGTTATTGCATTGTTTTTCTTCCAGAGCAACTGTTACATGTGTTTAAGCCCTATTTCCCAGGAAGTAGCTGGACATTGCCTGCTGATAGAAAGGAGAGAATGAATCTTTTGTTTTCAGAGGTCTTTGCTTTATTAAACTGCCATCCTCTTGACCCATGTTTGCTTTTTTTTTTTTCAATCATCTTTTTTCCCCTCACCATTCTTCCAAGAAGGGGAGTGCCAGAGTGGTTTAGTGGGCACCAAAATCCACATCCTCTTAGCACTCAAAATCATGTATTCTCAACAATAAATCTCTATTTAGAACTTTACAGTTTAACTCTTAAGGAACACTGAGATGTTTGCCTTTCAATAGTCTCTCTGAAAGTACTAGCGTGTTACCATAGAAGAATTGTCATATCTTGTTAGATTTGCATATATAATATGATCTCACGCATGATGCACATAGGGTGCATCAGCTAGCTTGTCTGAGCCATTTTTGTCCCTAATTTTTCACTTTAAATGGTAACATTTCTTTCTCCAATGCTCATCCCTACACTGCCTGAGTAGCTTCTGCCCCACTGCAATTTCGTATATTTTTTTACAGACTTTTGTGTATTTTGATGACTTTGACTTGTGATTCCTTGCAAACCATTTTTTTTCTTTCCTTTTCTTGTTCCATAAAGTGGCAAAAAGGCCCTATAAAGCCTTGGACTAAATCCTTTTGATAACTCAGCTCTTGGAAATCCTTTGTCTATAGACCATGACTTTTAATTTGCAAAGTACTGTGTAGGCAGCAGTTTTACAGGTACTTGTCAATCTATTTTACTATAGTCCTTGTCCTTGCTATTTTTTTCTTGTCTCCTACTGGCTGTATTCTCTTTTTCATCTTATTTTCCTTTTAATGCCCTATTTTCTCTCTCCTGTTTATGTAAGAAAAGAGGAGATTTTACAGGTTAAATTTAACAGTATAAAGGCTTTCATGCTCCATTATTATCCATATCATGAATACTATTAGACCATACTAGTGCTGAAACCTTTTAATTTCACTGTGATTTTATTACTACAATAACAGATCTTCCCCTAGTGTTGGACTACTAAAATTCTAAAGTAGATAATTTTACACAATGAAGTGTATGATGTGCTTTGGATGTTCCTTAGACTTTCCTTAATATACCAAGATGTATGCTTTATATGGACTGCAAATTATATATGTAGCTATGTATGTATGTATACACAAATATTTATGTTGTCAAAGTTCAATGCTTCTTTGCTATAAATGTCCCTGAAAAAATAGTCTGCATTTAAAAGACCATCAATCTGTGAAAGTATGCTATTCTCAGTAACCATATTGTATCACATCCTCTTCATACTTCAGAAGATTTGTAATGCAAGTACATAACAGGGGAAGAGCTAAAAGAGAAGTTGTATGTTTAGTTTATTTTTAGTTTGTGGGAGCTCTTTTTTTGAGGAGAGACAACCCACGGAATTATGAAATTTGGCTGGGGTGAAAGCAGTTAAAGTGCAATTTAGATAAATAAAGGCCTTTGCAACATACATGAAGACTATGCTTTGATATGGTATATAAAGCACATACATAATGAACTTGTAAAAGTAGCTGTAGGAGATCCAAAATTACTTGCAATTCATGTTTCAATATTGAAATAGCTGCTGTAGAAGTAAGTGAATTTTGAAAACTGTCTGTGAAGTGCTTTGACAATTTCTGGAAATGAAACTGTTTGTTTTGAAATTTTATTCTTGTTATGTCATAATGACTGAAATACTTTCTGTTGATACACGAATTTATCTTCTTTTCTGCTCTTAAAAAGAAGAAAAGCTTCTAATAATTTATTTTTCAGTTCAAGGGAAAACTTTTGCAGGAAAATCATAATCCCTTTATCAACCATCTTTAATGAAGGAGAAAATCTTCCTGATATACTAAGTAACATAAATTTATGCTTTCAAAAAAATAAATATGGAGGAGGGCACATCTTTCATTACACCCTCTGATACTCTCTCCTTATGGTTATATGCATATAAAGTACAAAAAATAGCTAGAAAAAGAAAAAAAAGTCAACTTTTGTAATAAGTCAGAAAATCTGTGATGCTACAAGTAACTTCCTCAGACAGGAAAATTGTACCTTCATGTCTTACACAGAAATAAGAAGCTCCAAAACATTTTCAGTTAGGAAATACTGAAATGTTGGACATCCTACTGAGAATGATGGAAAATATTCTCTTTATGCCTCATAGTCAGCTAAGTAGAACTCCAAGAGATCACAAAATTTTTAAAAAGTCTGGATGTTGAGGAGTAACTCATATATTTCTTACTATAGCATTCAGTTTGGCCAGATGTTTGATAGAATATTTTATCAATATTTATATAACATTCTAGGTTGTCTGATATACTACATATACTGGTCACACAAGGTGAGGAAATCCAGCTCTTAAAGAGTTAGAAGTTCACCTGCAAAATAGCAAACAAATACTTCCAGTTTATCTCCAAAACACATATAATTTCCATTTCTTATCATTGTAGTAAAACTTTAAAATAACTGGATACTAAAAAAAAAAAGCCCCCACAAAACACAAAATTAGACAAGGAAAGGTGGAAAGGTGGAAATGGATTTTACAACAACAAGGTGCTGGAGTTTTCTACAGGTAAGAACAAATTCATCAGTGAAGAATAAAAAAATAATTTTCTCCTATGTATATATTATTCTCTCTGAATCAAGAAAACATCATGAAAACACTGGCAGTTATTCAGACCAATTAAAAGTCTTCAGTTATTTGCAGATACAGATTTCAAGGATGTTTAGAAAATGTTAAGTGACTAATTTTAAATAATCTCTTATCTTCAGTTGTTTCTTCTTTTATTTTTCTGCAGTACTTTCTACCTTGAAGTCAATTTTTAATTTTTTTTTAATGCAAATCAGCTTTTAATGTTACTTTACAAAAGAATCACTGTGAGTGCATTTGGGATTTTAAAGTATAATTTTTTTTAAGTGTGCTCTTCAGATATAGACTTGTTTTTACTTATTTTCTGTCATAGTGAGTTTTTCAAAACTCTCTGAAATTTTACATATCTGAAAAACATGAAGAAAGGCTGACAAAGACTGAATTTTCATCTTAGTCCTCTCTTCTTTTCTCCCCATCCTCCAATACCTATTTTGAAAAATTTCTAATAAAATAAAATTCTGAATCAGCTCTGTAATAACCCAGTGAGTTCCTCAATCCCAGTGAAGCACATTTCCCTTTTTTTTTTTTTTTCTGGAAAAATTTTTTTCTGGAGTTTGAGATACTTCTTTTGGAACCAGAAACAGCACTGTCTCTCTCATGGCCTTGACAAATTCTTCTGCAGGGTACAAAGTCTAATCCTTTCCTCAGCACCCGTACAGTGTGACCTGGTGAGAACCAAGGACCATGAAATGGAGTGGTGTCAGAGTTGGTCCTCTGCGGCCCCGATGGTCAGTAAAGAAAAAAGGGTCCGAACACTTTGAGGACTGATGCAAAAGAGAGTTTTTTATTAACATGGCTCCTGTCTTTTATAGGGCAGGAGCAGAACTTGCTAGAAACATGGGAGGGGTGTGCAAAATACGACTATATAAGGAAAGACAGGGGTATGGTTTAACCTTTTAGGCAAAGGGTGGCCATAAAAGGAAACTCTGCAGTGCAGTAAACTTTGGCCAATGGGGGAACAGGATCAAGGACACAAGGGATATAAGGGAAAACTGGAGTACAATATAAGGGAAATTATACAATAAGACATAAAATATAAGACAAAACTTGAACACTTATTTCCAAAATGTCTATACTTGCTTATCTTAATATATTTGTCTTTTAGGTATCTCCCAGAGAGTGGGAAGATTCTCTGAGAATAAATGCAGTGCCAGATATTGCTGGTTCTTTCTATCTGTCTCTGTGTGTATGATAATATTATATTTTCATAGTATTATGAATGCTTTAATTGGAGGGAAATGTTCCTAAGGCAATCTCGTAAGAGGTTTTTTTACCTCATAAAAGGTTTTGTGCTTTTTCTGTGAAAAACAACATCTTTCATAGAAACAACAACTGAAACTATTAATTAGTGTCAATTTTAATTAAATTATGATCTCCCTTTAACAGTGATTAAATTGCAATAACCAGATAAATTAAGATAACAACATTTTGTTTAATTAAATTAGGTATAGTATTACTTCTTATAACTACTGTGAATCACTAACACAATGGAACTACAAATTTCTTTGCTTTATCAATCATTTATTTCCTTGTGGATGTAAATGTACTTTATCATTAAAAGAAAATTATTAACAGGCTTAAATATTTTTATATTTTAAAATACATTCTTTATTTGAATTTAAAAACATTTTTATACCAGAAAAAAATACTATAAGAAAGTTACTTAATTTTTCAATTTTAAATCCAGGAGTCCTATATTTTTGTCAATATACTCCTAAAAAGAGTATTATACACATTTTTAAAAACATAACTCTATTTATTTTGGTCCTAAATTCTGTTCCTTTGAATCTGAGTTACTCTGGTTCCCTGAAATAATCCTTTAGTTTAAATTAAAATTTCCTGGTTTAAAGTTCCTTTTTGGAAAATCTACCTTTAGCTGTTTCTTGCAATTCTGCTGTTCTTCCTGAATGCAGGAATGCATCACTTAACTTCAAATTCACATTTTACTAAAATGTTTTAGACATTATAGCTAAACAAATAGCATATATGTTTGCATATGTTCACAAAATCCAAAATTCACTCATAAAAGAGACAAATAGGGAAACAATTCAGTTATAAAAGAGAAATGAAAGGAGCCGAAGAATTACGTACTTCTGTACTGTTCCCTTATACAAGGGAATTCCCTTACACATATTAAAAAAAAAATGAAGCCCAAATTTAAATTATTTTCCTTTTATCACTAACAGAGTGCCTTTAAGGGAAATATGTAAGATTTTTACTGCTACAAGTTAACATGGAAACCAAGATATCATATTTTAGAAAGAAAATCCACTATGAATAAATATCCAAAGCAGCAACAGTTATACATGCAAAGAAAGAGAGAGGATTTCCTCACTGAGAAGGTGAGAAAAGAACTCAGTGCATTGCTTATTCCTTCAGTTGCCTTTTCCAGGTTCTGGTCTTTGTCAGAGATGGACTAGATGGACCATTAAATAGAATTGGCATGTTATTTGTGTAAGGCTTTGTTTATTTCTTTCAATTTCTCCCAAATATTTTTTTCTAGTGTTTCTAATTCTATTCAAATCCTTTTTAAAACCCCTACTATTTCTTTAGAAGTTTTCCAAGCACCAGAGTACCAATAAATAATGCTAGAAGAACATGTTTGAAATGTATCTTTTACCACAGGGCACATCTCTGTTAGCTCTAAAATCAAAGATTTAAGACCAGGAATTACACTTTTGAGCTTGATCTTTCAAGTGTCACTATTTACTCTGCTTTAGTTCATACTCTGAAGCATGCAAACAATTACTTTTGATAAGACTAAATATGGAGATCAGCTCAAGAGCACTAATGGACATTCTTCTAAGGGATTCAGACTAGGGCTAGTCTAAACTAGATTCACACCAAAACACAAGTAGAGCAGATTCTGGCTCTCCAACACAAACTACTTCGCTTTACAAATTGGCCCCAATGACACCACAAAATTTGTTAATGTTGACATGGTTATTTTGCTCAACTCTCAAAAAGTGAGAACAAAAACAGCACAGTGACTGTGTGTGTGATGAAATAGTTCTAATAGGGGCAGTTCTGAGGATTTGACCTGAAGTCCAAGATGCTGGATTTATCTTCTGACTATTGCAAAGTCTCATGCTTGGACGATATTTTTCAGGTAAATAGGCAATTATCAAGTATGTTCTGGCAAAGTAAGAATAGAAAAAAAAAGTTTTTCCTTTATCCAGTTCTTTTTGTTTAATGAACTGAGTGGAGAAACTAATTGCTACAGCAAGTTAGTGAAATTTTGGCAAAAAGATCTGATATTTTTTACAATGGAAAACTCAGTTTTTACTACTAAGCAAACAGTAATACTCATTAGTCCAGACTTAGTTGCTCTCAACAATTGAAGATTAAACTGTAGTTTTAAAGATGTTTTTACAATTCAATAAATAAATGAATGCAAGTACAAAGTAAATTTTATTTAAAAACAACATCCAACCAACTGGCCCACTCACCCACGCCAGTTTCATTTCTAGAAAGTAAGTGAAATGAAACTAGAAAACTTGAATTAAGTTTGAATTTGGCTCCAGATTCTTGATTTAATGTTGACTTGACTAGAGAAAGTTTAAAAAATGCAGCTTGAAAAGGATGTACCTCTATATACGTTGTATGATACAAGGCAAGAAGCGTGAAGGAGTAATAGCAAAAATCTGAAACAATTCTATTTATTGATCTTATCAAACTAGAAAGCTAGTTTCATTTCATACATAGATATTTTATTTTGTATTCCAAATCTTGCACCAAGCATTTATTTGCTGCTGAAAATAGGTATCTTTAAAAACAAAACAAAACAAAAAACAACTCACCAACATCAGGATCAGTTAATCTGATAGTCAAACTCTTAGAAAAGTAGTGTGACACATGCTACATTTGATTCTAAAGAAAAAAAAATCATGATCCTGGAAAGCAACTCCCTTTATCACAGGAATTATTCTTTCAGCATCTCTAAAAACACTTGGAGCTATTAATATGCAATTATAGTTTCAGCAGCTGCAAACCTAGAATTAATTGATGCTTAAATATTTGATCTTACCTGTATTGCTTATAAATACATAGTGGAAGCATCTCCTTTAGGTGTAGTCTATCTGCTTAGATGCTGTTTTCAGTTTGTTGGTTTTTAATTGCCTCAGTGTTTGTTTTTAAAAGAACAAGGGAAAGAATAAAAAATTATCTCACTTTAGGCATGCATTTTTATACTTATCAACATAAATATTCTTTAAGCATTTTTAAGAGGGAGATCAATATTAACATTTTCATCAGCACAACTGAACTCTGATAAAAGAAGGGCAAGTGTGTATGCATTAAACCAGTGATTAGACAAAGAAAAGTTTCAGAAATGTAACTTAATTGATGTCTTGAAGTTCTGAAACATCTGGAAGTCTCATTTTTGTATTGATGTTCCTTACTTATTGTAGTGATTTTATCTAGCTGTGGGGGAAACACCTACTTCTTGCTTCCTAGTCACAGACAAAAAAAAATGTTGAAGATACACAGATAAATACTTTGAGTAATTATCTGCTTTTTGAAGGTCAAAGGATTCCTTGAATATCTAGGACAGTGTGTGACACAACACATTAAGCATCTTCTCTGACTAGAAACTAAACAAGGTACCATTATTTAGTGACTTTAAGTCACTAAAAGAAATATACTTTAAGTGTTTAGTTTTTTGAATTTTTTTCCCTTTGAAGTGAAATGTATTAAAGTAAGAAATCATAGACTCTGTGGGCAGCAACCTTATAAATTAGTCACATATTACTGTGTTAATATAGCCTACTGCTCCAAATAACACTAGTCACTTTACCCCGTGGGACTGTAATAGAAAGAGAAAAGAAAGAGAAAAATGTAATTTCTGCTGTTTGCTGAGCAAGTGTAAAATCAGGTAAAAGGGCTTTTAAGAGTACTGCATATTTACAAAACCTGCATTTTCAGCTATAGCATTTGTGGGGAGAAGGCTGAAAAATAAAGTGCAGCAAAAAGGAGTGCATTTACTATAGTTCACTCGGGAAAAAATGTTTGCACACCTTAGGTGCAGAAATGCTGAGGGAGCTCCACTTTAAGGGAAACATGAAACAAAGAATGGGGTGGCACCAAGGTTTTCCACTCATATTCTGCTGAGATCAATGGAGATATGAAAAAAAAAGGGATGGGGCAACACAGCAGTGTTGAGGTTATGTTCCATCTTAAACAATGCAAATAATGGAACTAAGTAAAAGGAATGATCCAAATGGTAATCAAAAGCTGAATTTTTCTTCATTAATTTGAAAATACAAATTACTTTTCACATCTCTATATATGCTAATGACCAAAGTCACTCAAACTCCACCTAAACATGAAATTATATCAACTGTAACTTTACCTTTGCCCCTCCCTCAAAGACTGGTAGATAGATTGATCAAATATCCAATATAAAGTGTTCAAAGAAACCCCCGTTTCATGAGACAACATTGAACAGAACAGATGACTAATTCCTCTCTTTTCACTGTCATCAAACAGCCCAATAAAGTATTCCTATTCTTTGAAAGGAGACACTTTTATCAGCAAGCAATACAAACCACAATGTTAGTCTGAGATGTTGTACAGAGATGTTTGGAAGGATTATTTCAATATGATGCTGCAAGACAGTAGACTGGGATGATGGATACAAGTGTTTCTAAAGGCAAAGAGCACGGAGTATTAATATGACTTATTACCTTTTTTCTTTTTATGTAAGTGAAAATTACCATTGGCTTTGTGAAAGCACAAATTATATGAACCAGAAAAATTGTTTTAATAGGACATTGGGTGGTGGTGTATAGCTGGTACTGTATTTTACAGTTAAAAAAAAAGATAATAAGGCAATATAGAATTATACTGATACTTTGAATATGTCAGTGAATGCATCATCTTGGAGTAATGTGTCGTGGAAAAACAAAGTTGTAAGTCAATAATAAAATAAATAAAAGGAATGCATATATTGAATCTATGTATATATATATATATAATATATACATTATATATATATATATATAAAACCAACATAGATTTCATTCTGACATTTATTCATTGTGTAGCACAGGTGTCCTAACATAATCCTTTTTCCCAGCAACCTTGTATAGTGTCTTGTGTATCTGCTGAGAAACAAGATGACTGAGTATCTTGCGAATTACTGAATACTCTGCTGTATGGATACTACTGCTGGGATTAAAATAAAAGCCCTGGAGTCTATGAAGATTTGCATTTGGCTCCAGATTCTTGATTTAATGTTGACTTGACTAGAGAAAGTTTACGAAATGCAGCTTGAAAAGGACGTGTCTCTATATATGTTATATAATACCAGGTAAGACACACAGAGGAGTAACAGCAAACATCTGAAACAATTCTAGTTATTGATCTTATCAAGTGGGGTTTTTTTCCTCTTTGAATGTATTTCTGCAACGTTTATCAAGCTGTGAAAGTACAGGAAAGATGACAAAAATAAAAGATGTAAAGGGTAAAAAAAAGCATATTCATTATTTTTTATCCATGATGCAATTACTTGAAAATAATGTCTTTCAACAAAAAGATTCAAGAGGTTTGAAGTTGTAAGATTTGACTTAAAAAGTAGTTAAAAGTTGTCATAATTTTATCAACAGATAAATGGTGGGTATGTCAGCTTTCTGAAAATAAACTTCATCCTGAATACAATGTGTGGTAGGAGGCAAGTTCAGAGGTCGAGCAGTAAAATAAATATGGAAGATTAGCACTGCAAACACAGATTACACAGTTCCTGCCTGAAGACATGACACCCTGTACTACAATCATCTTCCATTATGCAAAGTAAACAAGGCTGTTACGTGGGTATTCCTGTGCTGCAAAGGACCTCTGGTGGAAATTCTACTGTTGACTGAGAAGGTGATGTTCTTTTCTGTAAGTCAAAATTAAATCATCATGTCTACATAGTTTTAAAGTACGTACTATTTGCAGGATATTATATATAGAATTTATATAGAATTTAAATAGTCTCATGGATAAGATAGGATTATATTGCTTCAAAGCAGAAGAAAGATATGAACTGTTGATCCATGATTAAAACGTTACAATTGATCATTGCCTATCATTTCACTGGTCTTTCTAAATTCACCTTGTCCCTGTTCCTGTTTTACTTCATTCACAAGCTCTACAGACCAAATTTTGTGTGCAATTAAATGGTTAAGATCTCTGCTGGACTTATTGGGCCAGTCTATTCATTTGCATGCAAAAGTCCTAAACTACTGCCACTGTATTTTCTAATGTGATCCACTTCTGCTCAAGAAGCCTTGCTGTCATGTGAGCACAGTTCTCAGGCAAACCAGCTCAGTAAGTCTATCATACAGACCTGGTGGATACCAACAAGGTTATACTGAGACTGAGTCTTCATTTGCCCAGTACAGCTTTAAAAATACTTCCTTCCATCCTTCCTGTATCCTCTAAAACTCATCACAGTGGCCACTTGGAGATAATGCAACATGTGTGGCTGTGAGATACTCAGGAGCACCTCTGCATGCAAAGGAAGTTACCAGCACAGTTGGAGATAAGGGACTTTTCAGCATGTACCAAAGACAAGAGCATAATGAATCAGTTTGAATCTTCTGTGCAGCATTTCTTTCCAATTATGTGTACTTTATATGGCTGAATCATTTCTGCTGCTGTTCGTCATCCCCTAATAATCAATGTCTTCACTCCAGGATATCTGAATGCCATTTGTGTGCTGGCTTTAGGATAGACAGCATGGTGCAGCAACCTGTTGTGTCTAGACATTTTCTTGGACAAAAACTAAACACCATTTAAAGAAAGGAAAATATACCATATTTTCTATTTTAAAACTATGATTTCACCATCAGGAGTTCAGATAGTGATTACAGAGCACTCTCCATCTGAGAGAAAAGAATTTTCAATGGAAATGTTCCTCAGATGAAGGAAAGTTTTTTTGGTCAAATGTCTTATTTTCAACCTAGAATTTCTTTTGTTGTTTCATTTATCCACACTGTCATCTCTCTTGAGCCCACTCTCCTGTCCATTACCTAGTTCAGTCAATCCTGTCCAGCCTTAGAGGTGCCTCCATCTTATCACATTCATATTGCTGAGCCTGGCAATAATGGCCCCCTCACACTCATCTTTCCCTGACAGTTCTCTGCCCTTGCCATTTACCAAAAATTATCACATGAAAATTTACATCATTCAAAATATAATCCTGATAAGTCCCCATCTTTTCCAGAGTTCTAAACAGTTATTGTAACTGGTTATATTTAGCAAATAACTTTTTTTCCCTTACTTGCATATACAATTCATGCAGCCAATGCAAACCAATTCAAGCAGAGCAAGAATGCTGACTTCATATCTTAGCTACAAAAATTATCATAAATGGACTTTCTTAGAGTGACTTTAAAAACCATTTTTGTGCCTTATTTGTCAACAGAAAATGAGAGGCTCATTTGTTTCTAAAGACTAATAAAACAGTACTCAACATACAGCAATATTATTCAAATTGAACAGTAATTTCTACTGAATTTTCATTATAATAACGTTTAAAAAAAACCCATCCAAGACAGAAGTTAATAGAAATGCAGAAGTACACTGAAAAGATAAACTCCAAAATAATTTGGCTGAATTTTCCTCCTTTTTTAAGAGTAAGTGTATATATAGGGTCTGACTGAGATGGAGCTCATCTCCCTATAGCAGCCCTCACACTGCTGATGTTTTGCATTGATAGCTAGAAGGGTGTTGATAACACACAGCATCAGCACTGTAACATTCCTCCCTCAATCGAAGGCAAGATCCTGGGAGGGGAGACAAGTAGGCCAAAGGTGACCCAAACTGACCAAAGGGATATTCCATACCATATGATTTCAGCTCAGATATAAAAGCTAAGGCAAGGAGCAGGAAGGTAGGTATTCACTGTCTCCAGTGGCTGCCTGCTGAGGAACTGTCACGTGTGCTGAAGCCTCACTTCTTGGGAGTGGCCGACCATTGCTGCTCATGGGAAGTAGGGAATAAACCATGTTATCTTTCACTTCACTTTTGCATGGACAAGGATTTGCTTCTGCTTTGCTTCTGCTTTAAATAAACTGTCTTATCCCAACCCACAGGTTGTTTCCACCTTACTCTCTCCCCTGTCCGGCTGGGAAGGGGAGTGATAGAGCGGTTGGGTAGGCACCTGGTGTCCAGCCAAGGTCAACCCACCACAGTGTATAACAAATATTAAAAATATGTATTTTCATCATAAAAAAAAATGTGTAAAATTACTAGGTAGAAAAGATGCACGGAGGACTAGGGCTATTATTATAAATAATGCAAGCCAGCATTACTATTAAATCGAAGCTGAATCTCAGAGCTGCTCAAGGTAATAAGCATTCACATCATCTTGTTTCATAAATGAGTTCTTAAACTCAGAAAATTTTAAGATGGAAAGACAGAACAGTTACATGGAAAATGTCAATTACTATCCAGGGAGTCTGATAGATTGAGTCTGAAATGAGAACTAGATCAAATTGTCATGAAAAAAAGGTAGACAAACTGATGAACAAAATAAGAATAGGGTAGGCAACCTCCTCTGTCTGCAGGACACTCTCCCTACCATTGACATCTTGTAAGAGACAGCTGAAAATCTCCCTAGAATATACTGATGATGTGAACTTGATCTCTCCTAATACCAATGGAGATGCTTAACTGACAAGCATAAGTGTAAATCTAAAGGTCTCAGAGTTAAACAAAGTCTCAACCATGCTGACCAGAAGGACTCAGATACTTTTGCCATCTACTTCCCAAATAAAATATGTATTGCTATTAATATAAGCTTACTACTGCTTCATTTTTTTTTTCACTCCAGAACTTATTTCAATCTTTCTAGTCTTCTTTAATTTGTACACAGTATTTTTATAAAGAAGAGGAACTGGAGTGCTTCTGTAGCAAGAGCATCTACAGTAACTTCTACAGCCCCAAATTCAGTCTCTCCTAGCTGGTTTTTTTACCTATTCTTATTAACTATCACCTGTAATTATAGTTTTTATAATCCTGAAACATCAAATAAGTGTTTCTTTTCTTATAGAACTTGCCTTTGAATAGCAAAAAAGGGGAAAAGAGTATGCTGTTAAAGATTTAACACTCCGTGTACTTAACTGTTTTCATTTTTATCATCAATACACAGTTAAGAAAATAACATATTTTGGCATTAATAGAACGGCAGCTGTTTGCTCTGATGACTGCTTAAAAATACAAATCACATTTAACTTAATATTATAAGGTAGCTGGTCTGGTTTAAATGCTTGCCCATATAAGTTTATTTATTCCATCAAAACTAGTTCTTTATTGTGTTTATTATATCATATCTAATATATTAAAATTAATATTGATGTTAGTCTCTGAGCTTCAGAGAAAATTATTGACTATTTATAGATCATAATCATTTCATTCATAAGTAATAATCAGCTCATTCTCAGTAGGTATTTTGGATAATGTTGCTAAAAGAAATTAAAATATTGATAGTCAACATTTTATCTGATTTTTTAATACAACTCTGTTTGTTTCATGTATAAGATATTCTAAAACCTTCAATATAAATGAGTGACTTAAAATTTTAAAATTTATTTGAAAATAAGAATATGTGCATATTGTATATTAACATGCTAATATCCTACGAATGTTACTAGATTTAGTTAGCAGCACCCAGTATTTTCAAAACTTTGGGAATTTTTAAAAGATTATTTTATGGGTTTTTCTGTTTGTTTGGTGGTTTGGGTTTTTCTGTTTGTTTGGTGGTTTGGGTTTTTTTCACTAGGTTTCATGTGCGTGTATTACATGTTTTTAAATTGCAAGGAAAATCTTCTTCAGGAGGGTCTTGATCACATTTTAAGTCTATGTCCTGACCACCACACAAGTAAGTGTGTGAAAGAATTCTTCTTTCTCATTCTTCTTTCTCTACCTTTCCTCTGAAAGCTTCAACCACACATATAATTCAGGAAAATGAGCTCTATTGTTATTCATTTAAGATATATGCATTAGGTTTGCATTTAATAAAAATTCTATTTTTTTTGCTTTAAGCTGTGATGTGTAGTATATTAAGGCTGTTAGGTTTATTATTCTACCATAACATTTTATACTGTAACAAATTAAAAGTATTCTTCAAAGCTTTGCTTAATTTTTTGTCATGAACCATATAACTCTTGCAATAATGCTGAATGAATTCATAACGACTGGACATTTATAATAATGAGAAACAATACATTTTATGTTTTAAGCCTTAAATATTTACTATGAATCAATTCTAATAACACTGGCAATGTATTCAGAAGATATCCCTGTAGTTGTCATATACAATGAACTTGTGATAGGTTTCAGTAATTTGATTGCCATGTAATTTAATGGACACTTTCTTTATCTTGGTTGGGGTAAAATATATTATTTTTTAAAAGATGCAGTTAGAATGCAAGAAGCTGTAAGAACTATTTGCTAGATTGCTTTTTAAACAATGTTTCAAATGTATTTCTCAAGTCTACAAGAAGTTCAGAGAAGCCCACAGTTAACATGCACCAGGAGTCCTTAAGAGACTTCTGCTCTTTGTAGACTATTGCAATTACATCTACCAGTTCTTGACTTCAATGTCAAAGCAGGGACAGCCATTTGAGATTAGTTTAGCTGCTAGACACACTATTTCTATTCAAAAGAAGAACTCCAATTGACTTCAGAGGAGCAAGTTCAAGACCTTTGTGGGTAAATAAACACCCATGAATAAGAAGCTCTCTGATGTAAAAGATTAGCACACTGCTTCCTTGACATACTCAAAAATCCTTTCTTTGTTTAAATAACTATCTGCAGTCCTACAATAGCTAGTAGTATCTTAAATGTGTACATAAATAATGAAAGTCACTTGAGTGTTACAGGATAATTGCACCATGATTTGCTTTACAGGACCTTTATCTTGGTGTGCTCAGAATATCATTGTTGTTGCATGTAGTCAACAATCTTATTTATCTGAAAATCCAGAGTGGATTAAAGGGCAAGAATAAGAATCTTGGTAATTAAAAAAGTTCAATAGGACCACACCTTAGATGCATCCTGTAGGTATATGCTAATGTTTCATATTGATTATGTGAATATTGCATAACACAAGTTCAGCAGACTACATATGACCTACAAGTGTGCCAAAGCAGCAATTACTGAATCAGAAATTATCAAAAAGAGTACACTGAGGCTGAAGATGGATTACTGGGAATGGTGGTAGTTTTCTGTGCTCCTCCTGACAGTATATCTGTCTGAAGAAAGAATGGCAGCATTGTCACAACAGAAGTCAGAACAATTGCTCTAAAACAGACTACAAGCCATTGAGCCACTTATTGTTTTACATAGAATAAGTCTTTGACACAAGATACAATGTAGATACAATGTAGACAACTTCCTTTTGAGAGGAAAACAACATATACGTGGATTCATTTATCACAGGATTACAGTAATTATGAGGGTTTGAATTAATAATTACCTGATTAACACATGTAGAATCGAGTCCAAGAAAAATGTGCTAACAGAATTATCGGCAGCAACAAGTGACTATTTTTCTCATTGTGAGACTGAAAGATTTCAGTAATTCCTATTTTAGATCAGACCTTTCACTTCCATTGAACGGAGATAAACCAGTAAGTAGATACTATGCTCTCTAAAAAATCTTCAACAGTTTGTATATGCAAATACTTACATATTTTCTGTGTAGTATATGTATACCCTATACATATGAAATTCAAACAGTGCTATAAAAAGTGATGGTTTTAATACTTTCAAGTTTCTCACATGAAGGGTTAATGCCATATAATCCACAGTGCAAGAAATAAGAATGTATGGTGCTGAGAGTCTCCAAGAAAAAAATTGTGAACAAGGTAGCTTAGAAAAACTCCAACACCTGTAAATATTTTATACTATTTTGATAAATGAAAAAAACACTCAGTTTCTGAAAAATGTGCATTTTAGCATATGAAAATGGAGAATTTCTAGAAGTAGTAAATTCAACATCTAATCTCTGCTGTCCTCTTTAGAAAAAAAAAAGAGTAAATCTCCTTTGGAGTGAGCATTTTTATTTTCTTAAATAAATAATTAAATGTTTACAGTATTCTATACTGACTCTACTGTTAAAAAAATCTGCTAGACTCTGCATACATTTCACTCAAGAGTCCTGGCTCTGAACATTCTAATAGCGTTTTTTTTTGTGCTGTAAAATGTTTTTTTGGTCCAGGCCCATGAACTTAACTTGTACGTGGACAGTATGAATTTTGAGAAGTTTCACCCAAATAACAATTTAGACATTTATAATATACAGAAATAAACCACAAAACAACTCCTCTGAAGGAATATGAGAGCATTTCTGTTATTGCATTACTATAGAGTTAATTTTTTATAAGCAATATCTCTTCTAGTGAGAATATTCACTTAGGTTTTTTTTTTAATAAAGTAAGGAAATAAGTGGTTATAGTGAAATACAGTCAATGAATCTTGGTTTCTCACACCTCTCAATGTCTACCTGTTAATTTGACAGTTCACACATGGTAGTACTTGATCGACCACCATTGTTTCCCAGGGATAGTCATAATAAAAGACTTAAGTTTCCCTTAAGGAAACTTCCTACTTCCAAACTGTTGTCTCACCTTAATGGGGAATTAGGTGTTTATATCCTATGCTATACCTTCACAGATTCTCAAGGCATGCAGCATGAGAGCCACCGCTGACTTAAACTTGTCACTCCACTGGTTAGGTTCAGTAGGGTCACATGAAATCTGATCTTCTGTCCCTTTGTGCAGATGTATAATTATAAGTGTTTCCAGAAAGTTCCTTTGGGTGATAAACATGCATCAACTCTAGTTAAGCTTTTGAGAGTGACTTATTGGTACCTCACAGGGTTTCTAAATGAGATTTTTGTGTATTGCACTGAAAGTCCATGAACAATTTGTTAAATCCCATAGGTCAAACACACAAAGTAAAGTACCTTGTGAGAGATTTGTAATTCTGGATCTGTAGATTTATAAACATCATAAAATGGTGTTAAAATACCCTACTGAGTTACTCTAGCTCATACCACAGAGCCCACAATAAAAAGCTATCATTAAATTGTCAGAATAGTAAGAGTATTTGTGGTCTCATTACTAAAGAAAGTATTAAAAGCTCTAACCTCTACCTAGTAAAGACCTTTGCAAGCTCAATTAACTCACATAGAGTTTGAACTGCATGTTTCAGCTACAGCTGACCACATCTGCTATTGAGAAACTTCTTATCCTTTCCAAACTATTAATGGTTACTTTCAATAGTATATAAGACAAGGTGAGGATTTTGCAAATCAGGTGGTAACAATATTTTCTTGCAATAGGTTGCACATATCCCCTATATATGCACACAGATATGTACATACACATATTCACCATACGTTCTGTGTGTGTATGTGTGTATTAATAAACACAGGTTCAGTTTTATATACCCCGTCTTTAAGATTCTCTGCAAAAACAAAGATCTTAGTTTAATATTGTTATTTCCCCTGGCTATTTGACATGGTGGAATTAATTCTCATATCATGTGTGCATGGCTAATGATGTAAATCTCTTTCTTATTAGTCTCGTAGGCAACAAGTACATATTTTAATTTTGACTGTTGTATTTTTTACATAAAGGCAAAAGCTGCATTTTAACTTAAGAGTTTTGCTATGAGTCTTCTATTTCTGTTATGTGGGCATGCAGAATTTGAAGAGGATATTTATTCAGGTTTGGTTTAGCATAATAGCATTCAAAGCTTGTCAGTTATAGTGAATCTGATGAAAAAATACATACATACAAGTTGAAAAATTCACAGTGTCTTCAGTATGAATAATTAATATTTGGAAGACAAAGTCCTCAGTAGTGAAATTCACTTCATAAAAAAAACTAAACACCTGGCAGCTGCCAAACATATGTGGTCTTGACTGTTCCTTTCAGAGAACAGTTTTTGGGGCATCTCCAAGGCCAGGATTCCCCACAAGATGCTAAAAGAAGGTGTGTTTCTTGTTTCCTACATTCTTTTTATCAGAGAAAAAGCTAGTATGGGTGCTAAAAATCTGTTAGAAAAAAAATTGAGGAAGTTTTAAATATGTAAAACTAAAGCTTCCCTGGCATGTCTTAGTATAACGAAACACACATAAAAAAAAATCTTTTCACTGTTAGGAGGTAATACATCAACTCTGCCATGTATGTCACTGAATCACTATTCTTTTATGTTCACATGTCAGCATGGAGTCAGATCTTACATTTGACTGCTTACAGCCGGATCAGAGTTGCAAAACAAAGTTTAAAACAGAGAGTGCAGGGAAATAACATAGTTTCCTGACTGTAGAACCATTTTTCTTGGGTAGAAAATCGAATTATAGTCTGTGGACAAACCATTAAGGAGACACAGTCCTTGAGAAAAAATATTTAAGGAGAACTTCTAATATGTTCTAAGATCTCTTAGGACATACAGTATCTGAGTAGTTGTTTGTTCATTCCCTACTGAGATACATGATTTAAAGGAAAAACATAAAACTGGACTTATGTGATTGCCATTGTTTTTGTAAACTATTTTCCCATCAGCTTCTACTTTTACAGCATTATTCCATCAAATCCATTTCCCTACTACTTCTATTTTTTTTTAATTTACATTCCTACTTGCTTAATTCCTCTGTTTCCCTGCCCCTCCAGTGCAACAACAGGATATTGCTGACCACAGAGGCCAAGGTCTCAACCAAGTACCACTTCCACTGGCATTCATATGCAATAATATCTCTTGTCCTCTGGGGAAGAAAATTATTCCAGACACAGTTTCTATTTATGTATAGTAATCAATTTGCATTTAAACATGGAAAACTTCAGTGGAGATGTTTACATGAATGTACAAATACAATTTCCAAGACTGGTCTGGAAAATGTGTCCTATGGGGAAAGCAGCGAGTTAAAATGTTTGTTCTAACTAAACTGCCTATTGGCCTTGTATGCTTCTCTGAAAATGATATGATAAACAACTCCTTGTGCATTGTCTCAGTGCAACTGCTGTGAAGACGTGAGGGAGGATCTGATAGGCCTTGCTTGACTAAGCTGAATAGAAACACCTATGAAAGCCATTCTGTGAACAGTTGCTGAGTTCAGAGAGCTTTGCAAAAAACCCCCCAAAAGTTGTGTTTTACAGTTATATCAATTTATAATTTAGTATTCAAATTTTTCAAATCCCAACTGGCATATTTATGTGTCTTTATTTTAATGTGTATATGTGACTTCCTTTTGCATATGATGCAGATTCCAATTTAATTTGTCTGGTTTTTTTAGATTCTGTATGGTAACTTTTGAACAGAAACTAGGTGAATCATCTTTAGGAGGTGAAAAAGATGTGTGACAGCTTTAATAATTACTGTTGCTGGCTAGCAATCAAAACCTTAGTGTATTTAATCATAGGCTTCTCTTTTATGCAAAGCTTTTTATGAAATAATATTTGCATGTACTATTTAAGCACATGTATCCTTGTATACCATATAGTTCCCATCTTCTGTATATTTCTACATTAACAATATGGACATTGACATGAGGGAGATTACAACCTTGCTTTCTTCTATGAGAGTCCTATTACTCTGCATCAGAATAGGTATGTTTTATCTGCACTATTTCTTCTTGCAGATGGACTGAAATCATGTAAGTACCATTTGACAAGTACACCTTCTGCTTGGCTTCAACAGATCAATCATTTAGTCTACATTCTGCATGGGGTTCATATTGCAGATCTCTGTAACTGTACTAACACAGTGCAAAGACTTCAAAACATAATAATGATTGTATAATGATTATTTATATTTCAGTTCCTCCTGTTTGTTGTAAATCTACTTTAAAGTAGAGACATATGACAGGAGATCCAAACAAAGAACAACTTCTATAATGCAGTATGCAAAATGGGACTGAAAGTGCTTGGCTACTTCAGCAAACATCAGGAAAGGTTACCACGTGTTAATAAATCAGGCAGATAAACATCAGGCAGTGAAAAGAACTAGTTAAACTAAACGGCAGTAGTAATAGGAGAACAGGTGAAAACAAACTGTCAATTAGTAAACAGAGGTTGAAAATCACAAGGAGAACAATGCAGAAGAATAAGATGATGAAACAGTTTTTTAAATAGGAATCAACATTACCTGCTTTGAAGCATTCATTTAGTGCTTGAAAAATGTTACAGGAAGTGGATATCAAAAGTAAACCTGAACAACATGAGATGGGGTCTTAACTGAGGCTCCAAAGGACCAGCGAGTCCTGCAAATCCCAGATGCCTTTTTATTTGTCTGGTTTATAAGCAGAAGGTTTTAAGAGCTTCCATTCAATAAGACAGTGATCAGTTGTCACTGTTTCAGCCACAAGTCCAACTGTATCTTTGTGATGCTTCATAGTCTTCTAGTAATTTTTCCTCTAATATTTTTGTCAGCATAAGCAATATGTAACCAACCAAAAAATAAAATATGTCTCACTTCATTCTGAAAGAAGCCTATAAGCAACACTGTACATAAAGTTATTGAACTCATAACAAGATTTGCTGTTAAAAATTATACCTTTTCAAAGCTATATGAATTTGTAGGAATACTCTTCAAATGAGTAGTAGTTATAGAAGCTGATCTTATTCTATCTAGGATATTGAATATTTACATAGTCCTTCAGCATTCATAGCAACTATTTACATTCATTTCATCCTATTTACAAGATTAGACTGATAATTCAGATCACTGTCTTTAGGAAAAAACCCACTCCTTGTCATGTTTGTAGTTTTCAACACAATATAAATATTTACTACTTCTTTAAAAATGTTATGACAGAGCTTATTTGAAAGACAATATTTATAGAGTTCATATTTTTCACATGTGGGAATGCAGAACCCACAGTAAATGTGACTGTAAACCTGAACTGCACCAAATGATAAGCTATTTTTTTCTATTGAGTATATAATGGTTACATTTAATGATATAAATATCTATACGAAAATGTCTGATTTCAAGAATTGCTTTCTGAACGACACCCGACTAATGATCAGACACAACGTGTAATGAAATGACATCTAATCATAAAAATCAAGTGTGTGTGTATATATATATATATATATATATATATATAGGCAAACAGTAATTATGATAGAAAAGTTGTTTGAAAAGCACTCTAACTTGATGGGAAGGGTCTATTGGTTTCCACATAAATGTAGAGCAGGGCCATTAGGCCATCTTTATTAGAGACATAAAAGCAGTGCATCTAAAGTAATGTGGACTGAGCTAGTTTGGTTTTCAGCTTCATGGGCTTTCTGTACAACTATAGTCAAGTCTGATAAAAAAATATATTTCTGTACTGAGGTTAACTTGGAAAACTAAACCTCATTTTAAATTCTATTATTCAGTCCAAGAAACTGCCAAGCATGATGTGTCTAACATTATTAGCTCTACTACGTATTGAAATACATAAATGCAAATGAACTGACTAGTCATGAATTGCAAAACAGCTAGTAATATATTTCTAAGGGGATGTTTTCTTGTTATGCTTCCTATGAGAATCTTATTCCTTGGAATGCCATTCAGAGTATATGGTATTTATATATCAATCTTATCTTGAAAAGAGGTTTTTAAATTCCTAATCCTGGAGGTACTCATATACATCGTATTGATACACTTTTTCTTAAGGTTTTTTTATTCTCCTAACCACCAGAACATCAAAGTAACTGACTGTGCTGCAAAATAAAAAAATCTGAAGGTAGCATTTTTGATTGGAATATCAAGACACTAAGAGATTAAATGGACTTTCGAAGCCACACAGCAAGTCTTTTACTCTTTAGGGGATTTGAGCAGCATTCTGCTTGACTGAAAACCATTGTGCCACCCTTCTTCTTGACTTAGAAGTTGATTCTGAAGTTTAATATTAGACATGGCTACAGAACTTTTGAGGAAAAAAAGTGGAAGTAGGTTGGGGAAAGTAGCTGAAGGCATTTATCTGGAATTTACAGTAGCTGAATATAATACAGTTTTCTAGAAATTCTGAAAACTTTATCATGGAAACACTATGTGCCATTTTGAATGGATCCCAAAGGTCAAGTGTTCATTGGTGTCAGAATTCCTCAGATATGAACCTGTTTGACCCAAACAGTTGTTGAAGCCACAGCCCAGCCCTGACCCCTCTGGTATGACAACATCCAGCGAGTCCTGCATCCTAAGCCTGTGCCACACACTCAGCCCAGCAGTCCTGTTCCTTCTCGCAACTTCAATTTGATTTTCCATCCACTCCTACTCCCACCACCTTGGTTCACATAGGACAGACCATATCAGAACAGAGTGCACAGCAGTCTGATATCCTTCATGGTCCCTAAAGGCCCTGGTCTCAGGATGGGGGAGTAAGAGAATGGAAATACTCATCAGATGTATAAGTGCAAAATCAGCACTCATATGATTTATTAATGATAATAAATAACTAGAAGTTAGTCAAAACTGGACTGAAAAAGAAACGGAAAGAAATTACAGGATTCAGTTTAATATTCTGGGTTACACAGGTGCTCACTCACCCTGTTTACAGTGCCTATAAGGATTGTAGTTTCAGATATCTACACATTGTTTCTGCACCAAAGCACTCCCCTTGGGCAGTGCTCAAAAGGAAATAAAAGAAAATTTCTTGTTTATTCTTAGTCTGTGGCTCTCAGGAGTTTTTTACTTGTCAAAAGGTTTCATTTTTCTTTTTATATCTTCTGCTGACTAGCACTCTACAGTCTTCTACCGTGCTTTTGTTTTCTCCCCTCTTGTAACCCCCCATAAGCTGCACTTTGCCACTGTCACAATTTCAAAGCCCTTCTGCAGCTTAAAATAATTGTCAGAGGTTTGACTTTGGCACTGCTGTAGTAATGCTGCTGAACCTTTCCAGATGTTTAAAAGGAAAAAAATATTTAGAGCTTACAAAATAAAAAACAAGTTTTCAAAGGTTCACTCCATCTGCCTTATGCGTATCAGGGGTTTCACCACTACACATAAAAAACTCTTCTCCTCCCCTTCAGTTGGGGTGGATGGTGCAAACCTGGCCTCAGCAAAGCAACCTGCTGCTTTGCAAATGGTCAATTGCTTGAGTCATTAACCATCAACATTTCAGTCTCTCACAACCTTAAATGACCTTCATGGTACTCTGTGGTTCAGAGGTAGATACAGTTTTGACACAGAAAGACAGAGATTCTTTTTAAGTTTCATATTTGGGGCCCACCTTCTTGAACACAGGCAGAAACAAACACCAGAGATCCAGATATTCTACATTTATTTAGCTTTGGGAAAACCTTTTTCTCTTACTACCTACTTTGAAGTTGCTGTGAGTTTATGTACATGTTCAAGTTGGTGTGCTCTAACAAGTTACTGTTAAGCAGCTAAAGTGGATTAATTAAAGGTATAGACATTCTTACCCAGTTTCAAATAAAACTAACTTTACCTGATGAGAAAGGTATTTTGTAACAGATATTTATTCTTTTTCCCCTATCAATTATATCCTTGGATTTTAATTTAGAACCTCTAATTTTTCAAGTTGTATAATTATATTCTTTTACTATATCTTCTCTTTTACATGTTTTATAGTAAATCTTGATTTATCATAAGAATTAAAATCAGAGCCAAAGAGCACTCAATTCTAGTTATATCTTCTGTATTATTCCCTGCCTCATTCCTACATCCACTTCTCTACCTCACTGCTAACAAGAATGAGGTCTACTTCCACCATACACATCTGAATAATGTCATCTGGAACCTTCTATTCTATATAATATCAGCTTCTTTGAAGACACATTGTAAGTATGGGTGTTGATTCTTGCTGTTTCTTGAGAGAAATGCCTATTTTTATTCCTCACAGTTTGAAACAGGTGATGGGACATCTCTGAGGGGAAAAATAAAGGAACAAAAAGAAGATCAGGAAATTTTGAATAGTGTCTTCCAAAAAGGCATATGGAAATCATTTTCCTAGTGTCAGTGGCCAGCACACATAGTTACATTGATGTTGGTCTAATAGAGGTATGCACTGTTCCCGTTGCTGAGATGTGGCTGAGTGCTCTGTCAGAGTATAGCTGAACCCCTGAATTAATAACAGATTTTTATCACTTTGATGAATGCATAATAAGTAAACTGACGATGTGTCATACATTTTCACAAATCTCAAGTTCTGCAGGAATCACTGTGGAAATGTTCTTTGTTCTAAAGTAAGAAAACTGATTGTTAAAATGTGTATTTTACTGGGAACCTTCTGTTTTGTTTTGGGATTTTTTTTGCTTATACTTATATTTTTTTCTGCGTGTCTTCTTTGAAGGCTGTTTACCTCTGATAAATATAAATTCAGAACACAAAAAGGGCTTACTCATAGAAACTATTTTGTGTACTTTGTGCATAGTGTAAAAAGGGGAGGAGAGAACTTTATTAAACAGTCTTGGATTTTTTCCGAATGATACCTCGTGTTGCAGCCTAACACATAGGCATTAGACCATGATATCATGGGTGAGAAATTAGAATATTTCAGGTCTGCTGAACACTGTGAATGTTTCACAGTTGATTAGATTAAACTGCTAAAATGCAGGTGGTTTTGTATGCTGAAAAAAAATCCAGTGGTCCTCAAATTCTTACTTTCACCTGTGCAGAGTGCTCATCTAGTAAATAAGATAAACTACATCTGTTAACACATGAACTGTTAATATGTAATATCATTATGCTACCTTGTTTACAAGAGAATGCTGCTTTTATTTTCCTTTTTTCCTTTTTGCTATATTTTTTTTTTTTTAAGAAAACCATGTTTTAAATAGCTTGGCTATGCAGCTTTTTAATTAGAAGACTCCCATACTACAGAAAGAAAGAAATGTGTTTCTAGTAGCAACGGTGATCGTGTGGAATACATTTAAGGAATAAACTGAGTAAACCAGCATAAATTTTTCACAGTCAATTCACAAAACTATCAGTAAAGAAGCAACCTCTCCAAATCTCTTTGAAGCAAACATAAATCTCTAAGAAAACTATCGAAAGGCACACTTGTTATTTTAGGTTTCAGTTTTTACACAGAGAGGCCTACAGTGCTGACCTAGTGGTCAGCAATATGACAAAAGAAAACTTCCTTTTCTTTCTGGCACTTTGAGCTGTTAGGATAGTTATTCGTGGTCTAATGCACAGAAATAATTCTAAATGTATTAGTTTTGGTCTCCACAATAATATCATCTTCATTTGAAAGAAGTTCTGTAGTCATAAATCTAAGACCAAAGAAGACAGAAGAATAGTTATAAAATAGATTCTAGGAGGAAAACAACTAAGTTTCTACATCCTAGTGTGGGGAATATGTAAATATTTGGGGTGATAATTCGATGAAAAAATGGTGAACAGAAAAAATGCATTCATTGAAAAGGAACCTTTGATTCTACTGCACATAATTAACCTTTGATTCTACTGCACATAATTGCTTGTTTTGTCCACCATCCAGATTCAGACTTTTTTTGCTTGCTTTCTTGGTACCCTGACTTGCATTTTCAGACTCAGAGAAACCCATAACTGTGACTGAATCTGAGTGTCTGTAGCTGACTCCTCAGCTGGACAAGAAATTACAAAGTTGAGCAGTACAAAAGATTCAGTTGGTAGAAGTGCTGTCAATGTCAGTGTTGGTTTTACATGATTCTGAATTTAGGCAGCTTCAAAGCTGCTTGTTTTCTCTTACTAGCCAACTCCAAGTGATTTCTTCTTTGCAAACAAGATTCTGGGGAGTTCGTTCTTCCACTTTCTTAATTTTTTTTTTTAAATCGACTTTTTGAGATGGGTAACAAATGGTTTTGGCTTAAAAAAAAATTTGGACTTCAAAATATTTGGATTCTCCCCATTGTGTCTTTACTCCTGTTTTCATACATGAAGAATATTATAGAAACATAGAATGATTTGCATTGGCATGGACCAAAAAGGTCATCTCACTCCAATTTCCCTGCCATGGTCAGGGACTCCTTCCACTGGATGAGGTTGCTCAAAGCCCCATCCAACCTAAACATAGGAGCTTGCTGTTAGCATGTTGTGCCTTGAGGAAAAAATTGAACAACCAAGTTGGGATGTTTTATTATTTCACTCTTGAAAGAATAGTGATTCAGTTGAGATTTTGGGAATAGATTTTTGGGAAGGGATGTTAGCTCCATGCCTGAATATGTATTTTGCTTTGCTCCTAGGAAAAACAACACAAGGTGTGGTGAACATATTAGAGTAATTGATTCATGGGCATATTTACTAATAATTACCATTAAAATGATAATTTTTTGCATAAATATACCAACCAAATGAACATCCAACCTGGGCTTCTGCTATTGTATTAGATGGGATATGATCAAAGTGATTATTTTACCTTATTCACCACAATCTACTGATCAAAAAAAAAAAAAAGTCCATTTACTGCTTAGCACTGCAGACAAGCAATGATTAAAAAGGTTAGATCCAGAGAGGAAAAGAAAGAGAAGAAAATTAAGCTGGTAGTTTGTATGTGAACATTTGAAAGATCTTCACCTAATCTGTTTCTTGCAAGAGTTGGAGCCACTCACAAGAACATTTGAAAAGTCTCTTCTATCAGAAGCAATTGCAGTTAAGCATCCTGCCAAGAAGCAGGATGGACATCAGTCTGACCTACCTAAAATAACTCTCCATGGTATAAGGCGTACTGTGGAGTCTCTGCCAGTGCTTCTTGAAGTTGATTACGGTATTGACTCAAAACTTTTCAAACATTGTTTGTCTTTTTATAGTGTACAATTCATCGCTGTCACATGATTGGCAATTTGTGTGTGACTTCACACATGTAATATTTGCCATCTCGTTTATGAATCAGGGGGTTTACTTATTAGTCTGATGCACAGGCCTATCAAGTAACATAATTCATTCAGAATAATTTATTCTATGTTTTACCTAAGTCCACTATGTCTTTAAGTTAAGGTAGGTTTAACTTGCGCTTCAGAGATGTCTGGTATGGAATTTTCTCTTTCCAATGTAAGAAGCACAACTGACATTGTATGATTCAGAATATTTCACAGCCATCTGGAAAAAATGCATATTCTTAGCTTAGCATTGTTAATCTGATTCAGTTAACCAAATACAAAATAAGTCATGTAGAAAGAATTGGTCAGGTTTCAGGTCCAGTTAGAAGTTTGCATTCAATTTATGATTGCCCTGAAATTTTAACTCATGTTAAAATCATATTATGCTATTTTTTTAAGTGGATTCATTTAATTAGATTAACCAAATTGAAGGGTTTTGTGTAATGGATATAACTTTACTTTAAATCTTGTCCATAAGTAGAACGAGTAATGCGGTATGGAGAAAATAAAAACAAATTCTTGTGGCGGTCAACAAACTAAGCAATCCCAGATGGAGATGAGAAACTGGAATGGTTTACTCCTACAAAAACTGGTATTTTATGGCTCTGGGGTACTACATATTCATGGCGGGTTTACATATTCATCGGGGGGTCAGCCTATTACAACCAGAGGTTTTACAGAGATGAGGTAAAAGGGAAAATGCAGGTTTACAAATTTTGGAGTCTTAACATTTACACCATAGGGGAAAACCCACTTTGTCTTAGCGGAATTACATGGGGGGAACAGGTAACACAAACGCAGAGATAAAACGCAATAGGTCTTCTGCAGATGCTTGATAACATCAGAGTATGGTGTCTCTGACTTGGGCAGGGCACTCCACACCAGTGATCTCCTATTTGCTTCTTAAACTGAGGTTTTTTCCCCAGCTCTTGTAGCCCACAGCCTTTTGCTGAGACCACTCAAATTCATAGAATCATAGAATCAGACGGGTTGGGAGGGACCTCTGAGATCATCAAGTCCAACCCTTGATCCACTACCACTGCAGTTGCTAAGTGCCACTAAGTGCCACATCCAGTCTCATTTTAACAACCTCCAGGGATGGAGAATCCACCACTTCCCTGGGCAGCCCATTCCAATGTCTGATTACCCTCTCTGTAAAGAAATTCTTCCTAATATCCAACCTAAACCTCCCCTGGCACAGCTTAAGATCATGCCCTCTTGTTTTGCTGATAGTTGCCTGGCTACAACCTGGCTACAACCTCCTTTCAGGGAGTTGCAGAGTGATGAGGTCTCCCTTGAGCCTCCTCTTCTCCAGGCTCAACAACCCCAGCTCCCTCAGCCTCTCCTCACAGGACTTGTGCTTGAGTCTCTTCACCAGCCTTGTTGCTCTTCTCTGGACCTGCTCCAGCACCTCAATATCCTTCCTGAACTGAGGAGCCCAGAACTGGACACAGTACTCCAGGTGTGGCCTCACCAGTACTGAGTACAGGGGAAGAATCACTTCCCTGGTCCTTCTGGCCACACTGTTCCTGATCCAGGCCAGGATGCTACTGGCCTTCTTGGCCACCTGGGCACACTGCTGGCTCATGTTCAGCTTCCTGTCAATCCAAACTCCCAGGTCCTTTTCTTCCTGGTTGCTCTCCAACCACTCTGTGCCCAGCCTGTAGCGCTGCAGGGGGTTGTTGTGGCCACAGTGCAGGACCCGGCACTTGGTCTTGTTGAACCTCATCCTGTTGGAATCAGCCCAACTCTCCAAACTATCCAGGTCCCTCTGCAGAGCCCTCCTGCCTTCCAGCTGATCGACAATCCCCCCAGCTTGGTGTCATCTGCAAATTTCCTCTCTGCAGATATTTGATTTTGGGATCCAAAAAATTCTCCTTCTTTGAATGAATCCAGAGCAAAATCTACTTTGAGATACTCAAGTGTACATTAACCATTAGTGGAGAGGTTGGAGAGGAAACATATCTAAAATCAAAATCTTTGCTTAAAATTCAGTTTTGGGGGAAATACAAATATTAATATCTATAGTTGTAATGAGACAATAAGTATAAACAAATAATGAGGTCAGAAATTTGCAACTTTGTGCACTACATATTAGATATTGCAGTGTGCTAGGAATTGATAGGCTTGATAGGATCCACTGGGCCTCTTATTTCACAACCACTGAATAACATTTTATCAAAAACATAATGTTGACATGAGCAATGTATTTGCTTTGTGAATTTTGTTTGAATATTTTCCAAATAGATATTGAATGTAATAAAATTGAGAAAATTGAAAGAATCATTATGAAATTCATTAGGAGTGGAATGGAAAGGATTCATTACGAAAAAGGTCAACATTTTAATGATATTCTGATATTGAAAGAAAAAAAAAGTCTTTCAAAATCTAATATTTTGGCACCTGACCAAAAGCTACAGATATATTATTTTATTGTTGCATGAAAACAGTTTTCTGAACAGTTTTTCTAACACTACACGGAGTTACTCCTGGATATATGTGGGCATGTGTGTACCTCATAAACTGTCATTTGCTCCCATAACCTTTGTTATGCAATGTTCAGAACCCCCAGCTGAAATTAAATGTGTAAGCTATGATAAACCAAGAGAGACGACAAGGTGTTAAAAGTGTTTTTTGAGTGCTTATGTTATGAGTGATACGGCTGTTTGTGGCAGATATTTTGCAGTCTGTTTAAGATAAGAATCTCCATTCAGCTGATACTTGTCAGAGGATCACAGAACTTTAGGATTTGCAGCTTACAAATGACAGTTGTGAGGATGTGTATATAATTTTAGCTATTCCTTGGACATGTAGATCATGATAACATTCTAAGGATGATAAAAGAGTAGATTAAATTTAGCCACGGCAGTTTAAATCAATCTAATTCAGTTCTTCTGAGACTCTGTCCTGTATGCAGTCCCCAGATAGTCATCCAGTCATGCAGCTCTGCTCTCTCAACGGTTTCAGTGTAAAGCTGGATAAGCATGAAAATAGTTCTTGCAAGTGCCATCGTAAGTGAGGGACAGCTCACTGTGTGATAGCACAGCTGAAGGACAGGTGAAAGCAGCAATGATAGACTTGAGGAGTATTTTAGACTTTGTTCATGAAAAATTTAGAATTGTAGAATAGTTTGGATTGGAAGGGATCTTTAAAGGTGATCTAATCCAACATCTTCAACTAGATAAAGTTACTCATGGGCCTGTCTAACCCAGCCTAAAATGTTTCTAGGGATCAGACATTCACCACCTATCCATGCAGCCTGTTCCAGAGTTATAATGTTTATTTTAAATGATCATGATGAAGGTATTCATAAGATTTAATTTTTAAAAAATCAAAGAACCATGTTTTGAATTGAATCTTTCTGGAGGTAAAAAGTTTAAGATTTTAATTCAGTTTGAAAAGGTATGTCAAGCTAAAGCATCCAAATACTCCTCTTCCAAAAGGGACAGAATGGGGAAACTGAAACATGAAGTGATTTGCTGAAGGGTATAACCAGGTGACAGAAAAATCAAGAAGAGAGCAATTTTCCCCAACTCTTCAGTATGAAATCAGATCCCAGGTCCACTTTAAGTGGTAGCTCCTTACAGTGCTAACTTCAACAACTCCAACTTTCAATCTTTTCAAGCTTCAATTGCATTAAGAGATTTTAAAAAGCCCAGTTTCTGACAGAAAGATCTTGATGACTGATACATATGATTTTTAGCTGATTTCATTCATCATAACAAAAGGAATCCTAAAACTGTAC
The DNA here is from genome assembly GCF_025592945.1 of Manacus candei. NCBI lineage: Eukaryota > Metazoa > Chordata > Aves > Passeriformes > Pipridae > Manacus > Manacus candei. Next base: position 8,418,369 of record NW_026138091.1, on the reverse strand, counting down.
TTCCATCATCCTTCCAAATGACAATTCACTGTAATCAGGTTTCCCTTGCAAGATTTGCTCCTTTTCTCAACTCTGTGGGTGAGACTTCCATTGAAGCCTCTGGAAAAATACTTGTCATTTCTGTTTTCTTTTGAAAATACAGCTAAATTATCTGAGTAGCTATTTTAATAGATTTTTCTACTCCATGTATCCTTTCACTTCTCCAACACAAACAGCTATAACACTACACAAAATAACACTGATATGTTATATTTATAAAATTGAAAACAGTCACATTTATTTTATAAATGAATTTGAAAAAGTATGACCAAATATTTTCTAATATGCACTCTTTTTCTACAGAGAAGGAATATCTGGGCACTTTTATTAAAAGACTAAATCAGCATAAAATGACCAGAGATGTAGTTTCAATGTCTGAGGCAGTTATTGGCCTTCTTTACAGAGTCTAATGAATGTATCACTTCTAAAATTCAGTTCTCTTTTTGTCATCGCACACACACATATATACACATATTTGTAGTGAGAGGAATTGTAAAAAACTATAGTAATTCATTTTGAAGCAGTGGTACATTTACAGCATGAAGTTCTCTTTCTTAGACTGCCACAGGTTTTATGAACAATCTAACTATAACAGAATTGAAATTTAATACAAGTTAAAGTGATCGATAGTACATGCTCAACATTATATATAAAAATAAATAGTCCTTGCCACAGTCGCTTGTGATCTGACTCATTATCTTCTTATCACATTAGGACACAATGGCTGTGTATCAGTCTACTGTTGCTCGAAGTCCCAGCTGAATCTAGACAGCCCACATGCTGGCTTGAATATTGATACAAATTATAGGCAAGTGCTGTGGTTTTTTCAATTCTTCTGAACTACCTGTAAATAAATTCAATCATGAACTTGAAAATGGTTTGAGCGCAAGTCTTGTATGACCACCCTGTCCCTTCAGAGAGATGGTGCAGTCCTAGACAGAGATTGGACAGGTCATTGCAGTGGTTCCTGCGAAGCTGCAGTTTGTGGAGCTGCTGGATCATGAGGTTGCTCTGGACGAGTTTCCACTCCCCGACCTTCGTGGAGATTAGAGAGAGAGAGAGAGAGTCTCTCTGATGCAGGGTCATGGGTCATGGGTCTACCCTCTTCAGAGTCTTTCCAGAAACTCTGTCACCTAAGGCTAAGTTTTCCTTAGTTATAAAGAGTAGGTAGGTATACTTTGCCAGTGGTTAGTCATTTCAAACCACAACACTGTTTACTGGGTTTTTTTAATCCTTGTTGGTGCTTAAAATATGCCTTTTCTGCGTCTTTTCTGACACTTTTATGTTTTCTGATGTTCAAACAGGTTTGCTTGCAGAGCATGGCTCCCTACTTACTTGAGCACACCAAAACTATTCTGTCTGGGAGAGATGCTTCATTGTATTTCATCTACTGTAGCTATAGAAAAAGTTGGTAAAGTTCACAGGTCTATGTTAACAGTTATACTAATTAGGCCTCACTGCTCTACCTTCTGATTGAGAATCAGGATCCTTTATTGCAGTGGCATAAGCTGAAAAATAGAACCTTGTATGTCCAGACACATTTAGCACAATTATTGCAGAATGATTTCCCCCTATTTCTCACAGAATATGCAAAATGCACGGGAGATCAGGATAATATAAAATGTCATGCAGACCAAGAGTAAAGAGGGTAATTTTGAAGGCATGAACATCAAGCCCACAACCTAAATAGGTGCCCATTAAGCAGTTTTGATCCTTAGTTATTTGTCCTTCTTGGTTTCACCACATTGCAGAAGACAGTATGTCCCTACCTGAGCCTTGCAGGTGAAATGGCAGTAAGAGAAAAATTGAAACAGAGCAATTGCTAGAATGCTCAAGGTACATTGAGCTGATGAGTTGTTCCCAAACTTGCTATATGTTCAAATGTTGCTTTCCAAAGCAAGAAGCACTGATTTCTACATGAAAGGTGATACATCATGTTGAAAGAAAAGACTATAATATGAGGTTCATCTACATTCATAGTGTATATGAGTTGTTGAAGTGTCTGAGTAGAATACAACTTCAGTTAGAAAAGCTAAGGAGTCTACAGAGAAGTTGTTTAGTGTTAACCCTATTCTGAAGATATAGTTAATATAGACAAAAGAGTGTAGAAAGGAATTTATGTCATCACCCAGGAGAAGTATTTTTATAGTAAACTGAATGACTGTTTAAACTCCACTGACCAGATCTCCACTGATTATAAATGAACCTTAAAGTCATTAATAGGGACCTCAGCCTAAATGTTTTAATCTTGACTTGATTCCCACTCTGGGGATTTGGTTCATTTACCTACACAGAGACATCTATATTTGTTAGAGATCTAAGACATGGGACTAGTGTGAAAGATGATAAAGGATCATGGAAGATCTATGCTCTTCTGGATAGGCATTTGGAAGCCATAACATGGTACTCAGGACATCTCAAAAGACACTGCATTACTGATTAGGCAACAAAATCAAGCCCTGGCTTTCATGAGCTGAATACCATAAAGAAGTATGGGATATCTAACAGACCTACATTCTGCACACAAGCAGCTGAAAAAAACCCAAAACAACCAAGTAAAAAACATCCAAACCTCAGTAGTCAACTGTGATACATTTCATTATATTCCCACTTTTAAAACCCAAAAATACTGTTAAACTAATCAAGAAACAGAAGAAGATAACATGGTTTGGAATGATCACAGAACTGGTTTTGCAGCATTTGGGATGAAGAGGGAGAACATGTGTGGGAAAAAGTAGTGTCTAACTAGAATATTTCTACTACCAGACCAGGTGCTGGCCAGGCCTCTTATGCTTGGGCAGTAATTTCTGGTAAGTGGATTCCTCACAAATAGTAGCCACATCCAAAATTCAGACCATTACATTAGCTTATACCTTAGCTGGTAACACTGACTCTAATGTTCATCTATTCAAACTCAGAGCAGAGATCAGAATCTCACCATCCAAGTGACTCAGATAAACAGTTACCTATTCACCATTCTCTCCTGCACTACCTGGAAACAAATCTGTAGTTGAAATAATTTTTAAATGAAATGTTAATCTCCTTTTTTTCCCAGTCAGCCTACTGATCCTCTTCTTAAATAAGTTGTTCTTTAACAGTTGTTGCTAATTGGAGAGGACAAGACAAGCATTTGCAAAGTTTTGTAAAGACAAAATAATAACAATATTTTCCTAGAAGAGATTCTAGAGTTAGTTTAGCAAAACCAAATTCTGTGAACAAAGCCTGCTGAGTGATGGGAACAGAAGCTAAAGAGAGTCAGCTCTGCTGTTCAGAAGCTGTGTATCTTCAAAACTTTAATTTCAAATAGATGTGGATAAAATAATTTATTCTGAAGGTTGGGTTCTCACATAGAGATATTTATAGCTAACCTGGAAACACTGCATTAGGAAGAAGAGACTGTTCCATATTTTTCTGAGACTTATATTGCTAAATTTCTATCAATTTTTTTCTATAAGTATTCCAGAATGAATAGACATTGAACATTAATTTTGGTTTTTATTAATCTTTACTTACATAGTAGAAGAACTTTAAATGTAATTAACTTAAACTATAATAAAGAAGAAAGTTGCTGTGGCCACCTTGAAAGCAGAGTATTCAATATTTAAAAGGAAATTGTAACTACCAATAGCCTTGACATTTATGAAACATTTTATTTCATTAAATAGTACACTTGTGAACACTTACATTATTTTATCCTTCAGTGTAGAAATATTGTACCAAATTACACTGCAGAGTGTTTAGGATTTGCTGCATTAATTTTTTTTCTTGGTGCTGTAACATTTCCATGTGGCATGTATTACAATAACAGACACAAAAGAAATACAATCTTTCTACCACTTAGAGTATTTTAACTCTGAATGTCACAAGTCAACCTAATATATTTCTGAAAATTTTAACTTGTGGTCTCGAAGATTTGTATTTATACTAAAATACTTGATATAAATGTTTGTATAATCCAGTTACCTGATTTTTTTAATACTTTTTAATCACTGCATTTGATAGGACATACATGTTCCTAAATTCAAGACTTAACCCAATGTACGATAATGTTCTTAGAGATGATGTCTTGACAAATGCAGGTAGTGTTGTCCCTATTAATTTAAACCATTTTAAACATTTATTTTAGACACTATTGCTGGGCTAAGTCTGCAAATAAAGCTGTATCTGCATTAATAATCAGAAGTTATTTTCATATTTCGCTCCAACTTGTCTGAGAGTCTCATTATTCTTCTGTGTATAACAAGATGCTGATTATCAGATAGACAGAGAATGCTGTCTTTTAAATATTTTCCATAAAAGATTATTTTGTTACAATCTATCTTAAAACTTTTCCCAGTTCCATTTTATAGCACGTGCTTCAGTTATAAAACACTAATTTAATCTTTGGTTAAAGAATGATTCAGCAGTTCAGTCTTTTCGACAGCATTTGAAAATCTTGCTAGATGCAGAGAGTCTCCACTCTCTCTGGAGGTAAAAGATGTTGTTAGAAAGGGAGCTTGGCATTTGTTGTGCAGGAATTTTATGAAAATAAGCCCTTGGACTTTTAAATTAAATCTTTTCAAACACAATTGATGTAGTTAATTTTGCAATTTGAAACTTACTCTTTAAAATAGATTTTTAAGAGATTTGCTAGTTATTGTAAGGTTATAACTATAAAAGCAATTTATAGAACTAAATCTCTCTAGTTATTTTCATTGACTGTATAAAGACCACAATTCTTTTGAAGTAAGAGTTTGCAGTGAACAAGTCTTAAAAAGTAAGACCATTGTTGGTAGAGTTGTGATACAAAGGATTCATTTTTGAGGATTCAGTCAAGTGGAGCATTAGCCTGTTAAAATCATCCTAGTCGTTTCTACTCAATGATCAAGGAACATCTGGTTGCAAGTTTATGGTTGATCTCACCTTACCCAATGAATTTCTGTCATATAATAACTGATAAGATAAAAGAAAGGATATAACATTATACAGACACAGTAATTATAATAAATTATTGATATGATACAGAGTGGAGCCTGTTGTTGATCACATAACTTCCAATCATCTGTCTTCACAGGAGGTCAGATGTAAATACAAATCTTTGAGAACAGGTGATGAAAAAGGAGTTTTACAGAATCATAGAATACTCTGAGTAGGAAGGGACCCATAAGGATCATCAAGACCTACTCCTGACCCATACAGAGATTGAACCCATAACCTTGGCATTATTATCACCATACTCTAACCAACTAAGTTTTGAGGATGTCTGCAAATTCAAAAAGCTGGGAGGGTGAGGGAATGGCAATGCATAACAACCCACTGAGATTTAAATTCTTAAGAGACAATACCATGTATTAATAACCATGAGTGTAAATCCAATATTATGCAACTAGAATATTTCATTAAGTTCTTACAAGCTCTGTAAGCCTGGAAGAGCTGTTCAGGATATTAAGTAAACCTAAGGTACTAACAGGACATTATATCTTGAATTAAACTTTATAGAATTTAAGGTAAGACTAATACAGACTAAATGTGTGTCCCTGTGTACAAATGAGAACATCCCTTTACATGAGAAAGATGTTTGTTTTCTCATCTTCCTCTGTTGTTAAGAGGGCATGTAATCTGTAAACCTTCATGCTATATAATAGACTTTTTTCTTTTTCCTTTTTTTTTTCTAAAAAGAAAGGTAACAGTTTACTTTTAAATTTACCCCCTAGTAGTATTTCTTGAACATCCCTTTGCAATGACTTTAGGATACTGAACTGAATTTAAGAATGACTATCTTCTACAAGTGCTTCTATATTAAATAAAACCTAAGTATCATAGTATGTATTTGAGATACTTCATAGTCTATAAGAATTTAGTACATACATTTTAAAGATCAGGTTTTGTGTATGTGTCTGTATGTACACAAGTGGGTATTATACATATATGTTTGCCTGGTTTGAAGTGAAATAAACAATATTAGACACATCCCAGGGCAAACTATATATAGGCACTAGAAATTGACTGTTAACATTATTCCATACACTTTAGTTCTTACGTTATGGTAGCTCTGATGGTCATGATTTATGTTCTAAAAACTGCTTTTGATATTAATATTAAACTTCATAATTTAATTTATATTAAATAAAAAATTAAATTCTCAGGTTAGCTCTTCAGGTGTAAAACCAAAATAAATTGCTTTGCCTTCATGGATCAGGATTTTTAAGCAAATAATCATCCTATCTACACAGTATTATCAAAGTCAAGTGATGACAGGATCTGTTCAATCTCTTGGTAGAAATAAAGTTTGAACAACATGCACTGTATTATGTTGCAAATGTAGGCAATTCTTCTGGAATCTAAGTTTCATGAATTCATATCCAGATTCGCTACTCAATTGTCGTCATTTATTGTGATTCCTAGGTTTGGTTGTTTATTTTTGTTTGTGTGTATACATAAATTTTAAATTTACTTGCATATTCTCCAGTGCTTGCAAATATGTCTTATTTGAAACCAGAACAGAAATTGCAAATGGAATAGTGCAGAAGAGGAGAATATTCAAGAAAAGCAGTGAAGTAAATTCAAACAACATGAGATCTACCTACTATATATTCTGATTTTCTGACTATGTAGAAGAAAATAAGCTTTTGTTTTCCATGATGTCTTAAAAATAAGGATCTAATCAAGAATTGGTTCAGTTTAATTTTCTGTTTGGTCTTACACAGGTACTCTGATTCATGTTCTTTTCTCCACTTGTCTCCACAGTTTGTTTCTGTCTCAGATAATGAGATTACTGGAATATAATAAAACTGCATATGTGTCTGAGTATAATTGATAAACCCAAACGTACAAATGTAGAACTCAGCAAGAAACAAGGATTCCATTTTACCAGAACATAATGTGCCAGGCTTAGTTTTCATCTGCACTGGGAAAAACCTGACATCTATTGCAAAGATGCAAAGAAAATGTACACAACACTGATATTAATATCAAAATTATTTATTAAAAAATATACTCACTCAAGATATAGGAGATTGATTCAGCTTTGTTTTCTCTACCATGAAGGGATTTGAACCATTATCTATTCCTGCCACATTGCAATTATCACCCTATGAGACATTCCCAAAGTGGAGTGTCACACCATTTTCTGGACTCTACACTATTCTAATGGGGCTAAAGCTCTGTGAATAGCTACCAGTATTACCCTCCTGACTCTTCTCATGGTTTTTCAACAAAGTTTATGTTGGAGCTGCATTTTCACATGGCACACTCTTCCACCCAAATTACAAAACCAATCCAACAAAGTTTTCAATTGTAGTCTCAGGAACTGGTCAGTGACTGCACACCACTGTATTTATTAAGTTCAAGTTATGTGGAAAGATGTTTATGTTACTTTAGTAATGGTTCCATCTCTTTTACAAGAAATATCCACTTTATAATCCTTTTTTTTTTTTGACATTATTCTGCAAAAAGTGAACAATTTTGCATACCTTATTCTCTTCTCATTTCTCTATGCATCTCAGGGGCTGGTGAATCACACCCTTTTTTCTTTACCAAACAGACTGTGTCTTACTAGACATCTATCTATAGCCCAAAATGCCTCTAGGGAGCAGTGAAAAGGAGTAGATCACAAGTAAATTGTGTTTGTGGTTATTTTATGGGAAGAGATCAGACATTATGATAGGAATCACAGCAAGAATACAGATAAGTGAATTTTACCCTGTATATTCTTTGACTTTTTGGTAAGCATTTTCCCCATATTTTGCTTTTTTTCCTCTTCATACAGGAGTTGTTATTTTCCATTTTATAATTATATTTTATAAAAATTTGTAATATATAATGAAATAAAATTTATAATTTTATTTTTAAATTTTTAGTAACAGTAGCAACTTCTGGCAACTGTTTGTTCTTAAAGAAAGATAAGATCAGGTTTACACCTGTTTGCAGTGTAATAAATTCATGACGTTAATGCATTGTATAACCAAAAAATCTGCTTAGATTATTACTATCTATCTATTATCCATATACTCTCTTTGGTGTTTATTCTCTGACAAACTGTATGGGTTTTTAACTAGATATCTTTATTTTCCCCCTTCAAACATAAACAGAGGACATGAATCCAAAACATTCCTCATTATTTTTATTGACAGAAAGAATTAAAATTTTTATAAAAATCTGAAAACTAAAAAACTTCTGTCAAAAAAAATTATCTAATTTCCCCTAGGGAATGTGAAGTCTAATATTCTGTTACATGTCAAAGCCACCCAAAATACTGTGTTTATGAACACCATTAAATGTTTGTTTTAGAACAGTTTGACTATAGGTAAAGTCAGCCTCCCATATGTCAACACCCCGCAGAGCAGAGTAAAACTTCTTCATGTGTCTATCTTCAATTGCATATCAAGCTTCTTGATCAGGCTACACTTGCACTGATATATCTTTTTGTCACATGTCTTACTAATTGTGGTGTTACCACAGAAGTGACATGACAGTGATAAAACAAGTGTGTCTGGATACAGTCATGAAAAGAGAGCGGTGTTCAGTGCATGACAAACATGAGGCTGTTCATGAGGGACTATGGGTTTTAGATGGTAAAACTGAATAATGATGTGGAACAAAAATTTCCCTAGAATCATAGTTTTATTTTATGAATTTGGTATTTAAATAAAATTGACATTTTGGCATTAAAATAAAATATGTATATTTTCTATTTTTCATGTACACAAATTCCTAAAGACAGGGGAATTTCAGATGAGAAAAGGCTATGGAAGTGTTTTGCCTCATACAATAACTGTATGTTTTGCTACATAAAGAATAAATGTAAATACAACACCATCTGTAGTTGAAATTGTTTTAAACCTCTGAATGTTTCTACTCAGGAAAGAATTTCTTTTGTCACACAAAATCTATAAAATTTTCTTTTTCTGTATGTCTTCTCAATACATTATATAAGCCACTATATTATGGAATTCCCTTTTGTATGAGTATGCAACCAGATTTAGAAACTGTATCATATACCAGTTGTATAAAACCATAGATTTGCGACCACTGGAAAACAATTTTTTTCCTAATATACAAACACATTTGAGTTTTCCAGAATGTTTCTGTTCCAGCTGAGATAAACTCAGCATTTTCATACTAGTATTAAAATGTGATTCTATAATGTTTTTCCTTTCAGAACAGAGTAAATCAAACAAAACCCAAGAGAAAAAAACCTCGGACTAACCACTACCTTTATTAAGATAGTTCTCACATTGATTCTGGAATGCTCCTTTTTGGTGTCCTACTCTGTCTGTCTCCCGTGTCCTGCAGAATATCTCAACTACAGAGCTAGTCTCCCTTTTGGCATTTCTCCTTTGTCAGGTAATTCTATCTGGGACCTGAGAAATTAAAATTAAATCAAGTTTTAAAAATAATGGTTAGTCGTTGGAGTGAAAAGTTTCAGTTTTAACAAAGTCATATTTTTAAGAAAAGTTCCTACCCTATTTTTATTTAGAACGATGTATTATGTCATACATCTCCAGAAACGACGACATGAAATGGCAGGTAAAATATCAAGTAGCTAATGCTTAGCATTTTGAGATTGTTAATTAGTTGCTTTCCTGCTTTTTGTGTGATGAATATTTTGCCAATGGTTGTTAATTATTATAGCAATTAGGTTTAATAAGTTGGGAATTTCACAAGCTCTAGGTCTTCTGGGTTACACTTTAGCGAGTAGGGAATGGGTGTTAATTAAGGACAAAGAAAAGCGGAATTAAAAAGATTTGATGGGTTTAAGGAAACAACAATTAAACAAAGTGCTAGAGTGATTTGCATATTTTAATAAGTCAAGAACTCTTAGATACTCAAGAAAAAAATTACATTTTTGTTACACAGTGTAATTTTTTTAAAAGGTCTTTTCAGATTTTAATGCTTTGTCTCCAGAAATATGAGATAAATGTAAGTTTTACAGTCTTTATTATTAGTGCTTGAAAGCTGGTTCTAGACCTAAAATAGGTAATATTGGCATAAATATAACCACTAATAGAGTTTGCTCTTATTTACAGAGAACCACTGTATTGCTCTGAGTATGGTATCTATTATGAAGGGCCTGCCCAGACTACCTCACCTGCACCTATGATAGGCTACGAAGCACTAAGAAACTATATGTCCTGTAAGGAGCAGATACATACATATTGGGAAAAAAAAATCTCTTTTTATGTTTTTTTCCTCTGGTGAAAACAACAGAAAGGATTTGTAGGGAAGCAAATTTATCTCTGTCAATAGAAAAAAAATCACCATATATTCATCAACGTCAGAACACTATCAAACTTATAGTCTTTTTTTTTTTATATGCAACAAATGAACAACCCACCTGTTGGTGTGAGGAAAACCCATCTCACATTAGTTCTAATGCATTAGAAATAGCTCTAAACAGACTTTATAATAGTTATGAACATCCACAGTGATGTGGACAAAGAGTAGAATGCAACCCCATTGTTCCATGAAACAGTGCATTTACGCCTGGGCATTTTAATTCTTTAAGACTTTAGAGCCTAGGAAAGGTAAGGAAAAATCAAATAACGTGCTCTGCTAATAGCATTTGTTCAGAACCAGCTTATCAGAACTGAAAGATTAACAAGTAGAAGATGATCTACGTGCAATTCATACCAGAAACACCAGTTTCTTAATGGTTATGCTATTGTATGTTTACAGAGCCATTGCGTTGTCTACTCCTTTATATGGGTCTGAATCACGGGTCATTTACCATCAGCACTTGCAACTCTTAGAACGCTTCCATCAACACTGTCTCCGTACAATCCTAAATATCCATTGGACTGATTACGAGACTAATACGTCTGTTTTAGAACAGGCAGCAGTCACAAGTATTAAGGTCATGTTGCTGAGAACACAGATGCGCTGGGCAGGACAAGTCTCAAGGATGAAGGACCACCGCCTCCCCAAGATTGTGCTCTATGGTGAACTTGCCACCAGCTGCCGCAAGAGAGGAGCCCTGAAGAGAAGATACAAGGACTCCCTGAAACAACATCTCAGCCTTGGCCATATTGATCATCATCACTGGTCTACTCTGGCCTCCAATCGGGAGACATGGACACACACTATCTATAACGTTGCTGCCTCTTTTGAGAACACACGCAGAATCATTCTTGAGGAGAAAAGACAATGCAGAAAGAACCGTGTCTTGTCAATACCACCTAAGGAGACTTTCCGCTGTGCCTTTTGCAACCCGACTTGTCTATCTCGCATTGGCCTTTTTAGCCATCAGAGTGCTTGTAGCAAGTGTGGATAGAATCCTTCTCAAATCTTCATTTGTGAAGCCTAGCCATGATGATGATGCTATTGTGTGGCAATTTAACATTCACAGTATTAAATTTACATGAGCCAAGAGGAGTGCAAACTGTTGATTTATTCGTCAGCTAGAGGAGTTGATATGAAGAGTTGATCATTAGTGTCACAAGAACCATAGGTCTATAGAAATCCAATAGAAGTTTAAACATCAGATGCTGAAAATACCACACAAGTCCTCGACTGGGGAGTAGGACAATGCTTCCAGGGAGCCCTTTTTTGGGGATGCATGATCAGGCTAATTAATGAAGAGGTGAGAGGGAAATGAAGAGAAGTAAGACATAAGAGAGAAAAGTGTGAGAGGTTTCCATGTCTGTGAATCAGATAAAAGAATCATAGAATCACTGGGGTTAGAAAAGACCTCCAAGATCATTGAGTCCGACCTTTAATCAAACAACACCATGTCAACTAAACTATAGCACTAAGTGTCATGTCCAGTCCTTTCTTGAACACTTCCAGAGATAGTCACTCCACCACTTCCCTGAGTAGTCCATTCCAATGTTTGACAACCCTTTCAGTGACGAAATTCTCCCTGATGTCCAGCCTGGTGCAGCTTGAGGCCTCTTGTCCTGTCACTAGTTACTTGGAAGAGGTCACCCCCCAGGTTGTTACCATCTCCTTTCAGATAATATGGTAATTAGACTGTAATATACAGTGTTCATTGAGCAGGAAGAGAGGAAGAACATCTCCCTGTGCTCCCCACAAACCCAGTGCCATTTCTACTACCAAAATTGAACAAAAATATAATTATGTTCTTGTTGTAGACATAATAACAGAAGAATTCTCATTTTCAGTAATAACACAGGCAACAAACACCTGACCTTCTACTGTTATAGCCTTTAAATTGCCACTTATAATGGAACAGACTGTCATAGGAAGTTTTAATGTAGCAGCACAATAAGAATAGGCATGACCAAAATAGAACTACACAAAGTTAAAAGTTATCATTGATTGATAGAGATAATAACACAAAACCACTACTAGTCACACAGGCTTAGCCATCTGCTGCTGCAGTAACTACATCTTTCTTTCATGGGGCTAGGGCACTAGCAAACATAATAAAACATTTGTTCCATTTAGAAAGAGGCAGTTACAGTAATGCTGCCATAGGCGGAATAATAACAAAACCACCTTCCATCTCTCCAGATGCTCTTTAGTTTCCAAAAAATTAATTTCTATGTATGTGTTGTCATTTCAAAGGTGATAGTCAGAAATTCAGACTCCAGATAGTCTTCTTAATTTCTGAATCCCACTTATCATAAAGTTGCATAAATAATCATAAATAATCATTTACGTATAAATTATCATATTTCTGAGGCTGTGAGTGAAAATGTCTTCTGCTGACCTAGCTGATAAATTGGGAGATGCTTAATCAAAAAACAGTATAAAGGAAATACCACAGATCCTTACAAAGTAAAGATGGTGTTCCCAATAAATGTGCTGCCTAATCAGACAAAATTTAAAGATCTATAAATAGAGTTTATGGAAAGCAAACCTCTTCTTCATTTTCACTGAAACCCTTTCATCATGGAAAGTAAAAAATATCTCCTTTAAGACCAATTCATAATACCTGAGTCCAAGCTTTGTTGAATATCACTTTTATTTTCATTTACCTTTTACAGACATTCTGTGAATAATTCACTACTCCCTCCTGGAACCACAAATTTCAACATCGGTTGCCCGATCTAAGAGAAGTCTTCTCTGCCATCTCATCTCACTACTCCTTTTGTCTGCAATGCTCCCATTTCCCCACTGATGAAGCCACTGGTAAAAGCAGTGGCTTGTGAAGTGGAAGGGAAGTGTCATGGTTTGAGATAGCCCCAAAATCCAATTCCCTAGCTCCATCCCCCCTCCCACATCTCAACCTAATGTGAGATGGGTTTTTCCAGACAAAACACACCAGACTCAAAATGGGGGAAAGGGAATATATTACAATGACTATACAAATAAATACCATATCACATTATACACATGATCACAACTATCTCTACCATAACATATGTATTTACAGTGGATCAGATCTCTTCTCCCCTCCAAATAAAAGTCCAGGAGGGAAAGAAGGACAGATCCCTTCCAGTCCTGAACAGCAGCATCTTCTGAGGCAGCAGTCTGTCTTCTTCACATGCAGCAACTGATAGCTGGATTTCTGCCAGCATCCACGAGGGAGGTATCCAAGCCTCTCTCGGCCCCATCGCCTCCAACCGAGGGGTCTTCCGTGGGCTTCGTAACACCAGACAAGGTCGTTTCACCACGTCATATCACGAAGACACAGGGGGGTCTTCGTGACGGTCTGGTATCTCTTGCAGGAGACTCAGCTCCTTGCAGGGCCTCTGTGCCCTGTCTCTCAGGCTGCCACCGTGGCAGCAGTGCAAGGGGGGGGAGAACCAAGGTCAACTCCCCCCGCATTCCATCTGGCCGTCCCGGTCCAGCTCCGGGACGCTCTGAGCTTCTCAGCTCCTCTCTCTCTCCGGTGCTGCATGTCTAAAACTCTTCTCCTAAATAGGAGTCCATCTCCCTCTCTTCTCAGAGGGATCTCAAAGGAGTTTTGGGGTGCTGGTACAGTCTTACCCTCAGAACTCTGTCTCTCAGGCTGCTGGCTCTCTTTCTCCTCGGCTCTCTTTAAAGGAGTCTTCTCTGGTGCTGCATGTTGTTTCTGTTGCTTCTTGGTCTTATCTCTGGCTCTCTGCCACGGTTTCTCTGGTCAGTGCCTGCTGCTGCTCTGCGCCCATGGAGAAAAAACATCTCCCGGCATAACTACAGGCACCTAGCCCAGCTTTATGCTGTTCCAGGTCCCTGCAGCCCCCCCCAGCCAGGGGCTGGGAGGGCCCAGAGGGCCCAAGGGGCTCAGAGCCCCTTCCTCGTGGCTCTACAACATGGCCACCTCTCCTCAACAACCAAACTAACTACAACTCTTCTCTTCCGGTGAGCTTGTGGAATGTTTACATTTCTGCAGGAGCGCCCATTGGGCAGAACTTCAAAACTTCCAGGGGTTTCCACCCCTTGGGGTCTACCACTTAATTTAGCCTCTGGGGGAAAACAAGATTCAAACCACGACAGAAGAGTGTCAAAACTTCTCTGTGCTCAGTACAGCAGTGGTGCACACTTTGATTGGTGTGACACTTTGACCGAAAAAAGGAAAAGATAGACCTTTCTTCTATAGTTATCCAAACTGTAAATCCCCCAAGACACATTTTGACCAGGCTGACAGCCTGTTTAGATAAAATGAATGTTGAAATAAAAATAAATGTAAAAGTAGGATTACAATATGAGAACTGTGAGGTTCTTTGAAAAGTGGTTTTGAAAAAGTGTTAGATCTTACTGTTAAATAACACCATATACATTACATTCTTAATAGTATTGCTCTACCATAATAACTAAATTATTGCTCTGTTATCTTATAAGATATCAGTGAAATCAGGGTAATTTTGTATAGATGGCAAGGTCACTGTAACACTACCCCAATACTGTGCATATGGCTGTGGAAGTGCTCTCGGTAAAGAGTGGGATATGCACTTACAAGTCTTAAAAATCAGCATTTGCTCCTATCCGTACAATCATCATTCTGCAATATACCTAGAGCACATCTACATAAACAATGTCTACATTGCATTTGATAACACAATGGCAAATTTTATCTGTGTGGTGAATAAATGACTATCATACATTATTAGGAAGATTATTTTGCAATTGCCTCCGATATCGAGTAGACAGAATGTGATTATCAGTGAGTATCATGCTCAGTCTATTAAAATTATTTGTTGATAATAAATGAGCTCATGGCTGCAGGCTGAGGACTTCATGCTTATGACTACTTCCTGCTCGATATTGAACATTGCTAGAGGAAAGACCTTTAGTGACCTATGATAAAAATGTCAAATCTCATGTTTCTGCTATTCTGCTGTCAACAGCCCATGCCTAATGAATGTCCTAAATTTCAAGACAGAAGCTCAAAAGGGTGTTTGAATAGGGGGAAATATAACAAGGGAGACTAAAGACCTCTTGAAAACCTCTGATAGATAGGTGAAATGCAGGAACTTTTCATTTCTTTGTAGTGATTCATAACAAATGAGATTTTTGCTGTGTAAGGGTTCTCTCCATAAGAAAATTACATTAGTTCATTTGGTGATTTACAGTTCTTCCAAATGAGAATGTGTAATTGCTGTCAAGAAAGACAATCTATTTCCTCTTTCATTATACTTTTAACTTTTGAAAATCTGGGAGTTCCTTTGGTCATCTATCTTTCTGACAAAAGCCTTGTGGTAATGCTCCGATATTAAAGGCAGACTTGAATTAAGAGATGGATCTTGTGTTTTAAAGATTACAAGATTTAGGCTCACTGTGATCGTCAAGGAAAGGAACTTACACAGTCATAAACCTTCAGCTAATTTACCATTCAAATCTTACTCATCTAAGAAATATCTCTGATAAAGGACGTGGAGTTGCTAAAAAATAATGTGAATACTCAACTACAAATAACAATTCCAGAACACAGGAAGTGTTTCACTGCTGTTGTCTTTAAAACTGCACATTAAACCAACTCACATTCAACTGGACCATTCATCTAATTTGTTAAATGACACTTGACAGATAAAATTCTCTTTTTCAAGAATGATAGCACAAATAAAAGCCTTTGGAGAACACGAAATTACAGTAGGAAGAAGGTAGAAAAGGTACCTTTGTTTGTTCTATTAAGAGACCAAATTTTCATGGTGCACATAGCAAGGTTCAGCTGTTAAATCTTTCTTCTGAGCTCTCCATCCTTGACATCCAGAGCATGTGATCCTGACAGGATAGAGCTGACAACTTCATTTGTATCCCACGTCTCTAGGTTACAAACATGCCACCTGGAAAGACCTTGAGTGCTTCGAAGTCCCCCAGATCATTTATATCTATGTCAGTACATCAAACTCTACAGTAGTCATGTTTACCTCAGTTCTTTGTCAACCTTGTTGAAATATGAAGTGCCAATTTGTTTATTTTGTATTTTGCTTTCAGAAAGATGTCATGTGTGTGGTTTGGCATTTTATTGACAAAGAAAATGTATTCATATCATCAGCGACAAAGTTGCACTAAGAACTGACATCAATTGTCTGATGAATACAACTACAGAGGTATAGAGGAGAAAGTGAAAGAAAAAAGTTGACCTTATACAAGGAGAATAGATACCAATTAGGTATATGACAACCGTGCAATGTTGCTATAGCAATCAAAAATTAAAAATTTTTCCAACCAAATAAAAAAGTAAAGCTTAAAAAAGAGTACAGGTATGTACGGCGAAGCACTAGACTTCAAATGATCTAATAAAAGATCATAATTTATTTTTGTTTCTAAAGAACCCAACAGGATCATAGACCAATACATGCAATGGAAATACAAGATCAATCTAAACACTACTAAAGTAGAACAAATATGCCAAGAAACCTCTGTGTACAAAGCAATGTTAAAAATCTAATTTTTTCAGGAAAACAATGCTACAATAATTTTATATAGCAAAAATACTTTTTTTAATAAATGGTCATTTACTGTCCAGATTCATATTCTGTCATTATTTAGTATGTTACTTTAAACCAGAAAGTGTCTGAGGATATTTTATGTTTCCAGTAATAAATGGCAGACTAGGAGACTACTTTTGCATTAATTTTCAATTTTTAAAGGATTTTCCAGCAGTGTGACTGTCACTGTCCTGGCATATTGATCCACTGATGTTCCAGATGCAAAACTATCTCAAAGCCCGTGTTGTGGCTTGGTTGCTTTTGTTATGTTTTGCTTTGGTTTTCCTTGAAGAAATTTCATCTAATTATTGACAGATGAACTGCTAGTATCTTGTAAGATCTGATGTTCTAGGACCACAGCAATATGGTTGTTCTATCACTGTGTCTTGACTACAGAAAATCTCATTTTCTTTTATAAGCATCTTTGGCCACTTTAGATTAGAGCTCTAGAGTACACTTAGTGTTCAGTTCAGTGAAATACAGAAGCCTTTTCTTCTTCTTGCCTAGACACTGTCAGTAAGAAAATCCACGACTGAGGTTTCCTTCTCCTGGAACTAGATGATCAGAGGAGTTGCTAGACAGTAAACCAGTAAAAAAATATTGGTTTCAAGAGAATTGTTTTTAGTAAGAATGTAGGAAACTTCATTTAATTGAAAAACCCACAGATGCAGACAAAAGCAACAATTTAAAAGAAGGTATATAAATGTCCTATTTTAATAATGTAAGTTTACATAAAAGTATCTTCAAAAGCTTTTTTATTATTGGACCAGAAGTATTTGGTGCTATCTGATTTCTGTAGGATTACATTGTTTGTGAGTTTTTGAGGGATATTCTTTGAGTTTTGCGCATCTGCATATAGTGGCGATGGATGAAGAGCTTATGGATATGTATGACCAGCTGATGGATTCTGTAGTATCCCTGGCTATCCACTCCAAATAGACCCTTTCATCTCACAACAAATCCTGCCACAACAGACACTGCTTTACAGCCAATATCACTCCAGGACTTGAAGTAAAATTTTAAGGAAAGAAGAAAGTTGGGTCAAGGTATTCCTCTCTAGGATACCAGGTTTTCACATGCTTTTTTCACCATATGTCCCCAAAATTGTGTTTGTATATATGGATAGGGAGAAAATAAAGCAGGGACAGCAAGTAGTGATAACTCATGGGGAAAAGTCTATATACTAATGAAGATAATTCTTCTTTGACATTTCTGTGCATATACATTTAAATTTTCCATGGTACTGGTTATTTCAAAGTAACAAATCTGTCAATGTCAGCTTTTGCTACATACAAATATACTGTTTTAATGTAACTGGTTCCTTGGACTACCTGGCAGCCTGTGTGTCTCACTTAGTTTGCAGATGAAGGATAAGGACTTTCGCAGTATGGAAAAACCAGGACACTGAGAAACAAGATGGTTTTGTTCTGCGGGCATTCACTTGCAGATTAAAAGCTCTCTTTTTGCTTGTATGAACACAAGACAATTCTGCTTTATTAAAATCTTCTGGTTCTGTAGCACACCTAACTGCAGCATACTAAGTGGATTGAAATGCCTAGTATGTAAAAGAGAATGCTTACAAAAGTATAGAGATGTGCTATTAAACATATTAGAATATAAACATATTAGAATATAAAAACCTAGTTATTAAAAGTTGGTAAATTTTCAATTCTACGATAACTGATTGCCTAAAAGAATTAGTGAAACACATAGAACTGCCTGTCACTGAGAATAATCAGGGGTCTCACTTAAGACCATCTGTCTGTGTGCATCTATATTCTGTCAGTCTGGAGTTCCAAATTCCCTCATCACAGAAACTACATTCATTTTAGCTCTTACTTTGATTCTGGGTTAAAGCACTATTTTTCCAGCAAGGTAACCTAGGCCTGAGAATGGACTATGTCACATTTAATTCCCCCAGCCACAGACCTAATGGTCTCAGAGATTCAAGTTAGACTTCAGTCTAAAAGTCTACACTTGAGATAAGCAAAGCCAAGAGAAATGAGAATTTCTAGACTCTAAATGAGATATCCACCTCACCTCCAAGAACCCTCCATAATATAAACCCTGGAGTAAGATTCACATGCTTAATTTCATATTTATGTGTTATATGAATGTTGATGGAGAAGAGCCATCAAAACTGGTGTAAACACAATAGTAATGATCAGTCTTGCATAAAATATATTAAGTAATCAGAGACCAATATTTTTGCAATTTTAAGTTCTTAATTCATACAAGTCAAGCCTGCTTCACTGTTTTTAACAGGATTCATAACAATAACTACATTTACATATATTTATTTATTTATATTAGACATAAACCATCTGAATGTGCTGTGTTGAATGGGCACATTAAAAACCTCAAAGAATCTGACTTTAATATTTTTTTATTTCCTCCAATCTCAGGAAGAGGCTGTAGAGAATTTCTACAATCATCCATCCTAATCATAATTCATTTTATTTTTATTTTAAAGACTTATGAAATCGCATTATCTTTTTATATGCATTTTTTTACATCAGGGTTTTTTGGTATTTTTTTCAACTGCAGTCAAAATCTAATTCCTATCTTTGAATCATAGAATATGCTGAGTTGGAAGGGACCCAGCAGGATCATCGATCATCAAGTCCAACGCCCTGCACAGGACACCCCAAGAATCATACCATGTGCCTGAGAGTGTTGTCCAAATGTTTCTTGAACTCAGACAAGCTTGGTCCTGTGACTATTTCCCTGGGGAACCTGTTCCAGTGCTCAACCACCCTCTGGATGAAAAACCTTTTCCTGATCTGGCCTGAGTAATAATCCAGAGGGCCCTCAAAGTCTTCCATCCCTAGCAAATTTTCAAATTGTAATGGGAACTTCCATTTTTATGTAAAAAAGTTACCACCAACAGCACAGCATGACTCCCAGTGACAACACCTATGCAGAAAGGGACCAAAGACATTTCTGACTTTAACTACTCACACAGATAAGAATTGTGTGAAAGGGTAGGCACATAGCCTTGCTGAATGTGAGCTGATGTGTCTTGATTAAAGCCATTTTTTCCTACTTTCCTTTTCCCTTATTTTTGGGTTGTTGACTATCTCTCAGCGGAATAGATTATTTTATCCACCTTTCCCTCAATAATCCTCTTTGACACAGAGTTGTCAACCTAATCCACAAGAATCTTTCTGATTTTCATGTATCAGCCTTACCTCAATGGGAAGAAAGCAGGCTGGATACACATAAGCTAAGGTTTTAAAACTAAAGCAAAGATGTCTGACTTCGATATTTTAATTTGTTTTATGTAAAGATCTTTCAATGTGGCTAATTCATAGCCACCAATCATTCCAGAGAAGTTACCAAGGTAAGGTAAGCACTATGGTTAATGATACAGGTGTGATCCCATCTGAAGGTTTTAGAGGAATGACACGTTTGGTGTTGTCATGGTTTCTGGAACCTGTATGCATAGTTCTTGAATTCTGTGTGATACTGGGAACATGTGTCTCAGCGTGTGAGATTTCCCTGTGGAATTGTGAACCTGAGTTCTCATTTTTGTGTTTTCATTGAGCTGAAAATTCCAGAGTTGATAATACTGTAATATTACCTGGGGGTGACAATAAGGGTGTTTAGCCTCAATGAGCTGTCTTCACATGGAAGCAACTGTCATGTGGAACAAACAAATTGTTTTCAAATCTAATTAAATTCTGATACAGAAGGTAAACAAGAAACCAACATATAATGAGAAACATTACCATCAGATCAGAGAGAACATCAACTATTTAAAAAACTATTTGTGATATTGCAGCTCTGGGAAAGGGTTGCCAAGCAGGATCTACATTCCTATAGTCTATCTAGCAGCTACAAACTGTAATTACTGCTTGGAACTTTCAGGGAGATTAAAACTGTTTGTGGCCAAAACTTCCACAAGTTTATGCAAAGAGAAAACACACTTATACTTTAACACTATTTAATCAAATATTCTATATTTTCACATAAAAGGTCTATAAATATAGTGTATTTAGGGGAACAAAAATATTTCCAAATGTTTTAGTAAATCTTTGCAAGCATAATATAGTTAGTTAGTTATATAGCTATAATAATAGCTAGTTACTGTTATTTCATATGAATATGAATGAAATCTACTTAGTATATCATAGAAAACCAAAAGTATTTTATAAATCACCTGCTTAGTATATCAAGTAAGAATGAAAGTATTTCACAAATTATCAGATATGAATAATGTTATATAAACCTTTTAAACCAAAGAAAGTATATAAGTCAGTTTCTGTAGAAAAGTTACTTCTTTTCATGATTCCAAATAAACTTAAAATCAGAATAATATCCTACTATTTCTCTATGATAATCAAGATTGGGTCACATCTCGCCTCTGGTAATATATGGCCTAGCAGGTAATGCTTAGTGTTCTGAATTTATCTAATATTTTAGCAAAATAACAAAAAGAACTGAGTAATAAAATTGTTTGGTAATGCTTCTTAACATTTTCTTGACACCAATGAGTCAATTCCATAAAAAGTTTTCTGTAAGATTTTACATAACAAACTGTTTCTTCAGCCCCATTTTTTTAAAGAGAAAGGAAAAAACTTCCAAAACTACACTGAAAGAACACCATTTAGGGGATTTTGAAATGAAGTACTTAAAAGTTTAAATATATCTGCATAAAGATGGTTTGTGAAAATTAACTCACGAAGTA
The DNA here is from genome assembly GCF_025592945.1 of Manacus candei. Classification (NCBI taxonomy): domain Eukaryota; kingdom Metazoa; phylum Chordata; class Aves; order Passeriformes; family Pipridae; genus Manacus; species Manacus candei. Next base: position 8,396,841 of record NW_026138091.1, on the reverse strand, counting down.
ATATTGCATACAGAACTACAGACATGAGCATAGATTCCTTTTCCTACAGAACTCCAGTCTTATTCGGCACCCAAAGACATGAAGTAGTGTTGGGTCTTTTCTATAGGAGTTTGTCACAGAAGGTGAAGAACACAGTGATGATCACAAAGAGCTAGGGTTACTCTTTTGATATAGAAGTTCAAGGGAGTATCAAGTACATCTGTTTTGTCACCTCATCTCCTTCAACCCATGCACCAGCTAGACCCTGTACCGCTGATTATGACCCTCTGGAGTCCGCCAGCCAGCCAAGTGTTAATCCATGTCACTGTTCACTCACCCAGTCCACATTTCCTGAGTTTTCCTATGAGGACATTGTGAGAGACAGTGTCAAAAGCCTTGTTGAAGTCAGGTACCTCACCCATCCAGGTAGTTGTTTCATGGTAAAAGGCAATAAGGTTTCCTGAAGTGGGAAAATTGACATGATTTTAGAAAGTCAGTTCACATGCTTTGGTCACAGAAATGGGTACTACTGTAGAGGACTATGAAAAAATAATTTGTTAAAAAAACTATTAAAATATCTAATATCTGCTTCTAAAGCGAACACTTTTTTTCATGTTGGCTTTTGGTAAGAAAAACAAATATTTCTATGTATGAAACCAAGGAACAATGGAACAATGTTAGCAAAGGAAAAAAGTCTTACTGATATGTGGGTGAGTAATAAAAAAGAGAAAGCTAAAAGGTGCTTGAAAAGGTCAGTTTTTCTGAAATATATTGAGATCCTTTATTGACTGGGGTTTTATTTTGGTCCCATCATGGCAAAGGACACATATTCCAAATCAGTTAAAAATTTTCTGGTTTTTGTAACATCAGTAAGTTGTATGTGATGGATTCCTGCAGGTTTTAGTTCAGATCTAATGAGATCTGACCCAATTATAAACTTATTCATGATAACTGAGAGGTTACATCAAAAAGATGACTTCAGGGAAATTGCTCTAAAAGTTATGGGAGGGAACATTAGAATTAGAAAATTAAATGGGGACTTCTTTACTTTCTATGTTTAAAGTTAGAAATAATGGGAAAAAAATGCAAAAAATTTCTATTTTAGGACAGTTTTATTAGAGGAAGTAATAGACATGAAATACAGACTGAAGAAGTGGTAGCTCCTCTATCGCATTCGAGAGAAGTACTTAAGTGTTAATGTAACTGCTGTAAGATGGGATATGTTGAATTACATTGCTGAGTTTAGTGCACTAAAATACATAATTCTGATTTAGCAGTCTTTGTTGATGATGGTTACCATGTTTAAAATTGTTCTAGGCAAAAGCGAAAAGCATGAGAAGGCAAGAAAAAATTTGTAAGGTTTTGAAATTAAAATTCATATAGAGTGTAATAAATTCTTAATAGAAAAAGTAAAGCTCTATGAAAACCCAAAAAAGGTACATTTACATCAGGAAAATGTAAATTATGCAACGTGATTACCTGGGGTATCTCTGTATTCATAAAGACATTGTAAGATATGTCATGAATTTTTCAGAATTGTTCCAGAAAAAAGTATTATTCCATTTTTTTTCTGCAAGACATGATAAAATCAGTTTAAGGTCCTTCAGTTGCCAATTAATGCCTTAGATCTTTTTCCTGTGATGGCAAGTTCACACGAACTCCTGTCTTTTTCCTATGATGACAAATTCACACAAGCTACTGTTAAGAAACATTTATGAATCAATAAACTTTCCTGCAAGCAACAAGGTGATGCAGACCTGCTGTTGCTGGAAAAATCTTCCAGTCTTCTGCAAAAGCGAAAGCACTATGCTCAGGCTGAGAAAATGCAAATTCAAGAAAAATCTAGATATTTTTGAGGTCCTGTTGAAATGCAATCCAAATATTACGAGACATAACAAATCTGCAAGAAGTTTCGATACGTAAAAGCTCACAGTAATTGAAATTAAATCAGGGGTATAAAACCTAAATATAGTCCACCTGTTCACCAGTACAATAATTTCTAAAGGACAGAATGAAGCATGTTCCTTATGGTGGAACTAGAGAATAACTGATGTCTGATAGCCTGTGAATGCTGACTTTTTACTGTCATTTACTGGGTTGTTGCATTATGATACTACATCTATCAGTGTTGTTTTCAAAAGGTGACATTCCACAAATGACTAATTAAACAAGGAGTAAATCTATTTTCTGTTTCAGAAAATATTGTCAAAAAATTTTTAAATATGCTTGTAACCTTTTTGTTTCATATGAATATGTTGTATTGTAATCCACATTAATTTTACTTTAATATTTTAAATTAATATACCATTAAAAGATTTGGTTTTCTCAAAAATGCCGGGTATAATGATAGGACCAACTTTCAATATTCATGTTAATCTAATTGCAGTTTATTTGGTAACTAAGAAGCTCACACTGCCAGTAAACATAGTCAAAATAATTATTTTAATTTAATGATTGCTAATATAAAATATTCTGTCTGAATTTCAGAGATATTTATTTTCAAATTGAATTTATACCTCTGAAAATGGTGTTTACATTTGAATAAGAAAAAAAACTACATAAAATAGGTTCATAGCTGTCTCTTAAAAAAAAGTCCTAGATATTATTTATTGTCTCATAAGTGACATGCTGAAATTTAAATTTTAGTTACATTCTCTATTTCTCCTCCTCCTCTACTCTCTGTTTAGTAATAACAAATTTTTGGTTCTTACCCAGCAACTTACAAGCAAGCTAGAACTGTAATACAAAAATGCACATAGACTACTTTTAGTAAATCATAGAAACCAAATATTTCAGACAATAGGATTCTATTTTATGGTGAACTTAACTGGATGGAGCCTTCAGAAACATTATTTTGGTGACTGAGTGAAGAACTACTACAATGTAGTCAGATTTAGGTATATACATGATAATAACCAAGGAAAATTAGGTTATGTTTAGGGCAAATTTGGCCTGCAAAAAGTTTTCCATATAATAAGGAGAAAAGAAGACTTGCAGTGGTATTCTTCACAACACAGAAGACCCTTTCCAAAATAGATATAGAATGCCTGAAGACATTTGTAGGAGATATGAACAGGAGGTTGCAATTCAGACAACTGAGTCAGCTATGTCTGAGATCTATATTGGACCTTGCTTATACATGATAGCATTCATAAAGTCTCACAATTCCAATCTTTGGTCCAGGCATTGTCAATATCAGATGGATAAAGAAAACAGTGTCCATAGGTGTACAAAGATACACCTTTTATTATGAAGTTTAGAATGCGATATGTAAGAAACAAGGGAGAATAATTTCCCAATAAAAAGTTTACTTCATCTAAGAATTGAATCATGCTTTGTGGTGTACGGTGTTAATTATGGAAAAGTTAGGACTATAATGTTGCTATTTTAGCTGCTAACTGAGTTAAGCTAGTGCAATGAATATGAGTCTCTGTGCCAAAGAAAACTTCCTGATCGATAGCAGAAAAGCCTTCCTATACCATAGCAAGACTAAGAGTTTGTAGATTTGGCATGGTGAGACTGGACTGAGCATTCTGGTTATTATTATTTGTCTTCTGACGAAACTGGGATGTAAGATCATGCATACTGATAAATCCTTTGGGAATAGACTTGGGGGAAATTCCCCATATGTCATGGATACTTTTAACATTTCTGCAAAATATATACGTTCCTTCCGATTAAGCATTGAGATATAACATCTAAAATCAATAAAAATTTTCATTACAATCTTACCTCCAAAATGAGTAACAACATAAGTGAAACTGTAAATTCTTGAGTACTGCTGCTTTTTAACTGGATCACCAATGGTTGTGTTGGATATTCTTTCATTTTCAACTTTATCTTGCTAAATTTTCTTATTATTCTTGGACTAATATTCACTGCTTTACATAGACAGTCTTGAAAAGTTTTATCCTCCAGAGAATAGTAAATAAGTTAACCAGTCTTGTTGCTCTAATGTAAACACTTTTGCTTATCACAAATGTAAGAGAAAGAGTATTTAACCTGCTTATGTGGGTGGGTAAAAAGGGGTATAAAAAATTAATCTGATCCTCAGATTGTAGTTATGGGGGAGTATTCTACTGCTTGCATTTTCTATTTTCATTATAACGTAGCACTTTGGAAAAAACCCACAATATTTGATCTGAATACGACTTTCATATAAGTCTTTAGGAATGCAAACTTTTGCGCTTAGATTGCTTTGACAGTATTCCGTAAAGACTCTATGACTATTGCTCTGGTTTTCCAGTCTTATAATTGACAATTTTGCTAAAGTTGCTGCCATCCTAACTTGTTTTAATATCTCTAAGATTCTTTTTTAAAAATATGTATTTGATTTAAACAGTCTTTCTTCTGCTAAGAATGTACCTCTCACCTCAGTGAAGTCCTCTCAACTCGGGCTGCATTTAGATACTTTTTAGGTGGCATTACCTTTTGCCAAAGATTGGACTGTACAGATCATTTTATCTCACTAGAAAAAAAGATTAAATCTGATCTGTAAAGCAGTCCAAGACCATCACCCCACCCTTTTCATAAAAACCTATGTTTAATACCATGTCCCAGTAAACTCTGATGTCGACAATTTATTTCTTTGGTAATCTGAGGAGTAAATTCAGGGGTAGGAAAACCCAGCTGACTCTTCAGATGAGCTTAGTATTTTATGCATAGTATCCTATGACATGAGTGTCTGGAATAGGCCTCATTTTAGTGACACAGGAAGCCGTTTTGCCCTGTCTACTTTTATTCTGATGCAGCATGCTCAGTCAGCACAGAGCATAGCACTGTAAATTGTCACCTTCTCACAGATTTCAGTGACAGGGTTGGCAGCTGCACACTAAAGCAGACTGAACACCTGAATTACTGTACCCCATGTGCAGCACCTTATAGAGATCTAGTCCAAGCACTGCCTAAATAAGGAACCTTGTCCAAAACAAATCGCTGTAGCGTCTCTTAAAATACCACGCGTATGCAATGTGGAAATCAATTTAGCTGTAGCTTATTAACTCCTCCTTATTACAAGAGGTGATTATTTTTATGAGGTTTAAATGAATATGTTACATATCTGGATTGAATAAACTGCAAAGATCATCTATGTTTCAGAATGAGTGCACTCGACACAAGATGTGCGTTAGAAGTGCCACTATGCAGCTGAGTCATTTCAAAGTATATGGATTGAGAATTGCTGTCAACCTGCATACTTCTCATCATGTGATTCGTGTCTGCTGACAGATGAGCTGATGAGGATTACAGTTACTGTAATATGGGTCCTAGACTGGGATCCATTGTCCATGGCTTTCTAGACCACTCTTGGTCTACCACTTAGCTTTTGCTACAAGTCTGGGGGCTTGCTTTGACTTCTTTTACTTGATAAGTTCTTCTAAATTGTCTTTCACCCTATCCTCTGCATCAGTATGACAACTTATTGTCTAAGAGCAACTTTTTTAAATCATCTTTTCTTCTTTCTGCATCAAATAACAGAAAGTGATAAATGCATGAAGCTGATGGCCTTTGTATTCTAGTTCTGTGAATTTTTTATTTATTCACTTCTTACTTCGAACATCTTCAGAACAGATTCCTATTTTAATTGGTTCCATTGTCACTGACTTCAAAACTCTAGGTTGAATGACTGTATTGGCATTTTAATATTTGATTCAAAATGCGACCTATTAGCTTCCAGTTTCATTAACCTTTCAGACAAGGGAAAACCTATCTTTAATCAGTACCCCTGCTGAGAGTACTGCTGAGAAATGCAAAACTAAACTGTAACTAGACTATAGCAGCCATTCTGATCATGGAAGGCTAGTAATTATAAATTTCCCTTAGGTATTTGATGGTCGAAAATATGTCATCTCCACAGTGTCACTTGCCAGGAGGAGAATGTGTTATCACTGTGGCAAATCCTGCAGAGAGACTGTGTCCCAGTATTTATACTGCAAACTATATCACACTGACTCTTAGGGAGAGTAAAGCAGGAAGACAATCTAGTCCTGTATAAATAAGCTGGAAATCTTTTTTCAGAATCTTCACTAGAGAATTTACCAAACTGTAGAACCCACCACTGTGCATTTGCTTGACTGAATCATAATTATTCTTCCAAAGTAACAGCTGGAAAAGTATAGCAGTGAACCAAGATATAAAATGAAAATACATAATGGAAAATAAATATCTACTGAACTTCATATATTAAAATCAGAAAAGAAAAAATAAAAGGCACAAAATTCCTAATAACTTGCATGCAACAAGAAGCCACATTCTGAGTAACCACATGAAGGTAACTGCCATCGCTAAAGCTTTTATTGGATTTTTTTTTCCATCACTCCCTGTCTATCTTTAATTTATAAAATGTCAACATATTGTAAATTCTAACTCCTGTTTAATTATACTGGTAGAAGAGAAGTGACAGGTCCTACACTTTGGCCACGACAACCCCATGCAACGCTACAGGATGAGCACAGAGTGGCTGGAGAGCAGCCAGGCAGAGGGACCTGGGAGTTTGGATTGACAGGAAGCTGAACATGAGCCAGCAGTGTGCCCAGGTGGCCAAGAAGGCCAATGGCATCCCGGTCTGGATCAGGAACAGTGTGGCCAACAGGTCCAGGGAAGTGATTCTTCCCCTGTACTCAGTACTGGTGAGGTCACACCTGGAGTACTGTGTCCAGTTCTGGGCCCCTCAGTTCAGGAAGGACATTGAGGTGCTGGAGCAGGTCCAGAGAAGAGCAACAAGGCTGGTGAAAGGACTTGAGCACAAGTCCTATGAGGAGTGACTGAGGGAGTTGGGGTTTAGCCTGGAGAAGAGAAGGTTCAGGGGAGACCTCCTCAGTCTCTACAACTACCTGAAAGGAGGTTGTAGCCAGGTGGGGTTGGTCTCTTCTCCCAGGCAGCTATCAGCAAGACAAGAGGGCATTGTCTTAAGCTGTGCCAGGGGAGGTGTAGGTTGAATATTAGGAAGAAATATTTTAGAGAGAGGTTAATCAGGCATCGGAATGGGCTGCCCAGGGAAGTAGTGGATTCTCTGTCCCTAGAGGCTTTTAAGATGAGATTGGATGTGGGACTTAGTGCTGTGGTCTAGTAACCACAGTGGTGTTGGATCAAGGGTCGGACTTGGTGGTCTCAGAGGTCCCTTCCAACCCATCTGATTCTATGATTCTATGACAGTATACATGATTTTTAACTAGACTGGCTCTACAGATGTTCTGTGGTCTTGCTTCCTAAATCGCCGGCACTGCAAAGCACAACACCAAGCTAAAACAATAGAAAAGCTGATGAAAAATTTAGATTCATAAGAGTAAAGTACCATACCAGCGTGGAGAAATGCATAGGTGCATTTCCACAAAAAGACTGGCAACTGAACACTTTGCACTTTGTTGAATGTATATTGGCCTAACAGAAAGATGAACAAATGATCTTAGGTGCCTGAAAATTCCTTGAGAGCCCTGAATAAAATGTCCTCGATTTGTAATGAAAGGCCTCAGTTATGCTTTCTTGCCCAAAATGGATTCATTGAGCATCAACTGTGAGTTCAGTCCATAGCTTTCACAATTCCGTAATCTAGCCACAATGGGCACTGGCTTCAGTTTTCGTGTTCTTTTACCAAATGGTAGTTCACCAAATGTTAGATATGTTTCTGGTTAACTGAGAAAAGGTTATTGTTGTGATACTGTAATAAACTTTTCAGGGAACTCCTTATTCTGAGATAAGGTGAAGTATCCAAAGGCATATTTTCAAAATCTCAGAGGGTAATTAGGTACCCAAAAGGGGGAAAAAAATCCAGAAAACCCCCACAATCCTAATTTTAACCCCCCTAGATATAGTGCACAGGGTACACCAATAAACTGTTCCTTTATGGGCAATAAATTTCTAGCATTTTTATAGTATATGGTGCATACCCTCTCCTAAACTGCATTTAGTTTTTCAGGAACTCAAATTGAGTTAGTCACTCCATACTTTAGATATTTATTTCTGTCCAACTTATATTACTACCTAGATTATATAACACCCATGAGCAGTCGGTTTTCAGCAGGTCCTCAGCATGATCTTCTGTTAACACGATCTGAATGCCTTGCCAGCTTTCTGGAGACACCCAAACTGGACCTCTGTGATGCTGAGGGGACATACACTTATCATTAATCTTATTAATTTGTTGCTGGTATGTATCAGGAATACTAGTATAGAATGAAAGAGTGTAGGCAGATGTAACACATGTAGTTCAAAATAAAAAGAATCTTCACAGGACCATGGAGTTTAAAAAAAAAAAAGGCAAAAAACCCTCAAAAAACCAGTCCCCCCAACCAAACCCCCAAAATATCAAGCAGCACAAAAACACAAAATGAGAAAGCAACCAACTCCAAAAGGCAATAGCATAATGTATAAGATGTATCCCACGATTTTGATAATGGCTGAAATTAGTTTCCTAAATTACTATAATAGAGTTATTTTGTCTTCACATATTAATATGTCAGGTATTAAGGATAAAGTTGCCTTACTGATTTAAAGAAGTCTTTAACAGATGTACTGCTATGACATCTGGTTAATCCTTGCTAATCCTGAAAATTAGATATCTGTTCATTATTCCATTAAGCAAAAATTTAGTAGTTATTCGACATTTTCCATTTGCCATTCACCTAGAAACTTCTCTCAATCTGTGACCCTTATAATTTATTCCCTCTTATGTCTACAGGAGGGGTAATGATTCCTGTCACTCCCCTGCATTTTGAGCACCATGCAATACCATAGAAGAGGTACATATAATTCTTTTTATATATTGTCTTAAACTCGGCTGTCACACTTGAGCATTTCACCCAGAATATGGATGCTCCTGATATAGTGTGGAACAATAATGATCTGCCTTACTATGCTGTAAGCACAGAGCCTGAACACCTGCTAAACTGTAGAGAAAAATGTTGCCAAGAAAACATCATTTCAGTAAGAATTTACATGCAAAGAGTGCAAGCAGCATCCTACATATTACATGTACCTGTGTTCATATGTTGTTTATATGAAGACCTTCCATGGAGGAGGAGTATGCTAGAGCAGATATTTATATTTCAATCAATATGCAATTGTGAGTTTTGGTCCACACAACATACCTCATCCATTACATCACTGATATGAAAGGAACACTACAGAAATAATAGTCTGTTAGTTTTACACATCACTTTTAATTTTGGCAGACATATGTAGATCTGAACCCTGAGAGGAAAAGACACTGAAGGAAAAAAGTGTTAGGGCACAGCCCATTTGTTCAGAGCAGAGCACTGGACTTTGAATATTTTCCATCATCCAGTTTTGGTGACTAACTGATAAAAGATTTATATAAATTTCCTCAAAGAAAGTTTAGCATACGGAGAATACAGAGTGGTGCTTCTACCTTGGTATCATTTGCCAGAAACAGATTGAATTTTTTTTATTGATTGTAATTGCACACAATGTTGCTGTTCCAAGAGACAGCTCAAATCAGTAGCATCTTAATAAGTAAAGTTCTGATGCAACAAACAGTATGCTGCAAAACGCACATGCTTCTCTCTCTTCTGCTGTTATATAATTCTGATCCAAATCTGTAAAATCTTAATTGATTTGAGGCCCAGCTATTTAGATACCATTTATCTAACTATAGTATTTCAAAGCAGTTGCATTCATTGAACAATCAAACTTCTCTATCTTTCTTCCAGCTGCTCATTTTCAGCCAAGGTCCAGAATAAATGTTAGTCTGCTTTATCAAAACTTAAGACACAACTTTTCAGATTTTCTTCCAAATAAATTAAACTTCAACAAGAAAACTTTGTATCAGTAAAAGAAAAGAGTAAACTTTTGATTTTGTTTGGGTTTTTTGTCATTGGAGGAACCTTGTCAAGAAACATCAATGTTTAAGCATTCACAAATCTTCTCTCAACTTCAGGATAATCCCATAAGATTCTGAATCCCTTTGTGTCTCCATTTCTGCTCTGGGCATGCGTTCAGATGCCTGAAGCTGTTGTTAGATGGGCAGCCAAGCTCTTCTAATGGTTTGTGGCTGCCAAGAAAGGGAAGCTTTGCACTTCTCTTGCTTTCTCTCAGTCTCTCTCACTTTCCCTCCTTCCCCTACTTGCTTATTTCTAAAACAAATAAACAAGATATGTGAAACCGAATTTATCACTTTCCAAATGATATCTGCTTGGCGGATAAGTGTCTGTTCCTCCTTCCCTACATTTAGAGGAAAGAAAGTGCTTGTCTGACATTATCTGCATGTCAGTTCACAACTGTTTCATGTTGTTTTCCACATGCAAAGTACTAGCAGGGACACTGAAGTAGCAAGTTCAGTGTGGTTTTGTCTTGGACCTTAGTGAGAATAACTCTAAACTATGTCTAGCAGAATATTCAGAAGTGTGTGGGCCACTTAATGTATTTGCTGATGACCCTTTCAGACAAATATAAAACATATTTTCTATCAGGGGTATTTGCATTCCAAATATCTTCATTAATCCAAAATAGAACTATTGTTTTTTGCCTCCTATATTTAGATCCTATATGGATCCAGTGGATCCATATCTAATCTGATGCAGTCAACATTCTTCACCATTTAACTATTTTCTTACTTTGTTCTCACGTTGCTATAATTAATATGGATCCATGGGACTTGTAATGATTTCATTCTCTTTAGAAAAATTACATGATGATCCATGGGGTCCCTTCCAAACCAAACCATTTTATGATTCTGTGAAAAGGATAGATAGACAGAAACTGCATTTTGGATTTAGTGATTCAGAAAGCTCAGAATGTGGCCATTACTTTTTTCTTTCTTTAGCATTTTGATCTACTATCTGATGGCAAAATACCTTAATACGAACTTAAGTCAAGTGATGGGTGACATCCTTATTCCTCCTCTTTAATCTGTTCTACTTTGAATAAAATAATTGCATAGACATTAATTAGAGAATGAGATTTATCTGTTAAACAAATTGTAAGACATTCATCTACCCTGTACTTTTAACCCCTGTCGTTGCTTCATCAAGTATTCAGACAAAAGCAGTGATCATGGGGAAATCAACATCCAATACCAGATGAAAGCCCTGCTTCACAGTTTCAAAATTTGTACTCAGTATTAGACACCAGCATCTGGAGAATGAAGTCATGAGTCTTCTCAGACAAATAACATTAAAGAAGATAAAATCTCAACAATATCTGTTGAGATCATTTTGCTGTTCTAAAGAACTGAATTATCTTTAAGTTTTCATGCAAGTACTCCAAATGAAATGCACTTATGGCAAAGTGCAAAGGATTGTATATATAGGAAAATATTATGCAATTCAGAATAACTTTGATCCTTCCAGCTGAATACAAAGCTTAACAAAACAAAAACTTCAAAAAACAAACAAACAAGCAAACAAACCTCAGAACTAAACAAAAAAATATAGCCAAAATAATAGCCAGAGTTCTTACTGTATTATGAGTCACAGATTGAACTGAGTGAAGCTATACTCACAGTGACTTGCCTAGGATCTTATTTACTAGAAATAACTCAACCGCTCTAAAAGATATTGGTTAAAAATAGAAGTAATCTGTCCTTTCATGTACACCAAGTAGCTGTGCATGGGCATACATAGTCACAAAAGACCAACTCAAATTTTTTTCTCACTTGATTGATTTGCAGGAAAAAATCTGCCCTATTCATGTGGTGTAAATACAGTCAAAATTGAAGCTCTTTTTATTAATAAGATGTAACTAACCAGCAGTCAGTGAACTATGCGTTCATGATAGGCAAAATGTAACGTTCAATACTTAAAACACCTAGACGTTTCTAAACCACCTTCTGTCCCAAGACAGTCACACAGGAACACATGCACTCCCCTTCAGAGTCCAGCCCTACACCACTCCCCTGCCCTTTCTGAGAGTGAACATTTTTCTATTTCTGTGCCTGTTGGAGATGTAGGTATTCTAGGTTTACATGACATGTCTCTACAAAACAACAAAACATATTCTCATGAGAAAGCCCTCACCTCAACTTCACATGTACATCAGAAGTGTGCATCCCTACAAGTTGCACTCAAACACAAAGCTGCACAACCCCATGGCATCTGATGGAAGGTCACTCAGTAAGGTCAAGGTACCAATCGCGATATCAGTGGGGTGATTTCTGACACTGTTAAACCAGGTTTTGACTGCTTCTCCATTACCTTCTTCTCTCTCCCCACTGTTACAGATTTTCAAGCTTCTCTTGAAGTTCTTCTCAAGTTGATGTTTTTAGTCTTAAACTATTTTGAGTGATTGATGGACGTCTTCTTCTTTAGCATTGTCAATTTGGGACAAACTCCCTCTTAGACAGTTTTGGATATTCTGTTGACACTCCCTGTTACACTCACATCTGTGCTTTATCAGCTGTTGGTATCCTGGCCAGTTTGCCTAAGAAAGGCTGAGCAGGCACCCCCACATTCATTGTTAAGGAGCACAAGGTTTTCTCTCTCCTCTTACTGTTTCTTCTTATCTTCAATCATGTTTAAAGTTTGTCCTGCAGTGAAAATAATCACAAGGGATTAATTACACTGTATAATTTGTAAGTAATGTTAAGATTTTAGTGGTACTCCAAATTCATTAGTTATAAATAGTGTCCAGAAAACTGGCTTTTTGAAGGAAGATGGAGAATGCAAAGTAACTGGATCATTTGAAAGACCTAATAAATGAAGTAGGACTTTACTGTAGTATTTAAATTAATGATTGCATAAATTTACATGAATATTAATAATGGTTTTCTCATTAATCTCATCACCATCTGACTTAAAAATTATGGCATATACCATACTAACAGACAAGAACGAACCTTGTTCACTAGAGATATCTTTCTTCCAATTTCCCCTTTCTTGGATTCTATTTTTCTTTCTTTTTATTAAATCTATTTAACTATTCTTTCAGCTTACTGGCAGAAATAGCTTGTTTACCTCCTTTCTATTCTTTAGTAAAAGCAAGAAATGATAGTTCACTTCCAAAATAAAGGATAAAATTGGATAGTTCAACATCTAAGGTAAAATAAAACCATAATATTGTTCACAAGTAACATTCATGTTAACATTTTGATGAAAAATGTGTGTGTTGTTTCTGGTTAGAAAATACTCTTTCATTAGATAGGAAGGCTCCATTCTTATCCAATTACTGGACGTGATTGAAGTGCAAATAATATCTTTCCATTAAAAAAGAAATTCTGCATACCAATAGCTTTTGGATTTACTCAAATTTTAATTTGGACTCATTTATATACAAGCAAACACTTTTCAACCAGTGACTTATTTTAAACACATTTCCTATTTCACATATTGGAATCTTATTCTGCTCTTATAACTAGATGTATCTTTTCATATTGATTATCTTTGGAAACAACTTTCCTTTAATCCCTAGGGATTTTTAACAATATTAACCCAGACAGTGTCTAAGGAACTGGATTCATATAGCTAATGGTGAAGACAAGGGATTCCAGGAATCTGTGAGTAACTCAAAAAAATTGTCCTTAGTTTCTTGGTTCAGCTGGCGCTATTTTGTAAACTACTTATCCTTTCTATCATTGTCTTTATTCTAAAGATAATGAAATATGGTTGCTTATGAAATACAGTAGTATTAATTTTCCTGTTAAGCTACAAATTTATAACACCAAGCTGGGCAAAAGTGTTGACCTGTTGGAGGGTAAGAAGGTTCTGCAGAGAGATCTGGAAAGGCTAGATCAATGGGCTGAGGCCAACAACATGCAGTTCAATAAGGCAAAGTTCCAAGCCCTGTCCTTGGGTCACAATAACCCAGTGCAGTGCTACAAGCTGGGTCAGAGTGGCTGGAAAACTTCCCAGTGGAAAAGGACCCGGGGGTGCAGGTTGACAGCTGGCTGAATATGACTCAGCCACACGTCAAGGTGGCCAAGAAGGTCAATGACGTCTGGCATTAGAAATAGTGTGGCAAGCAGGACCAGTGAAGTGATTGTCCCCCTCTACTCAGCACCAGTGAGGTCGCAACTCTAGTGCTGTGTTCAGTCCTGGGCCCCTCACTTCAAGAAAGACATGGAGATGTTGGAGTGTGTTCAGACAATGGCAATAAAGCTGGGGAAGGATCTAGACAGTAAATCACATAGCTAAGGGAGCTGGGGTTGTTTAGCCTGGAGAAAAGGAGGCTGAGGGGAGACCTTACTGCTCTCTACAACTACCAGGATGTTGCAACAAGGTGGGGGTCAACCTCTTCTCCCAGGCAACTAGAGACAAGACAAGAGGAAATGGCCTCAAGTTGTGCAAGGGGAGTTTCAGGTTGGACATCAGGGAAAATGGCTTCATGGAAAGGGTGGTTAAGCACTAGAACAGGTTGTCCAGGGAGGCGGTGGAGTCACTATCCCTGGAAGTGTTCAAGAAATGACTAGATGTGGCACTTAGTGCTATGGTCTAGTTGACAAGGTGGTGTTTGTTCAAAAGTTGGACTCGATCTTGGAGGTCTTTTCCAACCTTAATGATTCTATGATTCTGCAGTACATATATTGTAATGAAGTAACCTTCTTAAAAGTTATTTTTTTCAGTTCTAAACAGAGGTGAGATATAAACTGTAGTATCATAAAAACTATTAGCATGATTCATTCAGGAGAGTTGATAAGGGTCAGGTATTTCTTTTATAACCTTGGTGAATTAATTGTTTTCCAATATGATGATCATAGTTTAGGCAAACACTCCTTCATCCTCAACAGCATTCAGACTTGAAAATGTATCTTTTCTTATTTAATATTCATGTGTAATCATTCTTGGATAATGCATGCAGGACTGGATACTCCTTTTGCAGTATTTAAACCACAGATTAAATCTTCTTCAGGCCAAATAGTAATAAAATAGAAACTTGACAAAATTCAAAGTATTACTTATACAGCAGTGGAACTTACAAGCAGAAATAACCAGAGGAAGAAAATTAAAAATGCTATAGATATCACTTTTTCCTTTTTTTTACGGTACAGTGGAAGTAGTATTCGTGGGAGAATAATGATTCTATGAATTATGCGTGTTTGATAATGCCTAGAAGGTGCAGTGAGTTAAAGCACAAGGAATTTACCCTATGTTGGTAATCTGTTACCACTACATTAACGAATGATATAGATGAAGACATCTGACATACAGAAATATTATGTTGGACAACTGTTTGGCAGATCAAGAGCATAGACAGAGACCTGTGAGTCATGAAATACTAGTGGGAGGCAGTTATACAATAAGGTAGACAATTTCACAAGAAATTGTTTCACAGGAATATAGAGACAGAAGACAAAGCATCTCTTGACATCCCTCTCAAAAAAGAAAGAGAATAAATGGCAGGAACAAAAAAAACCCAAAACAACAACAAAAAAAGAAGAACGTAGAAGTAATAATCAGTGATAAGGGAACCCCAAAATCAACAGCAGCTGACATACCAGTAGCTCTGAATTTGGCTGCAAGTTTTGATCAGAGGCAAGACTGACTTTCACGACAAATAGCTCTGTCTAAATGGCTGACTCCAAAACTCTGTGACCACATTCAGATTGCCTGTGTGAAGCAATCAAGTTTAAAATCTGTTGCCAGAAATAAAAATGACAGTAAAACTTCAACCCTGGACATGAGGAGAGCAGACTTCAGGCTGCTGAGAACTAGATAGTAAGGTTCTCTGGGAAAATGTTTTTGAAGGTGCCGGGGTCTATCAGAGCTCATAATTTTTAAGCACCACTTTCCAAGGGTACAGGAGCAGGCAATTCCAAAATGTTGGAAGTCAAGATGGTGAGGCAGAAGAATGGCTTGGCTAAGCAGGGATCTTGTTTTGGAGCTAAGGAAAAGTGGAAGCAAGGTCCGGTGACATGGGAGGAATACAGAGATGCTGCTCACCACTGGAATTTTTGTGGCCAGAGGGAATGGCATGAAGACGTGTCAGGGAAGGCTTAGTTACATATAACAAAAAGGTTCTTCATCCAGAGGATGGTTGGGCACTAGAACAGGCTCCCCAGGGAAGTGGTGTGACTCTTGGGGATGTCCTGTGCAGGGCCAGAGTTAGGTTTTGATGATCCTTCAAACTCAAAGTATTCTGTGATTCTGTGAAGGGTCCTGGTTTTGTTCAGACCATGCAGAGGACCTGTCTGGAGCAGCGCTAGTCGACTTTGGCCAACGCAGTACCAGGAGAGTGCTAATAGATAAACAGTCTGATCTTGAGCTCCTGTCTGAGTCCATGTCGTGTCCCTGTTTTATTGAGACACAGACTCTGTTTCACAGAATTGTTCGTTCAGAAGACACTTAGAAATTATTTAGTCTGCAAATGGAAGATAAAAATTCAGCATAATATCCACAGTTGAAATTTCATTTCTATGGAGACAAAAAGGTGAAGTGATAGCTGAAAAAAGATGAACATGTGTAAAAAAATGCATAAATGGAAAAAAAAAGGGTTAACCTAGATACAAATTTAAAAAAAAAAAATCATTAAGAACAGAACAAGTAGAGAAATATTTTTTTTCCTGAAAATAAACTGACTGGTTTAATTAGATCATTCAAAGCAATAAAAATGTATTTTGACAACTGGAACTGGTACTTCCTTTACAATATAGTCTTGTATTGTTTAATTTTTCTTTGATATGTCCTGATACTGTGCGGAATTTATCCTCTCTTCATTCTTCCAAATCCCATGTATGTTTGAAATCCTTACTCTTATCATCCACATACCATATTGAAATATGTTTAAATGAGATTTGACTTAAGCTTCAAACCTAACACTCAGCACTATGTTGTGTAGTTACTGGCTCATTTGCTCTACAATATATTTAAATTAAAAAATTCAAGTCTGTGGGGAAAGCAAACTTGAACTGTTTGACATTGGTCAATAGGCTCCAATTGCCTGAGCATGTTGGCAGTCATTCACAAAGTTAGTCACGATGTCCTGTTGACCCAGTTTGAATCCTGTATTGAGACTGTATATAGTCTATTATTTGGATTCTCCAAATTTTGGTTTGGGGAATACCATTTCCAATTTATGCAAATTTTAATTCTCTTTTCACAGCTGTTGACTAGTTGTCTTCCTACTGCTTTTATCTTGAGAAATTTATCATGTTCTATTCCCTTCTGATGCTTTTATTTGGCGTTAGGAATAGGTTTACATTTCTTTTCCAATACTACATTCTGAGCCTCACACAAAATCTTCTCATAGTCCTTCTGAGAACCCAACGTGGTGGCTATTGAGACATTTTAGGATCACATCAATCCTCCTTCTAATAAAATAAGGTTGAGTTTTTTCCTATGTTCTTTAGCCTCTACATTATTCTTTTTTTTTTTTCTTCACCAGTTCTAAACACCTTCTCAGTTAGTCCTGGAATAATTCAACTGCAATTTAAAACAGTAGCTGTGACTAATATTCCACGACACAGTGTGTGAAAGCTGTCCTTCAGCTTCCTCAGTATCTGTTTAAAACCCAGTATCAAATAAGCTCTGTAAGATATACAGAAGAATCTGGTAATTTTCTTGATAGGCACGGTTTAATCATTTCACATGTCTACTCCTTTCTATAATCATGCAGGCAAATAATTCCACAGAGGTCCAAGCAGTATGTGCCAGAATTCCATCACATTTGTATTTATACTCTTCTTCAGAGCTGGTACATGTAAGTAGTATATATCAACTGCTTATAGGCTACACGGTCAAGAGTAAGAACAACTATTCTGAACTGGTTAGTCTAAAAAAAAAAATAACAAACCACACAAAACATTTAGGGAAAGACCAAATTCAAGAATTTTTTCTATAAGTAATAAAATTATTGCATATTTCCTATGGATTTCTGATATATTTCCTCCTAATATTCCATGGCATGTTATTTTTTTAAAAAACCTCTTTATGTAAAATACTTATGTAAAAATGCACATTACTGAAATAATATTCTTCTATTTATTAGTTAATAAATTCAAAGAATTCCTGGGGTATAAAGATTTAATTGAATTCTACTTGGTTTACACATCATCAAATTCAATAAATGTCTTGTAATACTAAATAATTTAAAATTTCTCTGGAAGTTTTGTATGCCAGAATCCAAGTCAGTTAGCTTGCAGTGATACTGCAGTGCTGGACAACTAAAAAATAACAATACAGGATTTTTGATGCCTAAAACTACGTAGATTTCACTGAATACAAATAGCGAAGTGATGTAATGAGGCAATTTTTCTCCGGACCACAGTCAAAGTGTAGTTGATTCAACTTTCACTTTTTTCTTATAGCTGTGACTTATATAAACTTCAGGAGAAAAAGCACCAAACATTAACTTAAATGGACTAAGCATATGCTTAACTGCTTTTCTAAATAAGTGTGGATTTATAAGCATATTTAGAAATAAGCTAGAGGCATCCTTGACTGATTCTGAATTGGGGTTTTAATTAGTAGCTTTGCTTACTTGTAACTGAAATTTGTACTACAATTATGTTACTATGAAAGTATAGCTTCCCAAGAAATTAAAGTTCATCCAATCATAAGACAAGAAGAAAAACCAGCTTCATTACTTAGACAGAACTACTAGTTTACATAATTAGAGCACAGAGTAGATGTCTTCCCTTCATAAACCCCTTCTCTAAGTCTGATGTGCAACTGGTACTCTAGATTTTTTAACAATTGAGAGTGAAATACGCAAAATAAAAAAGTTTTGTTAATTATTCTTACAGTATATCATAAAAGAAATGATGGGAACACAAAATATCTGCCCCCACTAGTGTATTCTACCTCAGCATACCTGCTCTCCTGTTGTTTTTACACCCAAAGCCCCATGTCTGAGTTTTCTGTCTTGCTGATTGATTTCAGATATGTTACAATCCTGTCTGGAATCTTCTGGAGTTGAAAAGTCCATAGTTCCACTGGGACAGAGAATTATTTATATTTCAGTTTTTGTTTCTTATTGGGATGTGTCTGTTGACTCATTTTCCTGTGCTAACAATAATGACAAAGGCTGGAATACTTATCATCAGAAAAGTAACTAAAATATTAAAAATTATCAAAACCTTAAATACAGCAATCCATTGCTAGTACATCATAAATTTTCAATTTGACTACGATTTAAAAGACAAAGTGTGTGTGTGTGTGTGTGTGTGTGTGTGTGTGTGTGTATGTATAAAAGGTGTTTATACTCCCTTAGTGTGCCGGACACAGAATAATGTTACTCTTACAAATACAGATGTCAATTATATGATACCAAATTTGTTTCTGAGATAAGATTTCAGCAATACTTCTCAGTATTGCTGAAAGTATTGCTTGTCAACATTGCTATATATCATATATCCAATGTTATTTCTTGGATCAATTTTCAGCATACATGACCACTTTCAAATTTACATATGAAAATATATTTGGATGCACATGAAATTTTTTCTTTGCGTATCCTTTGAGAAATGTTTCAGAAACAATGGCTGCTGCCACGGTCTCCTCCTGTCTCACAATACTTGTTTGACAGGGTAAGAATGTAAATCTTTAATTGAACAGCTATTGGTTATCAAACAAAAACATTAACATATAGTACAGGATCATAGAATCAGTTGGGTTGGAAAAGACCTCTGAGATCATCAAGTCCGACCCTTGATCCAGTACCGCTGTTGTTGCTAGACCACGGCGCTAAGTGCCACATCCAGTCTCATCTTAAAAACCTCCAGGGATGGTAAATTCACCATCTCCCTGGGTAGCCCATTCCAATGCCTGATTACCCTCTCTGTAAAATATTTCTTCCTAATATTCAACCTACACCTCCCCTGGCACAGCTTAAGACCATGCCGTCTTGTGTTGCTGAAAGCTACCTGGGAGAAGAGACCAACCCCCACCTGCCTAAGACCTTCTTTCTAGGAGTTGTAGAGAGGGATGAGGTCTCCCTTGAGCCTCCTCTTCTCCAGGCTGAACAACCCCAGCTCCCTCAGCCTCTCCTCACAGGACTTGTGCTCAAGTCCTTTCATCAGCCTTGTTGCTCTTCTCTGGACCTGCTCCAGCACCTCAATATCCTTCCTGAACTGAGGGGCCCAGAACTGGACACAGTACTCCAGGTGTGGCCTCACCAGCGCTGAGTACAGGGGAAGAATCACTTCCCTGGACCTGTTGGCCACACTGTTCCTGATCCAGGCCAGGATGTCATTGGCCTTCTTGGCCACCTGGGCACACTGCTGGCTCATGTTCAGCTTCCTGTCAATCCAAACTCCCAGGTCCCTTTCTTTCTGGCTGCTCTCCAGCCACTCTGTGCTCATCCTGTAGCGCTGCATGGGGTTGTTGTGGCCAAAGTACAGAACCCAGCACCCGGCCTTGTTGAACCCCATCCCCCATGGTAGAATCAAACCATCTCTCCAGTTTGCCCAGGTCCCTCTGAAGAACCCTCCTGCCTTCCAGCTGATCGACACTCCCCTCCAGCTTGGTTTCATCTGCAAATTTGCTTATGGTACACTCAATCCCCTCATCCAGATCATCAGTAAAGATATTAAACAGAACTGGACCCAACACTGATCCCTGGGGGACACCACCAGTGACCGGCCACCAACTGGATGCAGCACCGTTCACCACCACTCTCTGGGCCCGGCCCTCCAGCCAGTTCCTAACCCAGTACAGAGTGCCCCTGTCCAAGCCATGGGCTGTCAGCTTTTGCAGGAGTCTGCTATGGGAGACGGTGTCAAAGGCTTTGCTGAAGTCCAGGTAGACACATCCACAGTCTTACCCTTATCCACCAGGTGGGTCACCTGATCAGGTTGGTCAGACAGGATCTGCCCTTCCTAAACCCATGCTGGCTGGGTCTGATCCCTTGTCCATCCTGTAGGTGTCATGTGATTGCACTGAGGATGATCTACTCCATAACCTTGCCAGGCACTGAGGTCAGGCTGATGGGCCTGTAGTTTCCTGGGTCCTCCTCGCAGCCCTTTTTGTGGATCCGTGTGACATTCACCAACTTATAATCATCTGGGACCTCCCCAGTGAGCCAGGACTGTTGGTAAATAATGGAGAGCGGCTTGGCGAGCTCTTCTGCCAGATCCCTCATCACCCTAGGATGGATCCCATCTAGTCCCATAGACTTGTGAGGATCCAAGTGGCTCAGCAGGTAGCAAACTGTTTCCTCCTGGATTACAGGGGAGATATTCAGCTTCCTGTCTCTGCCTACCAGCTCTGGAGGTCACTTGTCCTGAGGATAACCTGTCTTACTCTGAAAACTGAGGCAAAGAAGGTAATAAGTATCTCAGCCTTTTCCTCATCTTTAGTAACTATGTTTCCCCCCCATGTCCAATAAACAGTGGAGGTTTTCCTTGCCCCTCCTTTTCATATTGATGTATTTGTAGAAGCATTTCTTGTTATCCTTAATAGAAGTGGCTAGACTGAGTTTAAATTGTGCCTTTGTCTCTCTAATTTTATTTCTACATGACGCAACTATATTCCCAAACTCTTCATGAGTAGCCAGCCCTTTTTTTCATAGTCCATAAACTCTCTTTTTTCCCCTAATTTCCTGCAAAATCTTCCTGTTCAGTCAGGCTGGACGTCTTCTCTGCCGGCTCACCTTTCGGCACACTGGGAGAGCCTGCTCCTGTGCATTCAAGACTTTCTTCTTGAAGCATGTCCATTCCTTCTGGACCCCTTTGTTTTCAAGGACTGTTTCCCAAGGTACCCTCTGAACCAGTCTTCTGAATAGGTTGAAATCTGCCCTCCGGAAGTCCAGGGTAGAAGTTTTGTTGATGGCCCTCTTTGCCTCCCTGAGTATTGAAAACTGTATTATTTCATGCTCACTGTGCTCCAGACAGCCTCCAACCACCACTTCTCCCAGCAGCCCCTCTCTCATTGTGAACAGCAGGTCTAGGGGGCCCCACCCCTAATAGGCTCATTTACCAGCTGGAGCAGGAAATTGTCCTCTATACACTCTAGGAATCTCCTAGACTGTCTCTTCTCTGCTGTGTTGAGTTTCCAGCAGACATCTAGCAGGTTAAAGTTGCCGACAAAAAATGTGTCAACTTGAGTCATTCAGTATTTGAGAGCCTTGAGGCCCAAAATCTGTGGGCACTGTATTAGGTTTTTTAAAATAAACTTTTATTCAATCTCATAAAGACATTCTTACGTTTTTCCAATGTTTTGTAGAGCACATCCACAACCAGTCCATAATAATTCTGAATATTAGATTATGAACAATAATTGTGAAAAGCATTTTCATAGTTTCAGGATTTTGCTCTCAATAAATACTAAAACTAGTTAGAGGGAAATACACATTTCCTCTGTTGAGTATTTATCGGCTGTCCTTCAAGAAGACGTATAGGAATGCAGCTAACTCTCTAAAGTGAGTCTCTCAGATGATAATGATTTAGATTCTATCAATCAGCCTTGTTCCCACTGAAGAGTACCTCCTCAACAAGTACAGGATGACCTGTACTCACTGCCAGTTGTGAACTTACTGTTAAAAAGAAAAGTTACTTCCCTGATATATTTACAGCCCTTTTTTTCAAAACTATAAGGCTGCTACACCCCTGTTTCTCAAATCGAATGTCCATCTTGCCAACATATATATTCAATATCACTTTACAAACTCAAAATTTCTGTTTACCACCCTTTTACACCATGGCAAGGTTAGGACATCCCTTTATTTCCTCTTGAAAATCTTTTTAAGCCTTTGTTGTAAATGGTATATTGTGCTATGCAAAAGGCAGATCTCCAGAGGAAAGATTAAACTTCTCTATTTGGACTTCTAATAAAGAGCAGGAGGAAACATTTTCGAGAAAGAAATGTAATCATGAGACAAATCAGTACCAGCTGTAATGAACACCTGAGACCTTAAATCCTATAGAATGAAAATGGCTTTTTTGGATCCTTCTCTAACAATGTGAAAATGGGGCTTTTGATGGGGGGTATTATCTAACTTTAATTTGATCACATCTACAGCATACTAAAAGTAACTCAAAGCTATACCATGTGATCTTTTAGTTCCTTTCTAGATAAATTTTTGGTTATCGAAGGATTATTTTAATTCTTTTTGATGTGTAAACACCACTATCCATTATGAAGCCAGTGCATTAGTCTACTATTTGGGATGTAGGTACTTATTTTCATTGCAAGAAAAACTGTATTTTTTTGTCTGTAGGCACAACACTATTCTTACTTCATTCATTGTCATGATATTGACTAATGATCCAGGGGTTATTTTACTTTTTTTTGTCTATTTACCCTAGTTCTTTCGCTGACCCTAAATGATAATACCAAAAAAGTAGGACTTGCTAGTGGTAAATACACCACTAGTGAAAAATTGGTTTGTTTTGTTTCCTCTCCCTCATTCAACTTGAATGAAGTTACTCCAAATTCATGAAGTAGTGTGAGAAACAGAATTAAGGCTTATCCTTTTATTTTTCTTCCTTTTTGTTGTTAGCCTCACTACTTTTTAAAGTACTAGATTAGAGAAAGAGAAATAAGAAAACTGGATATCTAAAGAAAAAGTCCAAAACTTCTTAACCATTCTGTAACTACTGACAGCAGGAAAAACATGAACAGTGCCACAATTTCTTCTTCCATGTTGTAGTTTAACAGGCTTCCATTTTAACCTCTAGAGTAAGAAAGAAGCATAATAGAAATTGTGCATGACCTGAGGATGGGACTTGAAGCCAAGAATTTATGGAAAGAGTCACAGATTAGATATCCTCTAGGGCTTGCCCTCTCTGCTAAAAGATACTAAATTAATTTACTTATCACTTACTCATCATGTGTGGTTGCTAGAGAATTTGTGAGGCATCTTAAAAGCATTGCAGGCTATTCAAGTTCAAGTAATGAAGCTTGACAAGAGAAGAGCAAATAATGTCTAGGCTCGCAGTCTTCCTGCTGGTTTTCCATTTTTCTGTTTGAGTTGTGTCCAGCTTTTAACTTTTTCAAGTGGATTTTTGTTAAAGGAAGATCGATGAGGGAAGGGAGGTCAGTCAGATAGAAGAGATGATAAAAAGAAATGAAGAAGAGAGTGGAGAATGACATCAGTGGGAATGAGACTGAAGCAATGACTCCAGACGGAGTGGTGTGAGTTGGAACAAATAGCTAAGTGATACCAAGGGTATTCAGTCTGAAAATTATACATAACCTTTACAGAGTCAATGCACAAAGGTTCCCAGGTCAGCAGTAAGCACCAGTCAGCTGAATTACATTTCCAATGTTAAGATTCTTCTATTGGAGAGAACCTCTGATCAGCATAGGGTGTTAGCAGAAAGGGAAAAGTGAGATGTGGCTGCATGAAAATTACCTTTAAGAATTATTCTTGAATCTCACTGAACGTATCATGTTATGATTGGTATTTACTTTAAACTTTACATGAAGTGTAAAAACAGCTACACCTTAGGTTTCCCTTCCTTTTTTTTTTTTTTTTCATCATATGTCCATTTTAACAATTACAGAGAGAAGGAAAAGCAGTGCAGAAGAATGAGCTTTTATTGGGTCTGTCTGAGATAGAGTTTATTTCACCATAGCAGCCCTCACAGGGCTGTGCTTTGCAATGGTAGTTGGAAAGGTGTTGATAACAGACTAGTGTTTTGGCTACTGTCAAGCATCCTCCCCATCCCCAGTAGAGGACAAGATCCTGGCAGGGGACACAAGTAGACCAACTGATCCAAACTAACCAAAGGCATATTCCATACTATATGACATCAGCTCAGATATAAAAGCTAAGGATATGAGGAGGAACAGGGGGCATTCATTGTTTACAATGTTTGCGTGCTGAAGCCCTGCTCCCCAGGAAGGAGCCGAATATTGCTTGCTAATGGAAAGTAGAGAATAAACCTTGTTATTTTCCATTTTGCTTGTGCATACACAAACTTTCATTTTAGCTTTAGTAGACTGCCTTATCTCAACATTCAAGTCATTTTCCATCTTATTCTCACTCCCCCATCTGACTGGGAAGGGGAGTGATAGACCAACTTGGTGGTCACCTGGCATCCAGCCAAGGTCAACCCACTACAGACCTGAATCCAGGACAGGGAGCTAAGGATTTATGGCAAAAATTACATTTCTGATGTCATCTAGAACCATTCTTAGAGTTGACTCCTTTGCTAAAAAGACAATGGAAGTAGCAGACCATCAGAGCAGGTCTGAAGAGGTAGCAATGATTCCAACATGTGTAGTTCAGGATATTTTTATTTACAAATTAATCAATGCAGATTGTAACTTTACATTTTTAACCATTTAATTTTGGATAGATCAAGCAAATTTCCTTAGTAAAGGATTCTGTTTAATTTTTGATTAACAAAACACTTCAGAAATGTGTGAATTTTAACCCCCTAACCTGAGGAGGTCACAAATGCTACAAATCTTGAACATATTTTTAGTTCATTGAGAGCTCTGCTGTCAATGTCTGTCAGTTGTTCCTAGGAAATGCATATTAGATGTCCTTTGGAGATCTTTGGTACTTGGCTGCTTTAAGGTATGTGACAGCTGCTGAGCTGTGTAGACTGCAGCAGTTTTGGTGCATTTCAGTGAGCAAGTCACACTAGGCACTGGGGAAGTTTCAGTCAAAAGGGGAGACTTAAGGTGAGGTTTAAACATCTGCAAGATCAGACTTTTTATTGTCATTTATAGCTTCAGCCTACAAAATCTGTCTATATCTTTCATTTAATATATGTCTTCCTGGCCTTGGGATATACAGATCTAATAATTTACAATTCACTGCAGCAGGGTAAAGAAAAAACCAAAACCAACACAACAGAAAAAGAAAGCCCTTGAGGTAGAAATGAAAACAAAATAAAAATATGATCTGTTTTTTTCAAGGCAAAGTAATATGTTATTTTTATTCCCTAGCTTAGTAGCAAGTTATTTTGTTTGCTTAAATTGTTCAATCCTTTTTTTTAGAACAAGCCAGAATTTGGCCTGTTTCTTCTGTCTAAGACAAGCAGTCAATTTTAATTAACTCAGTGTGCAGGAGTCCTTGGCATTTGTGGAAACTGGGCACACAGCCAATCCCCAAAGCATCTCTGATCAGTCTGCCTGGAAAAAAGTAAAGAAGAAGAAGATGTTTGCTTAGAGAGCTTAGAATTATCGTCTGAAATCTCAACAGCTGGAAATAAAATTAATTACACAGTCCTACCTTCTTTACCTATCAGTGTGGCACCCTAAATTCCCTGAAATTACTCACATAAGTACAATGTAGCCTCTGTTCTAGACATGCTGCTTACTGTGTGGAAACATTGGTATATCATTTCATCATTCATGTTTCTGTTGAGTTCAGTATAACTAGAGTACTTAACATAATAATAATGATAATACCACAGATGCTGTTTAAATTAATTCATATTTGTGTGTGTGCTCATGCATGCATAAAAGCTGTGGTGCAACAATTTTTGAAGGCACACTGAAAAAGTTGTCAAATATTTTCTTTGATACATTTTGGACTAACTTCATGAGACATCATTAAGTTGGTAGGAGATGTACACTAAATTTTCAAAGAGCTAGCATCTTTTATTCTTTTCTTGAATATGAAATATGGAATCTTCATGTGTGCAACCTTTCCTCTACTCCTCTTGTAAAGCAGCATGTGTATGAATGGTAAAGCAGCGTTTGTGTGAATATAGATAATTTACTTTACATCCAAGTAAACAGAAATAACAAAGCAACCTTTTAAGATTTGCAGTGAGAGTTTCTCAAAAAAAAGTGTATTTTATGTAACTAATCAAATAGTCATATTTAGCTCATTGAAGCAAATTCTAATCTAAGAAACTGGAAGTTTGTTTTTCTCCTGAAAATATAGCAATCAGATGAAAATTTGCTGTGTACAGAACACTTCTTGCATTATGCAAATCCTTTTTAGACAAAAAATGTTTACAGCGTTGAAATTTAATGCAAAGATTAAAATTGTCCCTTGACAATACCAAATGCAAACTTTTACTAAATTTTTTAAAGGACATTTTACAAAGGAAAAAAAAGCCCACCATTGTTAAAGAAGATCTTAATCAACGACATTCTAGCCATTACATTTGATAGTCAGTGTCAAACCCTGTTCCCTGTGTTTAAACATTCATCTTGATTTTGCAAAATTGCTTTTGATAAAGATGATTTTCATGAAGATACAAATGGAAAGGATGTGAAATGGAAAACTATTAACCTATGTGAGGACAGCAAATGCAGACTTTCAAAGCCTGTATAATTAGCAGTCTGCTTCTGGGTAGAGGGTTCACTGCTAGAGTCCACTGCAGAGCTGGGATCCCAGGTTTTGGCAGGAAATTTGTACAGAAGCTTCAAGATCTGATGTTTGGCCCTTCTGCCTGTTTACATAAGCAGTGAGAAAATTTTCCACAGACTACTTTAACATGTCCACTTTAAAATGAACCTGAACTGAGATTTGGAAAAAGGTATATATTTTCTTGATCTGAGACTAGAGAAATGGAAGCTTTTCTGGTCCTTGTATCCTCTAAAAGTCATAATCCCTAGCTGTAAATTTTTTACTCCATTTTTCTCCAACTTTTTTTAACACATCTCTTTCATTGATAAATCTGAAATATACCTAACCTAAGTAGAGTTTTGCTACTTCAATTAAAAAAACCTACCATGGATTTCGTAATGGTGAAACATACATTGTAAATTTAAGTCATGGAGCTTTGTCTTTTTGTGCAACAGTGTAAGAGACATAGTAAATTGATGAGTAACATAAAATACAAAAAGATTCATCTTTTTAGTTTTTGTAAAGAATCATAGACCTTCTGTGAACTGTTTGTGCTGTAGTTTCCAACACAGGTGAAACTGTAAAATATGCAACATTTGCCCAACAAAGGGTTTGTATTCTAAAAGAATCCGGCTCTAGTGACTTTTCTTTTATGATCCACTGTGATATGGATTTACCTGAGATTCCAGTTGAAGCCAGTGGTATAAGTTTTATTATTGAAAACTACTTAGTGAAACTTCAGTCAAGAATTCTGTGTTTCCATATTGCCTCCAAAAGACTATATTTCTCCATAAATTCAAAATGCAAAATATTTCTAGTCTGTATCTAATGAGGGAAGCCAAATATATGTTCTATTTCAAAATCTTTGGCCTCGTCACTATTTAATAAATTTTATTATAGGAGCTGTACATATTTATCTCCTTTGTCCTAGCTGACATAAAACTGAAAGGCTTCATTCAGTTTTGAGATGTAAAAGGGTACTTGTAGCAGTCAGTAAAATCACAGAGCTTTATTAACACTGCAGCATCTTACCCAGAGCATTGTCAGAATGAACACATGAATGTCTGCATGTTCTGGCTCCAGGATAAGCTGTCCTATTTCAGCAATATGAGACATTGTAAGTTCTTCAGAGTAGAGATTGTCTTGCAGTGTGCATGTTTTTATCATTCACCACCAGATGATGAATTAGACATAAAGTAGTCTCATAGATCCATACAGAGATTTATATCAGGACATCCAATGTGACTCATAAATATAACAGCAGAGACTAAAAAAGCCCCAGAATCAATTAATGTCCTCAAACCACCTGCTAGATTCTACATAATATAATTCAAGTTACACTGTTCATTGGCTATTTCTCATTGTTTTGCACATGTTCTTAAGCTGTATTTCTCACTTCACAGAAAAAGATGCGAGATATCACGCTCAAGGTGCAATAGATCTGTATTGTGTATCCCTTCACATTCAAAAATCAAAAAACTCTTTGAGACAGAGTAAAGACAAAGCAAGAGAAATGTACCAGCAGTAACATTATACAACGTGCTCACTAGTCTTTTAGATGCCTGTCTCTATAAAAACAGTCATTCTGTCTCTTTTTTCACACAATTATTGAAACTAAATGTATTAGGCATTGACCACCAACTAGGGGAAAAAAAAATCTTTCACTATGATTATTAGAAAGATTCCTGATATGGGAATGACTTGTTTGTCATTTGAGTTCCTGAAAATTAAAAAGCAAATAATTTCAAATTACTTTGAGACATGACTAGTTTAGCCATGGATGTTGTAGAATACAGTCAACTGCATCTGCAGTATAGTCTTTGTTGCCCTGAAGATTCTAGATAATATGAATTGTAGCCTATAGATCTCAAAAGAATCAAAAAGTAGGTCTTCTCAGGGAATGATTTTATTTTTTTTTTAAACACTGGAACTTACAAAATCTACATGTTGGAAAACTCACAATTTTAAAATGCATTTAAACATTGTATTTTTGAAACCCATTAATGCTGACTTGTAGTCAAAAAGCTATTAAAGGCATAGAAGGTATAAAGTGAGTAAACTGTGAAAGCAAATTATCTTCCAATTCTAAAACAAGCTGATAAAATAATTTAAAATACATTAACAGCAAACAGCAAACCCTTACATTTCTAAAGTCGATTTTATAAAGATTTTTAGGAAATATTTAGATCTTTCCAAGAGTGCCTCCGTACTGCTGTCCATTCATACATTTTTATGCTTATTTTGTCTTTGAAAAACATACTTCATGGAAATGACAGACCACTATTTTTCCCCTATAATAAATAATAATTTTAACTTGTGATTATGACAGTGCAGAGGCTCAACAGTATTTAATTTCCAAAGGATAATTAAACCCATCATAATTACAGCAGGACCTATAAAACTGCCTAATATCTATATGAAATGGTGATTTCCTTAGAATAAAACAGTTAAGAAAACACAGTAATATTTACAAAGTTTAGGGATCTTACTCAAAATCCAATAAATTGCTGTGGAAGAGCTCCCATTTGTGATCAGAGACAATGAATAGTACCATAATATATGCAAAACCCCAAGAAAATATCTAAGTTCCTAGTGTTCTCTGAAGCTGCAGTATAATGTGAATGCACTCAAACTCTCTTCAGAATTACTTGCACAAGTAATCAGAGTGGTCTGGCAGCACAAACTTCAATTCAGCCTGAAAAATCTTTACAGGCACTGAAGAAAATTATTGCTGTCCAGCTTATTGTCCAGCTAGGTGAGGTAGCTTATTTAAAAAACTCACTCAGATACGCCTATACTATTGTGCAGCCTAGATATCAACTTTTGGGTACTGGACAAGAAACTTCTTTGGTGATATAAATAATCAGTAAAGTCATAGCATAATTTTATTGTGCAACCACTGTCTTCAAAAAGAGATTTGCTGAATAAAGTGAAGTTTTTTAGTTGATATGTAAAACCAGTGAAGACAGAACCAACTGCTGGCTGATTGAGCAAGTTTGAAATTTGAAAGTTTTGGGTACCCCATATGGGCACATAGGAATGTGTAAGGAAAATATAAATAAACAAAACTATGAGAAATTGTTTAAAACCTGAAACTGAATCAGGCTATAATTAATCATTCTAGAGTTGTAAAAATAGTTATATATTAGCTATTAAAAATAAGTGAAAAGGAGTTTAATGGTTTAAATTGAAGTTTAAAAATCTCATCAGTACCCAAACCTATTCCAGTAGAGGAGATGTTAACATCCATTGATTCAACTCTAGAAGATTTACCAAAGTATCAGGAAGGTTTAATTACAGTAGAGGAAGTCAAAGGAAAAAACTCTCAAATGACACAATACAATCTGAAGCAAAGTTAAATATTATTAGGAAGCTAGTCCTCAATAGACTTAAAGGTTATGGGACAGTTTAATTTAATAAATTGTTAAAAAATAATCTATCTGGTAAAAGTGTCAAAAGAAACATCAAAGGTGTTAGAAATGTTAAAGCATCTGACTAGGATTCAAATCTAACGTTACGGGGAACAGCACTAGTTACTATTAAAGATTAATCTATTATTGCAGGAGATAAAGTCAATGTTCATTGGACAACCCATCATTCAAAAACTGCAACACACTATCATTGCTTTGTTTTAATAAGCAATGTATAGTGAGTAAACACTGGTAGTGAGTAAAAGTGAACTGAATTTAATTTCTCTATTATAATTTCTGTTGGGCTGTTGATACTGGGCTAAATCATTCAGAAGGATATTTCTGATTGACTTTATCAGATTTCGAAACATATTCAGAATTATGGAACATGAAGTTTCTCTTAGATTAAATACAGTAAGAGTTATAATGTAAATATCCTCTTACTTGGCTTTAACCACCTTAAAATTAGACTTTTTGTTTGTTTGTTTAAAAGTAGTATTTTTTACTTCCTCAGTATTCTACAGAGATGGACAAACATAATTAAAACGTAATTCATCCCACCCTAAGGGAAGTTCAGTTGACCATACACTGTATCCATATGAATGTGTTGGGACTGGGTAGTAGTGAGGTTGTGAAGCAGATCCCCCCCTCATCCCTGCATCCCATACACTGACTCAGCTTGCAGAGTAGTTTGGTGAGCAAAAGGTTGATTCTTTTCTCATAGATCTAAATGTGATGCTCCTGTCTGGGCACACATGAAGGTGGTCCTCCTCCCCCTGGAATCAAACTGTACATGGGAATATGCTACACACTGAATTTAATCTGAAGAAGAATCACTAAACTGCATATAGTGTGAGCTTATGGGCCTAAGCACCAAGTGCTTTGATCTATAACCGCAACAATGTACTTCCTAGTATAGACATAGCTGTGTAAATTTAGACTCTAGTTAGATGAGATACACATCATATGACATGAACTTGTATGTAACTGGTCTCTAATAAAAGACTTCAGAACTAATATGGGAGAGGAAGAAAGTTTTGCTAAAAAAATTAATTCTCATATCCAGAATCAGGGTTATTTTGGGAAAGGGGTGAGTTACTGTTACAGAATACATTTGCAATCTTTTATCACTGGGGAAGCAAAGAGATATAAGGATATCCCGGTTATATGATGTATTCTGAACTTGAAATAGGTGAGTTAGCCCATGTTCAAGATTTAAAAAGATGGGACCAAGTATGCTGTCTATGCTGAATATTCTTTCCCCCATTCCAGAATCTGATAGTTTTAAGAAGCTGAAAGTATTTCTGCTGTCTTTAAAATTACACTGGCTTTAAGAAGTACTGATCAAAAAATATTATTTCCCATAAAAATTTTGCTCAAAAAATAAACATTATAGCCTTCAAATTTTCTTGATATCCTCTGAAGAATAACCTATGAGTTTTGTTAGAAATTCAGAAGAACTGGGTTTCATCTTTTAATGAAAATCATAGCTTTTAAATTTTTAGCTTGTAACTATTTTCTTGCTTCATAAATCCTGTGTAGTAGCTTTTACTAGCTAGACAAACACAAGGCTGTTTTTGGTCAAGGTTAATTCAGTGGACCAAATTGATTCAAAGCAGAAGTCAGAAAGCTTGGAAAACATGTTAATAAAATAATTAAAAGTTTTCTAGAAGGTAGGATGATGTGAGACAAAAAAAGATGAAAACACTTTTTTTTCCCTGATAGTATGTTTATTTTTAAAATCACAGAATCAGTAGAGTACATCCAATCAAACTACTAAGGTACATGCTTGGAAATGTGTCTAATAATTTATCTATTAATAGATAGAGTTTACTCATGTAATATAAAAATTGACACTGTTTAAGCACATGTTAAAGGTCCTTTTGGAAAGAAATATGTATTTTTACATCTTCAGAATGCTTACATTGCAACATTTTGAATTCAAACTTACACAGAGTCATCTTTCTTCCACACATCTCTCTGTCTTAAGCAATCAAAGAATTTCAAAATTGGAAAAAATAATTTGGTCATCTACATCACTTCTTAACTTTTGTGTTTGGTTGGTTTTTGGCCCCATGTTCCTCTGTTATTTGTCTGGAGTGTTTAAAAACTCCAGTCAAAAGTGATTCCTTATTTTTAAATGACAATCTATTAACTACAATCACTATTATCCATGCTGAGTAAGACAGTTCACAATGTGCCCAAATTTAAACATTCAAAAAGCATCATTGACTTCAATCAAACTGCTAGACTTGACATTATGGTCATGTTTAAATGCCTTGCCAACTCAGAGTGCTACCATAATGAGAAACCTTGTCAGTCTAAGGAAGAATAGATCTTGGCCTACATCATTTAAATATGTGTTAAAATTTACAATGATCTTTCTTGAGAGTATCATGCATCATGACTCATAATTTCAAAATCTTTGTTCATGTGCACAAAAACTTAAAATATCAGTGTCAACCTTAAATGAAAATAGTTGCTGATTGTTATAGTTAAACTTTATTATAGTAATTTATTATTATAATTAAACTAAGCCTGAAGTTCAAACTAAGCATTTCAAATGAGTTCAGTGTGTAACTAACTTGATTTTTAAAGTGAAACAGCATACAATCAAAAAAAATTATTTCAGTAGTCATATACTAAATCTGAAATGCTTAATCAAAATTTAAGTATGTGTTAGTATACTCAGGCATCTGTATCAGTCAAGATGTAAAAAAACCTTGCTAGCTGATTAAAATTATAAAAAGGAATATTTAGGGTGCATAATGAAAGCAGAAATAAGTAGATCAAGGCACATTTCTAATACTCACAATTAGTGAAAAGAGTTTATGACATATCATAGATCCATAAGGAAAAAGTTTCAAAGTTCTGTTTTTACTATCTTGAATACCACATTTCTGAGTATTTGTCGTACATGTCTATAATTTTAGTATCTTAAGATACTAAGTTTAGTATCTTAAAGATACTAAACCCCCAACTTCATACGGGGTTTTGTTCCTCAAAAAGGTAAGCTGTTAAAAAGTCAACCAATTGAAGTGATCATTCCTTTAAAATTTGGAGATCTCAATTGGACTGATGTCTGAAATATGGATTTTGTAGTCAAACGTTTTTACAATGCAATTTCCTTAAAATAAAAGGACAGACAAGTTGTTTTTGTTTTTGTTTTTCTAATTATGCATTCTGGGAATTAAACA
Source organism: Manacus candei (assembly GCF_025592945.1). Taxonomy (NCBI): domain Eukaryota; kingdom Metazoa; phylum Chordata; class Aves; order Passeriformes; family Pipridae; genus Manacus; species Manacus candei. The sequence goes on along the minus strand of NW_026138091.1, from coordinate 8,363,174 downwards.
ATGCTACTGATGAAGATACAAAAGGTCTCAATTTGCTATTCATGGCAGTCTGGCGGTGCAATAGTAATTAATTCGGCTTGCATTCATGTTCTGTTAGCTTGAATCCAGAGCTTGGTAGAAAATGGAGGAAAAAATGTGGATGCAATCTGCTTTTGTTAAGGGGCTTTAACTGGGGGAAATACAGTTGAGTGAGGAAGTAAATTCATACCATATTCATACCATATTCAGATTATTTTCTAAAAGATTATTTGTTGAACAAGTATGTGTTTGTTGAAGCATTCTTATAGTTCTTATAGTTCTTATAGTTGGTAACAGATGAGATATGTGATTGAGAATAAAGATACTGGGTGAGGGAGACTGTGGGATATGTGAGAGGAATAGACGACAGGGTAGCTGAGAGATTCGGTATAGAAGGACTCTGGCAGATCTGCTTGCCCCTGTTCAACAGTGGTAGACCCACTCTGGATGAAGTGCTTTTCACTGCTATTGGATTTCTATAGTCTTGCTCCTGAGGTCCCTTTTTAACAGGTTGCCATTTAGAACTGCTTTGAGTGAAGTAAAATGCTATTTATTAAAAATATTGACAGCTGCTTGACAGACCTTGCCTTCTAAACTGTACTTGAGGAAGCTGTGCACAGTTTATACTGCTCTCAGTTTTACCAAAGCAGCTGAGACATAGTCATAACACTGGGAAATGTTTCTTGTCCCAAAGTACTAGAGTTGTTACAAACATTCGAGAAAAATAATCTCTCAGGATATCCCAGTAAAAACTAGGATAGGATATTTGGCTATTTGAGATCCTCATTTTCCCCATAGTCAATATATTTTACTGGCCTTCCTTCAGGGAGGCTCAAATGCATTGCCACGGAAAAAAATTCTGATGTAAGTTTATAGTCGGTAAGGAATGATGTGGCAACTCTCTGGGGAAAGTACCTTCCTGCAGTGGAATTGCAAGGTGTATACAAGTGCTAGCAGGAAATAAATAAGAAACAGGTAATGTAATTTATTTCATGATTCATAGACGGTTCTCAGAACCTTTTATTGCCTGAATGTTTGATCACTGCAGATCAGAGAAGGACAGTAAATTTGTTAGTTTGTCCTAAATTCTGTATAAATGTTACAGTCAGGGAATGCCTCGAGCACAAATTCTTACAGAAGTGACATTTTGAGTTGCCCAAATGCCTTAAAGTCATTAGCCTGGACGAATCTTGCCAAACTGTAGTAAGGAAGACATCCAAGATGATGAAAGTGACTTAGATCTTACATAGAACTGTCTTTTGAAAGTGCCCATTTCCCTTCTTAACTACAAGGGAGATGCAGTAACACAGTGTCAGGTACTTCAAGATACATGGACAAATGTGAATGATGATGTCTACAGCTAGTGACATTATGTTTATGGTTGAGTTGTCTTTTGAAAAGTTTAGATTCTGTTCATATAGTCTTAAATGTTAGCCTTATTGCTTGCATGTTTGCCATATCAAAATCAGCAGAAGGTGAATATCCCTGCTGGTGTCTTGCCAGAACATGGAGGCAAACTTCACCTCATGAGGAAAAAGAGACAACTAGCAGTCAGGTTGTCATGTGATGTTGGTCCTCTTATGCATAGAAATAAACAGGTAATGAATGAGATTCAAACTATAATCAGAAGAAACTGCAGATCAGAGTATACACAAATAATAAAACAATAATTTTCTAATATGCAACTTTCGATCAATCAGTCCATTTTTTTTCTTTTATCTCATAGACGTGGTGATCATTCATGCTTGTTACTGTCAGAACATAGATTGCAGTTTATATAACATTCAATAGCTTTTGATATTAAAACAAACGGTTAAATTGAAGCTTCGTCTGATAGTTTATTTTCTCTAAAAATTTGCTAAATAAGCAAAGCATAAAATTAATTACATTTTAATTAAATTTCTGAAGTTAATCACTGTAGAGAGCCCCTGGTAATATAGCACATGGGGGGCACTGGATAACACATAACAAAGCATTGCAATGAAATGGAAGTTTGAGTGGCTTTTAATTGACACAGATAATTTTTGTAAGTAAACTCTGATCAGATGTCATCAACATCTTTACAGCGTCACTCTAGTCATATTATAAAATTGCATATTGCTGAGTTTACCAAAGATTTGTCACAATATTAAAAACCTGTAGAAAATGCACAGTTCTCTAATTCCCAGAGTTTTGATATTCTGCCAATAGGATTCATTTCTTTCTTCTTACTTTGAATCATCTTTTGGTCTTTACATGGAAAGTTGGGAGTTTATGTCAAGACTCAATCACTAGCCAGCTATTAGCTGTATATCAAAAAATAAAAGAAGGAGGCAATCTCATACATTTAAATGTAGGTCTCATCACTTAAACTAAACATCAGTAAAATGGTTACAGTACAGTATAAAAATGAAAGTCATGAACCACCTCCTTTAATTTTCATCCATGTATCTTGAAATCAGTATTCTTTCTTTTGCACATTCTGATCTCCACTTTTTAATTTTTCTTTTTTTTTTTCTTGATTGTCTTTATTTTTCTTAATTTTTTTCTTCTTCTCTCTGTATACCTATTTTTTGCCTGGTGAGTAACCACAGTTGCTGTATCATAAGGTTCTATAAAATTCACTGTTCCTATCATTGTTTACTTAAGCTACTTCCTCTAGTTCCTCCTCCAGTGTGTTGTTGTACTTCATTTTTCTCACTTTGGTCATATCACTAGTTATTTTTCCAATCATTCCTTCTATTACATATTTCAACCACTTTTTTCTTATGTGACATCTAAAATTCACCAGACATTCAGTTAAAATTCATCTTGCCTTTGTTTCTGCAAATTGAAAACCAGAGGCAAGACCATTTGAATTGATGCAGTTGACAACAGGATGAGTTAGTGGACAGGTCAAGCAGAATATTTTTCCAGTTCTTGCTCATGCATAATGAGTGATTGAACCAAACTTTGTGGTTGAACAGGAATATGGAAACTATTTCTATTTTTAATTAGTAACCTGTCACAAATGTCTGCTTATGTGTAAATTGAAAGAGGAAATCCTGCGATTGCAGATAGGTTCTTAAATTACATTTATTACTTCACAACAAAAATGAGGCCACAATTTTATCTGTGAATATCAGATTCATAAATGCAACAAGTGCTTATCTGATATGAATTTCTGTATACTGATGAAGTTACCTCTTCTCTTTGATCTGCATTATCAGCTGCTATTTGATTTGAAAGCTGCTTTTGAGCATCCAAGCACACACAACCGATGATTTTCCAAGATATCTGGCAAAATACAGAACATGTCAACTATAAGAAAGAAGTCTGAACACTCCACCTTCAAATGCAAAGCAATTATGAGATTACCAAATCAGGTAGACATGAAGAGATTGGGAAGTGAAGACATTGACTAAAATGACTAAGTGTTGACTCCTAAAACTATTCACTTAAAATTCATCTTTTAGGAATCCTATTTTCTATAGGTGTATTTGTGGCTTCATATATATCTCAGAGCTTTTGAAGATTATGTTTCTTTTACTTCTGCAATAAAAATGAGATTTTTAGATAGAAGCATAATTTGCTGCACTGATTTACTACTAATTTCTAGAAGGCAAATCAAGATTTTAGATGTTTGTTTCTACTCAGTCATTTGTTCCATTTTAGATGCACAGAATCAGATGGCTTTTTTTTCCTCACTAAATCGGTAGCAGCAGACAAATCTTTGGCTGCAAAACTCTTTATGACAAAGAAGTCCAGAGAATCAGAAAGAATGAGTCTGCAGGATGCTCCATACTTTTGTGTAAGGTTAGGCTTTTGTTTAAGTTCTCTGGTATTGTTGAAGTTATATGTAAAGGCAATTCTCAGAATGCAATAATTTTTACTTTTCTTGAACAGAAATATATAAGTCTATGTTGTACACTTACATATATTTGCAGTATGCTGATGGTCAAATTTGTTTGTATTGCCTAAACAATACAGGTGGAATCCTGTTAAATTAAAACCTGATTTTAACTGCCTTCATTCTTTTTTTTATACAGTTCATATACATATGTGCACATTTCTGCGGCTGTATTTCTGCTTAAGGCAACAAATCTGTGTATCTCCTGTGCAAAGACCCATCTAGTCACTCTATCAAGTGTTCTGCCTTTCCAGCATTTGTGCAGATCTTTGTTGAAGGAATGTTGTAGATATTCATGGTTTCCTGCATGTATGACAGGATCAGCTGCTGCCTGTGTTTTTGTTTCAGTAAGCCAACATCCAGACTGCTCAGAGAAGTGTTAAAAGCTCTCACAATGTCAAGGTGGGATTTCCAAATGGAAACCAGGAACATGAAGAAGTCTTAGTGCAGGTCCCATGGGACTGTTTCAAATTTCAATTTGAAACAATTAATTAGACACATGTTTTGCTTTGTTGGTTCTTTCCATCTTAGCCCTGTTTTAGGCTTCAGAGCGAGTTCCTCTCTAGCCCTAACCTTTCCTTCCTTTTTGATGATAAATGCAAGGACAGAATGACTCAGCTGCCAGATTGCTTTGTTACTTCTCATAATAAAGTAGGTTGATTCCTTCTTGTAAAACCTTTTCTCCTTCTTCAAAATGAAAACTTCATAGAATAGTATGAATAAGAAAACTGATTAAGTCATACTGAAAGAAACTTCCTTTTTGGGCACTACAAGCATTAAAAAAACATAAAATATACTTTCTTGGGGAATTTATCTGGCTTGATAGAAACTTCAACTGAAATTATTGATAAGAAGTAGAACTAGAAATAATTAAAAGATTTATTATTTAATAAGAGAGATATTCACAAGGGATGAATTAAAAAAAAAATACCCAAACTAGATCATCCTCAACCAATTTGCTTCTATTTTTTAGATTAGTATGAACTAGATTAATAAACATTGTTTATAATAAGATTGTAATTGATTTCAGTTCCATAACACAAGATAGGATTTGAATTGATATGTAAAAATGAGAAGCAAGTAAGAATGGAGAACTTTTAGTAAGCAGAATATGTAGGCAGTGGTAGAAAGGGCATATACAACCAGAGATGAGAAACAGTTTACTATTCACCTTTGTTAGTCACTAAAATAATTTCATGTTGAATAGTGTAAGTTTATAAATTTCCAGGTTTTGTGCCTAAACATTCTATCATCATCTCATTCTTGCATTGAACAGTAAATTTTCTGTAGGAATTCAGAAAGTTGTCTTATTAAAGCATATGTGACCATAGTAGAAAAAAGTGATAAATTCTTCATCAATTAACTTAATTAATGTTATAATCTCATTTAATTCTGGGAAAGATGGATTCTTCAAGAAAGACCTATAAAATTTAAAGAGAATTATGAAGAGAGAGTTTGATGGAGTGGTGGACTCAGTTATGGATATCTGCACATAATTTCAATAAAACAAATAAAAATAAAAAATGGGGATTACTCATCTGATGTTATCTGTATCTTCAAGACTTTAAAAATTTGTGTATCTGAATACAAGTGGGATGGGAAGGTCTAGTGTTAATTCTACAAACACTGTGTTTCAAATATTATGCGGAGAAAATTCATGGTAGTATCTGATGTGACCGTCAACAAGGATTACTACCCAGCTCAGTGTCTTTTGGATCTCCTTTGAAACTCCTCTACTTAGCTGCTAGTAAAACACACTAATCTGGGATCAGAGAGTTGATGGGTTGAGTGAAATAATACAACAATGGGAAGGGACATCATATTCCCTTAGTGCTGAAGGAGTAGGGATGTTCAAAATTTAGTGAATTCTTTATACACAAGAAATGAAAGGATTCAGCACCAACCTTGTGGTTGAATTTAAATGGAAACATTTTTCAGACACAAGAGCATGAAGCTGTCAAGCAAATATGCTGTTGGGCAGAGGATGGCTAGCAAGAGGAACTGTTCTGGAATGATGCTAACTTTTCTTTATAAGTAAGCTAAGAATGCTGACAATAATTCACATTATAAGAAATTTAGATGCTGATATTAGTGCTTAAGAAATTACTTTCAGTTTTATATTTCTAACATATTTTAATAGTACTTACTGTTGAACATGCATATTTAACTGATGGAATATTGAAAGTCTAGTTTCTTATTGAACAGCTGAAAAAGTGCACAATTTTTTAAACTTAATGGAAAGGTAATAATGTGCAAAGTACCAGGAAGCTTGTTAGCTTGATTTTTGATGTACAAATGGAAACACTATATGCAGCATATTAAGGCTTAAAGCAGGATTGGAAGTGAAGCAGCATGCTTACTAATGCTTTTATATGTCTTTGAAACCCTGGACTTAGGAGATGAGAGCAATTGGGGGGAAAAAAGTAAGTTATAATAAGGATATAAATTCTGATTTTTTTCCTAATAAATTTAGTAGTGAAAGAGTTCTGTGAAACCTAGAGACTTGTGAATAAAATAATTAAAATTATTAGAATCAATGATTTTAGCATTGAAAGAGGATATAGAAAGTACTTGTTTTAAGAGTATCACAAATATCTAAAGGCAGTGGAGTCGATGTCTTAATATGAGACAAATTCATCTGCATGGACATTTTTCACACTGGCTGTAAAACACAGTGGAAGGAAAGCTCAGATACTTCAGAACAGTTACTCCTGATTGATCATAATTATGGCAGGCAAATGAACCTGATCATCTGTATAATCATCAGATGTAGGCTTGATAATTATTGCTGCTGTATGGAATACTGTACTGTAAAACAACATGTTGTTGTTGTCCAAAAGCAGAGGTAGATAGATGTTTACTCTGTCAGGAACAAGTAGATTTGTTATGTTTGTTCTTTGCAGATGTTTGGTTTACAGGTGGGACACCACGCACTTTGATTACTTAGGGTTGGTTGGTGATCTCCTGAGGATCGGTGTACATGGGAGAGTAAGTTACACCTCAAAGTAATTTGGAGCATGTGAAATAATTCTTTAAAATATCAGTTCCCCCAGGCTTGCATCTGAAACCAAGGAAGATTATTTTAATTAATAAGTGAAGTACACTGTTTTGACAAAAGTCCAATTTTTCCCCTTTCTCTTGTATTTTTTTCCACTTTTTCAAGGGAATTTGTCCTTGTAATAGGAAATAGATGATGAAGGACTTTATTTTTCCTCCACATGTTTGTATTATAATGAAGCTAAAACTTCGTTGGTACAAAGAAATAAAACAGCTGTTTCATCATCTCGTCTTGTGGAGAGTTTCAGGTTTCAGTAACTTATTCCAGTCTGCATCAGATGGCTGATTTTAGATCAGACAATAAAATAAATAAATAGTGCTGTTTCTGTGGCTACTCGTAAGTACAATTCAGAACTCATTTCTCTCTGAAGCTTAAGGTGAAAAGTGCAGAGCCTCATTTCCTGCTTTTGTCTAAGAACTTTGTTTATCAATTATAACATATGTAAGGAGTCATTGTCCATGATCACCTTTAGGAGTTGTACAAGAACATTTGTATGATTGTTCACTGAGCCATGGAAGTGTGAAATTCAATAATTTACCACTTATGGATTTCTACTTTGCTTACCAGCTCTTGCAGACATAAAGTACAACATTGCTCAAATGAATTATTAAAATTAATGTCCCCTCCTTATCCCTGCATTCACCTCCTTCCTAGATGTGTTCTTTTTGTGCCCAGATTGCCACATTTCATGGGAAATATGTCCCTGGATTTTTTTTTTTCAAGGAGATTCCTTTCAGGAGAATAGAATTCTGTGAAGTTTAAATTCAACAAAGCTGTCAGAGGAGAGGGTTGAGGATAAGAAGAAAAAGAAGAGTGTTTCTGAACAGTTACACAGAATTTAATGGAGTTAAAAACAGGAAAAAAATCTATAAAAATTTAATAAGGATTCTGTGGAAACCACTCTAAAGCCTTGCAGAGCTTAATAGACAGTGTTGTGTTCTACACCACCTCGCTTTTAATCATATCATAGATTATATTCTGATATTAGTCAGAGCTCCTAAATGTTATAAAACCAGTTAACAAACTCAAGAAAAATGGATTCAGGCAATCATGTTCCAAGCTGTGCAGAGTAACTCATAATTTGAGTTTGGGAAATTTATTTATTTTCCTATTACATTGTTGTCCTTTGGTGATATAAAAGTTACTCCAGAAGCAGTTGTCAAAAGTGGCTATACTTTCCATTTTAAACTGATGGTTACCTGCAGCAGCAACTGATTGGTGTAGCAAAATACTTAGCAATAGTAGAGCATAAAAAGGTGTCTACAAACATAGTCAAAACTATAAAATTATCACTGTCAGGGGGACTTTAAGCAGAGTCTACTTCCTGCAGCTTTATTAAATTGTTTATTCAGGGTATCTAGTGCAGTGACAACAGGTGTAATATAGAGGGGCTACTCAGAAAGGAAGGCATACATACTGACGCCTGCAGTTGCAATCTCAGTACTGCAACCTAAAAGCTAAAGAATAGGAAAAAAAAAGCAAGACTACATGAAGCAGACAGAATTTACTAAAGGTTTCCTAAAAGATTTTGCTTTCCCATATACCAGTATTTCAATACAAGCAGTGCATGCAGTAACAAGGACTGGACATAGAGCAGAAGGCATAAAGCACATTTCCAAATGAACTACGCTTTAAGTCAGAAAAGGAGAAAAGCATTCCCCAGACTTGTTTTGTGTGTTTACTGGCACTGTGGTTATGTTTTTTTCACAGAAATATAATTCCACATGTTGGGTAGCTGGTGCTGAGGGAGGCATTGTTCACCATTGAATTTTTGCAAACATTTATTTTTTTCCCAACCAAACAAAACTTCTTACTTAAACCACTTCTTACTTAACCACTTTTTTCATTACAAAAAATGTGAAAAGATGATATTACATTTCACTGGTATGTTTTAAAGAAAAGTTGTGTAAATAGGTGAGAGGCTAGGCTTGTTCAGCTTTCGTTGCTTGGTCTAGGAGAAAAAAGAAATTACTTACTCATTTCTGCATTTTGTTGTTATCCCTCTGGTGGAGAGATTGTTTAGAGCTTCAAATGGCACCACCCTATGTTCACACATGCTGTAAATCAGACCTGGTACAAACTTATTTTAGATAGCAAACATATTGACATCAAATATACAAGATAATAATAAACTTTTCACATGACATTGTATTAGGCAAGTAGTGTTTGATTCTAATAATAATCAGATCATTAATTTATATGTGTGATTCCTAAATACAATCACTTTAGTGTTACATGCCATTGCTCATAACCTTCACTGGTCTCATTTGATTTGAGTATTTGTCATTTTTACAGTTTCTGCATGATAAGCCATTTGTTTCTAATCTGTTTTCCCCAACATTTTAAGCTATAAGAAAAAAATTATTTTCTGTTACAAATCTCCACTGAATTTTGTCAGTCTGCTACTCCTACTCTGTCAGGTATGGCTTGGCCTCAGGAGCCATAGTGCATTCTGTATCTCTATTGAAAACATCAACGCAGCGTTGAATATATTAATCAAACCAAGTATAAACATTTCCAAATAGCTCTGTCTTTGGAAATCATGCATTAAAATTAATATTTCTGTTGACTAATTAATTGCCACTTGTTTGTTTCAGATGCTGTCCATTTCAGAGAATAGGGTTTCTGTTTAGGAACAATAGCCATAGGGATAGGATATGCCATATTCTTTTTGATTATGAAACATATCATGGGCCATCAGAGGAAATTATTTTCAACATTATCAGTATTTCAGAATAAGCAGGATAGCATAATAAATGGTGAACTAGAAACATAAGTTAGCTTGGGATATTGTCATTTCTTTGACTAAAAAAAAGTATTGTGTTACATAGCTTTGCAGCTTGACTACATACATATATACGTATATATATATACACACAATTGTTGATCTAATTTCCCTCAGGGTTCTAAAATCAAATAGACTGAGAAACCATCATTTATTGCACAGAATGAAGCAGCAAGGGTAGTGAAATACAATACCAAAAAAAAAAGATTTTCGAACCATGTAAACCACGAAACATAACTCCCATTAACATGTTGACATTACACGATTTTTATCATCCTCCTTTTGTAAATATACGTCATTCACTAGTTCAGTGGTAGGTGGTAGCTGACAGATAGATTAAACATGCTGTTGAAAAAGTAAATTTTTTTGTGATTTCTGAAAGAGATTCCAGTTCTTTTTCCTCTTCATGAGGAGTCCAGTTTTTACAGGTCTTTTCCAAGCATTTAATCAGAGATGTGTGTCTTTATATGTACAAACATTCAAAGAATTTGATCAAAAGCACAATCAGAAATCACATGGAGAAATACAGACTGAGTAAATATGTTCACCTAGCTCCATAAATTTGCTATTTTTTTAGAGGGAAAGCACTTCAAAACAACATTCTGCAGTATTTTATCATGAAGGAGACTTTACAAAAGTATCTTGGAAGGCAAAATTTTAATTTATTAGAAAATGGATAAGGGCATGAGGGCAGACTAAAATGTCAGAGAACAAGAAGGCAATCAAAGACTGTGCAACGGTGACTGGTACTGGAGCTCATTCTATTCTGTCTTCAAAAGAACCAAATAGTAACAGAAGAAGAATATATATCTTGCTTTAAACACAGCATTTACTGTGTTTGACTGTTAGACCTGCTCCCCTAGGAGCCAGTGCATGGTCCGGTATTTCTTAGTATATTTGTTAGCAGTCTGAAAGTACAGATCATGTACACTTTTTGTTGATAAAAGGCTGGGGATAACAGTAAATTGCTTGAAAAAATGTATGATAAAGAGAGGGACCAAGTCAATTACATGTGACTCAATAAAGGTGAATGTAGGGTGGTTATTATAAGAAGTGGGGAGTGTTTCCCTACCATCCATAGTACTGAAGTCAAAGATCAGAACAGAATGATGAAACTGGGTGCTGGAAGAAAGCATCCTCTTATTACTACCATTTACTTATTACTACTGTTGATATTATGTTCTGTTGGGTTTGATTTTTTGTTTTGTTGCTGTTTTGTTTTTTTCTTACACAGAAATCAATAGGAATGAGAATATGAAGCATATAGTTGGAGAAACTTAGTGTTTGTTCCATCTGAACACTCAAGGAACCCAATTGATGACTCAGTGGTGGCCCGAGTTTTAGCACTAGATTACTCACAAGGTGCACAGAATTTAGCCTGACAATGTCTTTAATGACTTCAGTAATTTGTGTTTGTCTACAATATCTTCTATTTACATTTGAGTGGAAGCCATGAAGAGTAAAAAAATTCACCATTTCCTTTATTTCTAGAGTTCATTATCTACACAGTTAAAGAATATCAACCTCATTCTTCACGATGTTTTTTCTCCCACTGCTAGTGGTTACAGTTGTTATTATTATTATTATTATTTCCATCTCAATGATCAAGTACATCAAAGTCCTGTTGTGGTTTTTTTAACTTTTTTTTCTGTTAGAGTCAAAAACTCTAAGTACCTAGTATTTTCTTTCTACAAAGGTACTTACACATGATAATCAAATCAAATCAAAATCAAATAAAAATCAAATCAAATCTTTATCTACTTCTTGGTAAGATAAGTAGACTGTAATTTAAATTTCACACTAAAAGGAGATTTTCCAGACTTCTTTTTAAAATTCTGTTTGCAGTCTTAATTTTTTATCTATCTTATAAAAGTTAAGCTAAAACAAAAACCTATCCAGTACACAAAGGAATGACTTTTTGACTCCTACTGACCACTCTAGACAGTTGGGGACTAGGCTACCTGTTTTGGAAAAAGTTCTTATTTGTAGTTCACACTGTGTTTTCTTTTATTAAGGCTTTTGACAGTTTCTCAGGTAACAAGCCCTGATCTCTCAGTCTCTTGTCACAGAGAAAATGTTCCAACTCAAGCTGCCATGGTGGCCCTCTGCTGAACTGACTCCAGCACATCAATGTTTTCTTGTACCAGGAAGCCCAAAAAAAAGGATACAGAGTTCCATCATTCTCCAGGATACAGACTCCCATTCTGCAGTTATGACTGCAAACTTTTTCCTATCTTTATGATTTTGCATTTGACTATAATAATGCACATTTTGTTTTAATACAAATAATTCAGAGTTCCCTGTGTTATTTACCTAGTCTTGTATCACCTAAAGAAGAAATCAGGTTTTATTTATCCCCAGATAATGGCTGATAATACTTAAGTTTAAAAACAGATAGTTGTAAAGGGTTGCTTAACAGTCCTTTTGAACTATGGTACATATTTAAGTTGGGGATTTTTTTTCAAAATCAGTTATTTATCCATTATTGTACTTTTTAAAAAGTCTTTTACTGTTCTTACACAAAACTATTTTGAAACCAACATATTATGTGCTACTAATCCCTTTGATAAAATTTATTCCATACATGACATTTGCAGTATTGGTCATAATTAATTCCTCATTAAAAAAACATCGCATACAGATTTTACTTTTTTTTCTGTAAAACCACACAGTCTAGTAGTAATCTTATCTAGAAGACTGAATTTGTATTTGTTAGTGTATTAGAAAACATGCTGACCTTGAAAATTTAGTTCTTTAAACTCCTAATCTCGACCACAATAGTAATAGCAATAAAATATATCTGGTTCTGAGCTGAAGGTATTTTTATCAATGTTTGCTTCATAAAAATGAAGAGATTTACATTCATTGTTTTGATTTCTTCTATTCCCCCCTAAAAATATTTCTCTGGCAATAAAAGTTGACTTTTTCAGTGACCATACTATACTAGAAAGCCTGGAATTTAAATGTGAAGTATTTAATTTATAAACACCTTTTTTGTTGTTAATAAAAACCATGTGACTAGTATAAAAGTCACATTTACCTTACAGTTACCAATGTTCTTTTGACTGATGTGTGTACTGAAACTTGTTTTGGTATTATTTGTGAATGTGTGTGTACATGATAATATGGTTTCCAAAAGCATAGCCAAGGCATGATCACATAACATGTTCACTATTTCCTTCTAAAATTTTGAAAAACTATTGTCTAAAAAAGCAGCTTATTACTGTGCTTCTACCCAATGCCTTATCCCAAAAATATTGGAATATGCCAAATTAAATTCTGTGTAGGTCTCACTCTGAAGTTTGGCTCCAGTAAGTAGTGGAGTCAACTAGTGAGAGAAAAATAACTGCATTATTTTTTTTATAGGGTACATATGTGGGTAATTTAGTCGGAATATCCTGGATTCAATACAGTGATTCTTGGAAGTGTACTGTCATCCTGACTCATGTTTCTTCTTATTGTTTGGCTTTCATCACTATTAACAGTAAAAAGTAAAAGAGAAATTCCTGATAACTCAAAGACTGGGGATTTTTTTGTCTTATTTTTAATACAATCGTAGAATCAGAGAGTCATTGAGGTTTGAAAAGACCTCCAAAGTCATCAAGTCCAACCTTTGACCAAACACCACCTTGTCAACTAAACGATGGCACTAAGAGCTATGTCCAGTCATTTCTTGAACACTTTCAGGAATGGTGACTCCACCACCTCCCTAGGCAGCCTGTTCCAAAGCTTAACCACTCATGAAGATATTTTTTCTGATGTCCAGTTGTGAGATCCTGGATCTGAATCTCACTGAATTATTGATATGGATCAGAACCAACTCTGTGTGCATGTGTGCACGTGGGGAAGGGTTGGGCCTAGACCAGTAGGTCCATGGTAAAACCTGCACATCAGGCCTGTGCTGAGGGCACAGGTCAGAGTCGGAGGGCAAAGCCTGCTGCCCAGGCAGAGCACACAGCAGAGCTGAAGGTCCTGCAGCCGGGCTGTCAGTCAAGGCAGACCTGCCTAGTAGCCTGCCCACACCACACCTCTGGAGCCTGTGTCTGTCTAAAGCACAGCTCACTCTGGCCTGGGAGGCACTGCCCAGATATCCTGAACTCTATAAATACATGAGACTCCATGAGATCTCCCTCTTCTTCTCTCTTCTCCCTCTCCAGCCGGCACCATGTGAATCACAGAATCTTGTCAGTAACTACTCTCGTCTCCTTCCTCTCTCTCCTTCTCTCTTTCTTCTCTCTTTACCCCTTTTAATCTGTTACTCTTCTGTTACTCTTTTCCTTCTCTTGTGGGCAAATTAAAACCAATGAATTGTGTTTTACTGAAGCCGGTACATGGATTGTTTTTAGTGGGTGTTTCCTGCGGAATGGGTCTTTATATTGAATGTTTAAGTGAAATCCTTTTTCTTTGTAAAAACCTTTTGCCAAAATATCTTATTTTTTCTCACTAAATTAAAATGTATTTTTCTTAGAGAAGAGTGTATGACTCTTTCTCCAGACGCTAATTAGAGGTTGTAACAAACCAAAAGGCTTTTAAAAAGTCTTAAATAAAAATGTAACCACACTGGGCAGTTTATAGCTTAATCCAGAGCGCAACACCAACCTGAACGTCTGCTGGCACAGGTTGAGGCCATTTCCTCTTGTTTTGTCTCTAGTTACCTGGGAGAAGAGGCTGCCCCCTACCTTGTGACAACATCCTGTCAGGTAGTTGTAGAGAGCAGTAAGGTCTCCCCTCAGCCTCCTTTTCTCCGGGTTAAACAACCAGCTCCCTCCGTTGATCCTCATAGGACTTACTCTCTAGACCCTTCAGCTTCACTGGAGTGAAGTCCTCTGGACTCACTTCAGCACTTGGTGTGAGGGGTTCAGAACTGGACACAGGACTCAAGGTGGGGTTTCACCAGTATCGTACATAGGGGGATGATCACTTCTCTGGTCCTTCTGCCCACACTATTTCTGGTACAAGCCAGGATGTCATTGGCCTTCTTGTCCACCTGAACACACTGCTGGTTCATGTTTAGCCCACTGTCAACCAACATCCCCAGTTCCTTTTCCACTGAGCAGCTTTCCAGCCACTCTGTTCCAAGCCTGTAGCACTGTATGGAGTTGTTGTGACCAAAGTGCAGGATTCGATACTTTGCCTTATTGAACATCATGCAATCGGTCTTGGCCTGTCAATTCAGCCTTCCCAGATCCCTCTGCAGAGCCTTCCTACTGTCCAGCAGAGCAACACTCCTACCCAATTTAGTGTCACCTGTGAAATTACTGAGGGTACACTCGATCACTTGTCCGGATGATTGATAAAGATATTGAACAGGACTGGCCCCAATACCGAGCACTGGGGAAACCCACTAGTGACCGGCCGCCAGCTGGATGCAGCACCATTCACCAGCACCCTCTGGGCCTGGCCAGACAGACAGTTTTTAACCTCGTGAAGAGTACAGTGTCCAAGTAGACTACGTTCACAGCCTTTTCCTCATCTTCTAGGTGGGTCACCTGGTGATAAAAGGAAAACAGGTTGATAAAGTAGAATCTGCCTTTCCTAAACCCATACAGGCCAAGCCTGATCCCCTGAACCTCATGTCCTGTATGTGCCATGTGATCACACTCAAGAAAATCTGTTCCATAAAAGGGAAGCATTCATGTGGAAACAGCCTATCAAAATAGAAAAAATCAATAAAAGGAATATACTCTGAAATTCTAAATCAAGACATACAAATAATTAAAAGTGACATTCCAGATGTAATGTCATAAATTTTAAGGATTCAGTGTCTTATATTCAGCCATGAGCAGATGTCAGGGATTTTTTTTCTGTAAAGTTGGGAAAAGGGATATTTAGCAACTTATCATGTTGCTAAGTATGCTAACATCACCAGCATAATTACTCTTACCAAGCAGCTGTATAACCTGAAACAGATGTTTGCATGTATTGTCTGCCATCACCAGTTGTTAACATGTACGTGATTAGAAAGTGCTTTACATACTTCAAAAAATTGATCCACATAATCAAAGCCACCAAAAGTGGAAATTGTTCTTTAAAGATTATTGTCCTAATCAACCCATCTTGAATGTTACACATAACATTTTGTCCATGAGTGTATTCAAGCGCAGTGACTAAAACCTCCAAGTCACCCAAGTAATACATTGAAATTTTAAACACACTTTCACATACTTTGAAAAAACATTTTGTTTCAACCAATGTTACACAATAACATGGTGTTCAGCC
This sequence comes from Manacus candei, assembly GCF_025592945.1. Classification (NCBI taxonomy): domain Eukaryota; kingdom Metazoa; phylum Chordata; class Aves; order Passeriformes; family Pipridae; genus Manacus; species Manacus candei. The sequence continues at coordinate 8,347,226 of NW_026138091.1, read as the reverse complement.
AGTGGAACCAAATGCAGAAGAGCTCAAAATTACAAAATTTCCCCCTTCCATTTTTTATTTTCCTCTTGTCTTGAAATCAGTTTAACAATATATGTTATCGCTTCATTATCAGTCTTTGGCATGCAGAATCTTTTTAAATAGCAATGGTAACATATGTTCAGTAATTCTGAAGTGGTTTCTATTGTTAGAAAGTACATCTCAATACCTATCACCTGTGATAGACCATCACCTTTGGCATTCGTTGAGGACAACACTAATTCAGTTCTCCCCTTTTCAAGCACATGTGCACAATTACACCAAGATCTGGAAAGGCTTGGGCCTTCATCCAAGTGGAAAATCCTCTGAAGCATCCTAAGGTACCGGGAAATGTTAAAATACACATTCACACAGAAATGAAGACCTTCACAGGAAGCATGGTCACAAATACAGAGAAAAGAATTGTTCATTGACATATTATACCTAAATTTCTAAACTTCTCATCTGAGAGCTGTGTCAGTCTCTTTTTCACTGTGGATGCACTCATCAACAAGAGAATTGCTTGATCAGCATTAAGTATCACAGGCTACCGATGTTATCAAGGCTGCAAGAAATCAACCTGTAAATTGTCATGAGTTTTGAAACAGGTTGAATCCTCTGGTCAATTTTAGGAGAAGAAAGAGGACTCTCCCTATAAACAAAAGAAGAGAATGCACCATAAATGTATACCTTCCCTTATAATGAAGATAAAATCTGTCTTATTCTTAAAGGATAATCTAAAAAGATTGGAAATTCCTCCTGAATCAATTTCTCACTTCCACAATTGCTTTCTTACAAAAAAAAAAAAAAAAAAAAAAAGTAACTTTAGCTGTATTCAGGGGTTTGGTGTACTAATGTGGGCTATAAGTCTTGGCTTCTTGTTCTACCTTTTCCTGAATTCACAATGAAGCTCCAGTTACCAAAATCTTGTCTACTTTAGCAGCTGTGATTCACAGTTATAATTCTGAAAATTACTCCCCTGCCATAATTGCACCCCAAACATTGCTTGCTGAAGTCATGTGTAAGTAGACCTCACATGCTGAAGCACTAAGTTACCTATGGCAAGGGTACAATCAGAAAAAAAGTAGAACTTTACAGAATCTGAAATAAGATAATAGTTTTAATATTGACAATATTTGAGGCAAAAAGAAACACCAACAATGTAAATTGTGAGAAACAAAGATGGCAGATAAATTTGCCCTCCAAACAAGATATTGCTACTTACATCTTGAAAATGCTAGTCCCAGAAACTCACAGGAACAATCAAAAATAGACTAGCTGGGTTTATCTTCCCACAAACATGCTATTATTCATACACCAGATTAGAAATTATTTTATATGACCCACTTGACACTATTAATTTTGCCCTCAACAATCTCTTTTTATAGAATCTAAAGCAAAAAAAACATAACCAAAAAGGAAGCAGTTAATTAATTTTAGAAAGATAATTGGGGGTGAGGAGGACAATAGATGTTAACCATACTTGCTGACAGAACAACCAAAAATGGGGATCATCCTGAAGAAGGATAAGCCTTAGTTCCCAAGCCTTGCAAGGCACTAATAAAGGTCAAGCATTTAATATTCTATTCATAACTTAGAATAAAAGGAATTAGCAGAAAATTCCAATCTGTAAGAGTCAGAGCACTTTGTTTCACTCTTAAAGCTCAAGAGTTTTATATATGGATCTATAGCTCTCTCTTTTTGCAGTCCTGTAAGCCTTTGGTGTAGATAATCTTTTATAGACACTTAACCACAGTATCATTGACTCACTGCATTGTATGAATGAGTAAAAATAACTCTCTATATAAATGCTATGGACATAATACATTACTGTTATATATAACAGCAATATTGCATGTTAGAAGAGAATGTAAAGACATACAGGATGAGAAATGCTGATTATACACATAGAGATACCATGGGGAAACTTCTAGATTAAAAAACCACAAACTTTAGTGCCTTTATTTCCTCATACAATCCTGTTTACATAATTAGCAAGTTGAATTATTCACTAAACTGTAATATTACTTGGTTACAGAAGCAGCAGGTAGTACATAAATTATAACCAGCACATCTCCTGAATTCCAAAGCCAATAGCTGAGGAAACTGTGAGAGATACTTAATTTTGTTGTCCATTCCCAATTACATTGCTCAAAACTGAGAGAGTTGTTCATTTGAATCAATTATCTCTACTTGCTAGTTTTTCAAAGGCAAAAAAAAGGCTCCAGCTAATTCAGGAAAATAATTATTCTAACCAGCAACTTTAAGATACTCCTTTATAATTGTCAAATTAAAAGCAAATGCCAATCATGTCAGTGATTTCTTATAACATAATGCATAGTAGCCAGCTTTGAGTAGAGAAAGCTTATCAACACGGTTAATCTTTAACTCAGTTTAAAGATGTCCAAATCATGGAGATGTTGATGAGTTCTTTTCCACTTTCAGTCAGGTAAACTCTCATTGGCTTCACTGCCCATCTCCTTTATTTTTCTTATTTCTCATTTTGTGAAATTGATACAACAGGGAGTTTGCCTGGGTTAGAAACCAGTGCACTAGGTTAGGATTAAATATATTTTTATAGCCAAGAGTAAATTGAAACTTAATCAATTCTAGTTTTGACAATGCAAAAATTATCAACTCTGATACATAACTAATGTATTTTTATTTTTATTTATTTTTATTTTTATTTTTATTTTTATTTTTATTTTTATTTTATTTTATTTATTTCTCAGAGTTATGCCATTTCTTGGTCTATTCAACCAAATTTAGTCTTCGTTTTTTAACTTCTTACTTTGCCTTAAAATTAGAGGTAGATAAAAACAAAACAAACTGGACTTTGATAATAAACAAATTTATGATGTTTTCAGAAATAGAGTTGTATCTCTCTATTAGTAAAAACTTAAAAGGCACATAAACATCAACAGAAGCATCTGTCCTACACAGAACAATACATTTTAGATGGCTTGGATCTTCCAAATTCTGAATAGTAAAGTACACAGTAATAATATTGCTGGGACGGTGAAGTTATACAAGTGAAATATTCTGTTTCTTCTTTTTAATTTAAGCATTAGTAGAAAAAAAGTAAAAGGATTGAACTCTAGTATTGTATTTTAAGACTTTAATGTGCACATTTGTAGCCAAATCAGCTTATCTTTTAGCAGTGCATTTATACCTTAATTCAAAGTTACAGAGACATAGAAAGTTGCACCTGTAATTCCGGGTTCAAAATAATGGACATCACACATCTAAGTACAGCTTACTTATTCTAAGTATCTAGTTTGACTAACATCGATTTAAAGGCTGGATATTAAAGAATAAATATGCCACCAGTGAAGGCATCAATAAGGACTATTATTGTACATGTTTTATGAATCAGTGTTAGATTTAATATTTGAATAATTTTGAAGGTGTTTTACTACCTATTAATCTTTTAATTAATATTCTTAATTCATGAGGATTGTATCATAGTTTAATATCTCTTCCACAGTTAGGTATCGTCACTTAGGTTGTGTAACAGCTAATGCAAAACCTCTTAATAAAAATTTTCTTTTAGGTTAAACAGATAAACAGTGAAAGTAAGAAGAAAATAAGAAGTTATTCACAATCCCCACACTGTTAAATTTCCCGGAGGTTTTGCTTACATATAACATATTTTTATATTTATGGGCACTTAACACAAATATAATTCGTACACAAAGCCACTTCATTAAAAAATATAATCTCATGTGAGTCATCAGTGAAGCACTGGTCACTTTCAAAATATTACTACAGTTTAGCTGCTTGCACTTAAGTTGCTCCTGTCTGAACAACGAAATTTTGAATTATTTTCAGCTACAAAACTGACCATCCACTTAAATATAACAGAGTCTTTCTCTGGTTCCTAGAAATAGAGAGAATTCCTGTGTTTTATTCCAATGTCTTATTGTTGTTAAAATGAATGGAAACTCACATATATTCCAGGATTAATATATGAGAAGATGCCCAAACAATGTTTGTCTAATAATGAGGATGTGCTGAAAGAAAACACTTCACACATTTTAAAATTATTTTGCTTTTTCAGATGTCTAGACATTTTGAAGTCTTTAATCAGTCAAATTCTTGCTGCCATTATTATCAGATATTGGTTATATTATTTGTATACAGCATCTACACTTTCAGACCAGAAAACTATTTAATGTATTTATACTGAATATTCTGCAAAAAAAAATATTTGAGGAGTCATAACCCTGTAATCTGTTTTATTGCAAATTACTCATTCCTGAATCTCTCAGTGAATTTTTTGCTTGTGAGGATTTTATTGTTTTAATATAACAGGATTAAGCTGTGTCCCGTCCTGTATCAGATGTTTAGGAAACTGTTGTTCCTGATCCAAGGATCTAACAGTCTAATAGACTTTACCTGTGATTTGTTTGGGAGGGAATAATGAAAAAGAACAAGTTACTTTCCACTCTGATTATTTTCACCTTTTACTGAAGACTTTTGCCTCAAAGATGAGCATAATGACTATTACTAGAACATCAGAAGCTAATCACGTCTAATTAATGTATGCAGTTATATTCTAATATTGTATAACCTCCCTTCTGACATAATTTTTAAGACATAGATGTGGTATTCTGGTTTTCTTTCAAGCTGTAGGAGTTTTTCTCTAGTAGCCAACCAATATGTCCTCTGTAGTTGCACATTTTTTAAAATAGGCTAATTCAGCTCCTCATTACTGTTAGAGAGCATCATTCTTCCTGTAGATGCAGATATTCAGGAGGTGCTGTTGTCTTATTACTGGGTTGATTCTTGCCCCTGTTATCTGAGGCACCTGATGGTTCATATTTAGAAATGTATTCTTGCTCAGCTATTAGTTTTGACAACATGCCTGCTTACAAGATCATATGTTCATGTGAGGAGGGAGTAAACATCATGGCTGAAAATAAATTTTGAGGATTAACTTTCAAGCAATCAAAACTGATACCTCAAGTTCTCAGATAATGACTCTGTGGAAATGGAGTCTAGCTTTCAGTGCCATAAATGCAATGTGAGAAACATGGAAAGATTGAAAAAATGATCATTTAATTTATTATTTAAATAAGAATTAAAAGGTTTTTGGAATGTATAAACTATGCCATACCTTTTCTTCTTCATCTCTCAATGATGCATGCAAGAACTCTTTTCAGTCACAAAGCAATGATTCACCACTCAAACAGCAGGAGATGGCTGATGGCAGGAGATGACTGATAGAAACTGTAACTTTTTTCTGGTTGTGTGTTCGGGTGAAGAGAAACACTAATGCTTCATTTGTTTTCTTCAGATAAGCTGTTCTTCTCTTGGTCATGACCATTTGTCTAAAACACTGTACTGCCAGAGGAAGAGCAAGCGCTAGAGAAGAGGATGCCATCAACCATACATCATAAAAACTTTCCTATGGAGATTCTGAAAAAGCAAAGATGAAGGAGATAAGGTTGAATAGTGGTTGTTTGTTCAAAATTTAAAGTCTCCCAGTGATTTCAATTAATCTGATTTACTGTGCATCTACATCTTTAAGAAGTTGAAGAATGTCTTTCACCACAAAATATTTCTATATGGTAATGGAGGCTTTTATCTGTGGTTCCATTCTTCCATCATCTTAGGAGTTACTGCAGATGAGACAGAGAATCAGAGAAAAGAAAACGTTTGTTAATCGGGCATCACAAAAGGTAACAACCATATATTTTCAGTCTTCCCGATCACGTATCAGGTTAAGTTTTGTTTTGCTTTAATGGGATCAGAAGAATCAGAAATGAAGCTTCATTTGAATGTTATTATCTCTGATTTTATTGATGATTTGGAGCTTCAAAAGAGCTATGTATTTTTGAGCAGCTATATCATATGTGAATAATTTTTTGGTCTGCTGATGCAACTCTGCATGAAAAATTTAAAGTGTAATGTCTTTGCACTAATGCACTCAGCATCTCTGTAATGGCATTCTGCTATCCTTCTGCAACATTAGATGTCAAAAAAGGATTCATTGTCATTTTGTTATAAACTAAATTTCCAATAATTATTGTTTATTTAAATATTCATAATGATAACATTGACAACAGGGTTATTTTTTTTTTATTTTACACAAAATAGATCTCAGAAATGACAGCATTGAGCAAAATTATTTAATTAACATAAAAAAAAGCAAACAAATTTTCTCACATTTGTGCTGTAATAAGTACAAATAATTTTAGCAGATGGGGATGGTTGCACACCTGAGTTAAACTATAAATTGTGTAAGGTTTTCAGCTGCATTTATTATTCATTGATCAAGTTCTTACTCCATGTAAAGTTCATATTGCAATTAAAACCTTTTTTTTTATTAAAACACTACTTTCCAGATTAGAATGAAAAGGCAATTCACTTTTCTACAACTATATTAAAAACCATAGAAAAAACAAATATTTTTCTTTACTAATCTTGTCTAAGAAATGCTTAAATAAGATGTTGGTAGAATGCTAATATTGAAATGAGAAGTTTCTCTGGTGACAACAAACAAAATTCAATGTGTTTTTAGACAATATAAAGACTGAACAGTGTAAAATCAGCTAACAATTTCACAGAAAGCCTGCTGACTTTGCAGGTGGTAACAGACCTTCCAAAAAGCCTAACTGAATCTGGACTGAAAACTTAACATCCAAATACTTTTGGTAAAATTTGTGAAGGCAATCACTACAGGATATTTATGAAAAAAACCAAATCAAACAAAAAAAAAATGTCAAGTAAAATCAAAATAATAATTCTAAAAGTTTACAGAGACCTGTATAAATTCTAGAATACATAGATACTGAATATTGTAGAATACCTTAATGCTATACACATTAGGATTATAGATTAAACAAAAAAGCAAACAAAAATACATGAAGGTTATTGTTATGGTTTTACTTAATTTGAAGCTTTCTAAAAATGAATGAAAAGAAATTATTAAAGACCTCGGGATCTGACTGGTAGCTTCTCACTGTCATCAGAATAATTATTGAACATTGATATGAAATGCAATACTTAGAGTAACCTGGGTAAAACTCTGAACTGTTGAACTCTACAGCTAACTTAAAAGCAGTAAAATTGTAAGCTTTTTAGGTAGTTAAACTAGTTTTCTCTTGGATTTTTATCTCTTGTCTGGATTTCTTGGTGAAGCATAAGACAAATTCTGAGGTAACTTTCCCCACTGTTATAGCCAATTGCACCTGTCCGGTGTAAGACTTTCCTTATAAAGTCCTTATAAAGATGTAACTTCATTCATCTCTTTCCTCTGTCAGAAAATCACTGAGGGTTTACCTCCTAAATCTGGCACCTATTTCAACAAGGCACTGAGGAACCTGTTCTGACCCTAAAGTAAGGTCTGATTTTGGCCAGGGAGCTGGATCAAATGATCTCCGTAGATTGTCTACAATTCAGATTGTGCTGTTTCTTTAGGGACAAAATATGGACACACACATGCCCTCATACAGACACATAGGAATCATATTACCATAGGTTATCTCACACACAAAAAATGTAAAATTATTACATGGTGGTTTTGTTTATGATGTTCATCTTTTCCCAGAAATCACATCAGTGACAAAACAAAGTCATGACAGTTAACCTGAGGATTCTTCCTTTAAAATGGTCACAAAATTTCAAACAGGACACTAGTTATTCCAGGAGAATATTTCCCAAGGAGCAAAATACTACAACCCTTGCACATTTAATGAAATGAGCTTAACTCATACATGCTTAGTGCCTTGCAGAACCATATATGTTGGTGCAAAAGAAATATTAATTACCTCTATATTTTATTTAAAGTGTCTTGAAGTTCTGTTTACATTTATGTTGCAAAATGACAACACAAAAATAAAAAATAATGGAGAGTTGGGAGCACTTGACTGTAAGTAATTAAGATTTTATGTCTAGTAGTTTTTCATTTTCGTGTTAATCTTTCTGTTTGATGCCTTCCTTCTCCTACAAAATTGTTTTCAAATGAGAACCTCTTTAGAATAAAATTTCTTTCTGTAAGCTTATTTAAATAATTCTGAGCAGCCCCAGATGACCACATCTAGCTTAGCAAGCAGCTTATCTGCTCCACAATGGTAACCTCCAAAGTTTAGTAAGTAGAGATGATCAGGAGCTTCTTTTCAAAAGCATAGTTCTTCCACTGAAAAAAATGTACAAACAAACAAACAAAAAAAAAGAAAAAAAACCAACCAACCAACCAGCAAAAAAAAAAAAATTAAAAAAAACAACAAAAAACCAACCAAAACACCACTGACAGTGGTACACATTGTTTTGCCAGGTAGAATGGACTCGAGTGCTTTTGAGTATCACCTCCATTACTGATGACACACATGAAAGTATAAGAGTTCTGCTCCTGGTCCCCACTTCAGTAGATGTGAGGATTTAGTTCAGTGATGGGCGTATATTAAGATTCAATTTTTCAATACACACAACCATCTACTGCTATTAGCATTCAAAATGAATGCAAAACACCTCAACCTGTAGAAGTATAGAATCCTGATTTAGTTGTGTAAGAAATAATATATGAAAGGCCAAACATATTTTCATTAATGAAAATCTAAAAATAATATTTTGACTACAAAGCTGTTTTCTAGCAAAAAATGGTTTTACTTGCATTCCAAAATTAAAAGTCAACCCCATCCAGAATTATAATAAGCATTTTAATACATAGTCTTGTTTATTTCATAGCAAACATGTTCTTGTGAACTGCTTTACTTTAAAGATTCTAATTTATTATATAACAAGTAATTTTGTTTAAACATACTATCATTCATAAAGGTGACTATCAAAAGAGTGTCTTTTAAAGTAACTTTTTGGAAGTCTTTATTCTTTATGAAGAAAACAGGAGAATTGCTTACTATTGGAGGGGAGAGAGGATTAATACATTTTATTCACTGTGTTTTCCAAGGAAAGTATCAACTCTGACCTTCCCTGGTTACACAACAGGTCAGAGAGAATGTATAATTGCTATGTTTAACATCTAATCTAAGGGTTTTGTTGTTACTTCATTGATAAATAATTTCTCTCTTCAAAGTGCTAATTAAACAAAGATAAAATTCAGTTTGAAACCAGTACTTAAAAAAATTCTACTGCTAATTGAGCACACAATTTTTGAGTTGTTGGTTCGGGGGATTTTTTTAGCCTTTGTTTTATTATAACTAATTTGACAGATACAACTCCATTACAGACATGCTCCCAAGAGAGGCTGTGATGGTGGAGGTATGTGATGGAGACCACAAGGGAGTATCCACCTGTAACACTGAAACTGGACATGCTCAAAACAGATTTCAAAGACCTAAATGTGTTTATGTCCATGCAAACCTCAGATATATTTATTTATAAGACCTGCACTAATGTTTCTGTAAAGGAAAAAAATCTGAATTCTCTAAGCATAAGCATCTTAAGTCTCCTATATTTGATTAAACATTATGAAGGGGAAAAGCAAGTAGGAACAAGAATCTCTACTGAAAAATTTAACTCCAGAGATCTCCTTTCAGGCTGTCTTTGTGAGTTATGAAAGTGAAGAAGAAGAGGAATGAATCTATTTCCCACCTTCTCAATTGCTTGTCAAAAAACATGTAGAAATTCTATTGTTTTCAGTTTCACAGAACTTCCTTAGAGAACCTAGGAAAGTTCAGATTCTGTTGATGCTTGAGAAGTTTTTGGTAGATGCAGTAATTCCAGAGGGTAGTTGACTGATTTACTGTTGTTCAGTGGTCTGTAAGGCAGCAGTGTTCTTGGCTCTGGCAATGTTAATGTAGCAAACAGACCCATTTGATGTAGCAGCAGTAAATATTGCATGAAGCTGATCATTAATGAGCCTTTTCAGTTCACACTGGCAGAACTGTGACAGATCTCCCACAGTTCAGTGAGGTATTAGACACTTTTCATATCACTTATCCATCTAATCAGGTTCACTTAAAAGTCAGAAATTTAAATTTCTCCCTGCATTTTGTAAAGGTTGATTTGTTGAGCTAACATATGAGAAACAATGTTACAAATCTGAATTACTACTGACTGAATGTATGTATATTATGTTGTTTTTCAGTATCTTTTTCAACCTGAAGAAGAAAAAAGTTAGCAGAGAATAACCTCTCTAACAAATGCACTCTAGATGACACACTCAAGTACAAATATGAAAAGAGATAGATTAACTTGGTATTTTCCTCATGTTCAGGGATTAAATTACATATATAACATTACATTGCAATAGGAAAGATTCTGATAATCATATTTCTGTTCTTCTCAGGTTTAGTTTTATCTTTGCTTTCTTTTTTTCAAGAGAAAGAATAAGTAGAGAAATATTTTAACTTCAACAATAAAAATAAACTACGATTAACTTATTTTCTCATCAGGAATGCCAAAAAATATGAGAGACCTTATTGGCCTAGATTCAATAAGAAGGTTTTGACATTAGCCTGGTACTTAAGGAATTTTCATTAAAAAAAAAGGGAGAAATATAGATTTAAATAATGTCTCTCTAAATGGGCAGTTGATTTCAGGTTGCAAAAATCTCTTGCTTCCCACAACACACAGGCACTGAGACAAAATGCAAGGATTTACCAGCCTTCTCCCTAAGTTATGATGCAATTGAAGGGCATATACTGCTTTTAGATACAATAAATTTTCTTCATAGTAGTTGTATGGAGGTGGCTGAGATAGGAAGTAATGAATTGATTCCTTATTTTGCTTTGCTTGCAAATACAGGTTTTTTGCTTTACCTATGTAACTGTTTTTTATCTCAACCCACAAGTTTTCCACTTGTTTCCTTCCGTTTCTCAATGCAACCATTTGAGGGGAAGTAAGCAAGACCTTTTGCAGGGCTTAGCTGCTACTGGAGTTAAACCACAACAGGGGGAAAGTGAGTATCTTGATTGGCATGTTTGAATACCTGAGTATCATTATCTAACTCTCTCCATTTGAGAATTTTCAGAAAAACATGGAGGTGGCCTTGTGACTTTGGATGTCCATTAACAGAATCAGATCCATACTCTGAGTTGGGAGGCACCCACAAGGATCAAGTCCAACTCTGAAGTGAAAGGCCCACACAGGGATCAAACCCACAGTCTTGGTGTTATTAGCACCATATTCTAACCAACTGAGCTAATCTCCATCAGAATATTGAAATAGAGGCATTAAAAGCAACCTAACTCAGACTTTATCTGCCAGATTTCACTCTGCATCTTCCCCTAAGTCTTTTTATAAAAGAAATAGCTGTATATTTAAATACGTCTTTTTTTCTAGTACTAAATTAATCAAAATTTAATTTTAAGATTTTTTAATTTAATCAATTTACTTTCTCGGGAATTGTTCACAAATGACAACTAATATCTAGGTTTGAAAGCAACCATCTTTGCTTGCTGCACAGAACCCTCCCTTTTCCCCCTCCATCACTGTTAAAAACTTTTTCGAAGGCAGCCCTGAAGTGTAAAAGTTCTTTGTGAACACTAAAATGTCATTTCAGTGCTTGTCTGGGTATTATTGATTTCATCTAACAAGTAGGTGAAAGTCTCCAGGGACAGGTGCTGTGTAATTGCCGCTGTGACACAGCCAGCCAACATCACCCTGACCAGAAGCTTTTTGATCATAATCAATACCAACTCTACTTCTTTCATACTTAAATTTCCTTCAATAAAATATGGACATGGATGACATCAAACTGTCAGGTGATATAATTTCCACTTTGACAGTCAGACCCTCATATCACCTCATTAGGAAGTTTGAAATTTGAAGTGACAAGTGACTCTTTTCCTTTACATCAGCCTCACTTTTTAACTCATCGAAAGCTTTGTCTTTTCCCCTGCATGTTGTTTGATGTCCTAAATTGATTTCATTTTTGATTTCAGCAAATTACCTGAGTTTCCTATTTGGAAAGAATGGGAGCAAGCAGTTTTGACAACAAAATATAAAACAGTAAAATCATTGGTAGTTTGGCATCTTTCCACAGTGAGGAACAAATGAAAGACTATGAATTTCACATTATAATATGGGGTTAAATACACATATATATGTATGTATTTGGGAAGCTACAGTAGTAAGAGGTTGTTAATGAAGTAGTCATATGTATTTATGAATGAAAGAGGGACAAAAAATAAGTGTCCCAGTTTTTTCCAGGATAGAGATTGGAGTAAAACTGGTGTATATATTTGTGAGAAATAAATTCTAAATTTTTCTCAGTAAATATCTGCTAAAATATTTTATGTATCCAAAAAATCTTTTTTTCTTCAGGATTTCACATTGTCTCTACTGAGTCAAACTTGGATAAACACACTTGTTTCCAGGCAAGCTTTTAGAATAAAAATTATGTCCCTGAAACAAAAGTAATGAAATGAACCCATAATATCCCGTCTGTCCACTGTCCATCAGAAAGTCAAAGACTGAAAAACAACATAGCAGGACATACAACCCAGAAAATTCTAATCTTTTGATCTAAAGCATTCATGACAGACTGCTGATGAATCATGGCCTTTGTCTCTGGATTCAGCCTGGACAAATCTAAGGCTGAAGCTTAAATTTAGGATTAACTTTAGCTCATACTCAGCTCTCACTGGAGTCAATGGAGAGTGATGAAAATATGTGTTGTTCAAGATACCCCTGACTTTGGTTGTCTTGACTAGTAAAGAAGCCTACCTTGACATTTACCCTACTTCAGAAAAGGAGGGGCGAATCTAGGCTTTTCCATTGCACCAACTGCAGATTTGGCTGGGGTGGGGATATGTGGTGTCCATATTTCAAAGGATTATCTAAGGTTATGAAAATAAAATTAGCAGCGAATTTACTCCCTCCTTTACTACAGTTTACTTCTAGAACAGGGAACAGATTCAAAACCCTCCATGTGATGTGATCTTCCAGGCTCCTTTACCTATAGCCATGAAAAATAATTTGTAAAAATAGGTATATGTTACAGTATCCCATGTGACCTGTGACTCTGTTAGAAGAAAAAAAACGTTTTTTTTCTGCTACATCTCAACACAGCATTTCGGCTATCAAATTGAAAAGAAAATTATGTGACTTCTTCCTTAACTTGTTTTTGACACACGCAAATAAACTTACAAAGTGTCTTTTTTTTTCTGCACTTTTTTATTTAAGGATCATTAGGCATTCATATTGCACATTTTGTTACATGGTTGGGCAAGAATTAACAGGTCTAAAAAGAAAGAAACTTCAGACAGAGAGAACCATACCTTTTTTAAGATTTGATGAGCATTCTTCTGACATAATACACTTTTTGTTAGCAGTGTGAGAATTTCAACAGTAGGCATTTCTTTTCTAGTTTTTTCTGGAACTTCAGGTTTTTTATTCTCTGTGTTTTATGACTCAAAGTCTGGCAAGATGCTGGGTTTGTATGTGACTGTAGAGGAAGTCAGTATTTAACCTATCAGTGGGATGCCCCTAGTAATCTAATGCCATACTTAATGCTGAACTTCTGTGAATAGGTGATGGATTAAAGGCATTCCTACAAATACAACATCCTACGTGCAATGCACCTATTTCTGCTTAAAAAAAATGTTGCTAATTTCTTTGACATGTTTCAAGAGTCTGACACAGCTGTGTATGTACTTCTTCTTTTACATATAAAACAATGAAATTATGGCTTTAGTGTGTCAGGTTTCCAACATTACAGATATTAATACCAAGTTGATGTATGTATATGAGACTATGACACTGCTGGAAGTAATTTCTAATATTTACAATTCAGGGCCTAGTTGTAATTCTTCTTTTTTGGATTCAGTTTTAACTTCTAACTTGGCATTTCTTCGTTCGGTATCAGCTAGTTGGAGAAACAACTGTGTTGTCTCCTTTTCCCAAAAACTCTAGGGAAAGTGGCTCAGAAACTTCAAACTGTGTTGTGTTCTAACCGTCTTCCAAACTAACCCATCCAACAACAAAATGCTTCTCACAACTGAGTACTCTTCAGTGCGTTAATTCCATTCAGGATTGTTGATAATTATATCCCAGTATGATTTCCTCAAAGATATCATATAGACCCTTGATAAACAGCTAAGGAGAAAAATCGGGAGATTAAGTGTAATTATAGCAAAGTGGTTTGCTATTAAACTAATAGAATAAAAAGTAATTGGATTATGTATGATCTGCAGCAGCTCCTAGACTTTAAACATTAATTAAATTATCATACTTCTCATTCAAAAATAGACTGGTTGAACATTAGCTATTTTGACACTATCAAAGCAAGAGAAACACAGTACAAAATATTTGTGCTGAATGTAATGCTCAGTGTTACTATAGCACAGAAACAAAGGCCCAGTTTGGTTATGCTGAACTTATTTTTCATTTACATTCTAATTAATTATTGCTTAGCAATGGAAAAATTCATGATAATTGGCAAAATTTTCTTCTTGTTAACCAAATAACACTATTACATCCAATAAGAAAAACCTGATTGGTTTTTCAAAAGTAAGCAACTGACCATTGGGTCCAGCTGCCTCACTTCCAGTGGGTAATTTTGTCCAAAAGTTTTTCAAATGGACATATGTAGAAATTACAGTGTGTGTTGGACCAAATAGAGACATTAAAAATTTGGTTGTTTTACTATATTATTAGACAATGAATGCACTATGTATAAAATACTACTCTTTTAAAACATACTGTTATTAAAATATATATTTTTTAATTAATTTTCTCCAAAGAAATAGTATTTGAAAACACTCTTTCAATGTCAAATTGACATGGAGGCTTGATGACATATACTTCTATTAAAAATGATACCTTTAAATACAATTAAAATAAATGTTATTTGAGGTAAGATAAATATTAAGAAAAATTCCTGAAACAAAAATACATTTCCCCCAAATACATTGAATTAGACTTCAATACTGATAATTATGATGATGGTGATAATAATTAATAATAAAAATAATAATAATAATAATAATAATTTGATTGCATTATTAGTTCAGACTAAATAATCCGACACAAATGCAGAAAAAAACTCAAAGAAAGATTTAACTTGAGCATTCAGAGAAGTATTCTGTGTATATACCGAGTTGTCTGTAAATTTATAGGTACTGAGGTTTGCAAACATCAGAGTTGTTCTTTAGAGTTTCTTTATACCTTTGCAGCTTTCTTTATGGCTATCCCTAAATGCCAAAGTTTGTATACAGTAGGTTATTCTGAAAGGATTGTAACCTCAGAAAAAAACTGTCTTTCATAAAGACTCAGCTTTTTTCATGTTATGGGTGTTGTAAATTCTGATGTATAATCAATAAAGGCGAGGGGAAAAGGTAATATTGTTGATGACACTGTCTAGCACAGTTAGAGAGGGCCATTGAGGCACTGTTGGAAAAAAAGAATAAAAGATATAACACACTCAAAGCATTGTTCAAAATTTACATGTTTTGACCTCTGTGTCTGTGAAAGGCTCTAACGACATAATGAACTGTCTTGACTGAAGCAGTAAATAAAAACAGAATGGAAGATAAGGGCATTAGTCATAACTGAAAGTGGAGGCAATCAGAATTTTTGGATTATAACATTTTTCACTGTTTCTGCCTAGTTCTGAGTGGAAAATACTCTCTGAGGTGGACTCCTGGTGATTTAACTGGAAGTGAGCCAACTGGACCCAGTGGTCATCTACCTACCTCTGAAAATAATTTTTATGAATCTAAAAGCAAACCTAGTATATACAGTGTGCTCAGGCTGATATTCTAAGCTTCCATGGAGGGATAGCCAGCCCACAATGCACCTATCAACATTTCCATCACATCTATTAGGTGGTATAAAAAATGAATACAAATATTTAATTCACTTCATCATTACTTTGCCTTAATTGATCCATATTTCTTCTTTTAATGTCTCTTTGGAAATTTCAGCACTATAAGCCCAGCATTCACCAGGCTCATGGAATTTCCCTAGAGTTGACCTGGCATAGAAGTCTCCACAGTAGTTGCCCTAAATAAGGGAGCTAAACCACAGCAAGCAGGTATGCTGAGCTTCTTAACCAGGATCCAGTACCCTAACAGGGTTAAACTACCTAAACTTACAGCCTGATTTATTCATCCACTTAAATCCATAAAGTATTTTACAGATAAAGTCTGTATAATCACTGTTAAGCTATTCTGTGTCATCTTCACACATGGTTTAAAGTCCATCCACATCCTTCCAACACTTCATCACAGGCCCCTGATATCTGAGCATTACTGACAGATAACACTGTGTGGAAGTGGAGGTACTCTATAACTTGGGAACCATTAAAAAATTCATGAAAAATAGGTCTTAGAAAAGATTGCAGAGATAACGAACACATATTAAAATCAAGCAAGAACTTAATAACAAGAAAAGGAGGTGAACACATGCAATCAGTTCTGGGAAATGGAGCAGTTAAACTGATTCAAGAGTCAATCAAGTTTATTGCATAGATATAATGAGTAAAGATTTCTCATTGCATGATACATATTATTTTATAGGGGTTGATGTTTCAATCTGAAGGAAAAAACAGTTAATTTTCCTACATCATTTACCTGTATTCTCTGATCACATAGCTAGTGGAGTGTCAATTTGGCCCTTTTCTCCAGAGAAAATTTGTCTAGTATTTCTAACACGGGCAGTAAATTTTCAAAGTTTATGCCATACTCATATGGAAGTGAACTATCCAAAGCCTACTGATCAATTTGTCAAGCAGAGCTGCTTAGAATGTTACAACAGATCGAGACATTATAAAAAAGTCCATTAACTTTTCAGAAGCATATTTTAAATACAAGGTAAGACCAGCTCAGTGTTTCTCAGAGAGCAGAAGGTAGATTGAACTGGTACTTCGAAGATCAGTTCAAAGATGAACCAAGAATGAAAACAACACACCTGGATAACATAAAATTCTTCCAGGTGTCAGACATAATTCATCAAAATAATTTACAAAAGTAGATACAGTTCCAAGCCTTTTAAAGCCACATGGAAGTACTTGAGGTGATTTCAATCCTTAACCTTCTTTGTTGGCTGTCTTTTGATGTTTATTAAACAAAGCCTCAAATATCATCTCATTCTACTGAAATTGTCATTAGCATCTGATGCAGGACATCTGATACCTAATCAACAGTGACTAGAAAAAATTTAACTTTTAAAACATGTCTTCACTATGCAATATTCTGATTTTATGTTTGGGAGGTTAAAACACACAGAAAGATTATATATTTAGCCAGTATCAGATAGTGATACATGAAAAGGTGTGTCCCAGTACGAGCACCAGTGGTCATCTTCCATTCAGAAGTGGTTTTTGTCTAGAAGTTCTGTAAGTGGTATTATTAAGAATGAGTGAACTTTTCTGCTCTGGATTTAAGTATGTAATAATATCACAGTTAGGAAAGACATCTGAAAAGGAAGAAGCAAGTACAATAGTTATTTTTTTCAATTTCTAACTATATGTTCTTTATGAGCAAATACAAACATTTGCATAATTTGTATTACTTTCTTTAATTTGTCGAATATGTTGATCATTTAGATTAACTGGCTTGGAGAACTGTGAACTTCCTTAGTTTATAGCAACTTTTACAGTTGAGTTATCACCTCTTGAAGAATGGCATTATAATGAAACTGCTGACACAATCTTTACTACAGGAATGCTTCTGTAAGAAAATTTATAATGGGCAATCGTCCTCTGAGATGTCTCAGGCACTATCATCTTTTGATGCATTTCTTGGTACTAAAATGGATCAAAAGGGTGACAATCAGATGATTATATTATTGTAATCGCTTATCAAAGCAATGCTGGAAAGAACACTGAAACGCTTTAATTTTGAACATCTTGTTATTGTTTCTTTGAGAAATACAAAATTATGTAATTCTTATTGAAAGGAAAAGGTAAGAATTGCACCGAGGAATGGTGACCCATGAAAACTACATTCATCATTACCTCTTATTCTCACCAAATGTCATGGCCTAAAGTAACAACTACCAACAGGTTCTTTAGAAAATAGTAATCGAAGACATATATAATAATGAATTTTTACTTAAAAGGAAATAAGTACTAGTGCACAAAGGAGGAAAATGTTAATCATATAGTGATAGCCTATCCTCTCAGATACTTCATTCAATTCATTCCAGAGAAAGAAGCAAGGAATACATTATTGGCAGTAGGAAGTATATGAATTAGGAAGGTAAACATTATGTCTTCCATTTGAAGTAAGATTGTTAGGAGATGCAGACAGGTCACTTAGTACACATTTTAAATTAAAGAGCATCATAACAATAAATGCTAACTGAAAATAATCCTAATTGCTATTCAGAATAAAAAAAAAGTCATGAAATATGTGTATGAGATGAACTACTAGAAAGATGACAAAGAAGAGTTCTCTTTTTTTGGAAGTGAACTCTTAATATATTTTTGGTTCCTCCTGGACACCCTCCTGTAAAAATTCCTATATATACTTATGCATTCAATTGGAAGACTCTATTTGTGAATTAGAAGACATAAAACTATAATGTCCCACATTTCATGTGGTTGAAAACAAACATCTCTACTACCATAACTAGTATTGGAAAGCTTTTTCTGTCTTATATCACTAAGAAATTAAATTATTTTAAGCATAATTAAAGCACTAAACCTCAGACTAAAGCATATTTTCAATTCCTTGAGTGCTTAAAGAAATCCACATTTTGTCTGTGTCACTTGCCACATGTAGATGGAGAACTGACAATTTTTCCATGTAATTTAAAAATGCTAAAAGAAATAAAGTTAGTGAATTAAATAATAATCAGACAAGATCAGAATTCAGCTTATCACAGGAAAATAGTGGGTTTGCACTGCAAAATGCAGTGGGGTCAATTAAAATTCCTTTGGTTTCACTGAAGACAAGTGCAGATTAGCTGTTGATGATCGTCTTACTGAACAGATTTAGAAAGTTTCTGTGATATGTTCTCTTCTGAACATATCTAACTTTGATTAATGGTGAAGATCTGATAAATCACCTACAACTAAGCACAGAAAGTCTACCAATATGTATACATACATTTTGTAGCATCGTGTATACATGACTCTAATTTTATACTGTAATTCATGTTCAAAGAACAGTTAAAACAACTCCAATGTAGCTCCAGACAAAGGGTCCACGTAGACCAGTATTTGGTGTTGCAGGATCTCCAATTGCACAGAGTTCATGCTGAACTAGCTGGTGAATTCTGAAGACACATCCTTACAGGCATGTCCTTGTCACAGATGCTCAGGTTGAATAATCTGAAGACACTGCTGAACTTCTTATAATACCCTGAAAGGTATTATAATACCCTGAAAGACCTGCAAAATTCAGCCTCGCGTTATCCTTCTTAGCTTTTATACCAGACTCCCACAAACTACAATCAAGAAATGTTGCTGCATTTTCTGAAATGCTTTGTCTGTCACATATTTTTTGGTTTTGCATAAGTACACAGCTTTTAATCTAGTGTGTTATACTGCATGTTTTGAGTATGATGTGGCAGTGTCTGCCTAATGAAGCTGCCAAGTATCAAGTCATTGTCATATAATTTATGAACTAAATCAGCATATTTCCATTTCTCATTGCGCAAATCTTATCAAATTCCTGACCGTGAAGTAGATCCTGAGGGAAAAACAAAACCAGATCTGCACCAAAGATATTGTATGTAACTAGCATGTTGGGTTTTCACTTTGATAAATCAATTTTTACAAAAGTTGAAAAACATCATGTTAGTAAATTATAAACATTCACCATACCTGGAAGTTAAGAGGATAATAAGAATGACAGTTGCAGGGAAATAATAAATGAACAAGCAAATAAATATTCTCAAATATTTTTTATACAAGACAAGACCCATTGTGTGAAGCAAACCAGATGGGTGTAACTGATGACTAGTATAACATGAGTGTTAAGGGTTGGGGGTTTTTTGCCATGCACTGAGAAGGTACAACAGTATGAATATTTTTCTCTGAAGAAACACTAAAATGTTTCTTAAATCATTAATTTATTATGGTATTTGAATATTTTTTCATACATTCATACCCTAAGGAATGGATATGTACACAGTGATAGAAAAGACAAATTTCCAGAAGTAAAGTTCTGAGACTAATCCTCTCTTCAAGAGAAACAATATCATAATGAGCTTCCTAACTTGAGCTAAATCACTCCAAACCATGTATTTTACTTATAGGAGGGTGGGGGATAGAATTAGTAGAATTGAAATTACATCAGACTGAATCTGAATTAGGTTGTTGAACTAAATAGAATTCCATCTATGAAAATTAAATCAGAGAACTGAAGAATATAGAAGTAAAAGATCTAAGCTTTCCCCACTGGTATTTTGTCTGTTTAAAGATGAGGTAAAGTACCTTTTTCAACTAATGCATTTCAAGGAGTAACTGAAATTTCACTTCAAAGTTAAAGGCTCAACAAGCAGAACCATTTTTTGTAACTGAAGAAACTGTTCAGAAGAAGAGACTTACTATTGTTTGTCATCTTGGTGAACTTTTAAGTTCACATTTGGGAAAAACGTTGCAGGACATATGTTTTGCACTTTTGTAGTCCCTGGGACATATCAGCATTCGCAGGCATGAAGAAAGAAAAGAAACAAAACATATCTGGTTCTGAAATAATTTACAAAATGTTAGTTTTCTAGAAATACTCATGCACTTATAGCTTCTAGGATGGTCTCTCTTTCAACTCAGAATGAGTAGCTCTACCTTGCAATCTTCACACCCTACAGACCTTCAGGGAGAGGGTGATTGTCCTTCCATGATTTGCAGTTCACAGCCTTTTCTACAAGACTGGAAGAACAGATTAAATTGTCCTTCCAAAGCAGGGCTGAATGTGTGATGATGAGAACAACAGAGCAGAGCCTGTCCTTCCCACAGACAGAGATTATAAGGCATCTGTTGACCAAAACAGAGACTGTCTATGAAAGCAGCTGTTCTATCACCTGTTTTGGGGAAATGTAATACACAAACATAAAACACCTTGAACACAAATCATCAGAATAGGCAAGTAAGCCACCACTGATGGTGGGTTCAGATAAGCAGTTACCCATTTGAAACTATTCTGCTGCTGACATCTGGTTGAAGGATTATCTAAGAGTTTGCATATGAAATTAGATGCATTCTAGGCAGCAGTTTGGCTACCTCTTTGTCTGTCACTCTCCTTCTCCAATAACTTCTGTTAACCCATTGAAAACAAATCCAAGAAAGGCATTTAGGTGTTGAAAAATATTAAATTCTCATACTTTTCTTTCACAGCACAGTGAATGAAATTAAGAATTATCCTTTTTAAGTTTCCTGTCTAGTATAGTCAGCCAATAGCACAATTCTTATGTTTGTCACTAGGGATGGTAGATTGCATCCTTTTAAAATGTCAGCTGAGCAGAAAAAGAGAAGGTGTCTTCTTGTCTGTCTACATGGAAGGGCATGTGGTTCACCTGGAGAAGATCCTTTCCAGAAGAGATGGCTCTTTCTCTGAAAGGAACAAGACTGAGAACAGGCAAGCCAGACTTCTCCAGTACGACACAGACTGAGAGACTATGAAAAGGGCAGAGGGTAGACATGTGGTCTAAGTTAACATTAGGAGAAAACACGTGGGTTTTTTTCAAAAATCTAGATGCGATTGCAAAATGGTTGCAACCATTTTTGAGAGCTTTTCAAGGACCTGGTTAGAGAAGGAAGAATTTTTTTCAAAGCCTTTCTATCTCATCACAGCCTTTAAGTTATCATTATTCATAAGATTTTCTTGTACAGATTATGTTAAATTAAATCTATTCTAACCTGTAACCTGTAACTCCTTTCAGTGATCTCAGCATGCTCTAAAAAGGCAACCATGGTAGTGATTTCATTGGAAACCCATGGAAAAAAATAGCTTGAAAGATGTACAAACTGATGCATTTTATAATACTGCATCTAATGTTGCAGAGATTTGTTGACTAAGCCCTGGCAGAAAAACAGGTAGAACATCTAGAAAACTGTAACATGCAACATATCAGCTGGTCACAATCAAAGAATGTAAATAATTACGATAATTATCTTTCCTTCCAGAGCTGTGTTCATTTGTGCCTTGGGACTATGAGAACTAAGAACAGGAAATAAAATACCTCCATGAAGTATTAAGAAGAGAAAATATGTTGCCTGAAGTAGGGTTAACTAGTAGCTCTTGAAGAGAAGTATGGTTAGCTGTACATGCACAAATTTGTTTGTACTTGAGAAACAAATTTTGTCCCAAATAGAAGTGCTTCAGTGAAATAATAGCCACCAAATCTCTGCAGGCTCTTCTCGGTGCCTTTGACAACGTGGCAAGATTGATAACAATTCACCTCACCTTGAAGAGTGTTCCCTGTCTGTAATTCCCTTTTAGGTGTCTCAGAGGAACTGCAGAGCTCCTATTTGAAGGTGTGTCCAGAGACACTTCTTTTGGATAAAAATATGAGGTTTTCACCAGTAGATATAATGGTAATGTTTAGGTACCTTTTGAACCCTTATTATTTTTTTTTGTTTTTAATCCCAATATAGTGCGAAATATTGTTATCATAAGATCTCTAGCCATTTCTTTTATGTTTTGGATATAATCTGTTGATCATCTAATAGCGCATTCATTTCTTTTGGAATCTAATTGAATCTTTGTCATGTTTTACTGCAGCAATATTCTTGTACTTAGGCCAGAAATAGATACTTTGGGTTATGTTTTGTCCCAACCAACACAATCAATTTACAGGAGTTTTACAATCCAAATTCTGTCTCTAACTCCTCTTTAACTGCTAATCAGTTCTTCTTACAAAGACACAGGATTTGACACAAATTTTATTTCAAACAGCATGCCCCTTGTTCATTCAATGTCATGACCTGACATTGCCTTTGGGCCATTACCCTTTTTCTGTAGTTCCCCTTTAACTCATGTCATTCAATGCATTGACACCAGCCTTCACCCTTGGAATTGCTTGCAAATTCCAGGGCTTAAACTCCTGACCAAGTTACTGCAGCTTAACTTTGTCTAATATGCAGTAACTGTTCATTTGTATATATTTTGTATGCAGCAATGCAAGTTAATGCATTTCAGGAGCTGTAGTACTAATGTTTCATCCCCTTTCATTGTTAAATTAAGACACTTTACTCCCCATTGTTAGTGATCTAAAACTCTACACATATAGGTTATGCTCAACTAATGTATGACAAATTTTTAATCATAATAACTGGATCAAGACTTTATCCTTTATTAATTTATTTGAATCAAGTATTTAATGAACTTACCTATCTTATTTGAATGGCAATCTGTATCTCTACTCCACGCTTCAGTTCTGCTGCATGGGCAAAACTATTTCGGTCAGAAAGACTGAGTTGTATACAAGGGGAACCAGATTTTCAGTCCTCAAGAACTCATTGCCATTTTCATTTTGATGACCACAATTGAGATCTAACATTTTTAGTTGCAAGATCTGTCTGTTGATTGCCTCAAGTAGATCTAAAGAAATAACCATAAAAATTGACATCAGGACTTTGAGAAACATGAGAACAAGAATATCTGTGTTATTAATAGTCTGATTTTATAAATGATAGTTCATGGTTGATCCTGCTTCTGACATACAGGTCCTTTCTTGTCAGTCCCTTACCGCTTCCTAATAGTACAGACTTATTTGTTAACCTCCCATATCTTTCTGTCAAATGTTGCCTTATAGGAAAATAAAGCCATTATTTTTAACTCTTCCCACTCTTCTGTTTTTATTACCTTTATCAGTCTCCTTGCTGTGTTATGCTAAAGAGGCTCTCTGCCTTGTCTCTGACAAGAAATGCCGTTCTGCATTAAATCATTAAATTTTACATTAAATCATTTAATGCGTGGTTTTAAAGTGCTACTTTGATTATGTGTATCAGAGGTTAAAATACAGAAGGAAAGGACAAAGGGAAAAGAAGGGTTTTTTTGTCAGCTTTCAACATACACCTTACTAGATATCTTAAAGAAAAAAATTTGTTTTCCATCTGACTATGCATGCAACCATAAGTTATAGACAAAAAGCCTATGCAAGGTAAATAAAGTCCTTTTGAAAAAGGTCAGTCTTAAGTTTCAAATCCTAAAACTGGAATTTTACATCTTTATTTACCAGGAAATTAAAAGAGCCATTCTATACTTATCTATTTGAATATATGACAGTGTTGAAAAAAATTGCACCATTAATCACACAATGGAGAACTGCTATTTAAATCACACTGAGATTTCTCATGACCCTTCCTGCAAGAGTACTAAAAAATAAAATCCTCTTTTGCTTTTTAGTAGAAGGAAAGTCTTCAAATCTACTTACACGTAAGAAGTTTCAGGCCCATGATATAGCATACAGTGCAGGGTACAGCATTGTTTCACTTGATTCTGAATTTCTGGAAACCAGATTCCATTCTGCTTTATGGCTCAAGTTACCACTGAATTTGCTAAACAAAATTACATTTCAAAACACTGATAATTAAGTCTATTTTCAATGTTATATGTCTCTTAATTCCATTTCCATTTGAAAATTCTTTAATAGGCCACTGCTTAGCAAGGTGTGCAATAGTTCATTGCTTTGCTCCTCGCCTACATATACGTTATTTACATTCATCTATAGAACCGCAGTTGCATAGTTATATTTACAGGGGAAAAACAAATGACATTTGTTACTTCTGCAGACTATTAATTAACCTGTGACGCACTTCGTGAATATCTGATGGCATTATTTGGTTTCCAGAAATAACAAACACATTAAGCATTGGGAGACTGGAAAGATGCATACCATGCATACTTATTAATTCCCTGAGCTGATGGACTTTTGCTCTCCTCATGTCCAGAGTTGAGGTTTTGCTGGCACTTTTCCTCCTGTCAACAGAAATTTTAAGCTCAATCATTTCATGGTTGCTGTGGCCCAACCAGTCACCAATTTCCACTTCACTCACAAGATCCACTCTGTTGACAAACAGTAGATCAAGCAGGGTATTTTTCTGAGTCTGCTCCCTTAGGACTTGTGTCATAAAGTTGTCATCCAGGTTTTTAGGAATCTTCTGGCCTGGATTGTACCAGCTGTGTGATGTTCTCAGTTTCTGGCAAGTTGAAGTTCCCCATAAGGACAAAGGCAGTTGATTCGGAAGTCTCCCTTAGTTCCTTAAAGAAAAAATTGTTGGTGTCATCATCCTGGCTGGGAGGTCTATGGCAGACTCCCACAGTGACACCTGCATTATTTGTTTACTCCTTGATTCTTACCCAGAGGCTCTTAACAGTGCCAGTGCCAACTGTGAGCTCCATACATTCTAACTGTTCTATTATGTGCAGTGCCACCCCTCCACCTCTTCTGCCCTGCCTATCCCTCCTGAAGAGCCTGTAATCATCCAAGAGGGCACTCCAGTCACAGGTCTCATCCCACCAGGTTCCACTGATGCCAATGATGTCAAATCTCTGGGACTGGGTCAAAGCTTCGAGCTTCTTTTTTTTTGTTCTTCATGCTGCCTGCATTGGTGTAGAAACACTTTCGGGTGTGATATATTGTATCCAACATCTCTTGAGGAAGTTTGAGGGAGCCCATAAATGCTCATTTCCTCAAGTTTTGGCACACCATCCCATCACTCATTACTGGTGTGCCTCGTTTTGCCTTTCAAGCTGGTTTAAAGCTCTACCAATAAGCCTTACTAGCCCCTGTGTTAGAACTTTTTCCCCTTTGAGATAGGTGCATAGATACAAAAAATATCAAATCTTCCAGTGTTGAACATGAAAGAATTCAATTTATTTTGGTATCTTAAGGCACCTTATCAGTTTATAATTGTGTTTCCAAAGCAGCAGTCTGTTTTAAGGTCTTAATTGGCACAAACCTGCAACCAGCAGTTTATCCACTGAATCCACTGAAACAAAGATTTGTCTCTCAATCTTTCAGCTATAAATTACATCCTGATTTCTGAGAGTATTTTCACTCCTTTAAGGCTTTATGTTTAGCTCCCAAACATGCCTTATGATCCCTTGATCTAGAGGGCAGAAGAAAGATGCTATGGAGTCCCCATGGCTATGCTGAAAATGACTTTTGAGTAATTTAGTGATGGAAACAATCACTGGATATCCTTTGGTGATTGCTCAAGTCTTTTTCATCTGATATTTCTGAGGAGGCTCAAGAGGTACATGGTTGTATTTTGTTTTCCAATTCCATTTCTTCACATTTGCCAACATCACCTTATGGGGATATTAGGAGAATGACTAAAGAAGCAGAATAACTATCTCTGCTGTCTGTAAAGATTGTCTACTAAATTTCATTCCTGCTAGAGAAACCAAATATTTCATGCCAAAAAATTTTATTTCTTATAACTTTTTCCGAATTATTCAGTGTTTAGAGGAAAGTTTTGTGGGGCATGATACAACAGATATAATACTAGAAAGGTAGCAAAAAAAAGCAAATTTTACAGCAGAAAAGAATATTCGTAGCGGATGATAATCTGGTGTTTACTACAGGAGTCTTGTTAATCCAGAAACCAGAAAATATATAAAAAAACCAGACCAAAACAGAAACAAACAAACAAACAAAAAGTCAGAGTAGTGCCTGAGTCACTGATTTTTCTACCTTGAAGAATGCTCCTTCTACAGAGAGTCTTACATAAAGGACCAGACAGAAACATTTTAGGAACTTTTGTTCTTGCCTTCTTGTGTTCTTCATCCCACCTGTCTGGTTTTGGAGAGCTTTTATGCCTTGGAGGTAATATCAGAAAATACAATAAAATGATAATCAGCGTATTTCAAGACATCATGGTTGCACTGTGGCAGAAAGGGTGAATTATATTCAAATCCATGAGTACAAAATGACCATGTGTACTAAATTTCAGTAGAAGTTGTATTGTGAAGGATCTTACACTTCTTATTCAGGCTTCAGAATGACACTATCTCAGATCAGAAAGGTTATTCAAGCTGCAAACAGACAAGATTCTCGTCAGATTTTAGACCAAATGTGCAGAAATGCCATGTCATGCTACCTTTTAGAAACTTATCAGGTATTTGCTAGCAGATTAACAAATTACTGTCCTATATGTCATCAAAATAATGCATTCACTACAGAAATTTGTCTAAGCGGCTTGAACAGAGAGTCATTGTATCTTAAGTTCCAATTAATGCCCCATGTCTGAAAAATGAAAAGGGTCCTAGTAGTGATATCTCACACAGCTTCATGCCTATCATTGTATATGGCAGTAGATATTTTCAAACCAATTTATGGGAGTCATAAAATTCTTTCATTTTCTTAATAACCACCTAGACATGACAATGGCAATCTATTATTTCAATACCTGGGAAAATTTTGTGATAAAAATAGGAATTATCCAAGATCCTTTTCATATCTCTTCACATGAAATTATGTGGACCTGTATCTTTCTACTTTTTCTATAGCCAAAGTCTTAGATCAGGTTTAATTCACTATTGTGTTGTGAAAGTTCATATTATTGCAGCTTTCTGTAAATAAGTTTGTGATCTACATGCAGTCAATGTCAAATCAGTGTCAAATCTGGTCTTATCAGAGTAATTCTTCTATTGGGATATACATAATATAAGAGCCAATGTGCTCTTATATTCATGTTTAGTGACTAAGATACATTTGCATGCATTGGGTATATCCTGAACCAGCTTGGAATATATGAGATAAACTAGGTCCTAGATAAACTCATTTAATGTAAAATGTGTGGATATTTGTGTATTTATTTTGTTAAAAGTTGTTGACTCATCCCCCAAAAAATTAAAAAAAAAAGAAAAGAAAAATCCACTAACAGACTTGCCAGGTGCTATACAGACACAATGAACACTTTTCTAGCACTATGGTTATCAAATAGGAAGTCTATATTGCTAAATCTGTTTCAGAACTGCATCACATTACTTATATGTGCTATCCTACACCATTAGCTGGCAAGTAAAGCTATTGCCTTTGATCAAACATAAAGCTCTGTAGTACTTAGAAGGTAAGTAGACACCAGGAACAGTGTCCACATCTCACTCCCTGCCCCACTTTAGTGGCTTCTAGAAACCATTCCTATTTGCAACCCTAAACCACTTAAGCCCATTAGACCTCAAATAATGACCTTAGTTCTTGTTATCACATGGAAAACTATTAATTTTAATTTTACACATTGAGAATAAAACAAAGAAACAAAAATGAAAACAAACTGAGCAACAAGGTTTGGAATAGTATATTTCTCTGTAGAGAAACTTCTCTCTTTGAGATAGGAAATTTATCTGTAAATTAAACGTGGAAGGTTGTTTCAGAAACTATCTTGGGACCCTACAACTTCTCTGAGGAAAGTACAGACTGACTGGCCTCCCAATGCAACAGCCTGCTGCCTCCATGTACTTTGACATCCCTTTGAGCTCTACTGTCTCTTTCTCAACCTGTATGTAAAATTAAAACAGCACTCAGCTAAGCCTCCTCAAAGTCTTAGTAGAGAAAGAATTGTTGAATAATTTCACAACAGCAAACCATTCCCTATAAACATATTTTGATAGAAGAATAGAGGGGTTTTATATTATGTATGAATATTGCACCTCTTCATAAATCAGGGGAGTGACTTTCACACTGTAAGAATTTAAGCTCTTGAAGAGAATAAATGGATTGTCTCTCCAGCTGTGTCCAAAACAAGAGTGAAACATTTCCAATAGTAGTCCTTTCTTTTAAAATATAGCAGTGTTTTAAAGCCATCCTTAAAAAAATTATATTGAACATCAAGTAAGCTGTCTTTTAAAGCAAAACCAGTAACAGAATAATTTTGTAGTTTTTCCTGCATAAAATCTTTCCTCTATGGCTCTCTTTAGCCACTCATGACAAAAGAGGAGGGATGCAAACTGTTTTTCCTAGGTTGTAGCATTCCTTAAATCTACACAAGCTGAAAGTACACAAGCTCTTTTTTTGTTTGGCAAAGTAGAAGGGAAAAAAGTATGATTACAGCCAGTGCCTGTGATGATACTGCCAGCAAACTCAGAAAAAAATTGAATGGGCACAGAGATTACTGCCACTGCTGAATGACCTGATCAAAGCAAGGCTGAGGTCCACTGGAGGAATGAGAATGAGCCATGTGGATTTGGGGTAGAATCCCTGCAAAGTCCTTTTGTGACTTTGGGATACTTAACTCTAAAAAAAGAACTCCAAACGAAGAACTCCACAAACCTGAACATGTCTGCGTTCTTTAGAACTAAGTTCACCAACAGTAATGAATTGTTTTGCTGCATGGATCCAGAACTATTTTCCACAAAAATGGTAGTATTTTCAGATGTGTTACTTCATGATGCTTAAAATGTGCCTAATATATTGTGTGCATGATACATCTCCTCAACTGCCATGGGAGCACAAGTCAAGAAATGGGAAAAGTAGATATTTTATTTCCCATATATTCCCGCTTCCAACAAATTGCTATTTTTCTGTCTCTGCAAGAAATAATATTTGCCACCATTTCAAGGTGATGATATGAAGTTATTTTTCCTTTCATCCTCTGTCTTTTCAAAGGTTTGGCTGTTGCTGGAGGTTTTTCCCCTTTTTTTAAGCCTATGTGGTACAAAAAATCATATCTAATGCTGGTGATTAAAACTGAGACATTTCATAGCAAAGCTTCTGCAAAGAAGGAAATTGCACAAACAAGTAGAGTTATCTGCCACCACATAACAAAGTTCAAGTCTAAGAAGCTTCTTATCAAATACAATCGACTGAATGAGAGATAGATTAGATCTTAATAGCAGAAAAAGTCAGATATAAACCATAGCCTTCTCTTACAATATAAAAGGCTCTCCTTTTTAACACTCTATTATAAAATGCAGTAAAACAAAATAAAAAATGGTAGTGGGAGAAACAGCAATATTTCTTCTTTACTCAGAACACGGTGAAGTGTGTTAATATTTTTAATGTTCACTTTCTATCAAGGTCAATTTATTTTTGTTATTGTTGTTATTTAAAGGCAACCTAGACAGAAATATATCTGGCCATTTTCTTGATTTCTGTAAGGTTACTAATGTTTCATAACCTCTCTCTAATTCTCAATCTTGTAAGCAGCTTTGGCAATAATTACTTGATATATTTTTCAGTTAGGTTATTTAAAAGTTTCTCCTGAATGATGTTAAATATATTGTCTTCTATTGGAAAAATGTAGAATACAATTCTATAACGAAAATGTGAGTTTAGAGAAGAATTGGATTTCTATAGTTTAGGAAGCACCTATTTTTAATTTATTTCCATTCTATCCTTGTCACATCAGCTGGTTAGAGTATTTGGGCTTTTGACCCAATAGGAATGGCATATGGGTCACAAGCTTCCAATTTCTCACTACTTGAAATATCTTCATTCCAGTAAAGAGAGTTTCCTCAAGTCTATCATGAATAGAAACATGGACAGATTAGCCTCTCATATACATAACCACGCTTTGATAGAAATAGGATGAAGTGTGTGAATACGAAGTGTTCTGAACAGACTTAAATCTGCATCTAGAACATCTAATGTGGTTAGCAACTTCGTTGGTGAAAAAAAAAATAACTAAACAAAATCAGAATAAAATTGGGAAAGAAAACAATTTCAGAATAGCAAATTAGAGAAATAGGAATAAATTGGATCTACAACTTTAGACATGATTAAAATTTTTTAAAAAAATCTTTCTCATCCGTCAAAAGGAAATGGAAACTTGCATGCACTGAGAACACTATCTCTTTGTGGCATCTTTTGTCAGTTTTCTACACTTTTAGGAATGATGGTATAATATACTACCATTAAGTGTTTTAGGAAATGAGACCGCTGCAAATAGATACATTAAATTCACCTGCCAAAGCGATGGTTTCAAATATTAATGTCAAGACCTTGCACTACAGCCAAATGAATTCACAGTAGATTAGTGACATCTAAATTGCCAATTGCAAGAAATTGTGACATGTTTTCTCATGTTTTTTTTCCTCCTACAATAATGAACATGCACATGATTCGTAAAAATTATAAAACATCTTAGTAGTCTATATTGAATTTTTTCCTGAAATCGTTTTCTCTGTAGAGTGATTTAGTGTGAGTTCAGGATTAGATTAGGTCAAAAAGGGTATTACCACTGGGGTAGATAAAATATGCAAGAGTAAGCCCTCTGTTTGCACTGCTTCCTTATACCAGACAGACTCTGACAGAATCATTACTCCTTTCAATATTTTCTAGTCAGCTTCTGAGCTCTCCAGCAGAGGTAACCTTTTAAAAAAACCCAGTGGAGTAATGCAACAGATGGTGCTTATCTCTGTCAGAAAGGTTCTCTAGGCAGTGTTTCAGCACTGTCTTTTCCTCTCTATAAAGAGTGAGGCCTGGAAAGAAGAGTTGGCAGCACACCTGAACATGATGAGATTGAGAGGGGCCTGGACTGGAGAAGTCAGGTGCAACAGAAAAAGTGACTCTACGTCCTCACAGAGAAAGTTATTAGCTAGCAAGGCTGTGAAAGAGATTTAAATTATCAAAAAATAAAATAAAATATGGCTAAATACATGTCACAGTTAAGACAGAGTTGCCATATGTGAATTGTAGGTTTGTTATATGTTTGACTAATTAACAAAATGGCCTTTAGGATTCTCTAGTAGATTTCTTCAATAAAAAAAATAACCAACAGACCAAACAAACAAACAAAACAAAAAACAAGTGAAGTGAAGGACATCTTGAGCAAGACTTGCTGAAAAATGATGCAAGTAATTTGCTTTGGGATTTTCACAGCTAGTCTCCTCCAACCTGAGCATCTTTTTATCCAGCATGTGGAAATGGTATGTCAAAGGTCTAACAAATATTTGAAATGTCATCTGGGAAAGAGGAACACTGAAATGGAATATATATCTAGTTAAAAATTCTTTCTGAAATAAAACTGATTTTTTTTATATATATATTTTTTTCATTATTATGCCACCCAGGTTCTAGAGCTGTCAGGGCCCTGTGGATATTAAGTTCCATGTGAACAATAAAGATAAAGAGAGGTCTGGGAATCTAGGCATGCCAAGCATTGTTAATTGTTTTTATCTTTAAATAAAAATTATTCAGGAAAAAAGCAGGGGTGTGGGGTAAATTTTGTGTCTGTGTATGTTTGTGTGTGTATGTAAACTTATTGGATCACTATTATTAGCAACTGGTTACTGCTTCTACAAATCTAGAGCTGCAGTTCTTATTCACCTAACCTGAACATACAGTAACTACAGCAAGTAGAAAAATAGAAAATGGATAATCCAAAAGAATTTTAAGGTGGGTTTGCACCCTAAAAACTAGACTGAAACCTAAGAAGCAAGGGAGTGAAAAGGTATCACATGTACTGTCAATAAACTGCTTTTTACTTACCAACCAGTCTCAGGGGACGATAGAGGTGAAAGGGTTTCAGAAAGGAGAAGTATAAATAAGTGTATAGTCACAGAAAAAGAAGAAACAAAACATATGGTGAAGCAATGAAAATAAATCCACGCTGTAAAATAACACCCAAAGAAAGCAGACAGATGGGAAAAAAAAATAATACCAATATGATTTTCAAGAGGAAAAAAAAAAGCTCTCTAAAAGAAAAGAGGTTTGTATGCTGTTTAAACAAAAAAAAATCAGCTTCAAGCCTGCCTGTTTTTTTCAATAGGATATGGTGGTTAGGGTATGCCAATTTCTCTACCAAATGCTACCCAAACTAGTGATGCAACAAAGGTTAAGTCTTTGAGTTACAAAGTGATCTGACTAGGAACCCATTTAAATCTGGGAGCTGGAAACGGAGTCTGAATAAGACAAATAGATATTATGAAAAGGATTTTTTAAAGAATGATTGTGAAATATAATTATCTTTATAAATATTAAAAAAGGGACAGGAATACTTTAAAATATGATGTCATTTCAAATAGAATATTTGATCATTTAGTCTCTATATGATTTGTAAATAATACTGTTTTACATAATTTGACAAAGATCCATGATGAAAATTTGTGCATTTGATGTTCAATGCATATTATTAAGAGGGGGGGAAAAGCACATAAATGAACAAGAAAAACAGAGGAAAATGCCAGAAATTTACTGAAGTCCAAATATAGAGTTAACTTTCAGAATGCAGATGTCTGAAGTTCTAATAAAATAGATTTAATTACAATTCTCAGTGTTTATATCTATATGCCTAGACTATTATTCTATTAAATTGGATTAGTAGGAAAAGTTTTTTGATTGTTCAGTCCCAGAAATTCACCTTTGCCTCTGAAATTTGCTATTTGTTGAGTGAAAGGGTGTTCATCTTTTTTTCCTGTGATAATATCTAATTCATACATCATGATTAGGTTTACCCTTGCCTTAATTCTAGCAACAAGTGGTTGGCTAATACAGTAACATACACAGCAGCCTAAAGAAATCAGCCAGTCAGGGAACTAAGGGGGGGGGGGGGGGAAAACTAGACCATTATGATCTGGACCTCCAGCTGAGATCATTGTAAACATGTATTTCACTTCTTTTCTTGTAATTCTGAGGTATCCTATTAATTCCCTATAAATGGGTCAGTCTTCTACAGTCTTCATTGAGAAGTGTATTTTCTGATATGGAAAGATCATTATGGTATTTGGCATTTTTAGAATCTGAGTAACTTCATCATGCACAGATACCCAAATGTTAGTCTCTGAAAGCACTTCCTGAAAACCCCCTGAACGAAGTGCAGCAAGGTTTAGAGAGACAAGGTATAGGAGAGTTCCTGAGAAGAACATTGTGCAAAAAAGACATCATTAACAGAGCAAGACTAGCCTACAAGTTTTCACATTATTTTCCAATTTTGTGGACACAGTAACTGAAATGCAGCAACAAATAATATATATTTTCTTATACATAAAATAATAAAATATCTTTCTTAATTTTATTTTACAACCATGGAGCGTACACAATCTGAAAGTTCAGAGAATTTAAGTTGTTTTTCCTACTTATGACTGCTGTAAGACATAAAAGACTTTAAAGTCTTTGAAACTTTATTTCCTGACAGTTTAGAATGTTTGAGAAGTAATCAAGAGAACATTAAGTTGTTGTTTTACCACATGTAAGTGCCTGCCACTGAAAAACTATTGTATTTTATGATAGCATAGCAATATGTTATTTACAATAAAATATAACTGCCATATAGTTATACCCATATAAAGATAAACTTTATAATAGTGTGATCTATAAATAATGGAAAGTCTATATTGTGAATATAAGCTCAGAAGAGCTTTTTACAAGAATAACATAAACCTCAACTACTGAGAAATGGTATGACAAAAATTATCTGTAGTAGCATTTTTATTTTGGCTCCTTTTGACATCAGTAGCTAAGTACTTACATTGATAAATACAGAAGATTACAGTAACACAAGAGTTGGAGTGGCAAACAGGCTTCCATGGAGACTGTTAAACACAGGCCCCTGAGACACCAGCACATTGTCAACATCTCTAGTGCTTCCCTGGGACAAAACACCAACACTTTTAGATTTCGCTTTGACCTCATGGTCTCCCATCACTGTGGACGCAGAAATATCTGGCTGTACTCCCACAGGTGAAAAATGTTTCCAAAGAGAGGCATACATCCCTCCCAAGTACACACCGACTTCGCATCATTCCTTCAGGCTCATCCTGTGAGCTACTAGTTCAGAGAGGTGTGTCCCTCATGTTTAGATGTCTAAAAGTTAGACATTCAGTCTAAGATAGCCAGGTGGGTTCCATGGGCAGCTGAGCCGGAGACAGGGCAAATTCAGCACTTTCTAGTAATAGTTGCCACAGCAAGGGCATTCACTGAAAGAGGGTTCTGGGGTGAGAGGGTTCTGTGCAGGGGTTCCCAAGACCACCAACACCCAAGCAGCAGCCTTGTGAGGACTCGAGGACCCTCATCAGACAACCAGGCAAAGGGAGTGTGGTGTT
The DNA here is from genome assembly GCF_025592945.1 of Manacus candei. NCBI lineage: Eukaryota > Metazoa > Chordata > Aves > Passeriformes > Pipridae > Manacus > Manacus candei. The sequence continues at coordinate 8,312,424 of NW_026138091.1, read as the reverse complement.
GAGAGCAATTGAGGGACTTTCAATGGCTCCAGGGAGCACAAGTGACCCCAGGTGCAATGAAGAGGAGGGGCATGCCAGTGAGGACGTGGTACAACAGATCGCACAGCAGTTCGTGCAGGCAGGGTGAGCAGGAAGGGCTTCTCGCTGACCATTTGGGAGCAGCCAATAGAGTCAGAAAACAGATTCAGTACCTCATAAGGAAGAGCAAAAATATCCTTGCAGCCCACATCTTATTAGCATACTAGTATAAGCTTTCTCAGTCATAGTTTTGGCACACCGTAAAGCTCAATCCCTTGTAGCTGCAGGAGTCACTGAACCACCCATGTCAGAGGGTTCCAGTCAGACAGACCTTCTGATGGCAGACACAGCTCTCCCGGTCACAGGTTGCCAGGATGCCCTTTGTGAAGCTGGGGCAGATAAACAGGTATTTTGCAGAAAGTGTGCTGTGGGAAGAAGTGGGAATTGTTGAGAGAACTTTAAACTAGTCTGGAAGAGGGAAAGGAACAAAACTAGGCTCACCAGTGATGAGCGCTGGGATAGTGCCCCAAAACTTCGAAGAAATGAGCACTCAAGGATCGTTCCATGGGATCCCTCAATCTGCCTCAAGAGGTGTTGGATACAATATATCACACCCGAAAGTGTTTCTACACCAATGCAGGCAGCATGAGGAACAAAAAAGAGAAGCTCGAAGCTTTGGCCAAGTCCCAGAGATTTGACATCATTGGCATCAGTGGAACCTTATGGGATGAGACCTGTGACTGGAGTGCCCTCTTGGATGATTACAGGCTCTTCAGGAGGGATAGGCAGGGCAGAAGAGGTGGAGGGGTGGCACTGTACATAATAGAACAGTTAGAATGTATGGAGCTCACAGTTGGCAATGGCACCGTTGAGAGCCTCTGGGTAAGAATCAAGGGGTAAACAAATAATGCATGTGTCATTGTGGGAGTCTGCCATAGACCTCCCAGCCAGGACGATGATACCAACAAATTATTCTTTAAGGAACTAAGGGAGACTTCCGAATCAACTGCCTTTGTCCTTATGGGGAACCTCAACTTGCCAGAAACTGAGAACATCACACAGCTGGTACAACCCAGGCCAGAAGATTCTTAAAAACCTGGATGACAACTTTATGACACAAGTCCTAAGGGAGTAGACATGGAAAAATGCCCTGCTTGATCTACTGCTTGTCAACAGAGTGGATCTTGTGAGTGAAGTGGAAATTGGTGACTGGCTGGACCACAGCAACCATGAAATGATTGAGTTTAAAATCCTGTTGACAGGAGGAAAAGTGCCAGCAAAACCTCAACTCTGGACACGAGGAGAGCAAAGGTCTATCAGCTCAGGGAATTAATAAGTAGAGTCCCCTGGGAAAATGTTTTTTGCCAGTGCTGGGGTCCATCAGTGCTGGTCAGTTTTGAAAGATCACCTCCTAAGGACACAGGAGCAGGCAATTCCCAAATGTTGGAAGTGAAGCAGGCAAGGCAAAATGCTGGCTTTGCTGAGCAGGGATCTTCTCTTGGACATAAGGCAAAAAAGGAAGGTGTATGCCCAGTGGAAGCAAGGTCAACTGAAATGGCAAGAATTCAGAGATGCTGCTTGCCACCGTAGGGAGAAAATCCACGTGACCAAAGCTCAACTAGAGTAGAAGCTGGTCAGAACCTTGGGGGACAATAAAAAGAGTTTTTTCAAATATATTAGTGGCAACAGGTAGCATAGAAATAGCATTGTCCCATTACAGGATGAGGATGGTCACCTCACAGTCAGGGACTCAGTGCTCTGAGCTGGAGGACCATGACCGCAAGAATGATCAAATGAAATTGTATGGGATGTGCTGCTCCAGCTGCATCCCTACGAATCTATGCGGCCCGATGGGATTCATCCCAGAATCCTCAAAGAGCTGGTTGATGTCACTGCAAAATCTCTCTTGCTGATTGTTAAGCGGTCTTGGGAATCCAGAGAGGTCCCAGTTGACTGGAGGCTGGCAAATGTCCTGATTGTCAGTAGGGGTAAGAAGGAGGACCCCAGAAACTACAGGTCTGTCAGTCTCACTTCAGTGCCTGGTAAAGTTATGGAGAAGATTATTCTGGAAAGTATTGAAAAACACCTGAAAGACAACGCCATTTTTGGTCACAACCAGGACAGTTTCATGAGAGGAAAGTCCTGCTTATCAAACCTGATTTCCTTTTATGACAAGGTGTGGCAGTTTCGAGCTGGTTCCCTGCCAAGTCTCCAAACCCCATCACAAGAGCACCCCCCCGCCCAAACCAAGGGAAAAGGAAAAAAACCCAAGAGAATCGAAATAAGAGAGAGAGAGCTAAAGCCATATATCATCATCATGGCTTGGCTTCGCGAATGAAGATTTGGGAAGGCTCTATTCACATTTGTTACAGGCACGCTGGTGGCTTATGAGGCCAATATGTGACAGACATATCCGATTGCAAAAGGCACAGCAGAAAGACTCCTTAGACGGTAAATTCTGCAAGACACGGTTCTTTCTGCATTGCCTTTTCTCCTCAAGGGTGATCCTGCGTGCGTTCTCAAAGGAGACAGCTGCGTTATAGATGGTGTGTCTCCAGGCCTTCTGATTTGAGGCCAGAGTAGACCAGTTATGGTGATCAATATGGCCAAGGCTGAGGTGTTGTTTCAGGGAGTCCTTGTATCTTTTCTTTGGGGCTCCTCTGTTGCGGCAGCCAGTGGCAAGTTCACCATAAAGCAGGATCTTAGGGAGGCAGTGGTCCTTCATCCTGGAAAGCCATATATACTTATATTACATTTATATACAATTACAAAAATTATATACACATAAGAGAAAAAAAAAACCAACATCCAAAAACAGAAAAGGGAAAGGGGACAAAAAAAATAAAACAAACCAGGTATACACACTCAATAAACAACTAGCCAAAGAAAACCTTAATACTTTCCTTGAGATAGCACAATCACGCTTAACAATGATACCACGCTACCAGAGCCTCGTAGGCCGGACCAGGCCTCAGCTCCTCCACAGAAGCGAGACTGGCTGTCTCCAAACCTTGCTGGAAGAAAAGAGAGGAAGAGATTTCTTCTCATCTTATTTATACTCTGGCTTACGTAAAAAAATAGTAGGGAATACTGGGAACATGGCCACTTCCTAGTTCCGATCTGGTTACCAGGAAGGCCTAAAAAACCAAACCACTACACAAGGTAACCCACCTAGCTGACCAAGGGAAGCCAGGTGATGTGGTCTTTTTGTATTTCAGTAAAGTTTTCGATAGTGTCTCTCACAGGATTCCTCTGTACAAAATGTCCAACATGCAACTGGATAAATACATAATGCAGTCAAGCACAGAGGGTAACATCAGACTGGTGAGCTGTCACTAGTGGGGTTCTGCAGGGTTCCCTCGGACCCTGTGCTTTTCAACATCTTCATAAATGACTTGGCCACAGGACTGGAAGGCATACTAAGCAAGTCTGCAGATGACAAAAAACTGGAAGAAGCTGTTGACTCCCTTGAACTATGTGAAGTTCATCAAGGTAAAGTCCTGGATTCTGCTCCTGGGATGGGACAACCCTGGTGAATGAGATGCTGTAAAGCAGGGCTGGGGAAAGAGACCTGGGTTTCCTGGTTAGTTGAATATGAGTCAGCAGTGCCCTGGCAGTCAGGAGGGTCAACCATGTCCTGCGGAGCATCAGACAAAGCATCACCAACTGGTAAAGAGAGGGGATTGTCCCACTCTGCACTGGTGTGGCCTCATCTTGAATATTGTGTGGATTTTGGGGCACCACAATATAAGATATTAAGCTGTTAGAAAGCATCCAAAAGAGGGCAACAAAGATGGTGAAAGGCCTCGAGGGAAAGCTGTATGAGGAGTGGCTGAGGTCACTTGGCCTGTTCAGCCTGGAGAAGAGGAGACTGAGGGAAGAGGTCATTGCAGTCTACAACTTCCTCATGAGGGCAAGAGGGACAGACACTGATCTCTTGTCTGTGGTGACCAGTGACAGTAACCGAAGAAATGGCCTGAAGTTGTGTCAGGGGATGTTTAGATCGAATATTAGAAAAAAGTCTTCACTCAGAGGGTGTTTGGGCACTGGAACAGGCTCCCCAGAACAGTGGTCACAGCACCAAGCCTGGTGACTCGGAGATGGTCCTGTGCAGGTTTAAGAGTTGGACTTGATGATTCTTGTGAGTCCCTTCCAACTCAGCACACTCTGTGATTCTGCAATTCTCTGTCTCTCTGTCTCTTCCTCTTTTCTTACTGACACTAGAGGGGAGCTAGTTGGCTGACTCATAACAGGCATATGTACCTCACCCTTACCACCTCCTCAAATTAACTGAATGCAACATCAAATCCACACATGGTTTTTATGTAAATAAAAGCATTTCCAAATATGTTTCATACAAAATATTCACAATTCTGACTAAGACTATATTTCTAAATATCAGACCACCCCACAGGATGTGAATGTCATTTTCTCGACAATAATCCTTACTTCTAATGTGTTGCGTCATGTCCAGATATAGAATTAGCTTCATGCAGAAATGTGTAAGGCAAACACAAGAGGAACAAAATACTTTATATCTTTAACATGAAATTTCACAAGTAGCATTTCTGATTATCAGTTCTACTACAGTCTCCTGAATGAAATACTGTGTCAATTGCTTTATCTTAAAGAAAGAGAGAAAGAAACAGAATGGAAAGTTAGCCTGACATCGAGTTGATTGCTTACCTGAAAAATAGTATCCACAGATATACAAATAGCTACATATATATCCTTTTTTATTTTTATTTTTATTTTTTTCTTCCAGTATTCACTTTGGCTCTGTATTACGACAGCAATATAGCAACTACTTAATACTTATGCAACGCTTGGAGGTTTTGTTTTAAATAAGCTTAAAAATCATACAAAATTAATTACATTCAAGGAGAAAAAGTTCACAACTTTACTACTGAAAAAAAAGAGAGAAGATAATCACTAGGTGCTCTTATTGCACTGTCTATGCACATAAATTACTGTCTCTGACTGGTATAAGAACTTGGTCCTTATTGTCTGTGCTACAATGTACCAGATACACAGAAAAGTATCAAATAGTCATCAGAATGTAACAAAGTTCAGGGAAGAAGGATGGGGAGAAGGGGAGGGAAAAAAAAAACCACCAACCACAAAAAAAAAAAAAAAAAAGATTTCCAGCAAAGTCCTAAGAAGTAGATTAAAACTTCAAATAATTCCCTGAAGAAAATGTTTCCATTTTATTAAAATCAATATGCATGGAAGATATTTCAAAATGAATGATGGCATACCTTATACTGTGCACATGTGTGCAAGTACAGAATTAAGTGTCTATAGATAGATCTTCCCAGTACTTATATTTTGTCACATTGGAAGAGTTTTTTCAGAACAGCACTTATAATTAGTATTTTTCATAACTATTAAACACATATTTGTAACTGTTTAAGAACTTAGATTTAAAACAATGTTAATGAACTCAAAAGGACAGATGGGGTGATGAAATAAGTAATTTTAATGTTTTACCATAAGCACTGGAAGATGTGTGGTAAGCTTCAAATACTCATAACTATTTGTCTTTTCTTTTGGAAAGCCAGTAGTAGCACTGCTGATGAGAAAAGTTGATGTATCTAGTCTTATTAGAGGGATTCTGTTTTCTTAGCAATAGGAACTTTTCAGGCACTGATACTTTATATACAAGCCAAGATCTATTAGCAGATAACACTGAGAAGCTGCAGGCTAGGTAGGGTCAGAGTAATGACTCTTATGATTGACACTGTTAATGACATTTCCCCAAGTTCTTGCTCTAGCTCATATTCACTGCTGTGGTTTTTTGCACATTACACTGCATCAGTGGGGGCGGGGAAGAAAAAAAAGAAAAAAATTGAATTGTGGAACTCTACTCTTGATCTAAAAAATTTGTCAAATAAGTTGTCTTATGAAACCATGGAGTTTCTTTTCCAAATAAGCCTGCCAACCACACAAAAAATGTCTTGGTTTTGGACTAGTGGTAATACATGAAGACTAAATGCCATAGGAAAGTAGAGAACTTATTTCTTTTTTTCTTTGCTTTTAGTGAGCAAGCACTGAAGTAAAATAAAAAGTCCAGAGATATTAGCATCTCTCAAGAATAAAGGTGCACAGTTAGTTTAAATTGTACTTGAATGTTACAGAACTCCTTCTGAAAGTACTATGGTTGTGTATATGAAAGGTGGAATGTCGTTAAAAATAAATCTTCATTTTATCTACTTCTAACCATTCACAGGTGTTCAGTCTAGGCTGGTTATCTAATCAGTTTGCAGAGTCAGTAGAAAAAGTTAAACACTTCCAGAGGGGGAGTCAGTCCTCTTGTGTAGGTGTCTAAAACAGGGTGGGGATAAATTACCAGCTAAAGATGACTTGCTTTTTTTGAATGACAAAACCAAGAAACAAATTAAATAGCTTAGACCAGATGCCAAACCTCACACAACTAAAGTTAAGTCAATCTCATGCTGAGTACCTGTATAAACAGGAAAAATAAATTGAAGAATCAGTATTGTTATGACCAAATTTTCTTTAATTTAGTGAGAGTTTTTTCCTCTTCCAGGTCTCCTAAAAGATGTAAAGATGAACAGACTTTTATTTTACTGTGCACCTTACGTTTCAACCATTACTTCTTATAACAGTAATAAAGTGACAGGAAGAGTTTGTTCTGAGTTACTTTTTTTTACTGAAAAATCAGATTTTCCTTTGGTCATGCAAACTCCTTTGTTACTCACTGATCTTATTCACCCATTAGGTAGGGCTTTGCAAAAGCCCACCATTACACTTCAGAACTGCAGAGAGAAGTCTGGAGTCTTTGAAGGTTTCCAGGAATTTTTGAAAATATGTTCTGGTGACCCCTTTCCAGAGCCTACTGGGGTCACTGGAATTTTTTGCATGTACTTCAAAAGGCCGTGGATCAAATCACACCCACTCTGCCTCTCATATACATAACTATGGTTTTTTCAAAAAGAGTTTTGTAATATAGAATTGAAGTAAAATTTAAATCGACTGCCAAGAGCTACTAAATGTTCCCCGACTGTCTGATTAAGCCAAGAATATATGAGCTCCACCATGTCTCTATACTGAAATTTGTTTTGCTATTCCATGCTAGAAAGAAATGTATGTTTAACATTCTGTAAACGTCTGTGCCATGCTGATCTTCAGCCAGAATGAATAATTCTAAAAGGCTGATGTTTGAACACATACTACAGCACAGCAGAATTAAAGGTGAAAGTTCAAGTGCTGCAATTTCAAACTATTGATCAATGGTAATTTTTGGCACCCTTGGGTTACTCATGCTGGCATATGGCAAGCAAGCAAGCAAACCATGAAGGTTAAATATGAATCATCAGTACCAACGTAACTCACATTCTTCAGTTTCCTTTCTTTACTAAACTGTTGCTATTAGGTGGTCTTTTTCCTGCATGCTTTTGTGTATCACAGCAGGGTATATTTTGTAGACCATGTCTTCTGAGCAAATCAAATTAGAGAGAACGTTGAAAAGGAAAGCTGCTTGTCTGTTTATTGCCAGACGAAGAACTGTTTGCTCAGCTGGTAGGGAAAATACAATGCTTGTTCTGGTGCCTCTTTGCCTCTAAACAGATTTTCAGCATAAAAACTTGTGGCTAAACAATGTCCTTACTAAAGCTGAAGATTAAACCTTACTACTTACCCATTAATAAAAAATAAGGGGACATATGTACACTAGTTATATAATTTCGTTTCTAGGAAATTCACTTCACCTTAGAGACATCTCAGTGATGTTTTGATTATTTCTTCACTTGTCTTACAATCATCATGCTTTAGAGGAAAGATATGCTGTGACAACGTAAGCATCCAAATATAGTTTGAAAGAAAAATATCTTTAAACATATATTGAGTGGCTTTATTTCAGAGTTGCAAATAAAAATGAAAGTTCTCATTGCACCTAAACCGGAGAGATATACAGTTTATAATTACAAAGCAACAGAAGCAGGTTTAATGTGTGTCTAAGAGAACTTTTAAGCCACAATTTATATCTCAAATCCCATTTGGAAGTTTTAGGGGAGGGTATTTTTTTTGTTGTTGTTCTGGTTCTTTCTTAAAAAATTGTATGTGACATCAGTAAAGAACAATAATTGACTGAAGCTGCAAATGGAACCTGGGATAAAAAAAAGTATGCATGGGAAATGAAAATAAAAATGTTTTGCCTTTCCATAGTTCCACCAGGGAGGGGAAAGTAAAAAAAAAAAAAAAGAGTCCATTTTCATATACACAGACATGTCTTACACAGTTTTTTGCATTTTAGGAAAAATAACACCAATGGTAGCAAAAACTGGATTTTTACTGGATAAAAGTTACAATTGTTCATGTAATGGGATAAGTGTGGACACAGGAAAGTCAAAGCCCCAAATTTAATTTTTTCAAAGAGCCAATGTATTCATCATAGTTACTTGACTATTGAAGTCTCTGATGTCTCATGTGCAGTGCCTTAACAGTGTTCTTTTCTACATCATAATATTAATTATTATTAATTTCCTCTCTCTCTCTCTCCAGTCACATGGTCCAAGATGGAGAGAATGCCACTTCCTCTTCGGCAGCCAGGACTACTGGCATGCACTCCTTCTCCCCCTGCCCCCCACCCAGCTCCAGCAAGGGTTTTCCTCTTAAAGGAAGAATTTCTCCAAAATAATGCTGGAAAAGGGGAATAAAGTACAAAACTGACTTTAACTGTGACAGGCACATTTACCTAACGAATGTGATGACATAAGATTGAGGTATTACAGCTCTATCCGGGAAAATAAAAATTAAATAAATTAAAATAAAATACAAAAAATTTCAAAAGATTGAAAAAACCCTATCCTTTCATTGACAGAATTCCGAAGACATATACCTAAAGTAACACATTGAGTAACTTTTTTCATAGGCATGTAGGAGAAATAAATTAGAAGTTATTTTTAATCTCTGTGAAATTGTTTAGAATAATTTTTCTCCCAGTTCTTGGGAAAAACTTCCTAACAATTTCTTTTTTCCTTTAATCCTTTTGCTTTTTGAAGAAAGAATTTATTTATCTTTTTTCTTTCATTAAAATCTATTCTTCAAGGATTCAGCACCACAATTCCCCTCTCTTTGAAGAATGTCTTCATTACTGTGTTATAAAACTTTCTGAGCAGACAAGATGGGGTGAGGAGATGTTTCTTCCTACATCACCACAGAAGTGTACAAAGAGGATAAAACTAAATCCAGATAGTGTCTTCTGCCAAAAGAAGACCACATCTGTTGGAGGCTGGAGTCATATACACTTGCCTCTCTTCCTTTCCCATCTAGTTTATTAATTCATATGATCTAGAAGAAAATCATCTGTGACAGTTTGTTCTACTACTGCAAGTCTAAATGTTAGCATATACTGGTTAAAAAAGTGAATCAAATCCTATCAGGAACAAAATTATATTAACTCCTACATTCCTGTACTGTGGATATGTGCCCTAGCTCAAGAAGATTATGGCACTAAAGAAGATGTAGTAAATTACGTGCTCGCAGCAGGTGCAAGTCTCAGGTACATAACTAATCTAAGTCCATATCTCCTACTCTATTGATTTTAGTTTGAGAATTCTACTTTCACACTGGGTAAGTACTTGAGGTCCTGCTCAGTGCACGGCACAAATCCTTTCATTTCTGCACACAGTGCTATCTGAATAGCATTCTAGTTGCTTAAAACACTTTTTCATAAATAGTCCAAGTGGCTAACAGACTGACAAAGGCTAAAAGTAGCTGCTCTTAGACTCTATTCATTAAAGTCTCCTTTCCCATTTATCTGTATAATCTTCCCCATAAATACAAGGAATCCAAAGAAATATATTTAACACAAAAAGAGTTAGCAAAGATAACAACAATCATCTCACATTGTGTAGGATGACTGTTGAAACTATGTTTTATTGCAAGTTATAGGAAATCTCTTTCATTGTCCTGCAGTGAAACAAATGGTTTTTCATCCTCCTACTAGGAAAGATCTACAGCCAACTCTCTCTTCCATCTCTGTCCAAAGCACTTAGTAGAGAGAGCACATCTTGCAATCTTCCTAGACATTTGGAAGCCTATATATATCGTAACTCTCAAATTCTTCAGAAATTAAACAGGCACTGAACAAGCATGGACTATAATCTGGAATATGTTTGACACATTCCTATGATTAACATATTCTGGGAGATTGTGGTTTCAAAGGGAAAAAAATAAAAGGGAAAAAATGAAAAAAATGAGAAAAAGATGAGGAGGGAGAGGAAAGAGAAAGAGAGAAAGAAACGAAGAAAGAAAGTAAGAAAGAAAGATCAGTATCCCTGTTTTTCTTTCCTGTGAATGAAGAAGTCCTTAGGAGTACAATGGGAGTATTTCTGTCTTCTGTACTTTACAATCATCCAGAAACTGAAGGTTTTATAATGTAGGATGACTCCCTAGCCCTAGTTGATGAATGGCTATAATTTTCCATTGGACATCCTGAATCATCTAGCTTGCCATGGCAAGGAAGCTCTCTAACTCTGAATTGAAGCTATAATTCTAAAATGTAAGAGTCCACTGTGAAAGAATCCTTGTTCATGAATGCTTGACATTTGAGCACTGTTGAGGAAAAAAAAACACAACTAATGTTATTTATTTACAGAGAAGAGGATTCTGAGTGAACTTAGGTTTTCGTGCTCAGCATTAAAATGACTAATTGAGGTTCAAAAGAAGATATACAACAGGACAGAGCAGAACCCAGCAATGTGCAGTACCACAGATCTGCAATGTAAAAACATTATCAAGCATAGACAACGCTAAACAGGTCAAGAGGTATTGATCTACATTAATAACAAGAGAGTAGTTTCATGCAGCTCTAAAACCCAGGTAAAGAAATTCCTACTCTCCTTCTTCCCCAGAAATAGGAATGTGGATGAAAGAGGCTGAAATAAAGGGATCATTCTGACTTCTCATGATGAAAAAAAAATGTATAAAACACTACAAAACTGTAGCATTAGCATAACAAAATACAAAAACCCATTATTATTCCTAACTGAAACTTATTTTGAAGATTGCAGTGGGACTTATAGTTGTAACTTAGAGACAGTAACCAGAGTAATGTCTGACAGAGAAAAAGAACAATGGTAGTACTTTGTAAGATGGAAAATAAAGATGAGGACTATGGTGACATGCGAATGTGTAATCAAGACAACCTTGTGAGAGGAGGGAGGTATGGTATAGTGAGGTCACTGGACTACCTCATTGAAGATCTGAGGTTTTTTGCTGGAGCACAACAGGCTAAATCTTCTATGCCCTGAGAGTTGCTGAAGTCCATGGTCCATGTCCTGTGACTGTGACCAATGCAGGACAAGTACCAAAATCTCTCAGTGCTTCAGTGCCTACCTCTACAGTAAAAAATGCTGCCTTTCTATAAGATGCAAGTGCACCTGTGACCATCTGTGTGTTTCTGGGATACATGTTCATGTTTGTTACTGGTTAGACCTGAAAACAGGAATACAACAGTCACATCCCTAAACCTGGCCAGATGTCCCCAGTTCCTGGGGCAGTGGGCTGGACTCCAGCAGCCAGGCAGGATGTTCTGGGCCAGAGTAGTTGGAAATATATCCTATGAAATACAAATCCCCATGTATAATACATAAGAAATTCTGAGCCCACTAAAATCAGCGACAGAGTTCCTATCACACAGCTTGAACCAGGATTTTACCACTCACGTATTTTCCATTAATTTAAAAAGCTACAAATCCACACAGAATTAATAGAGAATAAAACAATCCAGATTTAAATGGATATGAGTTATTTTTTATCAAGTAGGACAGTGGTCTTTTTTGACTACTAGCCAGCTGGTCAATTGTTTATTGATTCACAAAGTAAATGCCAGCTTCAGCTTGGTAAGTACTGAATGCCCCAAGATCCTGGCAAGCAAGTCACACCTGGCAGATTTTCAATCTTGCCAAATCAGGCAAGTGAGAAAACAAACACTAAGCCTACTTTTTCCCAAGTTCTAACTAGATTATTTAGGAAGTATAAGGTGTTATTATAAATTAATGCCTTAATCTAGCATGTTCAAAATACAGTTGCAACTAGAGCTATGTGGTTGGACTGCCAGATACTCATTCTGTTTCCATTTGCGGGCAGTGAGAAAATCTTTTTTTCCTAAGTGTCAATAAATTTGTGGCCAACTCTATAAATAAGCACCAAATAGATTTTGTGGGATGGTTCGATTTCCATTAGGTTCCATCTTCAAATATTAGTGGTCTGATTTCCTTGTTTTTAATTCCAACAAATGGCAGCTGCTATGAAATGTAGACTTGTGGGAGTGCTGGACTTTAAATGAAAAATTAACCACAGATGAAACTCTAACACCAGTTTTCTGCTTTTAGGTGACATTCAAAGCTGCATTCCAGCAAGCATCATTTTAGCTGCACTGCTGTAACAGGGACTAAAACTGTTATTCAGGTTTCCTGAAAATAGCAATACAAAGCATTTTAAATAATAGCTTGACTCTTTATCTTCAGAAAATTTGCCAGAATGTAATTGGATTAACTTAGAAAAAACCTAAGCATTATTTCTGTCTTTTGGAAAGATGCAGGATTAAAAAACAGACTAATTATTCTCAAAATGGATCTGTGCAATTTCTGCTGCAACCTCTAAATCACAATAAATGAATGTTTAAGGAAAAAAGAGCATTGAAAATCTACATGGAAGGTACACTAAAATGAAGATCTTTAACATGATCTTCATTAACTGCATTAAAAAATAGTTATATTAAATAGAGAAAAGGCATTTCCATCACTTTTAATCATGTGTCTTTAAAGATGACATGCAGTATTCAATTTAACTTATTACAAAAATACCAGTATGTGCAATATATATTTCTCAACATATACTGGTTTACCTGTAAAAATTTAAAATATGTATTCTGAAATCTGTTAAACTACAACGGCTCTGCTCCAGTGAAGTACTTTAATGGCTTAACTACCATAACTACAGAAGATCCCTGCATGCATTACTGTCAAGCTAATTTATTTGAATATTTCATATTAGGTAAATCCAGAACAAATAGTTAGCACCTTCAAGACCCAGGCACAGTATTTTCACATCTCCCTTGGATCACCATTTGGGTAAAAGTGTGGTTTTACGCTGGAAGTGACTATGTAAAAATCTGAATAATATTTTTCCTTTGTGTTTTAGATTGAACGACATGAATTACTTTTGATCTCTCAAGTCTGCAGGTAGTGCTGTGACGAGGAACATCTGCAAATTATTGTCTTTCCTTTTTTTTTTTGTGTCCAACATCAACAGAATTATTTGGTACATTTCAGTGGTACTGCAGATCCAACACAATTGGCCCCAGAGTCTTCACATCTTGAGTTCCTGAAGTGGGTAATGGTATCATATGGAAGAAATATCAGCAACAGGAAGCTTTCTGATTTCTTTTTCTCACATCAGCCTCCCCTGGTTGGAAACAGAGTTTGTATATATCAATGGATATAAAATCTGAAGAAAGTATGAAGCAATTTTGCTGATTACATATATATACATATGTATGTATACAAATATATACGCAAGCTTGATGATAGAAACAGTGTTATTCAGGTCATGAAGCTTAATTTTTGTTTCATTTGGGAAAAAAACAATTACTGTGTCCAAAATAATTCATTCAGAGATTGATGGTTTTAAAATGTATTAATTCATTCTGTACAAGTAGGGGATAAAGACCATATTGGAGAAAATTTAAATTCAGTTCAATCTTTCATACATTTACACCTTTATGACAGAACTGGATCTCAGTAGATGGGTTAAGTCTGTATTCAAACTAATTTATACCAGAAATTCTGTAATCACTGTGATTTTGTTTGTTTGTTCTCAAGAAAGGAAATGCGGAAGACATATATAATTTGAAAGTGGTTTTTTACATAACATTGTAAGATTTTGCGTACACTGGTTGTTAGGTGCATAAAACTGAATGTGAGCCCTTCATTCTTGCTATTTAGATCACTTTTTTTGTATCTATTTTCTGTGGCAAGCAGAAGGAAAAGGAGTGTGAAAAACATTTATTCCTTTTCCATCAAATTTCTCTATCTTGAAGCAAGCAAAATGCTAAAACAAAAATTGAAATCAGAAGAGCTATAAACCAGAAAAACTATAGAACTATAAAATAAAAAAAATATGATTGTCACAGGCAAGATCTATTTAAGTACTTTAAAAGCTAAAAGTAACGACTTTTTCATTCTGAAAATTAGGCAAGGTAATGTAGTGGTGCTGTTAAAATGACATGTTTTGCACAACAGTTCAAATTTTGAATCTCAGGAGATACATGGTACTTCCATTGCTTATGTGCACAGGGATACCTCCCAGTCAGAGAATAGAAAAACTCTGTATCGCAGACAGAATCTGACATATGCCTATTAAAGACTTGAATAATACATGCGAAATTAATATTTAAAATCCAACACTGGAAAGACAAGAAGACTTGTCTGAGCCATATGATCTGTTAAACATCACATCACTTCTTATAGAGTACACTTTAGTAGGTTGGGATCAAGCTGCCACACAGCTGTGTGGAGGGCAGACTTCAGACATCTAACTTCCAGTTATGAATCCCTCTCTTATGAAATCTGGTTTGGATAACAAGAATAGTAATTCTTCCTGCAACCAGGTGAGAAACGTATAATCAAAGTATACAGTTTGGGGTTTTGTGGGGTTTTTTTGTTTGTTTTCTTTTATTTTATTGCCGTCTCTGTTACATATATTTCTAGGTCTTAGTTTTCCTGTACAAGATGTACATCTTTTTTTATGTGGTAAGTTCTCGGAGTAATGGAGTTCTTTAATTTATTTTTTTATTTTCAGTCTTAAAATACAATCAGTGTCACGTATGCAGAAACTGGATGAACATAGCTGGATCAAAACATGGCTCACTGCATTAATAGCATTACAGCAGTATCTTGGAAATTTAAATGTATTCAATCAACCCTACCAACAGTCAAAATAGATTTTCAGTCTAAACTGTGTTACTGTGATACTCCACAGTCACAAGAGTCTTAAAGACAGATTAAAAATGAGAAATTTGAAAACTGTTTTTCCATGTTTTATCAACAAACCTACAGTAGTCTCTATGAAAACTGTTACGCCCTACCTTGTGTGTACAAAAACCAAACTTTGCCATATTTCACTGCAACATTCCAGATTCATGCTGGTATAACACGAGAACAGTATTTTACTCTTTAAGGAGCCCTAGTAGGGCAGATGTTCTTATTTCAGAATAATATATTGCAGGAAAGTTATCATACTCATTGTTTTTTATACTTACAGATGATGATTTTTTATTAGTTCTGCTCTTTTTATTAGTTCTGCCTAAGATGCAGATAATTTTCCCCACAGCAGCTCTCACAGGGCTGTGCTAAAAAGGTGCTGATAACTGTCGCTGTTGTGACAGTCAAGAAAGACACAAGCAGTCTAGTTCAGAGCAGAATATAGCTGGTCTGTTGGCTCCCTAGCCCCCTTGGATGAGGATCTCGACTTTGCAAACTTTCGAGTGTATCCTTGAGATAAGGAAGTCATGTACACAATCCTGAAGAAGGAACAGTCTTGGCATAACAAAGTGATCCACAAGGAATATTCACCCCTTCCCGCTGTAATTTCCAAACCAAAGGATGTGCTTGTTTTATTATTACATCTGTATCATGTTTTTTTTTTAATCTCAGACAGAAATCCAAGCTGTCAGGTGAATTTTCCGTTGAACAGCAGCATCTCTCCAACATTCCTGCTGAAGTTCCAACTTGGAAAACTTTACTGCTCTTAATCACCAGGAAATTTGAGTGACATACCTGGAAAATGCATCCACAGCCTTATATTGTCTATTAAATTAATTGCAAAAGCCATGTTGTCTTCAGTGGATGGAAAATGAGCTCCTGGATTGTGCTCTAAGGGTGTCAAAGTATCCCTTGACCCCCCCTTGCCTTCACTGTTGAATAACCCCAATTAATGCTACTAATAATTGATCACATGAACTTATTGTCACTAATATTTCCTCTAAGAACAGGAAGAGACCACTTCAAGAAACAACAAGTAATTGTCCTTCCCTTTGTCAGAGCTCAACAAAAGTGCTGGTGATTATTTTTCAACATTATTAAACACATTATTTCATTAAAATTAAATAATCTGGGGAAACTGCAGGAAGATTAAATATGATGTAAAGGCTTTCTGGCCAAACAAACATTACTCTCAACTTATTAATGCTATTTTATCATATAAACAGTGTTTTTTAAGGCTACACTTAATGTAGTCTTGAATGAGTCCCCCGTCGCCATGTTCAGGGGGCTTGGCAGGTGCTTTGAGGAGGATCCCTTCTTCAGTAATCCCTTTGCTGCCCACCACAAACCCATGAGGCAGATGATGAGGAGCTTCTCAGAGCTCTTCGGGAGGGAGCCGTTGCCGAGCCTGCCGGAGGGCAGGGACAGAGCAGACAGAGCGCTGCAGTGGAGAGCGCGCCCAGACTCCCGGCTGGCTCCTCGGGGGAACCGCAGAGATGCAGATTTTGGGGATCCATTTTCTGCCATGGACAGGATGATGTCAAACATGAGGAACAGTATGCTGGAAATGTACAGGAAATTTGATGACCTGTCCACGTACCCCGATGGACACACGTTCAGCTCCTCCTCCATGATGACTTACTCCAAAGTGGAGGATGAACCTCCAAAGGTTTTCCAAGCCTTGGCCCAGATTCACACAGCCCTCGGAGGTGTTAAGGAGACAAGAAAAGCACTTAAGGACTCTGAAGGTGGCCTGGAACAAATGGCCGTTGGCCATCACATCCAGGATTGGGCTCATGTTATCAAAAACTCCAAGAACTGCAAGATTGGGGATGAGGAGATGAACCAAGAATTCATCAACCTGGATGAAAATGAGGCCCAGAGCTTTGATGAGGAGTAGCAGAAGAAGGTCTTGAAGTTCAAGCCAGAACTAGAAGCTCTTTAGAAGCTCCAAAATACAGAAGTATCAATTACAAGGAGAATGGATCAAGAAGAGAGAAGCTACTTGGAACTGGAGATTCCAGAGTGCCCAAAGATTCCTTGGAGTCTCTCAGTGTGAAAGGAACACATGTCCCCCTCAACAAAAGCAGCAGGAAATAAGTGGCCCCATTCCCCTGAGATGGAGTTTCTCCAGAGCAGATAATGGTGCTCATGTCCATACAAATGCACAGGATACGTGACCAATCTCTGTGTTGTGCCTTTGTTCCTCCTGAATGTTCCTCAACCTTCAGCTGCTCAGTTAAACCCTCTCCTTTCAGTGAACTAAAACCCCAACCACTTTCTGCCTGAAAGCACTTTATGGATTATCACCAATTCTATTTAAAAAAGAATTGATTTGCAAAGTTTTTCAGCTACAACTGCACCGGTCTCACACTTTATCAAGCCTGGCAGTGCAGCTACTTTTCCCCACTCTATAAGTTGCACAGAAAATAAATTCTCTTCAGTTTGTGTAGCTGAAATAATTTTTAGGTGATACGTAATAGGAATTCAAATACATTAGAGCCAACAGACCAGCTGTGCACTCCCACAGATAACACACCAGCGCTCTGACTACAGCTGAGCAGTGCTGGCACAGTATCAGCTCTGTCTCTCCAATATTCCCCCCTCACAAGTAGGATGGGGCTGGTCCAAATCCTGGGAGCGGACATAACCAAGACAGCCGACCCAAACTGACCAAAGGGATATTCCATACCATATGACCTTCTCAGGTATAAAAACTAAGAGAAAGGAAGAAAATGGCAAGGGGAGAATGGGGGGAGAGCATTATTTACATTTACCTTCTGTAGCAACAACTACTTGTGCCAAAGCCCAGCTTCCAAACAGGTGGCAACATCGCTTGCTGATGGGAAGTATAAAATAAATCTTTTGATTTTTTTCCTTTGCTCGTATGCACATGACCCTCATTTTTGCTTTAGTAAGCTACCTTTATCTTGATCTGCAAGGGTTTTTTCCCACCTTATTTTTTCTCCCCCTGGCCCCCATCCTGTGGAGGAGGGAAGTGATAGAATGGCTTGGTGGGCATGTAGCATTTAGCCACGGTCAACACACCACAGTCTTAAAAATCTGTTAATATTTGATAATAAAAGGATTTTTTGAATTACAAATTTTATCATATCAGCTTTTGAAAATAGTACTTCCTGTTACTAAAAAGAATGAAGGCAGAAATATATTCGTCTGAGGGTACTTCTTTCTCTGGTCTCTTAAATGTTTACTTGACTTTTGTTTCAAAGCAATATGAGTAACACTGTGGCAGAAGTGAAATAACAATATTTTTATCCCTAAAAAGAAACTCAAAATTTCACTGTCCTAAATAACAATGAAAAGACAAGGTTAAAAAAAAAATAAAATGAGGTAAAAAACGAAGTCTTAAAAATCTTTTGCAAAGAAAATTCCAAAAAGAGGTGTAATCATTTATTTATGTATCAAACCTGAATCTTGTATGAATATGGTTTTATCTAGTTGATGAAAAGTTATTGTGAAATCAAAAGAATGCCAAATTTCAGGGGTAATACCTGTGTGGTAATCATAAGGAATTTCAATATTGTATTCATAGATATTCAAAGTTTCAAGGACCACGGGACTGAAATATGAGACCAACAAAATCTTGATGATAGTATAAAGTTCATGGGGTAGAAAGAGCTCCTTGCTCAGCATTTTGTTGGAGGGTAATGTACTCAGTATATAACAGTGCATCCCTTATTACTATGGATATATATCAGCAGTTTTTCATAGAGACTGAAGTAAGAGAATAATTAAATTGTTAATGTACACAAATACAAATGTGTATAAATATTTAATGTTCATATTGATAAATTAGTCAGTATAATGATGATGATATATTAATTATTGCTTTAATTTCTTTACTGACTACTATTTACTATGAAAAGTTTAATTGTTACAGATGATGGTCTCTTCTGTTTAATTCTGAATTCTCTCTTCCTTTCCCTGTCTTGCAATCAAGTGTTTTCATTTCTGAAATTGTATCTTACAAATAGGTTCAATCATCTCATCAAAATATATTCCCAATTTAAACTCATCACGGCAAAGCACTGTGCATACATGATCAGCAGTATTCCTCACCATTTAGTATGTGAGTGGATACAGCTATCATATTCATAACGATCCACAGTCAATGACTTTGACTATGCAAGCAATGCTAAATTAATAATTTATATTTCAGTTTTCTGAAATATAGAGAAAAAAAGATGGAAAAACTTAATATCTGGAGGATAATAGGAGCAGATGTCTGATAGAATGCTTCTTCTATAAATAACTAAAGACACCATATGGAATGACAAAAAATTGGGATGTTCTTCTTTGCTTCCACCTTATATTGGAGAATTTATGTTATTTACAGAGATGAAGTATTTGCACTTATTTTTATTATATATCTATTCTTTCATATTATTCATTTTTCAGTGTAAATTAGACTAAACTAGATAGCTCCCTGGGATATACTAGTCACTAGAAACTAGTCATCATGAAAACTCCAATGACAATGCATTGAGCTCTTTGTGGTAGAAATTGTATGCTGTTGACACTTCTCCAGTGCATTTCATATGCTTTCTCAGTCACCCTGTTAGCACAGAGAAGCTAACTTTATTGTAAAGTTTTTATTCGGTTTTTAGCTGACTTTCCTTTAAATTCAGAAGAGACTGGACTTTCTTCTGGTCTGAGAGTGGTAGAAACCAAGCTTAGTCCAGCTTCAGGAGCTAGCAGCAGAAAATACTAATGAGGCACTGCTGGCCTCATTGGCCAGTGCTGCCTTGCAAGAGGGAATTTCCCTGTTTAAAGAGGAATGGATCAAACCAAGAGCACAAGAAATTGGCATCTGGAATAGAGAAAGGTGAGAGTAAAAGAAAATGTCTGAAGTGCAGAACAGGACCTTTTGTACAGTCTTCAAGTTTTTACATTATTTTGTCTTCTGAACTGTCACTGCAAAGTGCCTTTTTAAACGTATCATGTAATTACATTTTTGACTATATGAGTATTGAAGGCTTTACCCTTTGGAAACATCATTTGAAAGACCATTCCAGGTAGACCAGCCAACACTGAAATTCTAAATTCCTCTTTTTCACATCACAAAATCAGGACACAGTTCAGGACATTTGGTGATCTCTGCTCAACACACGACCAAGAAAAGATAACAGGCTGGTCACAAGTGCTGTGAATTCACATAGACCTGTCACAAACTTGGATGGTGGTTGTCTCTGTTACACATGACCCAGACTAGTGCTGTTTTTCCATTGCTTTTGGGAGAGTGCATTTACTCAAGAGTAACTTACCAAACTCTGTAGTGCAGTACTGCGTATGCATGGAGTTTGTCTGTAGCTGGCTTAAATGTTATTGTGATGTATCTCTTATGATTTGTATCTGATACTTCAGACTGTTATGAAACACAATTCAACCTGTAAATCTGAAAGACAGATTCACAGAATGAATATTATATTATTTTCAATATCAGTAATGATAATATGAGGAAAAGTTGATCAAAAGGCTTATTTTCCACTGTTAAAAATAAAATCCAGAATCCTTGTGGAGAGTAAGGAGGAAAAAAAATGTTCAGTTCAGAACAAGAACCAGGAGTTTTCAGGGAAATACTAAATTGACACGGAAATACCATGATGATTTGGAGTCTTTTAGTTTGGTTCCCCTCCCCGCCCTCCCCCCATTTCTGAAAAGTTGTACTATGGGTAAGTTATTCAGATGAAATTGAGCCAGGACACTTTCACTTTCAAGATCCATATATCTGTATCTGACTTTCTGCTTTTTTATTCTGAGTTCTTCACAGCAAACTGCTCATAGTAAATATTGATCTTATCGAGCTACACTTCTTAGTTGGAATTCTTACACTTTTTTCTTTGGAAGGGGGGAGGATTGGGAAGAACTTTCTCTAATCCTTATAGAATCATACTTACATAGAATTCAATTTTTTTTCAGTATATTCTTCCATGTCATATTTGGATAATTCTTTACAAGAGTCAAACAAGGAAATTATATCCAAATTTGTTCTTCCTTGTATACATAAAAATTCTGAGTCTTTAAAAAGGGTATGTATTTCAGGTAATACTTCAGAAATTAAATCAAATTAAATAACTAAATATTGCTTATATTAGAAAATTCTATATAATTTCTCCCCATAGGGCTTATCTGTATCTCTGCCTTCCAAGATTTGCCCACACAAACACGATAGTTTTTTGGACAACTACTTCTCCCTTTCTGCTGAGATGTTTTATGTCACTTTTTTTTTTCTCTTTTTTATTAGTGGGAAGCGATACCATCCAGTGTCCCTGACAGGTTGGAGGAGTAGGTCCATTTGAACTCCATAAAATTCAACGAGGCCAAGTGCAAGGTCCTGCGTCTGGGTCAGTGTAACCCCAGTATCAGGACAAACCACTGGACAAACTAAGAGCAACTGCCCTGCGAAGCACTTTTGGATATTGGTTGGTGAAAACTGGACATGAGCTGACAATGTGTGCTTGCAGCCCAAAATAACAAATAGTATGCTGGGCCTCATGGTCAGTAGACTGAAGGAAGTGATTTTCGTCCTCTTCTATGCTCTCATGAGATCACACGTGGAGCACTGTATCAGCTCTGAGCCCTGTACAAGATGTGGACCTGCCAGAGCAGGTCCAGAGGAGGACCACAAAAATGGTCAGAAGGCAGGAGCATCTCTCCTACGAAGACAAACTGTGAGATCTAAGTTGTTCAGCCTGAAGAGGAGAAGGCTTCTAATAGTGGCCTTTCAACATATAAAAGGAGCTTATAAGAAAGAAGGAGATAGACTTTTTACCAAGGTATTTAGTGACAAGGCCAACGTTTTTAAACTGAGAGTAAATTAAAATTGGACATAAGGAAGAAATTCTTCAAGATGAGGGTGGAAAAAAGTTGGAACAAGTTGTCCAGAGAGGTTGAATACCTGAATCTTTTATATTTTTATCGAGTTGGTGAAAAGTCATTGGGAATTTAAAGATGTCCCATCTTTGGAAGTCATCTTGGATGGGGTTTTGAGCAACTTGATCAAGCAAAATATGTTTCTGCCTATGTTAAGGGAACTGGGCGAGATGATCACTATAGGTCTCTTCTAACCCCTCAAATTCAAACCATTCAATGATCCTATCAAAAATTTAATGAATGGACAGCTAGAAAGGAAGGCACTTTCAGCGTTTTTTCAAGACTATCGGTTTTTGCTTTACTCTTTAAGACATATTGTAAAAGACGTATTGATAAAAATAAACTTTAAAATAACTTTAAAACTATTAGAACTGAATGACTAACAACAGACTCAGCAGGTTCCCACAAAGTTTTCAAGCCTTGAAATATGTCATAATGTTAAAAGCAAAGCTAAACCTATCACCCAGTGAAATAAAGGGAGGCAGGTCAATATATGGATTTGTGTTGGTTTTTTTTTCCAGAAAACATACATTGTATAGAAATACATCTGCATCAGCTTTCAAATGCTTACACATCATTACCTCATCGACATATACTTAAAGATTTATCTTCTTTATTTGTACAGATAACCATTACATATTTTGTGATGGAAGACCACATTACTTGATACATATATGCAGTATAAGAGGTCGTTGCATTTACATTTTTATCTAATAGGTCATGCTGGACCAGAAATTTAGAGTTTAGGTTTACACACTTTTTTATTTGGTAATGTAAGATGAATCAAAGAGATAAATGCACACATGACTATCTCAAATAGGTGATATAGGAATGATAGACGAGCAGTATTTTCTGTTTCTGCCTAGCTAGAGCAGCCATGTCAAGTTCCTCTGCACTTCCCAGTTCAGTGTTGTTTCAGATGAATAGAATGAACTGTCTTTAAATTATTGTAGGGTATTTATTCAAACATAATTCTTGCACACAGTGTTATACTACATTGCAGCATGCAGCACAGAGTGTGGTGCAGCTACTACCCCTAGCAACACTGTCAGGAGTCTGTTGGTATTGATGTCCAAAATCTTTGGGAGAAAAAGAATCTCCAGGCAAATTAGATAAGATAGAGAACAGCTCTTTTAATGCAGACCTTCTGGCCATAGAGTATGAAAGTTGCACACTCACATACAGAATTCTTACATGGTTATATCATTTACTAATTATCGTATCTAATAGGGACATTCAATCCTAAGACCCCTTTTACCCTGGTACCATCATCAGAACTGCCCCACTGGAGTCCCTCCAACAGTCTTAGGCCTTCTATCTTGTTTTGTCTACCATAACTCTTGTTGTTCTGGTCCAGGTGCACATCCCAACAAAATCCAAAGGAATGTTCTTGCTAAATATCTATTACCTTGAAAAGATGGTTAAAAGACGGTTAAAAAGAAGCTTTAGGAATGTGACACACAAACTGTGAGAAAGTAACGGTCTAAAGTGAAAGAAAACTACAGCCACATTAAAATCCACAAAAAGCTAAAAATCTTAAAAATTCTAAAGCATTTGTTCAATGACTAAGAAGAGGGTTTTGCTGTTTTTCTAAGTAGTTACAGAAGTTAACGTCATCAAATAAATAGATAATTAGAAACTTCGAACCTGAAAAGTCAGAACCCAAGTGAAGATTTTTTAAGTGCAGAATGTTTAATTTTAGACTTCCACATTCAAGTTTTTAGGCTTAAGTTAGGTATCTGAGACAAGCCTAAGTCTCAGTACACTTTGATAGATGGATCTGGATAGAACATTCAAGTTTTGCTCTTCAGAGAAGAGGAATAAGGAGTTAGTTAACTTTAGATGGCCCCTGGGAAAACCTAAAGTTTCATCAAAATTAATAAAACATAGTAAGAATCACAGCCAAAGCCAAAGTTGCGTAAGAAATGAAAAATGGGGAGTTTCTATAAAATACTCATAATGTGTTTGCAAACAGAAAAGATAGACTACTTTGTTCATAAATACAACCTGAAAAGGATGAAGGCATACTTGTCAGAGATATCTTCACTTAATTCACTTGGTGAAATGCTTACATATTTTAAAAAAACACCAAGTATATTAACAGTTTAGCAAAGTGAGTAATGTCACATAGCAGAGCATGTGGAAGGAGAGGAAATTTTTGTAAGGCACTATGGAGTGTTTCTTTGCATTGTGGAAACATATATGCAATATATTTCTTCCCAATGGGGAAATACTTTGCCAATCTGGAATATTTTTATTTTTTTTCCCTTCTTAAGTACAACAACCTCTATATGGTACAATCAATACCAATCAATGTAAGTGGATGTTGATTATCGAAAACAAACAAAAATAATCCCCAACTTCCCCTAACATAGTGTTCTAGTTTTAGGAAAGGCTGCTATGCCCCTACAGACTTCCACTGCAACCCAACAGACTGCTCTGCCCAGGGCAGAAGAGCCTTTTTAAGTGGAAGAGGAAACTGAGTTTGGTTCTTCCAGGAAAAAAAAACAAACAGGAGTATGTTTTTAAACTCTGGTCCCTCAAGGATGCAGGTGCAAGCCACAGAACCCTTTAATTAGGTACCAATGTCTTTCAGATATCTGGTATTCCTGTCATACTTTTGTACTGTTCTTTTTAGATAAACCAGACTCCCAGAGTGGCACGAATGAGAAACCATGAAGTCCCTTCAGCTGAGTAAGAATAAAAATTAAAAATCCCTGCAAATCGCTTGCTTGGTATTTTAATTTGTGCTTCATCTTAACATAGGCACTCTCTGCCTTAGCTTTTTAACTTTTTTCCTAACTCATTTATGGGTGAAACCTCTGACATATATATATGTTTATTAGGACTTTGAAACCAAGGAAGAAACAATATTATGATTCTGTGTTGAAAAGCGGTGACAATACACATGAGTTAGAACCTCAAACTAATTCAAAGCATCCACTGTGATCCTTGGGCCACTGTAAAGAATGAAGATGCAGAATTGCATTTATAAACCAAGGGATTTCTCTTAATAGATATCATAAAAAAAAGGGAAAAAATTTAGTCCAATTCGACACAGTTTGGTTGTTAACCTTGTTCAACACACTACTGTTTCTTGCCTTTTGCACATTACCTTTCTGGAAAAAAGCATTTTTTTATAAATGATCCTCCATTTACATTCTGAATTTTCATTATGTCAGTCATTCGATCCCATTTCAGTGGTGAAATCTGTGGGCCTCTGGCTATTTTAATGTGATGCCTTTCATGTTATAATTGATGCTTTCAGAGGAAACTCAAGTCCTCAACGAACATCAGCTAAAATGTTAAGAGTGCCCCAAAGTCCCTCTGGTATTATATTTTATAACCATGAAAGAAATGTCATTATTGTAAATTCTCAGCCTTTGTCTGAAAAGCTTGTACCAGTTCCCTTGAGCATCAGTTCAGTTAATTAATTCAAACATTTCCCCTCTAATCTCTAAAATATTTTCATATTTAAGACAATAAATGGAACACTTAAGGGGTTCATTCGTTGCTGGTCATTAATGTGCCATGGAATTAAAGGAATTATTGCTGGCCTTTGGTGACATGAATAATTTTAATATGGTTTGGACCGTATAAGGTTAAAATTATGACCTCTCAGTGCTCTGAGCAAATGAATATAATGAAATCCTTTGAATAGGACTTGCCACTCCTTTGCCTTTCTTGAAACCTAATTTGATACTTAACCACATGATTTATGTCAATTTTGGAATCATATTATTCAATGATAACTTTAAAATTAGTAATTAATTTAGCGGTGGATTCATTGCATTTCCCTTGAACCAGTGCATAAGGTTAATGCAATTGGAGTCTGATGGGTCTGGTAACTTTGACAGTAATTGGTTATTATGTTATATGTTAAGATAAGGAGTCAGCAGTTGAGAATCCCCATGGGATTTGCATGAGACAGAACTTTATGTTTGCAAATCTCTAATCCTCCCTTCAAACACTTCTTTTAAATTCATAACAGAGTTATTTTTGACCTTCATGGTGATATTTTACAAGGTTTAGGTCTAACTAATGTACAAAACCAGATAATAGCAATGCAGCAAAAAAAATCTCTTAGGAAGATCAACAAAGCAACCAAAGGTTTCCTCTTAGTGCTCAAATGCAGTATTTCAGTGCAACTGCCAAAATAACATGCTGTCACCATGGAAAGGTATGAGTTTCTTGATGTTATCTGATGTCCAGAATCAAAAGCTTATACTAAAGTCCAAAATCTATATTAATGTTTTGGTCATTACTTACTGGAAACCTTTTCTATAATTTTGAATTTTATTATTCATAGTTATAAAATCCTGAATAAAAAACTTTCAAACAATAAGTTGCATTGATCATCTTCTGTCAAAAACTAAACTTAAGGACAAAGAATGAAGAAAATATTTGTGTGTTTAGCTCATTTTATGAATAAGATACCTATGGAAAACTTTATGTTGTGACAGTACATAGTTTAAAACATGTTTTCAACATTATAAAATATTTAGAAGATAATAGATAAGGATAATACAGTTCAATCAAATATATTATCCAAGACTCTTTTCATTCAGTTTCCCTTTACAGCCAAATCATTAGAAAGCTTTTACAGCTTATGAATTGATTTACCACATTCTCTAAGATTTTTAAAGAACTCTTTAAAGATGTAACACCTTACAAGTATGCATGAAAGAAAACTGTCCAGATATCTTGATGTTTATATGAGCATAATTTATCACATCCAAACTTTTATAATTCCAAAGGAAAAAAAATAATTCCACTTCTGCATTTCTGAAATATTCATAGATATACTGTTAGGGTGATTGCAAGAGGGAAAAACATTAAAATCCTGTTTTAAAGACTGTGGAAATTAAAAGAGGTTTCTGAAAAGGAGTGACACCAAATGCATTGTCATGAGGGACAAATCTCTGAGAAAAGTCTGCAGTCAGGTCAACAGAAATTAAATGAAAGGTTATATGAAAATATTGCATGTCATATATCTCAAAGTACATCTTCTGAAAGTCACGTTTTCATGCATTAGATTAGGCACTGTCAGTTACTTTTATTTCTGAGGCATAGCATCAGTCACATTCGTTTAGACAATGTGCTACGAAAGGACTTGACATGATGCACTGGAATACATGTCAATTCAACCAGGAAAGTTAGAAATAGTATTTGAGCATTTTCCACCTGTCTGAACGACCAAACACCTAAACATGATTTCCAGCCTTTTCTTAAAGTTGGTCCCAAGTTTTCAAAAGTTGATACTACAAGAAATTTGGACTGATTTTCGCTGTCAGAGCTACATGAGGAACACTGCATGCTATGTGTTTTGGAACAGTGCATTCCTGTAAGCCACAATCATGCCCCATTCTACTAGCATCCAATTGCACTACAAAATAACAAATATATTTCAGATTAGGGGCTTAGATACCTATTTGGATTTTTTCCAAAGTACCACTGAGCACATGTAGAAGGGGGCTGGGGAATTTTAATTTCCCTGGAATAGAAATAGCATCATGGTTGAAGGCAGAAGCCACAGTTCAATTCTACTAGAAATACCCCCAAGAGGATCTGAACTTCACTGCTTGCTTCTGTCATTAGCACCTGGTATGAAATGAACAAATTTAATGTTACTGTAAAACACTGCGGGGGAAAAATCATCTGTCATGAAAAAATTCAATCCAGAATGGGACCATGTGCCAATTCAAAGTATGTTTCTCATGCATGTATGTTAAATCATAATAAATATAGCCTATGACCTGCCTCTCCTGAACTTGACTTATTACCCAGTAAGGCAATGCAAATTAAAAAGTTATATTATATAAAATATATATAGTTCATAAACTCTCTCCTTATCTGAGCAAATTTTCATACTATTTCCAACACCAAGACAACCGAGAAAAATAGGTATTTTAAAAAAATTTGCTGCCATTTTCAGTAAAAATTACACTCATATTTTGACACTTTTTATTGAGGCCTGATGGCATGACAAGGCACTTAAAACCTCTTGACTTCATGTTCAAAAATCCTAGCACTATTGAAGAAAAAGAAAACAGATTAAAAGGGTTATCTTAAGGACAAAAAAGGCTTTAATAACCTACCTTAAAGTGTGCAATTGCTTAGATCAGGTTTTTACTCTAAGTGCATAGATCTCTCACTATGTTCCAGAATATTAATACTCTTGTGAAAGAGAATGTATTCTCATCCTTAGATCTTATAATCCTTAGAGTATTACATTTTATTTCATGGCTTATGCCACATGCTTTTCTGCAAAGGCATAAGGTAGAATTTGCAACTTCAGATGATATTTGCTGATCCAGAGGTCTGCAGTCAAAATATGGGATAAAAGCAACTAGTGCTGGTTCTCAGCAGTTTCAAAGAAATCCGTCATCATTAATTCTCTGAGACTGCAGATAACAGATAATCACAAAGAATATTTTCCTTTCTCTTCCTCTGCATCTCCTCTTATCTGTTGGATGTTACTTTATGGGATTTCTAAAACTGGGGGATTTCTAGGACTGGTGCAAATGTTAGTGCCACTAAGTTATCCTAGAGTGTCAAATGAAACTGAATGTAGAAAATCTGAGCTAAATACCATTAAAAAACCCCCGAAATGTCCAGAAGACATCTTTTCAAAGGAAGAGTTCAAATCCCCACTATGGGATCATTTATTTTGCACCGGACGGCATGCACGAGAATACAAAAACAATTCTGAGTTGGAAAGATAGATAGAGGCACTATTGTAGATCTTTTTCACCTCAAACTTATACTAATTATCTCATTTATGACAGAGTTTACTAAAAATTCAAGAACCAATACACCAATGATGAAAAATTCTGCTGTATTTTGAAAAGGATAAATTGCATCTTCATAGTAACTTCCAGGATGAATTTGAGGCTATGTATTTTCATGTTGTAAATGAAAGTCAATCCTTTTGGGTAAACTCTTAAAACTAAGTTAGTGTATGAAGAGAGGGTATACCATCAATTTTGGTACTCATCAATCCAGCTTCTTTTTATGGTGAAACTGTTTATCCTATTCATGCATAAGAAATTGAGCATTTTCTCTTTAGTAAACATGTTTCCTTTCTCATGGTCTCCGTTTCTGTTTCATTATGCTGATTATTGTTAACTAGTATTTTAATTTGTCAGTTATTCCTGACAGCACTTAGCAAATACCCAGGTCTAAATGATAAAGGAGTTCTTATCCTCACCCTTGCAACTTCAGCAACACTATCCCATTTTCTTCTGCATCTCACTGACATCTAAGTTTCTGGTATGTAAATCTAATTTTCTGCCTTTTGTTAAATGTCTACTTCATATATAGATTTTGCTATCAGAAAAAATCCATATATAGAAATTTTGCATCTGGATTATGGTTATTTTTTCCAACATTAGAATCTTAATTTATATTATTTAATACCATAGTTAGTTTTCTTTACTATACTTCTACTTTCATGTGCAAATTCTTTAGTGTCTTAGCTCTCTAACCCTAATGCTTGAGAAATTTTCTATATACTCCTTTACACTGTGTATTAGATACGACATTCATGGTTTTGTTCATTCACATAATATACTTCTACCTCTTTCCCTCAGCACCTTTAAATTGCCATGCTGATACTGTTGGTTTTATAAGTTCTGTAACAACATGTAGAACTTCTCCTTACAGGGAGTCTGTTGAAAGCAAAGATGCTAAGCTATTGTCTGAGAAATGTTTGCTGTATTCTTTGAAGAAGACAAAATTCTTTCCTCTACAACATTGGTATAAGTACCGAAACAAGTCTCATATCACTCTCCTTCTTCTAAGTAACATAAGCATCTCTGTGAAGGTCACTCATATTGCCTCTAGCACAAAATGCCTTTTTTGGTCCAGAAGTGGGTTTTAATCATATCAGGTATTTTTGTTTGAGTCCTTCACTCATATTGCAAATATTTTCTTTCAGATATCCAGCAGTATTACTGAGACATCATTTTGCTAATGTGCAGAGGGCAGTATATTATTCTATTTAATTTATCTAAGACTCAGACATCTAGCTGAAATGAAGACAGCGTAGTTACTTGCTCTCTTACTCCTCAACTTCCTTCCTTTAAATATTCAGCTCATGGTCAGTTGTTCTCCTGAGTTCATTGTGCTCTTTTTTAATTTATTTCACTATTTGTTTTCCAGAACAAAATGGGGTTTGTGAATATCAAGGTTAAATTACTGTATATTTCTTTCTTTACTCCTTTTCCTACCTCTTTGCTATACATTCCACTGATTTACATAATTTTCCACCTCTGTATCATTTTGTATAATGGTTTGTTGTGTCTCTCTGCTAGGAGTTCCCTTTTAGAGCATAAATTCCTCTCAGGTATCTCTACAATCTCATTAGGATTCTTTTGCCTTCAGTGATTACATGTGTCATTCAAACTTCTGTGTTGTTCCATATCTGTATCTTTTCTTACAGTGTAGAAAGTACTCTACATTAATTCTTGTGTTTTATTCACAGTCTCCATCCAATAGAAAATCTATATACATTTCTTCTGAAACTGTCTTGCATTTTTCAATAGCAAACTTAATAGTTACAGTGTTTTCCTGCATATTAGTAAGCTAGTAGGAAAACAGTTTGGTAAGCCAAGATCTCCTGCAGTTTTAATCTACAACTCACTGTTAGATCATGTAGACATTATTCATGGAACAAAACTTGAAGGGGACTCCTGCTTCTCCAGATGTATCTCTTGATAGCAAAGTTGCAGGCTGCCATTAAGATATTCATATCCTATCACATATCTCTCCAAGAGAATCAATCCTCTAATCCCTAACTATAACATTAAGTAGCTTAGTCCCAGAAGCATATAGAAAAACATGAATTTAATTTAATACCATCCCACCTACTGGAATACGCTGTCACCAATAAATTCCTCCTTTCTCTTCCCATTGACCAGCATTTATGGATTTCTATTCAGGTTGCAGTTTTTTGTGAATTTCCCTTTCAGAGATATAACTCCTTTAAGACACTCTGCAGGTACTTTTTGCAGAAAAGCACATTGAAGTCAAGCATCACAACACTTGGGTGCATTTACCCCACACTCACTTTTCTTGATATACTGGAGGATGGGCTATGCCATAATTTCTATCCAGACACAAACTCTTCAGAAGAGAGAAATGGCTAAAATTTTCCTTCCTGAAGGGAATATTATGAACAAGCATGTCAAATGGTCACATATAATAAAATATTCTCATTATTTGTACTACATAATACACTGTATAACAGTGGAGTATAATAGTGTGAGTTTTTCAGGAGATAGCAGATGTAAAACTTTATGTTTCTCTTGAGAAAATAAAAGATACTACATTTTTCTTTACCCTCATGGAATTTTGGATAAACCTGAGAAATTAAGAGAAAGATCAGAGAACTTAGTGATAAGGGAATGCAAAATGTTTGTTAATTTTTTATTGTTAGTATTTTAAATTATTTGGCTAAACATATATATTTCATTATGGTATGGTTCAGTCTTCAAAGGAGCATTTTCACTTACTGAATCCTCTAGGGCTAGTCATTTATTCAAGTTAAGATGAGAAGAGCTTGAAATATTTTTATCATCTAAGTAACTGTAAAAGGAGGAGACAACATTGCACTTTCACGAGGATTAACTAACAATTCTCCAGTAATATTTATTTACATTCCTTTAGGGAGTCTTTAATATTGACCCTTCTCTCATAAAACAAAGCAATAGGTATGAGAAATAGGTTTATGATGGCATCACAACAATGCATTCAACATTCATCGAACATATTTTTTTCTTGTAATGTAGTTATTTCATCAATTTACTTCATTAACAAGGAACAGCATACAT
Source organism: Manacus candei (assembly GCF_025592945.1). Classification (NCBI taxonomy): domain Eukaryota; kingdom Metazoa; phylum Chordata; class Aves; order Passeriformes; family Pipridae; genus Manacus; species Manacus candei. The sequence continues at coordinate 8,280,668 of NW_026138091.1, read as the reverse complement.
TATATTTGGAGGAATGTGGGAAAAATGGAGGGCAAATGATCATAAGTACTGGACTATGTCTGTACTTGTGAATCAGAATGTATAGTACACATTTAGAAATCTAATTTTAGATACAGTTGCATTACACATAAAAAGCATCTGACAGATCTGAGATTAGAGCTCAAGATTAAATGGCAAATATAGTTCTTGGCAAAGTACAAAGTAAAATGCTAACAACACATGTACAGCAAAGTGAGATAATTCTGGTCTGAGATCTGTGCAGTGACTTAATTTATGCCATGATTCTTTTCTCAAGAACAAGGGCAGAGGTCAGTTCTAGAACTTTGATCTTTACAAACAGTGACTATACATCAGTGCATATAGAGAGATGCTGATACACTTCTTTTTATGCTCAATGGAAAATAAACATAACATCCCATATATGCTAAAGTGGAATGTCAATAAAGACTGACCTTTTACCTAGAACTGTTGCAAGGAAAGTCTGTCATCTATAATGAAACTGTTATATTGAAAACATTGAAGACTTGTCTCCAGCTTCTGGACAAGTGGGTCTAAACTGTACACTGAAGTAATTAGAGAGGACAGCATTGTGTTTTGATTGTTTAATCATTCTCTGCATGTGCAATTGAAATACAGTTAAATTTCTTCTACCATCCTGATCAAATTTAATGGCAGAAAACCATGGTCAATATCTCCCTTTCTGAGGACAAGGAACAAGTATTATCGCACTGGCATATTGCTGAAACCAAGCTGGTAAGCTTTGCTGAAGATGACTATCTTCCTCCTGGTTGTATGAATGTTGTTCTCATGATTCTCTGCTTTGATCAGCGGACTTACTGACTTAGGTCAATGGTAGTTTAGACATCACACTGCAGCATCACAGTTATTTTGCCATAAATAGTTCAACTTTGACGCTGCAGGAGAAGTAAAAAGAAAATGAAAATATTAACAAAAGAAAACATTTCACACTCTTCTCTGTTAAGAGAAAAATGTAATATTAATGCTCGTTTATACTTACAACTACTCTCATTAGAGTGTCAGTACTTTTTAAAATCTCAGTCTTTCTTAGAAGCTGCTACAGTCTGGATATTTAATTTCAGATGATAATTGCAATTTGAATGGAAACAACAACGCACACTCACCCTCACTTTATTTTGAGATGGCACCAGACAAGTTCACCCTCTTGTTTTTCAAGACCTCTTGAATCATAATGATTCTTTACAACATTCAAAGATGGATTAATGATTAATGAAATGGATTAATGATTTCTAGTCAACTTCACAGATAGTACCCTAAAATGGTACCCAAATTCAGATTGCTATCCAGTGTTAGACAATTCTTAAATACAGGTATAAATTTAACCTGATGACCAATTCAGCATATTTTTGCCATGTTGATTACAGGTCCCTGTAGGGATGATGTGAATTAAACTATAAGATCATGTCCATTACCTGGTTTAATACAGTTTGCTATGCTTACATGTGTGTTCTAACTTGGATTTATACATGCTTAAATTTCCCTCAGTAGAAAGATAACATATCGTAGTGATATGTTTTCAAATTGTTGTAACCTTCTCTGTATGTCCACAACCAGCCTGAGCATGCTATGCAAGTGGTAGAGAGGATTGCATATCTATATGGCTTGTTTTTCAGAGCCAAATGGACAGTATAAAATTTCTGAAGTCCAGATTGAGGCGCAATCTGAAGACAGCATTCCCACCACATTAAAGAGTAATCTCTTTAATGACAACAGAATGAGCAAAGAGTGGTTGCTTGTTCCTTGTCCTCAGAAAAGTCAGTACATATGAAAAGAATGACTCCACTTGAGGTATGTGACTGTGTGGAGTAAGTACTTTGTGTTAAACATATGTACAAAATGCCACCCATGATGAGGTATGGGAACATACACTATTGCTAATCCCCAAATTCAATTTGTCACATGCCTTCTTCAAAAGATCCAACAGTTTACTCCTTCGTTATCTTTTCCTCAATCATTTACAGAAGCAGGCACATTTCCTAATTCCTCCATTAGTTCTGTTCAAGTTTCCTAAAAGCCTCTGATCATGGAATTTAGCAAAAACCTGTCTGAAATACAAGTATATGAATTAAATCAAATTTCCCGATCTCTTAAAATAAAAAACCAAGCAAAACCAACCAAGAATTCTGTAAAGTAGGAATTTTCTTCACAGAGCCACGCTGATTCTTTGACAGTAATTACTATTTTACACAGATGTCACTTAATTATTTTTAATCTTTTTCCAGTCTGCTAAATTGTCTTGTTATGCATCAAGTTTACAAGTCTTTTCTACAGACACTCTATGGAGGATTTCTTAATACCTACATACACATTTACCAGCCAGATGCCAGCTAGTCACTAGATGCTAAGGAAGTTTGCTGTTGTTAGTAAGTCAGCTATTGAATCCTCTTGAGACTTTCGAGTAAAATCCAACTAGAAATCTTTAGCTTTTATTATGTCATTTTGTCACAGTCACCTCAGTTTCAGAAGGATTCTTCTGTAAAGCTCACGCCAAAAATATCTCTGATAAGGGAACATACCCAATGTACCTTTCGACTAACTACTTACTAAATTAAGTAAGTTCATTCACAAATGTTTCTTTGTACCACAGTGCATAATACCATGGAAATAGGTCCTTGAAGAAAATAAGTATGTTTCCCACACTATGGAACATATCCTCAGAAATACCAAACTGAAATACTAGAAATAATTGTCTAGATTATCAAACACACAAATTTAGACATTTTAGACAATTAACAGATGAAAAAAAAAAACACTTTAGGCACCAGAGTCAGTGTTTTTTCCAGCAAAAATGTAGTTAAATTGAAGCTTCACAAATGTACTTAAAGTAAAAATCTGGGAAGTTGTTTTCATAAACAGTTTCTGAGTTTAGGTCATAAAAATGGAATTTTTAAAACATTTTTAAATTTATCAATAAAGCTCAAAGGAAGCTAAAGTTATGATTTCCACACCAGGTTGCTTACAAACCATGAAGAAAGGTTTTCATGTAAAAGCTGTCAAAGACATGTGAATTTACCTGTTATTCTGTAAATCTGACTAGAGTTAAGGTTCAGCACTTAAAATAATAGGTTTTTAGTGTTAGTATTTCTCCAGGTATATAAATGATTCTCCTTCATAAACTTGGTCCTTGTTTTCTGCATATTTGTTATAATTACCTGACAGGGATATTTTGTAGTAAAATAAAGGATATATGCTTCTCCTTAAAAGGATCATTTTTAAGCAACTACAACAGAGTAAAGGCCAATCATAAAACATTCTCTCTATGGTATTTGAGATCTCAGTTCCAATAGGCAAAAGTGAAACTAAAGGCAATTAACATAACTTAAATGCTGGAGCAAGGAACCTTTACCTCTGCAATTATTCACAGAAGTCAATAATGTTAGAAAGTACATCACAGTGAGTAAAGGTTCACAGTGTGCCCCTGCATAAGAAGGTGATTGTTCCTCTTAAGGAGTATGAATGCCCATTTAATTAATCCTAGTTGTACACTGAGGAAGTGGCCATGTTATATACTAGCAAAACATTTATGTTCAGGTCAGGGTCAGGACCCAATGGTTTTGCCCTTAATAATACATCTCCAGATTTTGCTGAGTACAAAAATATTTGAAGATCTGTATTGCTCTAGCTGAGCAGGTACTTCCCTATGGTAAGAATGACAGAGGAGTTTTCTGTGGAACGGCTAAAGCTTGTCTTCAGAATGAGTCTCACTGCTATTCTGATTCCAGCACAGTGCACATTCAATTCAAGATTCAGGTTATACGAACCCCTCCTCTTCACTAAATTATCAGAGAGGAAATATAAGTCTGAATTCATAATCATAATTCATTTAATTAATGAAAAAAGAATGTTTACTCAGCCTTTTTTTAAATTAGTTTTTATGTTAGTGAGGTGAAGACCTTTTATGCTCCTGAGCTTTCTTGTACATTGCCATTGTAGCTTGTTGTTCTAATGCTTTCCTAATCATAAATTATGCTACTTGTTAGTGTTAATTTCTTATGCTAGCATATAAAAAAAAAAGAACAAGTGGTATCAGTAGACAAGATATGCTGGTGTCAACAGAATGTTTTCATTCCTTACTAGAATTTGAAACACTCAAGAGTATCATGCCATCTATGCTTTAGGACACAGCAAAGCAAACATCTTTCAAGCTCACTGCTGAAAGAAGGTTTACACTAAACTTTTCCAGTCAAGCTGGTAAATGTCATGTTTCTACAATGAAAAGAAAATTTTAGTGCAGAAAATATGCTGTGTAGTCTCATGATTACAGTTAAAATCTAATAAAGAGATTAATTACCCAAAAATGGTTTTATAATTACCTTCTAAAAAGCTCTCAAAACTACACAGAACTCAATACATTAAGAGTGTCACAACATGAAATTGCATCCTAAAGCCAAACTGAAATAAACAAATCTCTTTCCTTATGAATTCCTTTCTTTAAGCCATTTATGTTTCTGTCTTCAAAGGCAAAGAAAGTTGCAGAGAATACAAATCAGCAGTGTCTAAAAATATTGCTCCCTCTTAGGCACCTGCATTCCCGTTGAAATCGCTATGCAGTGTCACAAATAACACACTCAAGTGTAAAGCTTAACAAAATGAGCTTGCTCATTTTGCTCAGATAATACGAATGTTCATTCCTACTTATCTTAAATTCTCACTCCTAAAGGTACTTCTCATTAGAAGGACCTAGTGAACAAGAAGTACCTAGTGAGCAAGTTAAAGTAATCAAAGACAGATGACTGAACTCAAATACTTTCTCATACTTGAAATTTCCCATACAATAAAGAACTACTTCCCAAATACATATGTACTGAAGTTTTTATATATGTCCTGGCAAATCTATTCTCTCTTGCACTCAAAGAATGATCAAACTACAGAATTGTTGGTTATGAAGGACCTGTGAGGGTCATCTAGTCCAGCACCCTCCTTCAGCTTCTATCCTTACATCCCCGAAAGTGTGTTCCAAGAGGGTAGACCCACTCCAAAACCCTTCTAGGTAGAACCGTGAGGTTCCCCAGTTATCAAATTCCCCAATTTCTGTTCTCTATATTTTAAAAGATGAAATCTTTTCTGGAACCTCTCTCAATACTCATGCTTTCTCACAGATAGCTGATTCTAGCCTTATAATCATATCACTGAACTCTTTCAAGGCCTCACCTGGATCTGAATTGAGCCAGCTTCTCCGAGTCTATGGGAGGCCAAAGAAATCTTCTCATCTTTTCTATAGGCAGTGCATTGAGAAACAGTTTATGTGGACCTTACATACAGGTACACATGCAAATTCAGAGAGGCTTGGTGTACATATTGATTTCTCTACAGATAAGAATTTTAGATTTCAAACACTCCAAAGAGAATATTGTATCATGAGTTATACACATCTAATGAAAAAAAAAATAAAAAACCCTTAACCCAACCAACTAACCAAATAAGAAAATAACCCCCCAAAAACCCAGCCCCCCCCCCCCCCAAAATCCAACAAAACCACAATTGGGATAAAAGCAAATATCAGCTGGCGACAATTTTCCAGATGACTGATGGTGAGGTGTTTTGTGTGCCAAAACTCTGTTCCCTAGAAATCTACTCTCTATGCTAAATGGCTGCTACTGTCAGTATCTTTCAGCTACTTCCCTGTAAATAAATTTTATCTGGTAACAAGGAGAAAATGTCTATTACTTTTTTTATGGAGCTGATGGCATCTTTAGTACAATTGCATACACAGCTGCTGAGGATGAGTAATACTTTGCCAAGTGCTTCCCATGATGTCTTATTTCTTTTTTTTTGCTGCATTGTTTCCCTTCCTTTCTCTCTCCAGTGAAAAGAGAAATCACCAAAGTTTAATAGAAAGGACTTGTTCTTGTTTTTTACTTATGGACAAAGAGAGAATAATCCCACCGCTGAGAAGGGATGGCTGCAGACACACAGTTTTCATTAGAAGAGCCTATCTAGGAAAGAGAATGACAATAAGGGACACAAACTCTTTAATATCAAGCCTGGTGATGATGATCAGGAGCTTATGGCATTGCAATAGACTTCACAGAAAACTGTATGCAGTAGTAGACTGCAGCCAGTCTGCTGTCACCTTAGGATATATGTTTCATAAAGTCAAAAACTGAAAGAATTTGGATGCTGATGAGACAGGACCAGCTTTTGAATCTCTAATTTAAGAAAAGGAAATCTGCACTGATAGTGATGAAGGTAGATAGTTACAATAACATCGGTTAAGTCAGTGTTTCCTATAACATCCTTCATAAAACCACTTTTACCTTTATCAAACCACCTCTGTTTTCTTTTCCTTTCTTAGCTTCCCCGGTCCAGCTCTCTGTGCCAGTTCCTCATCTTTGATAATGCCATTTTATACATCCATTCGTTTGTCAGGAAATAACGTGTATCATCAATTTTGTCCTTGATATTATTTTCTTAGTAAAAGTGAGCAACAAATTCAAAATAATAGTGAAAAAACCATAACCCACATTACATTACATTTGCTCCAATAGGCCATGTACATTCATGTTTTTAAGAAGCAAGTTGAGAAGACTCAATAAATAGACTACAGAATAGCAATACTGCAATACTACAATATTTTTTCAAGCTTATTTTTCCTGAAGCTTCAGTTTAACTGTTTAACTGTCTTTTAATCATCTTTTCAAGGCAATAGATTTTTAGCAAGAACATTCTGTTGGGATGTGCACCTGGACTGGAATAACAAGTGATAGGGTAGACAAAAAAAGCTAGAAGGTGCAAGACCCTTGGAGCGACTCCAGTGGGGCAGTTCTGAGGGTGGTACCAGGGCAAAAGGGGTCTTAGGATTGAATGTCCCCATTAGATATGATAATTAGTAGACATAAAAGTGTAAAAATTCTGTATGTGGGCACATGCCTTTGTACTCCATGGCCAAAAGTCCATCATTAAAAGAGTTGCTCTATATCTTATCTGTACGTAATATTGTTTGGAGAGTTTTCTTCTCCTGGATCTTCAGGCCACAACTCACAGCCAGAAACTGTGTTATGCAGTGACTGCAAGAAAGGCTTACATGGATGCTAAATCATTGTAATAGCTGCACATACTACTGTTCCAAGGCATATAAAGGGTGGTGCTTTGAAGTACAACTTCCTCCTGTTGCAATCCTGGAGTCTAAACACCTGCCACTTTGACATCCATATTCACTCTTCTCCATGGGGTTTTTAAGATGATGAATCATCAACAGTCACTGTCTTAAGTATAAATATGGTGGATAACAAAGGTTGACTAGTGCCTCCTAGAATATCTACATATCTACTTAAGAAAATGAAAATATAATAATTTTCATATTATTCTCAAAACTACCCCCTTTGTGATACATATGAACATAAACTCATCTAAGGATATTTCCATTCACAGTCTCTTATTACAGATATCTTCAAATTAATTTGGATATATAGGAAGTAAAGTATATTTGATAGGCTACTTTTGGTTTGTTGCAGTAATAAAGGGAGAGATATGGAATATTTAGATCATTAGAGCTCAATTCAGTGTTTTCATTTTGGGAATATTCTAGCATTAACAAATAAGTGTCCGTTAAAATAATGTTATTTTGTTTACATAGGCTTCATCAAATGCCCCACTATGTGTAAAGTTTAAGAGGTGGAGAACAGATTGCCTCCCTGGTGCCAGAGCTATTTGAAGTACAATTTGCCTGCTAATTAACAAAAAAAAAGGGATTAGGAAAGTTTCAGTGTTTGAACTTTTTAATGCAATTTTATTTCCACACAGTGAGAGATACTTTTCTTGTTCATATTCAACCTCTCTATATTCATGCCATTCTATATAAAAATAGAAGAGAATCTGCCAGATTTACATCCCTGTTTCACTAGAGAACCTCAGAGGGTGCTGAAATGAAAAATGAGATTGGTCCCATTCACAAAATCATATTTCTCTTCAACAAGTTGCTGACGCAGCACAAGAAATTGTACAATAAATTCCAATTTTGTGCGGAAAACAATAGAAAGGGTGCGCTTCACTTAAGTGCAGAGTAACCCATGGTGTATTGCAAGGAGCATAGGCCTTGTTCTGCAAACTTTGTTAAATTTCCATCAAAATCAAATTTTTTCCATTGTTCATTAATGCATCCTTTTTATGAGCAGGTGAAGTGAATACGCTTGTCTTTCCACTGACCCTCACCACCACTTCTTTGTGCAAGAATCATTGTTTGTTACTAGATTATTACAAATACAATTACAATATTAGCACTAATTCAGCACTATTTGTTACATAGTACATTGTGACAGGATCTCATTGTCTTCAAGCAGTACAAAATTAGTAAGTCAGACTGTTAGTGATGCCACATTCTTAATATTGGTAATAACATCATCACTGGATTCTAACAAAACAATGAGCACAGGACCACAGAATGCTATGATCCACCATTCATATTTATAAATACAAGTAGGATTTGTAGCTTTAGCAATTAAACTAAATGACCAGAATTTGCACTAGGTTAAATTGATGATTTCTTTGCAGATGCAGTGCTGGTTTTCTGGATGATTTTCCAAGCACACATACAATTACATAAAACAGCACTAAGAATAGTTCTGTTAAATCATTAAATAATGCTAATTCTAGTTGAGCATTAAAGGAAGATAATTAGAGAAAATTTAACAATATGCCTAAATACATTTCTGACTGCTGCTAAATGTGGTGAAAATACAAAAGCTATTAATTATATATCTCACTGGATTTGAAATTATTGCATGGTTTTCAAGGCTTTTTGTTTTTCTAATATGTAGTCGTTTATCTGCTATGAATGAAAAACAATTTAATCATAAATCGATAAAAGTACACTTTCTTCACAAGGACAAAAATAGCTTTAGTAGTAAATTTTTAGTTAAAAAAATACTGAATCATAGTTTAAAAGTAATTTGTGCATGCTGACATTCTCAGAACACTCCAGACATCAGCAAGTTTCTGTATTTCAACAAGCATAACAGTCTTTTAAGGTTTTGTGGAATACAATTATATTAATATGGTCAATATTTTCATAGCATGAAAAAAGATTTCCCATAACATTATTAATGGTACATCCTCATACTGCCTGAAAAATAACCACCATAAATGTTGCTGATGCTACTTATTCCTCTGAATGCCTATCACCTATGGTACAGCTGGTAATACTGTGGGCCAAAGGCTCCCACTCTGATATGTGACAGGCTGGAATGCAACTGGTTGGATAAAACATCCTCCCCTCCCTTGTCTGAAAGCCAATTTCAAACACATTACACCATTGCCTCTGCAGCATTTTCTAAAATTTGTAATAGACATTAAGGTCCTTCTCTAAAGCATTACATAGATAGAAGCCTGCTACTAAGTAGTTTCACAGGCGAAATATAAACCTGTACCAACTCTATTCTTTGACTAATTGTTCTCTTTTCAACTTCCCCAATTGGTAAAGAAAGGGCACCTAGCCCACATCACCTGTTTGGGTTTTTTCCTGTTAATTTTCATTTCAGGATACCTTTACTTGGGCAGGAAAACAAATTTGAGAAGTGCCATATAAATTAATAATCCATAGAATAATTTTATTACTAATAGTGGTAATATAGATATTTAATTTTTTTAGTAAATCTTGGTCCTGCAAATCTTTCCAATAGTAGATACAAAATGAACCTTAGCCACTGTAGCGACCGGGTATTGGCGACAGTCATTAGCCCAGCATAAGGCAGAAACAGCGATAATATCTTCAGGGAAATGCACCATCTTGTGAAAGTGGATACAGTCACAGATACAGAGTTGCAGGATGGATATTGTCAAATTAGCAAAATTGCTGCCATCTGGTCCTGAGTCTTCATGTTCTTGTGCCACCCTAAGTGCTAGAGTGGGGAAGCCCAGATTATGACAGCAGCAGTTCGAGGGGGAGTTTCTATCAGAGTTTGCTAGGAGATGTGTGCCAGGTGCAGTGCTCACTGATCCTGCAGAAGAGCTATGGATCCTTTCATATATGCCATGAAGTTCTTTCTGATGCAAGAACAGGTAACATTAAGTATTTAGATTCTAAAATATTAATTTAATTTAAAAACATAACACAATAACCACTTTCTTCAATATCGAGCTCCCTTTAGACCAGAGACTTTTTTTAAAATTAAAACAAAGCCTCTAATTTTTAAATTCTGCCTTTACATCCTGCCTTGCAAAAAATTCCTTAAATCCCCTGATAAATCATTTTTTCATTGCAAAAGATCTGGACATTGACTGAGGCTTGACTGTGACTGTTCTCATTTTGCAAATGACTTTTTTTCTTCCTTTGCTTAATGGAGGATAGAAGACAATTATTTTAATTAAATTTTTATAATCAAGCCTGATACAATTTTGTCACTGTGACAGGAGCTCAGACTAGTATTTAAAGGACTCCTTATAGCCTTATTATGTATTGAATTGTGAAAAACATCAATTTTTGCACACATCTATCTCCTTTGAAGAAAATGAATGCTGCAGGCCTTCACTCAGTTTATTCGCTGTTACAAAAATTGCTGTTTAGGCATATCAATTTTTTGTTTTTTTTCTGTAGACTGAGAAATATAAAAATCAAAGATTGTGGTCTGAAATTCTTCAATGCTTTGTCTCATACCTCCCCAGCTACTACTTCTCTGGCTCAGCTTCTGTTCCCAGCTATATGACAAGCAACCTCTTTTTCCAGTTCATCTTCTTTCAAACAGAATAAGATTGCTTTTAGAACATCATTCTTTCAACCACCAACACAACTGCTTGATTAAAAAGCAGGAAATGTTAGCCAACATAACAGGCTTCCTGTCACTTTTGAATTTTGTCTCCTTTAGCCTGAAACTCAAAACTCTGCTTTTGACCTCTGCTGTATATCCACTGTCACTACCAACTCTGGATTGTTGACAGCCTACACTACACTTCACCGACAGTATCTTCACCCCAACCTCTGTGACAGCGGCTTCATGGAATCCATGGACAGTTCCTCATTGCTGAAATTCTCACTGCATTCCTTTGCTTCATATACAGCTCTATTTCTCCTGGACTGAATGACAAAATAGTTGTGCAGTACTCAGCTTTTGCTGGTTTATTTATTTTCTCACTCTGCAAGATCAGTAGGGCTCCTTATTCTAGCATTCTGTTACTCTATTTCTCTCCGTTCATGTTGTGCCTTCTCTTTTTATTCTCTGATCAGTTGATACACAGTCCATGGCTCGATGATTATCTTGCACCATTTCTGGCACTTTATTTTCATATATATCAGATTTTTTTAATAAGAAAAGAATTGAAGGAAATAGCTTATTTCTTTGCAAAAACAAAAACCAGAAATCCTTTTTTGGACAAGCTGACATTGTCAGATGACATTTGAGTTTCAACCAATTTCAAAATGAAATATATTGTTGTGAAATTTTGGGACAACATTATAATTATTGACAAAGGCATGTTAGTATTTCTCAAGATGGAAGATGCTTCCAAGAAATAATCTCTATCTGTTTTGTATTCACCAGCAGAATTTGCCCTGTACGTTGCAACTGTGATGAGCAGCAACTCATGGGCAAGAGCTGCATCAAGCACAGTTTGTAACCTACATCCCAAAAACACGCCCCATCAGAGAGTTCCACTGTACCAACGGGGACAAGAATTTGTAAGGTACTACAAAAATCAGATTTTAGGGAATAAATACACTCACATACTCTAACTTAGTGGCAAAAAAGACTAAAGTAGGTCTGTATTCATTAGACATGAGGTCTAATGACCAAATTAACATATCAGGTTATTTACACTGTTGTTTTAAAGGATCAAGAGGACAATTGCAAATATTCACATAGTATTCATTGGTGGAATATAGATTCTCATTAATTCATTTAGGAAAAATGCATATTGTTCCTCTTTTGAATACTCTATATCTAAAATTAGATGGTGGGTTTGTAAAAGCTATTCTTTTATTTTACATAGTTAGTTGTAACTACCTAGAAATATAAGGCAATTTTCATTACACTAGTTATATAAATCAGAGATCCTTTATAAATTCCAAACACCTTTATATTCACATTTCTTTCCCATAGTTGTTAGTGCTTGATATTGTAAGTATCTGAAAAATTACTTTTTGCTTATGTAGATGGTAAGATCTGTTCCCTGAGGATGTAAAACTGAATTAGTCACTGCTCTCTGACAATGCTCAAGACAAATTAAATAAAATCAAAATGAATCCTGATGACTTTCCCTTTATATTCACACTTTAAAATAATAAGCCCTGACAAAAAGGGTATTACCATCTCATATGGCCCAATTAGGAGAACTAAAGGCTTGAGGCTGTATTATTTGCTATGGCAATTTCATATTGAACTTCATTGGAATGATCTGCCAGAAGTCTGGCTATATTCCCAGCTTTGAAATTTATGCACAGGGATTTGATAGACTGCGAAGAAAAAAGTACTTCAGTGGAAAAAAAATTACGTGTTTCAGAAATAGCTAATAGTAAAATTGTGGAGGAGAGTTGTCACATTTAGCACACAAAACAGGAGGACACACAATGTGCCCTATTTTCTTAGAAGTGAAGCTTAGTGACAGATCTGGTATAAGACAGTCCACACTTTCCCAAAGTGACAGCTAGCCAGTAATCTCCTCGGATTAAATTGGATTTTTTTTGGTTTACCCATTTCTAGACTGACTGTATTTATAACAATTTTTAAAAATCTTTATCTGAAACTCCAGTTCATTGCTTATAAAAAGTTACAATTTTTACATGTAAATGGAGACAAAAACTAGACTTCATGTTTACTTCCTCTTTCACTATTATGCCCTAACTATTTACTTCACCATTAGCCTTCTGCAGAATTTTTTGCCTATTAACTGTAGCACTAGCAATAGTGCTAGTAATAGTGCTAGCAGAAATGCCAACCTTCTACTCCTGTTCACATACTAAGATTCTGATGTTTTATATTTTATATACACAAAGTCAGATGACTCCTGTGCCTTAAATCTTCCTGTGCTAGGCAGTACTATGTCAGTTGATCTATGGTCTCCAGGTAGATCATAATGGACTTAATATGTGAATAATATTACAAACAGATTTTCTGTAAACATTAAAAATTAATTTTGTGTTTTAAAATGCCTGGGTAAGTACCTCACACAACACACTTCTGCTTCTATTATATTGCTCCAACTTAGCAATGGACTAAGGAAAATATCACTAAGAGAGATAGTCTCCCCACCCACCACCCAACTCTGGCTTACCACTAAGTGCCATTCTACATAGCACAAACTCTGCAGTTAAACCTCATGCTTTGAAGAATAGATACACCTTGCCAAGCTTTCTTTAGTGAGTAATTTGCATACAAAAATGTAACAGTAAACTCTGAATTTGTCCTCTGTTACTGAACATTGCAAACGCTGGAATAAATTGATAGGTGAACACCTTGCAGAGTTGATACATTTAAAAAATGTATGGCCAAAGTTGACATATGACATTCTAAAAGTGTTAAGTCTAAAGATCCCAAAACCAGAAGACTCGGGAAAGTGGAAAAGTTGCTTAGAATACTAATTTAATGAAAAACATAAACTAAAATTTCTTTAAAATAATCATCTCACAGATTGCCTGTAGCCATCTTCATCATCTTACAAGGTCCATAAAGGACAACCTTTGTTTAATAGCAACATCTGACATTTACTGCTATGCCTCAGATAGACAGTGCCCCTTTCAATTTATGAAGTCATAAGAGCACCATATATCTTTTTGGGAAAATAATGCATGGTAACTAGGTTTGTTTTTCAGATATCAAAACAATGTTTAAATCACATTCATGTACCTGCACAGTGACTATCACAGGGGATTTTCATGTAATAAAAACACTTTATGGTATAACATATCTGAATTTGACAAGAAAAAAGTACCATCTATAAAATATATCCAAATGATAAAAGAATGTATCAAAGTTTTCATAAAGGTAAAAATCCAATTGCTGTATTGATTCTCCTAATGCTTATTGGAGTTACTTGTATGTAAGCCATGGAACTGTGGATGCACTCTCAACAGATAGTTCTCAACATGGGTTTTCGTTGGAGAATTGTTTCAAAACAATATTTCATCTAGTTCTAAGCATTTAAAAGTAATAAGAAGGCTTATAACCATCTTAAAAGTCATAAGATAAAATAGTAACTTTTGCATTTGATTTACTTTATGATTTCTGAATTCTTAGGGTTTATTTATATATTGTTTTCATTATTTTCATGGAAGGAATCTTTTCTTCAAATTCATTTGTATTTTAAGATTTCTAAATAGTCATTTCTTGGATTAAATTGTTAAGAACTGGCAATACTGAAAGAATAGTATCACCTGTTGAACGTCCAGCAGTGCATTAAAACTAACTCAGACATGTTAGCATGGTTGGCCTTGATCCTACCATAAGTGTCACACGGGACAGGTGTTAGGCAGATGTAAATGTAGATGTGATTGCAGCAGACCCCAGCCTGTACATCGTACTAAGTGGTCTGGCACACAGAAGTCTTGAGCAACAGACCTTGTTCTGTGCAGCTTCTCACTTCAGCCAACCCTGCTGTTATGGCATGGAAGAGGCCCCAAGTAACCCCATGTTTCTCAGCATGTTATTCTGAATTATGATAATAAATGTATTTGTTCTTACAAAAGAGGGATAATTTGTTTTTACAAAATGGGGATAATTTTACATTTCCTCTTTCACAGCACCATCCCCTTCACAGTTCACACTTTAGTTAATTGTGCAGATTTAAGTTTACTTACTTGATGTGATTTTATTAGAAATGTGAAGTATTCTAGCTTAGAATTTTTTTCTCCACTCAAGTTTTGTAATGATCTCTTGAAGATGAAATCTCTGTGGACAAACACGCAGTCCTATTTCCCCTTAGTTTTGTTTTTCCAGAATTCTGAAAGAAATTGAAATTGAAATGAAACTTATTTTTAGCAGTGGTTTCAAATTATGCAATGTCTCATGCCAAAACAATCTTGAAATGATGTTCAATAAGACGAGCACTGTAATGGGAACATTACCTTTAAATAATCATGACTTTGCTGTGAGAGTAGATAGCGCACCAACCATTGCCCATGCAAGCCTGACATCCATCACTGTTTTGTCTAGTGTGTTTCTTTAAGCAATGCAGGGAGGTGAATACAGCATGAAATGGCTCTGGGATTTGGGTGATGACTGCATGCAGAAACTGCAAAAAAAATCACACTGGCATAGACAGGCAGAGAAGCACAATAGACCTATGCTATTTGGGTTCACTTCAGTGTATACTTCACATGAAGTATCTGTATATATTTTTGACTAATGTTTTATTCTAATCAACATGTCTTAAATGAATCATAAAACTAGGGGCAGACATAATGCTAAATTTTAACCAGAAGTAAATTTAGGAATCTAATTTAGCTTAGTGACTAACTCCCAAAATTCAAATTCCAGAACAGAAACAATCACCTCATTTTATCCAATATTAATAAATACAAAATATATTTTCATTATCTTCACTCTATAGGAGTTGAAGACTTCAGAACATACTTGCTCATCACTTCTGCAGATTACATTTTTGAGTATATTCAATGTAGTTGTTTATATTCTGATTTTTCCAAACTCCCCATTATTCTTCCTTACATACATATGCCAATATTACCACACTGACTGACCTAGATGCCTCAAAAATCATTTTGGTACCTGATATTTGTACATGTCTATGTTGTCACATTGTTTATAGTATAACAATACCCTCCATAATTGGGACAGACCACATAAGCACACTTATCCTATTTGTTTTTATGCTGTTAATCTCATGTATCATCACTTTCATTTGGTTCCATACCTCCCCCTACGGCATTGTGCCCTTAACAAACTATTAATTTGAATGAGACCAAATGTATTTCTTGGAAATATCTTTCAAATTTCTTCATACTTTCTACCTCCTACTCCTTTCACCCTCTTCCAACCTCACTTATTTGTATTCCCTTGGAATAGCAATTGCTTTCTAAAATGCCCCAATATATTTGACATGTGTTTTTAGTATGGCATTCATTACTAAAAAAGTATCGACTGTTCGTATCAGATGTGAAAATGGAAAACGACTCAAACCAAACAGGGATGTTATAAGATTTGGTAGAATTCATTGTGTATTAACACTGTTATAGCCCAAATCACTTGAAAGTGTATGCTTGTTTGCCTGAAGATGGGGAAAAGGCTTGAGATATGAACACGTGCTGCAACAGGTAGCAGCCTGAAGATGCTAATCCTGTACTATGTGACTGCAACATCATAAGCAATGAGAAAGGATGAAAAAAAGCCACAACCAAAGGAAAACTGAAATCAAATCAAAACATTATATATTAACTTTATATTTTATGTATTGGTTTGTATTTAGTTTTTCAGTTAAAATTCCCAAGAAAGCTGATAGCAGAACTGTAGATCCAAAACATTACCATCTTACCTGTCTAACTGGAGCACACCCCACAGGCCTGGCCAGTCTGGATGCTGGATTCTAGACATGTGATCTTTTAAGGAAAGAAATAGCTCTATCGTTTTAGAGTGTTTCCTTCTCTTCTTCCTTGAAAAGGTCAGTAATGACAGGTTGTTCTCCAATTGCATAGTCTATTTCCCCTCTTGACCTTTTCAGAGGCAGAATCCATGCAAAACTTCTAAAATACCATGTAAGCTTGAAGAAAGGGTTAGAACCAGCTTTGAAGAAAGTGCTGGTTATCAAAGTCTTTCAAGTGAAACACCATTGTGAGACAAAGGCTATTACAAAAACCTTTGCAGTGAAGTTTACTCTGTCTTTTTAATCCACAGTGGATTTCCTTTTAAACTTTGAGTGAGATTCTCAGTGTGTGTAAATCATCACAGAACCAATCAGAGAAGCAAGATTAGTTTCAATTTTCCTTTTATTTTTTGTTATATCTAATTATTTTGTATAAACAGACCTTTTTAACACTGACATATCAGCATACAGTTTAACTTTTACATAAAGAGTGTTAATGATAGAGTAGAAAATAAAATTTATAAATTAAATCTAGGAAGGGAGTTCTGAAGTGACTATTGTCAAAAACTTGCTACTATAACTTTAGACTTTGTCCCAAGGCAAGTAGTTATCCTGAGAATATTTAGAAATAACTAAAGGGGTCAGAAGTATGGAGAGAGAACATTTTTACTTCTAGAAAGTAAAAATGTGTACAGGTAAAATTTTTTGCAAGAAAGTCTTTTTGTTTGCCACATTTGTTATAAAGTATGCCTTAGTAGTCAAGTCAGAAAAGGATAGATGCAGGTGAAAAAGGAAAGGAATCAAGATTGAGTGTAAGGTTATTACATAGACAAAAAGAACCCAAGTGATATTATTATGCACATCACACAGCTTGTAAAGGCAAATATTCCTCTTTTCCCCTCATGTACACAGGGAAAGAACAAGGAGCCTTGATTTTATGTTTAACTCCTGCCCTTGTTCTTAATTACACAGTGAATTTATTTTGGATTTTTTTGATGGGGAGGGAAGGACAGAGAGAGAAGTATTCCTTATTTGTAAAAGGATTTGATTCAACTCCAGTGGAGAATGTCACCCTTTTCTTGATATTGTCACCTATTCTGACAAAGGCATCTAGCTGTTAGTATTCCAGACAAGACATCATTTGTCTGATGGACTTTTTTCTTTCATAACTGGAAGGTACATATTTGGCTAACAATATACAGATGAACATTGCAAAAATATAATTAAAATTATTGTCATTATTGTCATTGAGCCAGCAAAAAAAAAATCAAATTGAACTGGCATTGGATGCAACAGAGCTATCTAAATGTCAGCAACTGTTGAGAGCAACATGATCGGTGCACAAAGATTGCATATAAAATGAGTTTAATATGCATGCGGAACTGGTGAGATTAAAGACACTCCTAAAGGCAAGAAAGGAATGAAGAAGTCATTGATAAAAATCTGCAAAGCATTTACAAAAAATGTTATTCCCCAAAAATAAAATAAAGAAAGGAAATAATGAAAACATTTTGGTAGGCAGATCTAAAGAAAACCTTTTTTTTCTTCTTCATCCCCAGTTATGGATAAAGGAGAAAATGTGAATCATAAATTACCAGGCTTTTAGAAAAACATCATTTGCCAAATGCTACCAAAAGCTCCCTATTTCCACCACTGACAACATTGATTTCATTTTCAGATAGGTCCATAACTTGAGAAAAATTATAATTTCTTGGAATTCGTTGAACCTAGATATTTTGTTTCTGATCCACTACAGCTTGAAATAATAGTTGATCTCTGTTTTGTAATTATGCAGTCAAATATTTTGCTGCAGCTGTGGTCATCTGCATTTCTATGTGTAGGCTTCTATTATCTGGTATCACAGAAACACATATACTTTCCTCCCTCTAGTCTGTGGAACATGACTGGACACCTCTAAAGAGAGTCTGGCTCTATTCTCTTAACACCCACCCTTAAGATATTTGCATGCATATGAAAGTGATCCTAGTTTACAACCACTTGTTTACACTAAAGGGCAGGTTTAACTGTACCAAAAAAAAAAAAAAAAAAAAAAAAGAAGGTATATACATTAACTGGGAGCTTTTCAATAACTTTGGGCTTGTTGGGCTGCTCTATGGACAAGACCGCACATCTAAAAAGGACTGAAATCTTTAAGTACAGAGGATTCATATCTACTACATATCTGCCTTATTCAAGTCATATCTGCCTTCTCTGTCTTATATTTGACTTATACATGTGTTTCCTGCATCTTTTTGTAGCACATATGTAACCTACAACCCTACTCATTTAATTTTAAAAACACTTAACCACTGCCACCAGATTTGTTATTATTGCTATATTTGTTACTGATTATTGTTATTTGTTGTATTATATGTTATAATGAAAGAAAAGTCTACTGTTTTTATAACAGTTTTCTGCATGTAGAAATTTTTTAGTACCTCAGGATACAGATCAGTAAGGCAGAAAAAATTCTCAACACAAAGCTGTGACTGATTCTTCTTCATCACTGCCTTTGTTTCCTTAAAAGTAGACAAAGAATGCTTCCATTTTCATATCGTTTCGTCCCCAAACTTTTTAACTTACTTCTCTGGTTCAACTTTTCTGTTTTCATGATCTTCTGAAAAAATTGTTTTCAACGTTGGTTTTACAGAATGTCCATATCTCCCACCTTTATCTCACTTCACTTTTCCCAGTAAATCCACATCTAGTTGATTCTGTAAACACACCAGCTGGGTCTACAGCCGTTGGAGCACACATGTGGGACTAAGCATTATGGTCTAAGTTCTGATGTCCAGTCTATTTTAATTATCATCATTTGTCGTTCTGTTTCCTGTGCTGCAGGAAATGTCTCCTTTATTTTGCTAATTAAGATTTTATAGCTACTTACTAGCTATTCAGGTCTGTTAGGGCAAGTCCCTCACTTTTCATGAGGGACTCACAAGCATTAAATCTCCAAATATATCCAGTTTGTGCAAGGATAAATCCTGAAGGGTTTTTATTGAATTGTTTAATGCCAAAATGAGTTGTCATACTGTCTCTAAAAGTACATGGGGTGACACATTACTCCATAAACTGGTGTAACACTTGGATTTGAATGAAGTATTTACATCTTCTTACTTCTTTATTATAAAACTAGTGAGGATTGTGGGTAGATATGAAACTATTTTCATAATTAAGTGCAATTTAAGTGTACATTTACTGTTAGGTTGGTATATTACTCTGCAATTCCCCAAAAGTAGTCGTAAGTCTGAAAACAATAAATTCCACATATCTGCTTACATTGTGGTGTGTTTAATACCATTTGAAGTACAATAATTACTTTTCTGATATCAAGTAAAACAGGTCCTATGACATCAATGTTCCATACGCACACATGCTAGATGAAAAAGTCGGCTGAGAACCGATGCTGTAACTGTTTGGATAGCATAATAAAAAAATTTCTCCTTCAATTAACAGCTAGAATTTTTAGTTTGCTCCCTTGGCCTTACAGCCTCTGACATGTTCAGCGTTGTGTTAGTGGAAATTGTGCTGTGCTGGTAATCAGGTAGATGGCAGCACTCTAGGACTCACAGTCACTTGGGTGATACAGCGTCAGTATGATGACCCTAAAAACAATGGCACTGCTGTCACAGCACAGTGCTCTCCCTTTCTGAAGGAAATCAAAGCATTGCTCCTGTACCTTCCTAGGAGGGTACTGTGCCAGTACTCTGCATCTGTCCATATTCACTTCTCATTTCATACTGGAATTAGTTTAGAAAGAAAATAACAAGGCATAAGACAAGACAGGTCATTTTACTAGCCTATGCTAGGTCCTATTTTCTTTTCAGTTATTTGGTAGGTAAAAGACTAATGCTTAGACTACATAGTGGCTCAAAAAACCATATAGGGTATAAGGAATGGGCTATTCCAAAAAGTAGCTTAATAATTTAACATTAGCTACTGTTTAAATCCCATCTCATGAAATAGATTTGACATGTTTTCATAGAATTTCAAATAAATAGATATCATCAGGAAAATCACAAACTGCTTGCTTTCTGAGATGATAATGTACCCTCTCCCCCATCCACCCCCAAAAAGCATCTTCTTACATACTTTACTAAAACACAGTGGCATGGTGGAAGGACATGTTCTTTAATTAATACAATAAATAGAATACTGATTTCCCTGTGCAATGTAATAAAAGCATGTGGGAAATGCTCACTGTATTTTGACAAAAAATTTCATTTTGAATTAAATTATTTGCTATTAGAAACCTCAAGCAGAAGCTTAGGACATTTTATAGTGGCTATCAGTCTTTGTCAGACATACCTAGCATTATGGAAAATGAGGGGAAAACTGGAGATCCTGTAATAGACAGACAATTAAACTGTGTCATTGTCCTATGCATACTGTCACACACACTCATTGCTTACAGCTTTCTCTTGTTTTCTCTTGTGTTTCAAAACCAAAAAATTATATGTCAGTGATACCCTCTTTCCCTTCCTGTTAGCCCTAGAAGCACTGAAGAAAACCTATGTGGGAGCCAGAAAGGCAAACTGACAGAGTGACACTTAAGCCTGGGAGGGGGATTGTTTTAAAATCACAGTTCCAAAAGAAAAGCCAGGTTGATGAAGGCTAACCCTGTTCTGTGTCCCATGACTCTTTATTTCTGATGTATGGAGAAAAAGAGACCTTCACAG
Organism: Manacus candei; assembly: GCF_025592945.1. Lineage (NCBI taxonomy): Eukaryota > Metazoa > Chordata > Aves > Passeriformes > Pipridae > Manacus > Manacus candei. The sequence continues at coordinate 8,259,489 of NW_026138091.1, read as the reverse complement.
AAGATTATCTCACACTCCTGCCTGCATTCCTCCAGAAGAGGAAGATAGTGTCCTGGAGAACCAATAAACACCTCATCTCCTTACTCACAGGTAAATTGCTAACACCCCTTAGTGGGCAGGGAGCTATGCTGTCTCCTCACCTTCACATTCTGAAGGACAATTCATTCCTTCCTTTGCCAGCCAAAGGGGAATCCATGCCCTGTCACTAGAAGTGGGGCTGCCAGCTGGGTATCCTGCACCCTGAGGGGAGCCAGAGAGGGAGAATTCACTCTGTAGTGACCTGACTTTCCCATGACCTGATACCAATTGCAATGGCCAAATCCCAGAACTGATCCTCATTCCTTTTGGTAAGGTTTCTTGAACAAGTAACAATTAGATATACTCCACTACTGTCCTCTCAGAGTTCATTAATGTGGTGGCTGACCCTGGCTAGACACTGGGTACCTACCAGATCCATTCTGTAGGGTAGAAAAAAATATAAGGAAAAGCTAGTGGGTTGAGATAAGGACAGGGAGAGATTACTCACCAATTACGGTCACAGGAAAAACAGATTCAACAGGGAAGTTAGTGTAGAATTAGTGTATTTTCTTACCAATCCAACCAGACTAGGACAATTAGAAATAAAACCAAATCTTAAAACACGTTCCCTGAACTACTCCCTTCTTCTTAGGCTCAACTACACTGAAGTCAACTGTACCAAAAACATGTGCCATACTTTAAGCATTACTCAAAACCAACTTACTCTTTTTCAGCTTACTCTTTTTCTCTCTCTTTCTTCATCTCTTTCTCTTTCTCTTACCTTTTTACTCTTTCTCTCACTTTTTTATTCTTTCTTTCATCTTTCTCCCTTTCTTTTTCTTTATTGTCCCTCCTCTCAATCTTTCCATCTGTCCCTCTATCTCTACTGTTAGATAAATAAAGATTGCACTAAAACATTCAGGAATCTAGCACTGAGGTACAAGAAAAAAAATTCAAGCTATGATAACTTTCTCTCTCCCTTTACCTCTACATATTATAATTTAGTTTTTCATCACAGGACTAGATAATATGTACTTACCTTACATATGATGTTACAGAAGTGATAGTAAAAGACAGACATGTTCAATACAAACATCAAGGTTTCTATAATCTAGTTGGTGGTAGATGAAAAAAATCAGTATAATAATCTTTTACATGTTCAGCAAGGGAGAAATTCTGATCTCAACTGAGATGTTTGTGAGTGATAGTGTACAATGTTTTCAATCATCATTTAATAAAAATAGGTATGAAATTCAGAAGCAGTCTGTTTTCAAAACTTAGTTATCTAGATTTTGTTAATTAAAGATATAATACTAAATTTTTTTGTATTCAGCTCAACTCTAAGATACATACTTCGGCAGAACTAGAGTTAACATGTAAAGGAAACATGATTGAACAGTGAAAAAATGTAGATTAAAGGAAACTTCAGTTCTCACAGGAGACAAGAAAATGATAACCTGAGGAAAGACTGCAGTTTACTCTGGAAGATATATAGTATGTCAGTTTATCACTGTAAATCAAGGAAGACTAAGGGGTGTTTTTGTGTAAAAATAACTATTTGCTATTGAAACTTGCAAAAGAATTGGAATACCAGTAAAACTATTGATTTATATTCTGTAACCTTCACACTACTAAAAAGATGACTTTTTTTCCTAGCAAAAATATTAATCTTCTTTTTTAAAGTCATGGAAAAGAAAGGACTGTGGTCTTTTGATTCACCTTTACAGATGTCTATCCTCCCATTTTGCTCAGCCAACTCAGCAGAGTTCCTTCAGCTCAACGGGGCCTTAAAAGATCCTTTAGGAACTTGGTATATAGAAAAGTACATGGAGATGAAGTGCATACAGACCAAGAGTAGTGGAGTGGACAAGACTCCTAACATAATTTTACTGACTTCACATAGATTCCCTCAAAATGTAATTATAGAGTGACCTTTGGCAGTCTTGTACTAAGACGTAGGTACCGAGTTTGTAAAATCATGAGAAAAATTATAGGGAAACCTCATGGCACTGGCACTGCCAGAAAGGGTTAAAACTGAAGTGATTTTTTTTGCTACATAACTGACTTCTGCATCACACTCAGGATATGTGCCATAACCAGAAACTAAGGGATTTCCAGAACAGGACAGTAGCTAAGCATTAGATTTCAGAAGAGAGTCCTATTTTCATTTATACTCTCACATATTTCTGCCTGTAGAAGATGCAGACAAATCTTGTAAAAGTAAACTGTATAACTGTATAATTTATGTTGTCTTCTCTTGAGAGTCTAAAACCCACAAAAACTGAAAAAGTGCTGCATTCATCATAATCCCTAAAGTTTGTGCAACCCAAAGAAGAATGTATCTGTAACATAGGGGATCCCACATATCATACTGTCTTAATTTGGTTTTGTTATTTTTGTACAGGGCTAAAGTATTTTCATCTGACCCATTTTATATGCCATTTCCAAAGGTATAAATCTCTAGGAGGGTAGAAAGTCTGTGAACAATTTAGCAAAATATATATTCATTTAATATCAACAGAATGGCTTTACTCAAATCAAAAGGCTATTAAAAAAATTTAGTGGACACTTAAACACTTTTGCTTAAACAGGATGGAAAGTAAGCTTCCACCTTGGAGATAAGCTCTGAGACAGTCAGATTCCTTAACTAACACATTTGGAGGAGCAGGATATTTAAGAAATGGCATGCTCATTTAACCTTCCTTTTGAAACAAGAAAAACATCTAACTTACTATTTGTGTGGTGAAATTTTTAAAACTAGTTTTATCTCTGCATTCAAACAAAATTTACAAGCAGTACTGAGGGACCACTAAACTAGTAATTACTGCTCTCTTTCTGTTCAAATACAAATCAGGTGTGCTATGCTGTTTGAGAAAACATAAGAGAGGAAGAAATAATATTTCTTAGATAATCTTTAACAGTCATACTAAAAGACTGCACAACTTTCTGTTTCTATTATAGGTACACTTAGCACAGACTGCTAATACAAGTTATGGCATTTTAATAATGCAAGTAGCTGCATATTCTGGTTGATTATGAAAGTCTGACCTCCAATAATAATTAAAAAAGTAACTTTCAAATATCAAGATAAAATAGCTATCAGTGTCACATTGCTCTTTAATTAGGGCTTAGGTTAGTTAGTATTCACTCACTTCATTGATTTGTATGCAAGCTATAAAATAAGATCACTTAATTTAATGCATTAACGTAGTTCTATCACAATGGGTGGCAAACAGATTGGGGAGATTAAATAATATGCTTAATGCAGCAAGGCTTAGTTTAATTTGTTTGACAGCTGAATTTTTGTACTTGTAATTGCAGATATTGCAAGTGGACCTAAACAATGTTGTGCTGCTGTCCCTGTATATGAGACCCAAAACTGGTATGCAGTTTCAAGGCCTTCCGATGTGGAAAATCATGTTGATTTTTTTTAATCTTCATTAATAAGATTACATTTGGTTGCAGTAATTAAGACTGAATGCTACAGAAACAATCATATGTACTTCCTTGAACTCTGTTTCATTTGGACAATTGATTTGTGCCCAAGTTTAAGCCTGCGTGATCTAGTCCCAATAATAACTTTACAATTGATCTTATTAAAATAAGCAAAAAATAGTATTTTATGAATTGAACTATGCAGAAAGTCACTATAGTAGTAGACTTGTTTAGAGAACAATTTTTCACTTATTGCAGCTTTGTTAGAAATAAATTGGAGACTAGAGGCAAACAATTGCAATGGTTGAGCTTTCAGTGGGATAAGTAAGGAATGTAGTGTGCTAAACTGTGATTCTCACATCAGCAAGAACTTAAAAATTTATTCTCGTAGGAAGCTACTCCAGAAAGAATCACAGACACAAATTTACAGGCATACAGTATGTGGGCTGAGGATCCTATGAGGCAGAAAAAAAAGGAGGTAGTAAGCTAAAGTGGCAATGGTGACACACAATGGAAAACAGATCTGGCATAGAAAGATATGGAAGTTACAGGAAGCAGAAGCTAAAAACTTGAGCTGTTTTTTGTAGGCACTGCAGTGATTTCCATTAAGCATCCAATCACTAAAAACTTACCCGTTTTTGTAGGTGCCTATTCTTATAAAACTTATATTTCTTGAAGATCCCTGCTTGAAACTCATCAATGAGGAGCTGAGGAAGGCAGACAGGGACATATTATTCCTTTAAAAATTGTCATTGTAACTAAACAAGCACGGTTTTATTTCAGGAAAAAAAGCAGCTGCAGGGAATACCACTACGTAGTGTCCCATTCAGAGGTTAAATAGCATGTAACTTTAGCTCTTCGTGTAAGTCATAGCATCTGACATCCCTACTGTCATTTCAGTTCATTAGGCATAAAGAAGGTATTAGGAACATGTCTCTCCACATCAGCATAGCACTAGTGATAGGGACAGTCAGCTCTAAACGTTTGCTTGTTGCCTGAGCCCAGACATACCTCTGCTGAGAAGAATTTGTGATTTTGTTCTTGCTGTATTAGATCAGTAGACGTGGCTCATTCACTGTGAATACTACAAATATTTCAACACACAAAATATTGAACATGAACAGGAAAGATTCTTCAATTGCAAAGCAAAGAAAGGAATCAGCAATCAGGTCTTTGCTGGACATTAAGAAAACACAGTTGAATTCCTTCCTTTACATAGTCAAAAGAGACTTCCAGATATTCAGGGACTCTACAGACATTCAAGATTAAACTTTCCTTTAGGAGTAATGTTGATTCATTAAAAAGGGAGAATAGCTGACTAATTTAAATCAGTTATCATAGTTTATGCCTTAAAGGCAGGTGAGGTGACTACATGCAAAAATTTAAAGACTTTTAGAGTAGGGTATGAAATTTCAATACAGGTTAAGAGCAGCTAAAGTTGGCATAGTAAGTAATGTATCAATGCATAAAATTCATGTGATGCTTCAGTATATAGTGTCAAGACTGTCCAAAATACTTTAACTGTTCTCAGGCTACTGGGAGAACACAGAAAAAGTAGTCAGTGATCATAGAAAGGTCTCTTTAATTATCCAGTAGACTAAAATATATAACAATAATGAAAAAAAAAAAGCTTTTGGATTTTTAGATCTCTCTGTCAGGTCTGTCAGCAGTGTCCCACCAGAGCAAGTATCAGAAATACTGAAAAGATTTTGCTCCCCTGAACCTCCTTGAACATGGATGAAGATCCTTTCTGAGTTATATTTTATCACAGTGTCCAAAAGAGCCCGTGTCTTAATAAATAGACAGCTGTAGGGAGCTGTGCTTACAAAAAGATCTGTCTGCAGAAAAATTGTGGAATTATACTAGGAAAACAATAGATCCTGTACATGTGTACATGTGTATTTTGTTTTAATTACTCCTCTCTTGCTGCTGGAATTTTACAGACTGCCATGGTTGAATGAGCACCAAAACACCCTCTGAGGCCAAAGCTTTCATTTTTGTTTAGATTTTTTCACACCACAAGACAGAAGCTAAGAACAAAGATACAGAGAGGGGACATGACAGATGAGAAAATTTTGGGGTTTGCTTTTGTTTTAATTAAACACTTGATAATTTGCTTTTTTTTCTTAAAAGTGCAATAAAAATTCCTGGCTTCTCCCCTGATTGCAAAGTTCAGTGTTTTTAGCTCTTTTTCTCTGTGTCTTTGACATAACTGTGACGGTTGCTTCATTGCCTTGCTGAAGCCAAGACAGAGTCCAAGAGTATTCTCACAAAGTGAAAACATCTATCTCATTTTTGCAAGCTTCTTACAGGTAGCCTGCAAAAAATCTGCCTAGGCAGCCAACAGCTTTTGGGTGAACCTAGCAGATTCCCCCTGGCTCTGGAGCCTGCTGGTGGTGTAGATGCCTAGCCTAAACTTAGTAGAGTCCTTCAGATTTTGTAAGACTGTGCTGTGACTGGAGTTTCACAAGTCTTGCAGGGTACTGGTGTCAGATGCCTTCTGAATACATTGGCTTGTCCAAGGACCAGTATAATTGCAAACACATGAGTATAAATTAAAGCAAGGTGATTGCAAAGGTGAGATTGTAGCTCTATCATGTTCAGAATCCTACCTCAACAGTGATCATAGCTGGATAATTAGCAGAGAAAAATAGACTATACACAGTTTTTATACTAAGAAAAAAATTAGGAAGAATAAGGTATAGAATTCTTATTTCTGTATCAACATGACAGAAAGTCATTGAACTCATGCTTTTTTACCATAGTACACTTCCATCTACAGCTTATTATATATCAATCTTATCTACAGAACAAATTGTTTTTCTGGAAATTATATGAAGTTGTAGTTAACCTGCGAAACACTGCAGCAATACCAATTATTAATTTTCTTTTAGTCTTCACTTGGAAACAAGAAAAAATCTTCATGAATCCTTATCTCTTAAAAATTGTGATTTCTACAGCCTTCTACTTACCTTCTAATTCATTGTTACTAACAGTAGATATCTCAAAGTTAGATAGCCTACTATGTTATTAATCATCTTACAACAATTCCTTTGTTCTTTTTTATTCTATTTGACATTAAACTTCTTTCTATTCTTATTCACAGTTAACACCTTTGCCTGCATGCTGATTCTATCCTCAAAGTGCTTATTCCTTGCACAATTAAGAATCAAATTATTCTGCCATGATGACCTGTTAATGCAACTATTAAATCTTGCTTCCTTGAAAGGAAAGTGCTCTTTAATTGTCTTACAATGGAATCAATTTTGCATAGTTAAACAAGGAAAGAAAAGTGCATTACAGTTACAAGACTTTAAAAGGAAATTGACAATGGTGATAAATAATAAAGGTAGGCAAAGACAGATTTTGCTATACATATTTGATATATATTTGCAAAAAGCAGTTTGGAAGAACCCTAGCTCCATTCAGGCTTGTGAGAATACCAGTTCTGGAAGGCAAACTAGGCAGGAGCTGAAGAATTTTCAATGTGAAAACAAAAGGCTGAAGAGTGCAAAAGTGATGTGAACCATTCTTGAGGGCCGAAAGTTCTTCCCAAGAGCTGCCATGGGACAGTGGTACTCCAAGACAATGGTGAATATGAAAGTCTTCATGCTCCACCTGTTTTCCTTTATCAACCAGTCCTTGCAGCGTGGCTTTGGACTGTGGATGAGCAGGGTGTGTTGCGTGACTAGCCTAATAGATAGACAACTGTAGAGATATTTGTGACTGTAGCTTGCTGCTTGCTCCCTAGTTTTTCCTGATAAAAAATGCTTTAAAAATTCTGAGTATATATATCCTTTTGCTCTTACTTTGCTTTATAAAGTGAAGTCTTTAAAAAGAAGTCTTTTTAATAGGAAATAATTTGGTATTAGTGAGAGGAGGAGAAAGAACTAAACTTTCAATTAAAGTCTCAATCAAACTTTACAGGTTTTGAAGTCATTTAAATTGATTCCTTTATAGTGCAAGGCTTTGATGCCACTTTAAATAACTTCAGAGAAGAGTAAATTTGAAAAAAAAAATATTGTTTTCAGGGTAGTTCAATGCACCTAAGGCATTAACTGCACCAAGGATATTTGATGAGCTTTAAACAGACCAGAAACACTACACTAACTTCCAAGTACTTGTGACTTTTTAAATTTCTCAATAATTTTAGGAAGCTGTGGTTTCAGGTCAGATCCCAATAGACTGTAAGGTTTTATATTATGTAAGCACTGCTAACAGATGAAAACTTGGCAATGTAGCCACGTGCTTCTAAACACTGTGAAATTTATGAACCAGTTAAATGATGTCATAATCTGCATGTGTCAAAACACACTGAATTCACCATCATTAGGAGCCTGGATGCAAACCATATTGAAGTCTGCATGAGGAATTTCCAGATTTCAGTGGATTATGAAACAAAAATTGCAGCATGATGATGGTTATCCTGTCAGATTAGCAAAACTGTGCAACAATATCCCAGAGTTCTTTTGGTGAGAAAGACTTAAAAAGTCAGAAATAAATGTCTTCCCCATCCTGCCTTTGAAGAATGTGATCCATTTGCTATGGTTTTACTCTCAGCTCAGTAATTTTCAGTGGCTGCTTGGATATTAACAAAGTACACCACGGCCATTCCTGTAAATGGTAGGGAAATTTCCTTCTTTCTATCATCTTTGAAGCTTGCCTGCTCTCCTTTAAGTTCTCACAGACTCCATTAATACCTCAAGATCCTTTTCGAGGCCTCTTTATCTTTACCAACTCTCCTGTTAGCTGTCTGACAGGAGCAGCAAAAAAAATCTATCAAATCCTTTGTTAAAAGAGGAGTGGGAGCTGATGTTGAGCAGCTATTTCTCTCCCAGGCCTAGCAATTCAGGCTGCTTAAATGAGACTTGAGGAAGAGGAGTTCAAATATGTTGGTATCAGGGATATGCTGAATTAATATTACAGCATTTGTAGCTTTTTCTCCTGATGTATTTAAATACAGAACTTCCCAGGTCATAAAAAACCCACAGAAAAAACGACAGCTAGAGAACAAGCCTAGATTATTGTTAGTGTTTTATAGCTGGAAACACACTCTTTTAGTTGCCTGTAGTGAGAGAGGTGTTAAGCGTGTCCAGATTTCCATAAAAGAAGGTTTGAACCTACAATTATACCAACAACGAAATCCCTTTTAATATTATGTCCTATAGAGCTTTGTATCCAGGCAGTTTGGTGTAATGATGTTCATCAGAAAGTCAAGTGAAATTTATAAAAAAGATACCAACTAGTGAAGATCCAAAGTTTGGTTTTCTGGTTTGTTTTTTTTTCATTCAGGATGCCTACAGCTTCTCTAAAAACAAGCTTCAATAGAATAAAACTTTTTGAATATGGATAGTAGTTTAAAAAATTTTGAAAAAGTCATTTCATGTAAATATATCTGAATAAAAAATCCATATCTAAATTAAAGTGAATTATAATGAAAAAGAATCAGAGATTTATCATACAGAACACTTTCAAATGAAAGGTTTTTCAATTTCATAAATAAATATGGGAAAAGAGGGGCTTTTTTACAAAATGCTGAATTACAACTTCTTTCTACAAGAAAACTTCTATCAAAAAAAAAAAAGACCGACCTTTATTCTAAGAGATTTCAAATGAGTTAATAAAATAAGTATGAATTGTCCCTCATTTGAACACACAGTTGCTATGAGAAAAATACATTGCAGCACAGTATTTTATATTTATTGGCATTTGAGCTTTTTAGCAATAAAAAATACTGCTTGGAACAGAAATGTAGAATAACTCAGTACATCATTTCAAATTATTTTATAAGTTGATATTAACCTGAAAGAATCTGCTTCATTGTAACTCATGTGACATTACTTCATTGGTCAGAGCACAGTGCTAAATATGCCAAGACTGTGGGTTCAATCCCCATATGGGGCATTCATTTAAGAGCTCAATGATCCTTGTGGGTCCCTTTCAACTCAGAATATTCTGTCATTGTGGTGGTAGACTTCTAATGTAGAGCAAGATGTTATGTAACAATATTCTATTTCTCACTGGAAAGGGATATTAATTCAGGAGATGCAGGTAAGTACATTGATCTTTGCTGCCATCCAGAAATGAAATGCCATGTAGAGCAACTTTGTCATTGCTATTCCAATATACTGCCTATTCCATGGTGCTGCCTTTTAGATTTTAAAAGACAAATCCTTGGTGATCTCTGTAAGAATTTGGATTGCTATAGATCTCTTAAACGTGTTGTTGTAATGAATTCCCATTTTTCTATTGCTTGATGGCAATCCATGGATAACTCCATATAAAAGACACATGGTAGACATCTCTCTTTGGTATTAAAAATATTTTCTGTTTAGATCATAGAAGGCTCAATCCTGCAAACATCCAGGATTCCACTCAGCATCATCAGGACTTCCAGAAACACCAGAACAGAATTTAACTTCTTAATATAATATAATAATTTTATAATATAATATTAATTTATTTTAAATAAATATAATATTAATTTTCATAATATAGTATTAATTTTCATTATATAATCTCTGATATGGTTTCCACTCCTCTGGAATTTACTGAGGTTTCCTAGAGATACTTTAATAGTGCCTACTAAAAAGATATTAAAAAATCCATGTCAGTTATGGTTGTGATAGCAATGGTACATTGGGTGGATCTACTCAGACTTATCATCCAATTTTCTGCAAAAACCTGAAGGTGAAAGACATTAAGGATAATATAGAAGGCGATATGGAAAATAATAATACTTAGTGGGTGGAATTCATTCCACCTAACTTCAGCTGTCTATGTCAAGCTAGTCCCCAATGCCCTCTGAATGAAAAAAAATAAATGTTTAAAACAAATTGAGTCACCCTCCAGAAGTTATTTTCTTTATCAAACACAGAAGGAATCTCTATTAATAGCTTTCATTAAATAGCTAACTTCTGGAGGACAAGACACTAAATTTTACATTTCATCTATTAAAAAGGAACTAAAAAAATTACCCCAGACATGTGTTCACGACTTCCAGGGACCGTGTTCAAAATATTCCATGTTATTCCCTTGCACTGACACACAGCTGGACAGACTTCCAAATTTTATTCTAAGAACTTGGATCATTCTCAGTATCCTCCTTTTTCATAGTCTGACAGAGAGAAACTTTCACCCATGTGCCATGAGAATCATCAGCTTAGCAATCAAACCTTCCAAGCATGCAAATTTTACAAAACCATATTCTGCTTTTGTGTATGCAGGTATATCTGAGTATCTGCCTCCCTCCTACACATGCATCCGCAAAACCTCTAAAGCCTTTCCATCCACTAAAAACAGAATTTCAAAAACATTAAATTTCAATAAATTTTTGAAAGTGTATTTCTTATTAACATGTGCACTGATGAATAGGTTGCAGTCTGAGCTCACTTCTTATGATGTGGTGGGGAAAAAAGTGTTTTTCCCCCTGGAGTTAAAAAAAAAAATGCTAACCCCCAAGGGGGTGGTGTTTTCATGTTGACCCAATCAGCGCCCCTGCAAAATTTAAACATATCACACCAGACCGGAAAAGAAGGATGATGAGGTTGTTGAAGGAGAAGTGGTCATGTTTTAGGCCACGAGGGGAGAAGGGGTAGGAGCCCCGCTGGGGGTTAGGCCCCCCCCAGCCCTGGCTGGGGGGCTGCAGAAACTCGGAAACAGTGTTAAACTGGACCGAGTTCTGTAGCTAAAAAGCTGGGGAAGGTTCTCCACTGTGGGCAGCAGAAGAAGAAAAGCGACGGCAGAGGCAGTGCTGAGTGGAAGGCTATGGCCGAAAGCCAAGAAGATAAGAAACAAGCAGGAAAGATGGCATGCAACTGAGCAGAGAGACATCGAGATGTCTGATGGAGAGAGAGAGAGAGGACTAAGCTCAGCAAAGACAGTTTTGGGGTAAGAACTGAATCAGCTCCCCCCAAAACCCCTTTGAGGCCCCTTCCTAGGAGGAGGGGCTGAATGCAGCAGCACCAGAGAAAGAAGAGCTGAGAAGCTCAAGATATCCTGGAAGCTGGACCAGGATGGCCAGATGGAATGAGGGGGAAGTGGCCTTGTCCCCTCCTGCTGCTGCTGCCAGGCTGGCAGCTGAGACAGAGCACAGGAGCTCTGGTAGAACGCCTGAGGTAACTGAAAGCTGCCCTAAACATTCTGATTCAGGGGGTAAATCCCCTGAGGAAGGGATTGTCACGAAGACCCCTGCACTTAGTCATATGACATTGTGAGGGGAGCCTTGTCCCTGCTTCACAGTCCACGGAAAGAGACCTTCGATTGGAGTGGAAGGGCAGAGAGGGGTGAGAGGAGACCCCCTTGTGTGTAATGGAGAGAGAAACCAAGCTACAACTCCAGTTATGACTGCTGCATTGAAGAAGAGAGCCGCTGCTGCCCTGATCATGGAAAGGATCTTTCCTTCTTCCCTTCTGGACTTTTATTGGAGGGAAAAGAGATTTGATCCAATGTAAATATTGCTTTATCATAGGAGAGATAGTTAGGATTGTGTATATAATGTATTATAATATTTATTTGTGTGATAATTGTAATATAATTCCCTTCTCCGCATATTGAGTCTTGTGTTGTGTCTGGAAAACCCCCCTCACACTGAGGTGGGTTGTGAATTGGGACTTGGGAATTGCATTTTTGGGGGTTTCAAACCATGACAGTGAAATATAAAAAAAACTCAGGAAAAGTTTCATTCAGGCTAAATATTCATAAGGAACATAATAGAGATACTGGTTTAAAACTGGATGGGACAGTTTCCCAACAAAAAAGGACATTGCTGAAGTATTTACCAGAATTCTGCCTCAAAGAAAATTAGATAATGGAATTAATGATTTGTCAGTAACATTTTCAATAATTATTACTGTATTTCATAGCAAATGCTCAGCTGAGGCACTTCAGATAAAACGAATAATGGGTCTTAGACATACGATCAGCTTAACAGTTGGCAAATCTAATGTCTTATCTTCATGCAGGTGGAAGAAATAAAGCAGAGGAAGAGATGAAGGAACTAGTCAATGTGGATACTTGAGACTATTTGAGGATGGGTGTTAGCTTTCTAATCACACACCAAAGCTGACACTTTTGTTGTCAGAATCCCAAGAGAAACACAAAGAGAAGCAGTGCAGTAGGTAAAGCAATGTTTGTCTCTCAGCTATGTCATACAAGTGAAGAAAGAGTAGTTTTTTGTCTTCTATTATTTCAATATAGGGAAAAAGTAATAAATTCCAACTAACCATATACACACACAAACATACGCATCAATTCCGTAAATATAAATACTAAATAAAACAGAGGGAATCCCAGTCACCTCACTGCCATTTCACAAGCCAAGGAGGACAAATTTGTTCAGTGTACCATTTGATGCAAATTATTCCCCAAGTCCTGCTAGGGGGGTAATAATCCAAAACGAATCCTATTGTTAAACAGTACTTATGGATTGGGTGTTTCTGTAGTTTTCTAAATGCACTGCTTTATGTGTTCCTAACAGAAATCTCCTGTGTTGTGTATAATTGGAAGTCAGAAATGTTCTTAAAGGAATCATTTAAGTAAGGTATAGGCTTTAATAGAGAATGTTTTTTATCTCTGTCTCTTTTTATAATAAAAGTTAATGACATGTAATTTTTCTACCACAGAAACACTTGAAAGTTAATTTTTTAGTTCTGTAGTAAGTTACTGTCCTGATAAATTACATGAGATTCATCCCATTAAGGACTGGGAGATTCAGTATAACTCACTGCACAGTGATCAGGTGTGTCTCACCCAGGTGATACACTAAATTGGACAAAAGTCAGGCCTGTGATGTAGGTGAAGTGCAGTTTATTTCCAAAAAGGACATCCAAAAACCATTATACAGTACAGGACAATACATTTCCAGGCACCAAGCTAACTAATAAGTATGCAGAAAAGGCAATCATTCTGAAAGAATGTGGCCCTCTAGTAGAGTAGCTGTGCAAAGCAGTTTGAATTAGAATTAGGTGGCCAGGAGGATCGCTTTTGTCTCTTTGCATATCTGAATTTGATGAGCCTGCAAGTTTCTTACAGGGAAGAGGGAGGGAGGAGACAAATGGAATGAACCCCTGTGTCTTGCTTTAGAAAAAAAATGTGAAAGTGAAATACTATTCTCACTTAGTGTTGCATCAGCTGAAATATATTAATAGAGAATTACATTCGTTTTTAGTACTCTATCTTCATGCATTTTCTAGTTATGTTTTATGCAACTTAATTATATTGCTACAAAAGTCTTCAGAATAATCCTTGTAAAGATTGTAAGTACAAGCATAAATCCATTTTTTACCAAGTTAGTTTGGTATGTATTTTATCTCTTCCTCAAGGGCCCTATGTACTCTAATGAACAGGCATTCGCTTCCTCAGATGCTTACAGATGAGCATATCATAAACCTTTTGGGGTTTGACTCGTCTCACATGACTAAAGATTTTTTTAATAGTGATGTAAAAAAAGAAAAGGAAATTACATAGGATCCATCTATCAAATGTCTTCAGACAGGTTTCCTAAGGTAATCCTAAAACCAGTGTAGAGTAACTGTTCAACTTTTAGCTAATCCCCCACAGGATATAATTGTACAGTATTCCACTGCAAGAATTAAAGGTTCTAAAGATGTAGTAAACCAGAAAATGCTTGGATGCCACCTGTACTGTAACAAACATTGATTTCTCTCTTACATAATTGTCTAAGAAGCAGGAAATATTTTTATTTAACTTCATCATAAATGATGCAAATACTATTGTTAAGATGTTAGATATGCATAGCACTCCTCTGAACGCTTGCTTTTCAGTCCTCAAGTGCTTTTTTCCTCCAACATGCCCAATTAGAAGCATCAACATGTCCCTTCCCACTTGGAAAGCCATTTTTCTATCTCTCACAGATATTACAATGAAAGATGTGGATAAGTAGCTGAGCTTCTGCTGGTGGCAGTCTACTTCCATTTTTGCCCCATATCCAAAGATCTTAAACCAAGAAAAGGAACTGTGTACCTATATAAACAAAATATGTCTTTCCAAAAACAACCAGTAGATCCTACCTTGATTTGATCAAATAAGTTCAGAATTGCAGTGATTCTAGTTAAATGCTGTTTGAAGATCCTGACAAATGGAAGGCAATTGCTTCCTCATGCTACATGATGAGTGTAATAAACAACACTGCTACATGTAACACAGGCATCTGCATCTTAGACACAAAGCTGGAGCAGGAGGCCTGTCCCTGCTGTCCAGGTGTCAAACCTGCACAGATATTTGGTGTTGCTTTGGAACAAAAGGTTGTTTGATGAAACGAGAGTACTATGAGAAGGTTGACTAGAGCGCTAAAACATTCTATTTTTTTTTTGACCTGAGAGTCTAAATTCTACTTCTTTCCATAATAATTGCCAATGAAGGTGACCTCTTCGAAGTAATATATTGGCTTTGGGTCCCTGTGAAAAAGACAAATTTTCATAAAATTATGTAAAGTAACAAATAATACAGGAAAACTAAATTAGCTTTTCTGACTTCTCTTTTCTTATAATGCAACTTACAAGATTTAACAGAACTGAATGATAGCCTATGTAAATTGATAAAATAATAAATAATTTTATACCAAATACATATGAAATTATACATGTAAATTATATTTATGTAAGGGTATAATTTATGAGAACTAAATATTAGTTTTTAAAAGTATTAAAATAATGCAAAAGAGATGTAGAATTAGGTAGCATTTGAGAGAATTCTGGAGCCTAGTCACTAATTAATGCAATAAGATGATTTCCAGAAACTTCATGCTTTGAAGGAAGGCTGGACATTATGTTGAACAGAAACGTCTTTCAGAGAGGGCTATTGTACCATCTTTAACCCTAAGGAATAGAAATATCTTTGTTTCTATAGTATCTGATGTTGATATTTGATAGACAGGGCCTTTGATAGAATGCCAATTTGATATGGAAAAAATCAGTTATCATGCACGCGCATTATATTGTCATCTTGTGCTGAAAATACGTTATCAAAGCTCATGGGTTTGTACATGTTTTATGTTAAAAAAGGTAATTCTTAGTGAAATAAGTAAAAGGGATTTCTTCCACATTCATATCGATCACACTTTATGTTTTGCTATGTTTTGATTGGGTTTTTATTGATTTGCTGTATTTTTTGTGTTAGTTTAATGTTGCTTCCCTCATGTTTGTTGGATTAGTGGATCAAGCTGGAAAAAATAAACCCTAAAGTGTGTGGGCTTTTGAATAAATGTCTGAGAACCCTTGTGTAATCTGACTTCTTGCTTGTTTGTTACAAAAACGGTTAATTTGAATTACTTTAGGCACTTCAAACAAAATAGTCTGTTCTCTATACTGCCATCCATGCAGGTATTTTTATATGAAGGGATACATTTTCGAAGCACTACAAGGGAGTTAAGTGCTAAAATCTGTTCATGTATAACAAGATTTGTGCTAATACTGCCTACGCACTACTTTGAAACTATATCCCTCTCTGGTTTTAATAGTTTATCACCATGGAAGGGACTGTGACTTGAAAGAAGATGACATTTGTGGAATAAAAACTCACTAAGAAAACAAAACTAAAACGAAATTGGGAAATGCAAAATGAAATGGACACTGTAATAAAAATTATTAATAATATTTTTCTAACTTATAGAAGTCTCTTTTATCTAAAGATCACAGTAACTTAAAAAGATTTTCCTCCATTGCACATGCAACAAATCAGGCTGACGAAATTTGTTCTGGAAAATGATACAGATTCCCAGTGTTAGGGAAGCAAGGTAATGGTATTGAATTTCATAAAGCTATGTGGGTTTAGGAGAATTTCAGCTTTGGTTCAAAGCCTTAAAAGCATTTATTTTCATAACTGTTCAGAAGAAAAATAACTGAATTTAGCACGCACTACATAGCAGAGCAAACAAGTTCCTCCAGAGTTGTTTCTAGCTTCTATTTTTGGTGTTGTTCTTTGTCATATAGTTAAAGATTATAAAATTATAAGATTACAGAAAAGAAGCTACAAATATACATATATTTGACTGCATGTATTATATATAAAAATATGATATTGCACAGATAACTCATTTTATCAATGATGGGCTCTACTTTCTGACTCATCCAGGGCACCAGAAGTCACCAGTGTCTTAGGAAAAGATGCCGTGACTTTTTCCATATGGGAGTTTCCAAGCAGAACTGGGATTCTTCTCCACAGCTCAGCCTGGAAGCTGGGTGGAGGAACTTTTTCAC
This sequence comes from Manacus candei, assembly GCF_025592945.1. Lineage (NCBI taxonomy): Eukaryota > Metazoa > Chordata > Aves > Passeriformes > Pipridae > Manacus > Manacus candei. The sequence continues at coordinate 8,242,819 of NW_026138091.1, read as the reverse complement.
ATTTGAAGCAGAAGCTCAATCAGATTTTTGGTTCAGAAAAAAGAGGGCCAAGCTTTGTGTAAATGCCCATTACATGAGCAAGTACTTTCTTGAATACTACTTTGACATTCTTTCGAATGTGAGGCAGACTTCACAGGAGAGTCTTCTTTTTGTAACACTCGAAAGGCAAAGGTGAGAATTAAATGATATGGGAGTGGCACTAAACACACCCACTGTTAACCCATGTCTTTATCCTTTGGTAAATCTGCTACTGACCGTTCAGAGACATGCAAGTGCAAAAAAAAGTCAATGTGTCAAGAATGCAACTGAATCCCATACAGAAATATCATCAGAAAAGTCATATCAGATGGATGGCTGGAACACAGTGTTAATAGAATGTATATCTTATAGACTGTAACCCATGTATGCAACAGAAAAATGAAAAGGATTTAGAAGTAAAAAAAATACTTACACAGAAAAAGCAGAAGATTTTCATTGTAAGAAACAGAAATTGGTTTGTCACATCCAACGTATCACCACAACTTCTGGTATCCAAACCTCATCACCTGTTTATGTTGAAGAATGACTACTAGTTACCTGAGGGAACTATTAAAGTGTTTCTTCTAATAAAATCCAAGAGGAAAAAAGTACACATTTTAAAACCTTTCTTGTTGTTGTTAATTTAATAAAGCTTTTATGCTCAGACCAGTTGTAAAGTCTGTCAAACCTGTATTTCCTTTCAGGAAAAAAGTTCTAAAAGTTTTTCTCTCTATTCCTGTACATACCCTTTTTATGTTTCTCCTTTTCTAATCCCAGAGTGTTTTAGTATTTTCACTTGAGCTTTTTTGCTTTTTTTTTTTTCTCTTTTTGTTCTACCCAGCTTTTCTGGAAAGTGACATACACCTGCATAAGACCTGTGGGACATGTACCTATCTGGTCTACCAGGTCACATGTAATGCTATGTTAGAGTAGGGGATTATTACAACAGGATACAAGCCAATTTTGTTTGTTACTTACAGTCAGGAAGTGAGTCAGTGACATATTAAGCTACAGATACTGGTTGGATGCTAGGGGTCATGTGGAAAGAACCATTAATGTGAGAGGATTCTTGCACAAGGCTACATTTTGCAAAAATCTGCCAATGCAATAGTTGGAGAATGACTACTAAATGATTTTTTTTCTCCTATATTTGATATAAACAAGAACAGCCATGACACATAAATTCAGGGTGGGAGGAAGACGAGAAGCTAAAAGAGCCAGAGAGAAGACACTCATTTTCACCTCACTCTCCCTACTCAAGGAAATTCAGGTGCGCACAGACTGCTAAGTTCTGCGAATTCAAATAGAAGTAAAGAACATGGATGACAACGACCAACTATTATCCAGAATTGTTCTGTCTGGAGTCTGCAACACAGGTATGCAAAGAGACACACCCTCTAGTTCAGCCACAAAACATTGGCATTGATGGTATGATTTCAATTGTGCACATATATATAGCACTTCATGACCACCTTGTATAATATGAGGTTTACTGGGAGGGTGATGAGGTACTGGAATAGGTAGTCCAGAGAAGTTGTGGATGTCTCATCCCTGGAAGTATTAAAGACCAGGTTGGACAGGGCTTTGAGCAACATGGTCTAGTGCAAGGTGCCCCTGTCTATGCCAGGAAGATTTGAACTAGTTAACTTCTAACACAAACCATTCTATGATTCTATGATCATAAAGGTGCTTCAGGGCTCCAAACTCCCATAAAAAAACAAGAAACACACTGTAGACAACACATTGTCTGTTGCATACACATCAAGGCCTACACTCTTTTCCCTTTTCTTTGAAAGGGCAAAAGTTATGGAATTACTTTTACAGATAACACAGGAATCTATTTATATCTGATTTGATATTAACCCTCCCAAAGTTGTTAGTAATTCCTTACAAATCATCTATATTGTCAACACAGTCTGCACTGTTATGAAAATAATATCTAAATGTAGTTTCAAAGCTGATTTATTATAAACTTTCTGACTTTCAACAAATGAAGTTGTCCAGAAAATAGTATTACACCAAAACTCTCAGAGTTCAGCAAGATGTTAAACACAACACAGTTACAGTTATCACAAGCTGACATACTTGTATCTGGATGTGGGAGTAGGTGATTCTCATTTAGCAAGCATGTGGTTAATAGTTATCCAACATCTAACTTAAAATTACATCTTTTTTTACATTCTGTGATTGCTATAGTCAGTTTCTAAATTAAAATTGGCAGGTTTTTCCCAAATGGAGAAGAAAAAAATATTTTTGGTCTATGGAAGCATCATCTGAAAAACACATTTCCCTCAAAACAAAGGAGCCAGTAAATACTTCCCCTGTGACATTGAAAAGCATTTGTATTACATTTTTTATCTTTGTAAAGTAATAAATTATAAACATATAATGTCCAATAGCCTATCAATACCTTATTTACTCTTAACAAGACGAGAAGATCAAAAGCATACCCAAATTTATGTGTGGAGGAGCAGGTAAAAAGGACTAGCCTAGCACCTGGTTTTCAGATGCAGTACAGTGCTGAGCCATGCCCTGTGTTACACAACAATTACACACTGCTAAATTTCCCATCCTCTTTAGATAGTACACTTCTCTTCTTTCTATTTGTCATGTCCTTGCACTATGACGATGAGCTGCACTGATTTTGTTCATGCCTCCTGAGTAAAAAATATTGCCAAATACACAATAGAAACCAAATAGTTATTACTGAAAGCTCCTTGTTTGGCCAAGTCATGACCTGTTTTGGAACTCATCTTTCTAAAATGAGGTAGCAGTGAGGACCCACAGCCTGAGGAAGCAACATGTCTACATATACTTCCGTACTGGAACATACTGAGGCAAATGGTGAAGTCCCCGAAGTCACCAGGATCTTTGCTCACTACAGATTCTTTTAAAGTCAGTTCTCCAAGATAAAGGAACACTTGAGAGCAACATTCCACCTTAAAAAAAGATAGTATTTTTTTAATATTTTATTCTTTTCCAAGTTCTTAAGTAGGATTATGGTAGCACAATGCAACTTGGAAAAATTGATTTTTCCATACTATATCTATGTTTTGCTACAAGAGTTCACATTGTTTCCCTAATTGTTGAGCAGCTTGGTTAAGACAATTTTCAGATATTTATGTAATTTTCTCCAAATGTTTATTGTTTGTGGAGCAGGCAGCTGATTTCTTATTTCACCTTTCGAGCAAAAGTTAAACTTGAAAAACAGGCTGCCTTTTTTATCTTTTCTTCTGGTGTTTTTTTTGAACAAACACAACTGATCATTTTCCAGTTAATTTCACATTGACAATTCTTGTTTACTTTTTTTTTTTTAGTGCTGTTGTGGCACTACTGCATGACATTGAGTTTGTAGCTGGTAACATTGTCTTCCACTTGCACTGTGAAACCTTTCACCTATGGACTCTGGAGCTGCTGTTCAGGCATTTTTGCCTGATTCCCATGACATTGTTCCCATGGCCTGTGAATACCCAAACATTACAACAGGAAGTGATTTCTTCTGACATGAGACTTACCCATTCTCTCCACTCCTTTCCATACTTCTAGTTTTATAAGTTTTCATTTATACTAGAGAAAAAAGAGGCCTAGTGAACAACAGAGCAGAAAATATTCATGACCAAAGCACATTCCAACCAGCAGCTCCATGAGCAGGAATGGGAGCAGGAACGTAAAAGAAACAGGAACAGATTCTCCAGGAGGAAGCCTGGCCAGATCCCTGTGAAAACTGTATAATACTATGGAAAAATTGATCAGAGGGCACTGTCACTTCTCTGTCCACCTGGCCACTGTTGTAATTTTCAATTTTCCTTTTCTTTCACACTGTATCTCTTTCCCCTGTGTGGCAGGCTGATGCTGGCTGGATACCAGGTTCCCACCAAAGCCACTCTGTGATCCCTCTCAGCTAGACAGAAGAGAGAAAATATAACAAGGGGCTGATGGGTCAAGAAATCACTCAGGGAGAGATCACTCAGCAAATTACCAACAGGAGAAAAACAGAGTCAGCTTGGAGAAATTATTTTAATTTGTTACCAATCAAATCAAAGTAGGATAATTTGCAACAAAACCAAATCTTAAAACACCTTTCCCCCACCCCTCCCTTCTTCCCAGGACCGACTTCACTCCTGATTTTCTTTCACTCCTCCCACTAAGAGGTGGAAGGAGGCAGGAAATGGGGGCTGCGGACAGTTCATCCACCTTGTCTCTGCTGATCCTTTCTCCGCAGGGGCAAGACTCCTCATGCTCCAGCATGGAATCCCTCCCACAGGAGATAGTCCTTCATGAAATTCTCCAATGTGAGTCCTTCCCATGGGTGCAGTTCTTCACAAACAGCTCCAGCATAAGTCCCTTCCATAGGGTGCAGTCCTTCAGGAACAAACTTCTCCAGCAAGGGTCCCCCTCCAGGGTCATAGGTCCTGCCAGAAAACATGCCCCAGTGTAGACTTCCCATGGGATCACAGCATCCTTTGGGCATCCACTTGCAAGTGTATATCTGCTCCACCATGGACCTCCATAGTCTGCAGAGGGACAGCCTGACTCACCGTAGTCTGCACCACGTGTTGCGGGGGAATCTCTGCTCCAATACCTGGAGCACCTCCTCCTCTTCCTTTTCCACTGACCTTGGTGTTTGCAGAGTTGTTTGTTGCACATATTCTCACTCCTCTCTTCAGCTGAAATTGCTCATGCACAGCAACTTTTTATCCTTCTTAAATACTTTATCCCAGAGGTGCTACTACTGTTGCTGATGGGATTGGCCAGCAGCAGAACCATCTTGGAGCTGGTTGTCGTTGGCTTTGTTGTACCTAAGGGAAGCTACTGGCAGCTTCCCACAGAAGCCAACCTTGTAGCCCCTCTGCTACAAAAACTTTGCCATGCAAACCCAATAGACCTTGTATTGTATTGTTTTGTTTTATTTGGTTTTCCAGGAAAGTAAGTAACCTTTACGATCTACATCTATTATGTAATGCAGTGCACCCCACACGTAGCCTGTGCCATCACCTTTTGTGAAACAACACTTGGAAAAAATTCTACTTCTTATCTGGACACCTGCCTAAACTCAGTGCCTAGACTGTAAGCTTTGATTTATAGCTATACCACTACTTTGATCATTGCTTGGTGAACCCCCCTGCCAGTTTACTGCGCGGGAGGTCCCCTGATCACTCAAACCTACCCAGAGCACAGCACAACCTCTCTCCAGGCTGTGCAACCTGCCCACACTCCCAAGAAGCTGAGGGAATGAGCAGAGAAAGCAGCACTTGTGATACTCAGCCTGTGGAAACACTCCTGCAGCCCCCAGCTCAGGCAGATTTGTATTCTCACCCTTTTCAGTACCCTGAGAAAACAATTCACAGATCCAAAAGCTGATTTCTAAGTAAGTGGAGTTAATCTACCTGTATTCAGTTACATGTGTAACTCAATAGATTGTCCAACTTTTTGTCATTACCAGGCTGTGAAAGGAACACTTAAATAACGCTAAGTAGAATATTTGTGAACATGAAAACCAGAGACGTGAGAATATTTAAGATTAATTATTAAGAAACTATGAGTTATACACCAAGCTCAGAGTCAGCTCACTTAACTGATTTATATATTGTTAGGTATCTAGTGCAAATTAGAACCCTATTTATTCTCAGTAAGGAGATACAGGCATACAGTGAGAATTTTCACCTGTCTTAAATACCTGTTTCAGAATATCATGATAATTTAAGACGATGATCTAAATTCTAGAAGTCTAAAATGCGGTTGGATAAATCAGTTCTAACATCAATGGAGACTCCCCAGGAAACATGGACTTGAACCACCATACTTAAACCACACTCACAAATTTATGCTTGCTTCACCATGAAACATAAGAACTTATTGATATATGATTTCAAATGTGATTGGAAGCTGTCCGATTTTTGCAATCCATTTTTGAATTTTGTAAATTCTTATGAATAATATATATGACCATCCATAATAAAGCCAACCCTCAAAGTCTCCAAGAAAAATCTTAAATAAAAACTTCGAATCATGTTGAAAGTCTCATTTCTGGACTTGACACGTTAATTTATTTATTTATTTGTTTCAAATCCTTTATTAATTTTTAATTAGGTAAAACTTCATTAAGATGATGCATTTAAGTATCAGGCTTGCTGACATGAATATCAATATTTCCTTCAATGCAATTATTTAAACTACGTTAAGTCAGATTGAAGTAATGTCAACTTTGTCACACTGCTATAGATCATACTGTCAGTGTTGTTAGAAGTTTTCAATCTTGCCTGCTTTTATTAAACACTAGAATAAAAAGGAGATTGTATTATTAAAGACCACTGATCTTCATTTGTGTGCCCTAGTCCTATCATGTATTAGTGCGTGAGGCTCTGCTGCTCTGTTAAATGAGAGGAAAGCAATGCCACACACCAGACCCACGCAGTAACATGCTCTACAGGAGCCAAAGTAGCATGTTTAGATTTTTGTTGTTTTTCCTGCTATATGATTAAGCTCCTTGCAAACTAGTCACTCGACAAAACTGAAAAAGGGGGGGATGAAAACAGATGGGAAGCTTTCAACACTTTCTGGCTTCTGACCACAAACTTTCTTGTTTTCTGCTTTAAATTCAATCACTTCTCATTTGCATTAAACTCATTTTCTGGAATTCTAAAGATGGAAAAGAAAATGCATAGATGTGGTGGTGCATGCCTCCCAGCCTATTCTCAGACCTGCTCTACAATTTCAGAAGCTCCTGATAAGCCTTGACTGAGCCAGTTGAGTGGTGAAGCATCCCTCGACTGTGCCAGTTGAGCCAATTACTCCCTGATCATACTAGGAGCTCTTGTATGGTAGAGATGGCGTCAACCAGAAACATCAGCTGTCCAGCCTAGGTGGGAGGAAAAGGATAAGCCATTATCCTTTGTAGCCATGATAAACCATTTGCCTGAATTGTAGCTTGAGTGGAGTGGCACCACTGTGAGTTGCAGCCTGAGTGGAACAGTACCATTGTTACTGCACTTGGGGAAAAAAGCTCAGTAGTTACTGACTTGGGTTAAGGCCAGGATGGAAATTTACTGGTGACCAGAGTCAATCACCTTGTGACCCTGCAAGCAGCAGTCCTGAGGGAGCCCTTTTCACTCTCCTGGACTACCGAAGGTTGCACCAGCACCTTCCTCTGAGTGGGACACATCTCAGAGCTCACAAACCCTCTAGTTTATGACGCTGGAAGAACCTTCGCTGAGAATGAGACCTAGGCTGACAACCCTCTACACACAACTCCATGTTCCTCAAAGTGCAATCCTTGTTTGTTGGGAAACACAAGGGGATTTGATGTATTTCACTGAACCTGAGGGGAACTTTTGACAGATACCTTCACACACATAGAAATAGGTGTACATGTGGTTTTACCTGTGTGCATGTGAATTGATTATGGTATGAATGTCACTATCGTAACTCTGTAGTTAAGCCATTTAGATGATTACGATACTTAGATGATTTATAATAATTGCAGTGAATGCTAACAAATCACTTTGTAAGTGTTAAGGTACTCAGTGATTAAGTGCTGCTAAACTGTTTTGTACCCTTATCTTTTCATCCCTATCCTTTGCATCCAAAGACCCTTTTGCATTCCTGGCTTCCATGTAAACCATATAAAATTGCTTCTAATTTGATCTTACTTTATATGCTTTAACTTGTGTAGTAAGTAATGGAGTGAACCTTATCATCTAACTTTGTAAAGCCATATTTTCACAAATTCATATTAAACCCTGCTTTCACCAATACCTTTGACAGTGGTTCTTTAAGGGACCAAACCACTCATTCATTACAACGAAGATATACTGAGGCAAAATCAAAAGACATCTAAACTGCATTCAGCTTCTCTGTTTTTTTACATCCTCTTGAGTGTCTCAGCGTCTATATCTTATGTAATTCTTTGTTTTCCACTAGGACTGAAGCACCCTTCTTACAAGGATAGGCTGGGAGAGTTGGGCCTGTTCAGTCTCGGGAAGAGACAACTGAGAAGGGGATCTCATCAATGTCTATAAGTATCTGAAGAATGTCGAGAGGATGGAGCCAGGCTCTTCTCAGTGGTGCCCAGGAATAGGACAAGAGGCAATGGGCAGAAACTGATTCACAAGATGTTCTACCTGAATATGAGAAAGAATTTCATTACTGTGCAAGTGACCACACATTGGAACAGATTGCCAAGAGAGGTTGTAGAGTTTCCCTCCCTGGAGATATTCGAGAACCCTCTGGACACAATCCTATGCAGTGTGCTCTAGGATGACCCTGCTGTGATCCCTTCCAACCTTATCCTTTCTGTGACTCTGTGATTCTTAAAAAGCAGAGACACAACATTTTTGCACAACAATAGTAAACAAAGTGAATACAAATAATGAGACAGAAGATACAGAATTAAATATTCAGGTTACAGTTTCTATTGCTCTACATTTGGAAAAAAAAATGTTTATATTTAAAATTTAAATTTAAATCCTTATTAGATGGAATAAGAAACTCTTCTTCAAATTTAGTTCAATCTAACTAACCTTAAGAATGGCAAAAGAAACACACTAGGGCACTAAAAAACTTCCACATAAATTTGATGAAGATTGTAGAAATAAAGTTGTCAGAACACCCAGTCCTGCATGCATTTGTTCACTTTTACAGACACCCAAAATATCTTACTTTCTTTCCACCCAGAAGTGCATACTGTCTCAAGGAATTATTTAGAAATCAATAGCTGGACACTTTCACAGTAGCTCTGACATATTCCAATTCTCCTCAACCAAAACTCTCAAGCACCTGTACCACTAACCCAAATATGCTTATTCACATATTTAAAGGTTATGTTGGTGAAACCTTAATAACTATATGCAACTTAACACTTTCTTCCTTCCATCATCAGCTAACATAGCACAGAGAAGTTTTCATCTATACTTTTAAAAGGATGGAATTTGATATGAGAATTTTATTAATCCCCATTGAAACTAATAGGACCCAAGGTTGATTAGCTTGTTTTAAGTTTTGAGCTGCACAGCTGGATTTTGTAAGACATAATTGAATTAAGGACACTGTTTGACCAACGTAGATGATGAGAAAGAAGAAAAAACCAGGGGCCAAGACAAGAGAGCTGACAACCAAAAGACACAATAAGACATGGAGAAATGATGAAGAGGAAGGCATCCTGATTTTTATTGTTTTGATTTGTGCATTGCTTACAGCAGCACAAAGTGAACAGCAAAGTAGTTGAAGCAAGCATCAGCAGCAAGCAGTGAAAGCAGTGAACACAAGTATCAGCTCACTGTGGTGTATTTCACCGACTAATAAAAAGAACAACTAATCTGATTTGGAATTTGCAGTGAAACTCAGACTTCTCATTTTCAATGTACTGCAATCTTCTTAAAGAAAAATAGTGTTTGTTTTTAAAATCAATATATTTTTAATTTCACTGGAAAGAATAAACTGATCTTCAAACTCAGCTGTCCTCATAGAGAAAAAATTAGAAGACCATTTTGCTAATTAGTGTCTATAAATGGTCTGTCTGTAAAATACATTAGTTCAACTCATCTCTGTTTTAAACAGGGATTTCATATAATATCATGACTTAGCCTCTCAAACCACCTGAATAAGCCTAAAAGGAAAGAATCTTCTTTTCTAAACAAGTTCCCTAAAACCAAAATAGAATAAAAGTTTATACAGTATCCTCTGGGCAGCCTTGCTGCCAAGCTTTATGGTTTGTGATCATAAAACAACTCAGTAAACTGAATTCTAAGTAGCTGAATTTTAGTCAAGAATTTTTTATTCCACTTAGGAATTGGTTCATAGTGACAGAATTTATTTCTCTTGTGAACTCAGACATTGTCAGAGAGGAAAGGCATTTTAGTTCCTGCTGATCTACGTTTGAATATAAACAAAAAAAGGCATTAATTAAAAACAATTATCTGAGTCATTTAAGATATATAGTCTTGACTACTGGAATTTTTTCTGATTTTCTCTCTAAATAAGGACAATAGAGAGCTTATCTGGTCCCAACAAATGCTTAAACATTTCTGGCAAAAATAAAGCTTAGGAAAATTGAGGGGGAAGAGTGCTTGTTCTATTTTGGATGGTAAAAAATGAAAATTCAGGGCAGGGACTTTAAATATCCTCTTCTTTTCCCAGCAGAAGGGAAGTCTCAGTCTTTCCTTATACTACTCTCCCTCATTTTGTTTCTAAGTATGAAAATAATACTTACAAGACATATTGTGTTATGGTTTCCTTCCATATAAAAACCTCACTAAAGATGCAAATTAACTTCAGTATAAATATATTTTAAAAAGAGGAAAAAAAAATCTTAAATGAAATAGAGAGAACGTTTATGGATAAACCTCTTAGGGCTACCAATTTATCACTTTGTGTTTTCTTGTTTCAAAAACCTCAGAAGACTGCTGAAATTTACTAGCTATTTATTGTCAAAGGCTAAACCTGAACAAAGAACCAGAACAAATGGCAATTCTAACCAGCACTAAATAAAGATTACAGGTATATTATATCTTCTTTCACTATATCTGAGGTAACACATTGCACTGAAGGAATCTGCCAGCTACACTGAATATAATGAACTTCCTGACAGTTCTCATATGACCTGGACTTTCTGCGTTGGCTTGACCTTGGCTGAATGCCAGGTACTCACCAAGCCAGTCTATCACTCCCATCCTCAGCAGCATGGGGCTCAGGGGAAGAGTAAATAAGATGGAAAAAGTCCTCATGGGCCAGAACAAAAGCAGTTTAATAAAGTAAAAGTAAAGGTTGTGCATGAAAGCAAAGGAAAACAAAATATTTTACTTTGTACTTCGTATAAACAGGCAGGCAATGCCCAGCCACTTCCCAGGAAGCTGGGCTTCAGTGCGTGGTTGCTCTGGATAACAAACACTGTAATAACAAATGCTTTTTCTTCCTCCTCCTTTCTCTTAGTTTTTATGGTTGAGCAGACATCATATGATATGGAATCCCTTTGGTCAGTTTGAGTCAGCTGTCCTGGCTGTGTTCCCTCCCAAGATCTTGCCCACTCCCAGCCTACTGGTGATGTGCGAATGTTGTAGAGACATCAGTGATGCTGTGCCAGCACACTGAGCTGTAGCCAAAGCACTGCTGTGTTATCAGCACCTTTCTAGCTAGCAATGTAAAGCATGGCACTGTGAGGACTGCTGTGGGGAAAAACAACTACATCTCAGCCAGACTCAATACACTTTCAGGTGAGAAATAACTGGTGCTCAACTCCTTCAGCACAGTCCTATGGCAGCTTGCAGGAAGCATGTGACTCTCTGGGAAGATAGAGGAAAATGTCAAGAAGGCAGACGCAATTAAAGCACAATGCAGAGTGAACCTACACACAGCTGGAGAAAATACAACTAATGGCATTCAACTGAAAATTATCTTGTCTATAATGTGTTCATTTTTCTCTTCTTTCATTCCCTTTCCTTTTTTTTTCTCCACTATAATTGATTGGGTTGTGCAGTTCTATGAGCAAGCTCTAATTTAAAATAGATTTCCTACATAGCAAGGTCAAGTTTTGCTGCACTTATAACCCTGGAGAAAGCTTGGTTGGGAGCCCTCAATCATGGTGGTGTTTTTATTATTGTGTAAAAGGATATCATAAAAAAAACAGTGAGAAACAGAAAAGAAAGTTCTGAGAAGCAAAACTATTGTCAGGACTGACACCTTTTACTGTTTGCATCTTTGTTTTTTGGCATGTTCTGTATGTATGGACTTTGATGCACATAAGTATTTCTTTTACTTACAGGTTTTTCAATGTATACATGCACACCTATGCACATACATGTAAAAACAGAAGAAATATGTACATACCTTTGCACATTCATGCAAAGGTACATTGTGGACATTTTTACACATATGAGAGGGGAGAATCCTAATATTCTACTCTTCTATTTCACTTTGTCTCCAGGAAAACTGGCATAATTGCTTACTATTTTAACCAAAATATGTGCCTGAATGTGTGCCCACATTTGTCTGTATATATAAGTATACATACATGTACATAGACAATTATGAGTACTGATTTTATTTCTTTGATTTCCCCAAACTGCTGTATTAAAATTTTCATCCTTCCTCCCAATACTTGAAAAAGACCAATTATCTATTATCTATCTATTTCTATCTATCTATCTATCTATCTATCTATCTATTATCTATCATATTCAATTCAACAGTTCCATCATTGAATTTTGTGGGAAGCAATTATAGCATTCTACTGTTTCAAACTCAATCCCAGTTTTTGCATTGAGTATTGGCTTACTGCAAGATTGAATAGTTTAATACTATGTAGTAATAATTTCATCTTTCAGAGCCATAGGCATGGCTTCAACACATCCTTTGAGGGATATTCAGAACACATTTCAGAAATAAACAACAAACAAACAAATAGGTCAAAAACCAAAACAAAGATAAACCTCAATACAAATGGATTTGCATTTGAGAAAAATCAGCCATATGGAAGAGCTAAACCTGCGATAGCATTACTTAGAGTTTGGCTTGACAGAGTACAAGTCATTCCTCTTCACTGAAAGAAACTCATATGGGAAAATACAAACTACTTAAACACAAAATATCTTTAGAAAACCTAAATAGGAAAAACACAGAAGGCATAGAAAACAGAAGATCACTGACTGCACTTTTAATCATACTTAAGAGACAGTTCAGTCTGTGATATCAATAAGTCCAAACTGTGACCTTGTCCTCAGGTATTTTGAGCACTTGTGAAACTTCACAGAAATCTCAGACAAGAAATGGCTGTCCAGATTTCTTACATTTTAACATCAGATTTGTAAAAAACCTAAGTATTTCAGCCACTCTGACTTCCTGGAGTGTCCAGAGGGCCTTAGAAACACCCACTAAAGGAACAAAGCCTAAAAAATGGCACATGTTTGACACTGGAAAATGTTCTTGAACATTGACACATCAGGTTTTTCCAGATTCACTTCCCATATTTACTGAGAAGGACATATCAGCCTGCAATACATGTCTTCACTCATTCTGCTCCACACTGAAAACCATCTAAAGTGAAAGCCACCATTACAATGTGGCTGAAATCTTCAAGATTAAAAGACATAGGTGTTCCTGAATTAGATCAGGCCTACACTACAATCTGTCTCTCTGAAATTGAATGAGTGACCGGACTCCAATGACAAGATGAAAAGATGCATCTGTGTGACTTACCAGTCTCATCAAAAAGTTCTTTCCCTTTTGAAAAGAGCAAGAGGCAGACAAGACCAGGCCATAATCATCACTTTTTATCATGTAGATGAGTAAAAGTTCCCTCTACAGCATGTTGTTTATTTTCTTTGAGGTGGACTTAGAAATACTTTATGTCACATGCAGTTAGTGAATTTGGGTCTTCATCAACATGCAAGAAGTCAGATACTTTTCTATCTTCTGCAGTTCCTTTTTATGAGCTTTCATATTTAGCTATATATGCTTCATAGAATTCATCTGAATTAACAATGAACCTCTCTCACATTTCCTTTTTGGTATATATAAAATGAAAATTGCTGGTCTATAACAGAAATAACTATTCAATGTCAGTGTTTGTTCAAAAGTTACGAAAAATTAATATCGGTCAAAAGATGCATCTCTACTATTTTTGCATTTACCTACATGTACAGAATTTAGTGGTCTGAATTTTCTTTCCTACACCAACGACAAAATACTCAGTGATACTAAGCCCACAAAATGAGCTTTTCTGAGTGTCATAAAAAAGGTACAAAACAGTCCATGGGGCATAATTAATGCCTTGAAACCTGGTGAAAAAGGAGGATCGTTTGTAGACTAAAGGGAAGAATCAGAGCCACAAGACAGTGTAACTCTTGATATGATGATGATTCTCTGTTAAATGTAGGAAGTGGGGAGTACTTTAAAGTAGCTGTGAAAGTGGCTTAATTGATGCCAAGGTCTGTGCAAAGTTGCTTGACACCAGCACCGGATTAGAAGAAAATATTGTGAACTCTCTGGTTTCAGTCCAAACAAACTGGAAAATAAAAAAAGAAAACCAAACAAACAAACAAAACAGAACAAACAAAACAACGAAGCAACAAAAAAAATGATTACAAATAGTTAAATTCTCTTCACTCATACCAGGACACAAACTCATCCCTTAGGCTTTTTTGGGCAGTAGTTTATTGAGTCTGAAATCACAGTGGTTGTGGCCAAAGATTTGACAGTGATCTTATTACAAACAACTTTGCATTTTACTGCCTCATTTAGATTTCTCAAATGCAATAACTGAACACCTCAGGCTACAGACAGTTACTGCCCTGTTATACACAGCAAGCAAAGGCATATACAACAAAATGAAAATTTTTGAATCTATCCACATGGAACCAAAAGCAGGAAAAGCAAAGCATCAGCACATACGCCCAGTGGAATTCAGTGGACTACTTCACCAAAGTAGGTTCAAAAACCCCCATCAAAACAGAACCAAAACCAAACAAATAAAACAAAAGAGACTAAAGGTATTTCTTTATTTTTAAACTGTGCACATGTCAAGTCTACTTGGATCCTTGGTCAAAACTAAGTTCCAAGAGCTACAAAAGCAATGGTAACAACAGGTGCAGGATATTCAAACGGGTTAGATTGTCATTCCTTGGAAAATGTACACTTTAACACGAGGAGTGCCAGTTGTAATCTCACTGTTTGGTTTTTTGTTTGCTTTTTTTTTTCTTGTCAAGGAAATCTTTTGTTATCCCAAGAGACCTTGTGTCAAGAAAAAAAACAAAACCAATTTTGCTTTGGCTGTTCATTTTCTGTGACTATTGAAACAAAGAGGAATATCTCAAAAGAGTGCTTCAGATTATTACCGATTACTCAGCAGCACACCAATGTGGATGATTAAGAAATAATTTTGCTCCTGAAAACCTGAGGGAGTAGTATCATTGTACTGGGGCTCTAGTAGCAATTACAGCTTTGTTTCTTGTGTCTAGCTGTCCATGTCTTCTCCATGGTGTAGTATTCTTATTCCAACACAGTCCTCCAAGGGGACCTGGGGAGAAGAAGGAATGGGAGAGATCAGGGTGGGGTGCGGCAGGTTGTCGAATTCCAGGATGTTTAGCTTAAGTGGGCTTAAAAAGAAATTCCACACCTCAAAAAATATGAATACACAACTAAGTAGGAGACAGGGCATCCTCAACTGAAAATTCCAGTAGATTATAAGGAAGTCTTTATAGATTTAATGAAACTCTGGCTTAATTTAATAGGGAAGGAAAAGAGAGGGATCTTTCCACTGAAATCCATTTGCTTTGCTCTCATCACATGTTGATGGTATGATCAGTCTCATATTATGGGTACAAAGAAAAGTAGATACGTAATGGAACTACTGTGATTAATTGCCTGATTCTGAAATCGAATTGCCATTGGTTACTACATTTTGTTACACACATTTATGCTGCTCTGCACCTTTTCTGCATTTTACAACAATTCTTAAATTAAATTTCACTCTTTTTTGCAAGCACATAGGGTACATAACTCAACATAGTAATTGCAGCATGTAAATTACAATAGTAAACAAATTATGGTGATAACCAAGGAAAATAAATTTATAGTATAGTGATTTGTAGATTTAAAGTATATCACAGCAGAAGAGCAACATACTTAACTCATTAACTAAGTTAAACATAAAACATTCAAGTTTTCCATATTCCATTTGTTATTCAAGAAAAATTTCACTAACTTCAATGTTCTGCCTGAGTGACAAGAGTTGTATCAACAAAAAGTTAAAATGTTTATGTTTACTTTCAAGATCAATCATGGTATCAGTCACTGAAGATTAGAAGTGACAATGACTTTCCTATTAAGAGAATCACATAAGTTTCGTATTAAGAGAATCACATAAGTTCAAGACAGATAACAGGCACAAGCTTTTAATTCTGTATTTTAGGATGATTCTTCAAAGTGTTGCTGGTAATTTTAATAAATCATATCTTATCAAGGTCAAGAAGTATGTTCATCTTTACAGTGTTAGTAGATTTACTGGATGGAGCCAGTTTCCTTAAACATAACAATTGGTTTCTGAACACATTAGTGAAAAAAAGGAATGAAATAATTTTTAAGACCTTATTTCTATCAACTTGCATTTGTAATGCTTCAGTTCAATTGTACACATTTCTCAGTTAATTTGAGTACATCCCACTCCCATTAATTTCTCTCATAATGTCTTAGAGCCATATCTACTGCCTACAAACACCCAAGTATTTCATAATGTCAAATTTATATTTGAACCCTGAAGTTCTAGTCCTCTATAAAAAAGATAAATCTCAAATCATGCAGATGAATAATGTAAAACATTTGGCATAGCTAGACCTGGGTCTAGTTGAGAACAGGCTGACTCTATGTCAGTTTTTCTTTTAGAGCAGTGGCTAGTATTCTGTGCCAGCATTAGTCAGGCATGACCAGAAATGAAACTCATTGCATCAGGTACAGTATAAAATGAGAATAAAAAAAGTTGAGTGCTGAACAAGTTGCTACTTTGCCTTCCTGACCAACAGAATTTGCAGTCCTAAAGTCAATGCAAATGTGTAATTTTAAAAAAGAAAGTAATTTATTTTTGAAAGCCTCGACATTTAACAAAGAGGGAGTCAGTGATAAACTGTTCACAAGGACTGCCAGCAGGTGACTTCACACACTGTAACTACTTTACTACACAGTGATTAATACTTGTCACAAGGGGAAATAATATGCCATCCTTTCTTGCTAAGAACATAAAAGAAGCTGCTTAGGTCACCAGGAGCAGAGCTGTAGACATGGCCACAGTAGCTGCAGCTACACAGAGAGATGGTCAGGTCAAGATGGGACATTATTATTCAAAATCCTAGATAAAAAGTGACGCTCAAAGGCCATATGGATGTTAGCAGAGTAAATGAATAAACAGACTTTAAATATGAAGTTCATACCGATTAGTATGCAAATATCACTTGGAATTAGACTGCACAAGGAATGCCTTATGCATCTATTATGCAAATGGCACCTTGACAAGCCAGGCAAAGCACTTGTCCAGTGTCTGGGCAGCTCGAGTATTGGATCTCACTGAATCGAGTATTGGATCTCACTGAATCCAGTACTGGATCTCCTGTGACTAGGGGTAACTCCCTAAATCTCAGTAGTTGAGATAGCTCTTGGGAAACATCAATAAAGAAAACTACTGGATCCACATTTGCATTGTTTTAATTCAGACCAAGGACCATGAGAAATGCAGCAATGAAATGTCCCCCATGCAGAGAAACCAATCCCTCATCAACCCTGTTTCCTTCCATACTTTGTTTCAATTGATGATATTTACATATATGTCTCCTCTTCATAATATCTAAGCTACCTTGTAGTCTTTAGGTTATTAACCTTGCTAGTAAATGGTCTCTGCTTTTTTAACAGGTGAGCAAATCGAAGACTATTGCAGACTACTGCTAACATTTGGCTGCTTTAAAAAGGGATAGGTATTAGGTGTATGGGTATCTGTGGCAAGTCAAAAGTCAAAAAATCTTTGGTAGAGCAGGAACTGAATCAAAGCTCACAAATGCTAATTCTAGGATACATTTCCTTTTCTGTCTCATTCTGAAAGGAAGATTCTGCAATATTATCTGTACAAGCAACCTGCTGCACCATTACCAATTATCCTAAATTAAGGCTGCTATTTGTGTTGTCAGTGCCTACACAGAAAAAAGACAAATACTGTTATCAAACTCAATTCCAGCCCTTTACGAATATAAAATTTGAATAGTACTTTCTAGGCATATCAAAGCTTTTGTCTGACAACTAATAGGTTCATATTATCTTGATTTCTCAGTTGTAATTAAAAGTAATGATTGCATATTTATTTTTATTTACAAAGGCAGTTGCTTGTACAATAAAATTTGATTTAATTGATTGAAGACTCATTTAACAGACTTTTGAGGACATTGCTCTAATCAGACATCAAAACATGCATAAATCAAATCGAAGTAATTAAATCAATGTAACACTAGAAAATTGAGAACCAGATATTTAAAAAAAAATAAGCAATAAAAAATATTATTTAAAATCTCAGTTAAGAGAATGGCCACAATACTGATAGCTGTATCCACTGTTCCTCTCACTAAATAGCTGCCTCTAATCAGAGCCCTATGATAAATGTATGATCATTAGGAACCATGCACAATGTCTTCCCTATAAAATTTCTCCAGTATAAAATGGAGAAGAGTGTGGTGGAATCCAGAAATAACTGTCATGTTGTAGCTGTATGCTCAGAATAATTTGCATATTAAAGCCATAAGCATTTCCTACATCTTACACATGACACAAAGACAAGTATTTGAAAGTTCAGACTTTCAGCTAGGACTGCCAGTGTAAAGTTTGGCAATCCTCTTCCATGTGTGCTTAATCATGGTGCTTTGTCTCCAAGTATGTAATGAAATCGAATGGTCATTTTCTCCTTCTTTTTTGACAAAAGAGTATTTCATCTCTCACATGTACCATCAGACAAGGCAGAAGGGAAAATATATACGTTTGTCAAAGGTATTTCTATGTTCTTCTTACCAAGGCAGCCACTTGCTTCATGTCTGCTGGGGTATGTTTACATAAACTCTGCATCCAGGTCGCTCCAGGTATGGGTAGCACCTGGAACTAAGGTGAGCTCCATGATGCCCATTGATGCATATAAAATCTAAAAAACTTGAGATGTAGCTGTCAGAAATAGACCATTATGATGGGTTCTCCCATTTTACACTCATAGTAACTGGTTGTTCACAGCACAATTCACATGTTCTATGACATCTCAGTACTTGTGGAGAGCAGGCAACAAGAGCTTTTTGCTGGTCACGAAGACAGAAGGACTCAAAGCTACTTGTCCAGCAGTAAAAATCTGATATAAATAAGCAGACACCACTATGATTGAAAATAATCCAATCCCTCAGGCTCTGTCCTTTCTGCTCCAGTCATCCTTTTTTTCAGCTTCCCTCACAAAATACAGGGAAACCACAGTCCCAGTCAGGCCAGGATTTATCACTTCTAGCTTTAGATTTGTAATAACTGAGGCCAAGTTAGAAGTCTTCTAGCTGTAAGGTACCTCCTACAGTCAGTGGAAACAGACATCTACTGAGGGTTATTTAGTTCACCTAAGATGACCTATTTTTAAGAGATGCTTGATTTCCTGCATCAAGTAGTGAAAAAGATGAGAAAATGTCTGTTACCTGACAAAGGGTATAAGGGATACAAATCCAGGTCTTACTGTCTTACTTCATATCCCAGTTCCTTCCAAGAACCCATGTGGGAGTAGAAAAACTGTCTCATGTTTGCAAATTAGCGAATTGCGTCAAAGAATACATTTTCAGAACTGCATGCTGCTGTCTAGATCACAGTGATCTTAACAGTTAAGACTCTTTTGGTCTTATCCCCATAAATATATTTCCACCCAGGTTCATTCATACACAAACATTATTTCAGTCACAACACTTTTTTCAATCCTGCCCTGTTGTATCTTTCCTCCAGTGTCAGCTTCTATGTTCCACAGTCTTCCACTAATAATCTCCTCCTGCTTAATCCATTTGTTTGTTCCTATACCTCCAACAGCTTCTCTTCCACATTGTCACTGGGAAGGGAGCTTCCCCAGCACCTTCACTCCTAAACCGTGCAGTCTCAGCCCTAGGGAGGAATTACGCCACTCATCCTTTTTTAGCCTGAAAGGCAACTCTTTACAGAAGATGCTTCTTTATTTACTCCAAATGTGTCTACCTGTTTTTCACATGAAACTTCTGTCACCCTTTCCCCTATCAGTCCGTCAGCATCTAATACTTTCTCTTCCCTGCACTGTTTTTTTACTCCTTGCTGATTTTCTGCATAAACATAAGTGAGATTTCAACAAGGCTGTAAAACACAAGTACCATTTGACATGAGGTCAGATTTCACATACAGTTAAGCAATTCACCACTTCGCAATAGTAAATCTAAGAAAAAATTCTTTTTTTAAATAAATTGACATGGATCGGTTGATATCAAACCTGAGAATTTAGACCTTTATCAGGTTAAAATGGTCAGATGGCTCATTGGAAGCTGTCTTACTGGAGACAGAATGTTAGTATATTGTGATGGATCTTTAACATAAGCCAGATGATTCCTGGAAATTTTTGTAGCTATTTGCCAGAATAACCCCAGGTCTTTTGCGCATTTTCAATTTTTTTACTTACTGGATACCAAAAAATACAGATTATATGAGTATTTTTCAAAAGTTAAAATAGCAGAAAAAAAACTTTTTAGTATGTGACTTCTCTTACTAATGGTAAAACATGGAGGGATTCTGCACCTGAAACCACTTAATGCTTTTATGGAAGCAATAAAGTAACTCCAGGTGTTTCTCAAGCAATGAGTTTTAAAACTGATGGAGAAAACATCCATCAAAAATAAATCAAAGCTTGTTGTAGTTGTGCCACAAGAAATGTGTGTAATAGAAAGTTATTAAGACTAAAGCTACCTGCCACATTGCCTCAGAACACTGTCTGGTTGCCAAAGCATTCTCCAATCAATCAACCATCAACCTCATTCCTTCTTGCCAGCACTGACAAGAGTTAGAGTTTGACTGTATATTAGGAGATAGAAGGGGGATAGGAGCTTTTTTTCCTTCTTTATTGAATTATTTGCACCACTCTCTTCTTCAAGGCACCACTGTCTTCAAGGCAGGTGTGAGCTGATGAGAAAAACCTACACTTTCTGGAAAATTATTTCAAAACCTAGATCAAAATATAGTCTGATGTATAGGAAAGGTGTTGATTAAAAATGAATAAAAATATAATGGGACTTGAATGACTAGCTATGCAATAATTGAACTAATAGAATTAAGCATCAGAAGAAATCTCATTGTAAAAATACCAAAAGCGTTTCTATTTCTTTTTGGAAACTATACATCAGGGTTTTTTTCCTATTTAGTTCTTTCATCAACTCATTAAAAATTGCTTCCTTTTCCCTCTTATCTCTAAATGTACTAAACTCTTTGACCCTGAGATTAACTCAGTTGCTTAGATCATGGTGCAAGTAACACCAAGGTTGTTGTAGGTTCGATCCCTGTGTTGGCCATTCATTTAAGGGTTGGACTCAATGATCCTTGTAGATTCCTTCAAACTCGGAATATTCTGTGTGTGTGTTTGGGGGTGTTGTAGGGAAAATATGTCTCAAGAACACTGAGCATGATGAGCATGGACAAACAGGGATAAAAAATACAATGGTGCAGCACACTGATAAAAAAGTTGTTCAGTATTTCTTTGTCTCCAAGACAGAGAGATGAAACAGCAGTGTAGTATATAAAAACACCCAGGTATGCAACATCCTTTTTGATAGTAATCCTTAAACACCAGAAGTGTGAGGATCATCAGAATACCTGGTCCAATTTACATCTTGTCATACAAATCTGGAGTCATACCACAAAAATCACATAGAAAAGTGAGCCTCCAGATTAAAACAACTGCGTTTTATCACCTCCTCCTTCACCTATTACTCTTGAAGCCATGCCTGCCATGCTCTACCAGTGAGCAGGTGTACAAGAAGCCAGGAGGGAGCATAGCCAAGAGAGCTGACCTGAACTGGCTAAAGGGATATTCCATACCACAGAATGTTCAGTGTATAAACTGGGGGCACTTGGCCAGGAACCACTGATCTCTGCTTGGGAACTGGCTGGGCATTGTTCAGCAGGTGATGAACAACTGCATTGTATATCAATTATTCCTCTTGAGTTTTGTTTCTCTCTCTCTCTCTTTTTCATTACAAATATTATTATTACTGGAAGTATTACTAGCATTATATGTTATTTTTCTCAATTATTAAACTGTTCTTATCTCAAACCATGAGTTTTACTTTTTTTTTCTGACTGTGTCACACTGGGGTGGGGAGCAGGAGAAAATGAGCTAGTGGCTGCATGGTACTTAGCTGCTGGATGGGGTTAAACTGTGACATCATCTCACTTCCAGCAAAGCCAAATATAACTGTGACTCTGTCAAAGGTGTTAGTCTTCCCTTGTTCATCTACACATCAAGAAAATGCCTCTGAACACAAAGATCCACACTGCTTTTGTTCTGCTGGACTCCCTAGGCACCAGCAATACCTTTAATTGTTAAGGTGTCATTAAGATTTTCTCCTAAAACTCTATTTTATGATACAAATGTGCTTTTTGGTATTTCTCTTTTTCCATAACAAGAATTGAACAGCTTTTCATGTTACTAACTTGAAAGTAATTGTGCTCAACATTTCTCACTACAGTCTTTGCTTTCAAAGGTTTGTTAAACTTTTTTGTCTTTTCAAGACTGTATTTTATTCTTTTAGAATATCATCTGGTAAAAAATCTCCCTGTGTGCATAAAGAAGCATTAGCATTTATGAAAAAATTTCATGCATTCTACAAACTGTTTACAGGGAAGAAATACCAGAAAATTAGGAGAACAGGAATCCTAGTTCATTAGCAAAGTGTTGTGATGAACATAGTTCTACTCATGTACAGTACATATACAGGACTGTTCTGATAAATCAGTAATATTGAGACTCTGTGGGATTCTTTGAAAAACAAAGAGAATGCTTGTTAAAGGATTCTCACTGTCTCTATTTGAAATGCATCAGAAGTTCATGTCAGCTAGTCAGCAGATCCTTATTTAGTGCAGACCTGCCAGCTTGGGCTTAGTGTGTCAGGGTGCATCAGTGTGTTCAGAAAAGTGATTTATTGTGGCAGCATGAATGTCTAATTATGTGCATAGCTTACAGTTTTTCAACATGAAAAGGACCAAAAAAACTGAAAAGCTGAAATGAGATTTACTTCTTTTATCAGCATTTGCTTAATATGCCTGTTGTTTTTTCTTTAAATTACATTATTTTCCATCCCTCTCTTCTCCTGCCTTATCAAAGGTATATTACATTACAAATCTTCCTTTGGTGAATGTGTTTTTAAAAGCATCTCCAAGTCTTACTCCCACAAAACATCATACTGTTTTTCTTATGTATGTTGGCTGTCAGTCATTTTCAATGCCTACAGTGCTATTAGTTTCACAGTCAGTCACCTTAAAGGAGAACTATTATTAAATCAAGCCATTACACTATATAAAACACCGGGTTTCAATTGACTTTCACCTTTGGTTGTTTTCTTAATTTTACAATTTTTAGTTTAACTCCGGACTTTTCAGACTTTCAAGAGATGTCTACCTGTTTCAGTGGGCAATATGAATGGTAGTGCATTAATGGACAGTTTTCTGCATTTTGCTTTACCTTTATTGCTCAGCTAGTCATCCACAGATTTGTTTACAGCACATTACTTAAACTCAGTTCTTGTCATGGCCTTCACCCCAGCTGGCAACCAAGCCCTGTGCAGCTGCTCACTCACGCCTCCACCAGCAGAATCAGGGAGAGAATTGGAAGGGTAAAAGCCAGAAAACACATGCGTTGAGATAAAGACAGTTCAATAGGGAAAGCAAAAGCTGGACACACAAGCAAAGCAAAACAAGGCACTGCTTCCTAATGGGCAGGCAGGTGTTCAGCCACCCCCAAGAGAACAGGGCCCCATCGCACGTAACGGTAACTTGGAAAGACAAACTCTATCACTCCAAACCTATCCCTCTTCCTTCATCTTCCCTCCACTTTATATACTGAGCATGATGTCATATGGTGCAGAATATCCCTCTGCTCAGTTTGGGTCACCTATCCCAGCTGTGTCTCCTCCCAACATCTCTTGCAACCCCAACTTCCTTGCCAGTGTGGCAGTAGGAAAAGCAGAAAATGCCTTGGCTGTGTGTAAAAAAAAAAACTTCACTGTATTATCAACCCCACGTTCAGCAAAAAATCTAAACCTTGACCCTATACTAGCCACTTTGAAGAAAATTAACCCTACCCCAGCCAAAACCATCACAGTTCTGAAGACAGAATTATTAGTTCCCATATAGCCTCTTGCAGCAGTCCTCATTGCAGTAGCTCTGTTTCAGAAATATGAATTCATTTATCTTCATAGTAGTCATGTAAGATAAGTGATTATTAACATCTAGATTCTATAGAGGCAGGACAAAATAATTAAAGACAAAATTTTTCACTTAATATGCACAGTTTGAGATATTTGTTATTCCTTTTCACTCTGTACAGAATGTTCACAAAGCCCAGCTCTCAGTGATTTCAGTTACTGCTGTGAATGTTCAGCAATTTCGTAGAATAAGGTGTAGGATGTTAAGTTGGGAACACAGCTAATGCCTAAATATACAATTAGTGACTGCCTTTGTAGAGTTTGATTCAAGCAACTTACCCAGAGACTTACAGAAACTGGGCAGAAACTTACTCAGAGGAACACTCCTATCGATGGAGGGGTATGAACATAATGCTCACAGACCATTATGATCAGCAATATGTCAGCTTTATTAGAAGAAAGACAGTTTATATAGTACTCATGACGCTCAGTTCTTGTTCACACTACATTGGATACATAAGGAAAACATACTTTGCTGTCCACTGCTAATTGGATCACAAGAGGTGGTCATAGGAGATGAGAAAACTTTATTCACCTGCCAAAACTCCTCCTTGGCATCTGGCAAGAATCCACCTTTGTTTTAACTTCAGCTCCTGTAGCCATTTTAGTGGTGTAGTATTTTTTACTGTCTGCACCCAGCCATGCCAAGGCAAAGGTCTCAGAAATGCAATAGAAATTGTTCACACAATTTCTGTCCTCCAACACACTCCCACAGCAGTAGGCCAAAAACGAATTCTACTTATGAACAGACAGTTGCCTTAACCCTCCCTTCTCTTCCTGTAGTCCACTTCCTCACTTAATACTTAGTTTTCAGTAACAGAAACAAATGTTCAAGCAATGCAAAATGAGGTACTGCTCATCCCCAATTTCGTGGGGTTTTTTTTTGTTGTTTCTTTTTTTGTTTGTTTGTTTTTGTTTTTACATCAGCATCCAATAACATTTTCTTAAAGAAGGATACCTTTGCACATTTGTAAGAAAGCTAAAATGAAAGCTGGAAGAGATGCAGTCCTGGTCCAGATGCTGCAGAGTTTAGCAGCCTCATACTACTCCTGCACTGCATGCCCAACCACCTACACTCCCCCCCATTCTATGTATTCTTTGGGAAAACCAAGGCAAAACCACAAGCATATGCATCTGTAGCAAACAGTGCATGAGCACAGGGCTCTCCCAACATGTCACGCCAATTTATTCTCAGAGCAGCTGCTGTGCACCTTATATACATGAATTGTAAGTCTGGTGTGTTTAAAGTAGATTGGATTCAAACTACGTGTATATTTGTGACATTTATCCAGGACCTCAAGAAGAGACAATTGAGAGGGAAGGAAAGGTGTCAAGAGAATGGATCCACACTATTCTTGGTGGTGCCAAGCAGGTTCAGTTGTACCCAAAGAATTCACAGCAGATGTTTGTCCGATCTTTCCTTAAGACTCAAAAGTGATAGAGATCTCATCACTTAATTGAATTATATACTTCAGAGGTGTAATTCTTAAAATACAAAAGTTATTTTAGGAAACTTCTTCAACACAAGTCTGTTGATTATTATAATTTCTCCACTGGCACATCATATAGTTTTTAAAAATCTAAATAAAGTTAATTGCAAAACAAAATGAAAACCACATTATTTAAAAACTGTCAGAACAGAATTTTTCAAAACAATTCATGTTTTTCTAATTTTTTTTTTCTTAAAATAAAGTATTTAGGCTTGAACAATCAAAGTGTGAGAAGTATTCAACAAACAAACAGAATCACAGAACATGCTCAATTGAAAGGGACTCACAAGGATCATCGAGTCCAGCTCTTAACACGGCAAAGAACCATCCTCAAGAGTCACACCATGTGCCTCAGAGTGTTGTCCAAAAGCTTCTCGAACTCTGTCAGGCTTGATGCTCTGACCAGTTCCCTGGGGAACCTGTTCCAGTGCCCAGCCATGGTCTGGGTGAAGAACCTTTTCCTAATATCCAACATAAACCTCCCCTGACACAACTTCAGGCCATTCCCTTCAGTTCTGTCATTGATCACCGCAGAGAAGAGATCAGTGCCTGCCCCTCCTCTTTCCCTCACAAGGAAGTTGTAGATTGCAATGAGGTCTCCCCTCAGGCTCCTCTTCTCCAGGTGGAACAGACCAAGTGACCTCAGCCACTCCTCTTGACTGTGGCTCCGCTTAAATCCCCCTGACTCATTTTTCCCCTCGCATGCATTAAGATGTTTCTACATAGGCAATTTGGGTTCATTCTACCCATACTGAAGGTCAGCTCAAAAACATGTATTTACATTAGGATGGTGTATTAACTCAGATAATCATTGCCTTAACACAGCTGTATGGTGCTTGGTCACAGCTGATCAGGTCTGGCAGCTCTGTATGTGGGCAAAGTTACTTGTATCTGTTTGTATGTCTGTTTAAAGATATTCTGATTTACATCAAGGTTGTCTTTTTCAGGCAGCACAGAGTGTTTTTAAGTAGCTACAAAGAGTCCAAGTGAGGATGGGAGCTATGTTAGCGAAACTGAGACCACTTGTATCATGCTTGAGAACTGTAAGTATAATAGTGCTTATGTAGGTCTAGAGATATCAAGAGGCACAAAGTGATAAGGATGAAAGAGAATAAAGATTCTTTCTAGATATTATTAATGTTCTAGGTATTGGAATTCTCATAAATATATTCAATATACTCTGGTGGCAAGTTCAGTCGGAGGTTACGACAGATAGCAGATTTTCCAGGCTAAAGGTGGGATAGCTAAAATTGGTTTACAGAACAGCTAATCCTTCATTGATATTTCCGAAATTCTTTGTAACTGTCTTTGTCTCTTTCTGTTGCACAGCAATTTCAACCTCATCCTTTATAGGCTTATTGATTCTTGAACTCATAATCCATTTTTCCGTCTTTAGTTCTTTATTTTTTTCATACAGCCTACCCAGGGCAGCTAAGAACTTATCCATCACTATAATGCACACTCCCATCATGCAGCCAGCCATAGCAGTGTGAAAGGATTGCCATTAATCTAAATTGACTATATCCAGAATTGTAAGTTTAACAGGAATTCTGAAAATAATTGTCACAAATTTCTTTCAAATCTCCTGTAGAATTGGACACTAATTTGAACAAAATGTCTTGCCTCACCTAAACATCGTAAAGCGTGGTACCAAATGGAAAAGGATGCTACTTGATACTAACCACAACTTGTCTCTGAAGGACCCTTGCTGCTGAAGGACTTGACTGAAGACCTCACAAATGCTTTCATTAAAATTTAATACCTTGCTGTTAATTAAGTGACATGCAAAGGAAAAGAGATTTTAAACAGGATTCCCAGTGTATTCCTCAAGGAAAAATTTCAGTTAAGACTGCAGAGTGACCTCAGATTAATTTTACTTAGATGCTGAACTCTAAGTATCAGTCCAGTGGTCATTATCAGGATAGTCTTTGGACAGGGAAAAGTAAAGGGTCGGACATTCTAGTCCCTAGGCAAAAGACTGAACATACACAAGATATTTACATATAAACATTTTCCTTTTCCACTTTTCCCCACTGCTGGTAGTTTTTCCTAATGATACAGCCAGCACAAACAGAACAGAAAAAAAAAATAAACACACAATTACAGGCTATTTCAAGCTGTAATATGTGCAATGTGTACCAACATTATGGGAATTATATCTGTAGTTATGTGGTTTAGCTTTCTTTCCCAAACTCTTTCTTTAATAAATGGCCTAAACACGTGTTCTACTAACTATTTATACATCTGCTGTTAAAGCATTAACCAGGGCTTTGCTGTTCTGCCTAACTTGTTAACATTTATAGCGTTTAATCCCTGGGCAGTGTTTTCAGCATGCTCAACTTTTTCTGTTTCAAATTGACAGATATCTGGGAAGTGGCTTTGTTCAGCTATTATCAGCTTCTTATGTTTAGGATTGCATGACAAAAGTGGCCCTGAAAATGCACACTGATTGCACTTATTTTTAGTGAAACCCTCAAACATCAGTCCTGGTTTTCCTTTTTCTGTCCTTTCATGAGCAGCTGGTGAGTCATTAATTTCTCTTGGGAGTTGGAGGGGATCTGAAAAATCTGTCTAGTTTACCAATTTACTGGCATTTTTCTAATTATTTTTTCTGCCACAAAAAGTGAGAGCTTCAAATTTGTCATTCAAACCTCTCTATGAAGTTAGTGAGTAAAAATATCTCTACAGATCCTTATCAGACTCCTTATTCAATGATAAGCCATTCAGTAACCAGGCTTCTATAAATTTCATTGGGCAAAGAATGTCACCTTTCTTTTTATTTCTGAGGATTTCAAACCACTTATGTCTGCAGTCAGTTAGTCAACCTGAAAACAACAAATAGGACTTTATGTTGATATCAAAGTTTGTAGGATACCATCCCCATATCCTCCCACATAAAAAACCGTGACAACTTTTTATGATCTTCCTGTAAATTCCAAGTTGTTCTCTTTCATGGATTTCACCTGTTTTTTTCTAGAACCTGATATAAGAAATGAAAATATAGAGGCCTACATAACAGTGCTAAATTGTGGCTTTGCATCAGGGATTAGGGACTCACCTCTTCTTGCATCAAAAAAAAATACACAGTCTCTCTCTTACTCCATTGCCCAGCATTTCAAGGCTCATTACACTATCTGACTTGATAGCCTACATGAGAGGGGAATGAAATAAGATGAAGAAACATAAAAAGGAACAAGGAGTGGAAGGATCTCCAAGCCAGAGGTAGGATGACAATCTGATAAAGATAATCAACTGTAGCAAAAAGGCACACACTTAAGAATTACAGTCTTAGGATGAAATGGCACATGGCAGCACATGTACTAGCTCATGTTCTGAAACTGGCAGTATGTCAGTCTTATGCACTATTGTCTATTCATCTACAATTCCCACCACCTCATGTCATTATTCTGTCAGTACAGAATTTAGAAACCTCTGCAGTTGCTTTGGCAGTAGGCAATCCCAGCAATGGGAGAGAGCAGCTGGTACTCAACTTCTATGAACTTCACCCCTCCTATGTAGCAGAGTGCAATGTAAGCAAAAACCTGCTGCCAAAAGAAAGATAAGTACAGCAGATGGGAGTATTAACAATTATCAGTGGATGTCATTGCCAAAGAAGGTGTTTACCAGTTTATGCTACATTTAATTAGTTCATGTGGAGAATGCTACTGACTCTTAGTGCACACCAATAAATACCTTACTCATAAAACTGACAGTTTTAATGTGGAAGATGCTTACAGAACATATACTTGTGTGCTCACACACACACACTTTCTATTTAATCACTGCGTATCTCAGGAGCATGATCAGAAAATTCTATAAAGAACAAAAGTCCAAAATGTTTATGAAATTTTTATTGTTGCTTTTTCCTTTCACTTCACATATTATAAAAATACTAACACGTTATTATTATTATTATTATCATTATTATTATACCCTTGCAGGAGAATTCTTGGGAAAGTATCACGGTTAGCTCTGAAGGAAGGAGGCAGACACACTTCTAGCATCCAGGTGAAAAGGTTTTATTTGAATGAATCAACACAAACTGGCTCCTGCCTTTTATATGGTAAGGCGAGAACCCTCTGGAAGAAGGGGTGGAGTTAGGGAGGAGCAAGGGCAAAGTATGTAAATTAACAGGATGGTAAAACCATATAGCGAAAGGTGCTGCACAGAAGGGTTAGTAATCATTTGCCTAAAGATGAGAGTCTTTATTGCACAATGTTTGGACTATCTCTTTGAATCTGAATCTTTCATTCTCAGAGCATGAGAATGCTAGCTTTGACCATAAATTCCAGCCTGGTTTTGGAACACTTCTATAATGAAAGATTTTTAAAAATATCAAGGGAATTTTTCAACAGAGTAAGATCTAGGGCATTTTCGGTCTTTAGGACCTAGTCCTAAAGATCTAAGGCCTTGCCATTTCTCACCAAATGAGTCTCATTTTCTGGTCAGCTTTATCGAACACTACAGACATGTAATAAGGAGAAATAAACACCTGAAGAAGTTTCATAAGAACTTCCCTTATAATATGCCTACTTTATTTTTTGTTACTTCCATATACATGGAGAAAGACTTAAAACATTCATATAAGGTTTTATGTCAGTCATGTGATGCAGCCTGTTCACAATGACTCCCCTATTTAATATAGCTCAGATTTAACCTGACCATTAGAAATCTACCTGTAAAAAACGAGGTTCAGGGCAATAACTCCTGATTCATACATTTTCCTTCACTTATTTATTCTCTAATGAATTGTATTTCTCTTCTAGAGAGATGGAATAGGTCATACAGTATAAAGCAACGCACATGAAAGAATGCTAGAGACAGCCTAGCTGTAATGAATAACACTATGTCCAAGTGAAATTCCCAGATGAAAAGCTAATTCAATATTGCTCAGCAAATTGAAATTTCTGCCTGTTCTGAGTTATTCCACACACATTTTTATGAAAGATACAGCAATATTTCTGTGTTCAAGTTGGTACATGTGACAGTTCTTGGAAAGGGAATTGCTACTGCCACTGATATTTCTTACTGCTTCACACATTGGCTTAACCACTGACCAACACACTTAAAAATTTCCTTGTAAGAAAATCAGATTTTGTGTGTTCCAATGGTGTCTACCTATTAAGATTTTGCAACTATGTGGTTCATACATATATATCTGGAATACGTTACCAATAGCAATGATATTGCACTATAGAGAGACTATACATTAACTGGACAATGACTAAAGCTTCAAATATGATTTCTATGGCAGAAGCAGTTTATCTGTGCATAGTCTTCCTTGAAAAAGTGACCCACAGAACCACTACCTCAGTATAACCAACAAACATTCAGTATCTCTCTGGAGGAAATCAATCTGAGACCTGGTGCTTTCAAATTTATGGAATTGAGATTTTCCTATTTCTTACACATTTTATATGGACATATTTCTTCAAAACTTGCACAAAATGACCCTACTTGCTGCTTCTTTGATCTCCTCTGACAGACTACATTTATCCTGACACAATGAGTGTGCAGCTGCATTCATTCACAAAGTAAAGTTCAGACAAGTTATAATAAACTTAGTCACTGCCTCTGTCTGCCAGGGAAGTTCTTTCCCAGGAACAGCACAGCAAAGCAGGTATGCTGTAGTATCACCCAGAGTATTGTTACGGGGCTCTGGTAACAATTAAAAGTATTACTTTAGAGTTTTAAAACATGTTAAAGTCAGTAATCCCTTTAAGACTAAGGAATAAAAAGAGTTAATATAATATATGAGTAATTGGTCCATGAAAGCAAGGATATGATTGCATATTTGTTTATGAGTAACAAAGGTTCCAATTTCCTGATGTAGTTGGTAAACAGATCCATTGTGTCCCCTTGCTGGTCACAGCAATTTCACAATAACCTGAAGATGTACTGCATCACTTTGGGTTTTTAACATGTATTATATTTTTGTATTAACTACAATGTCAGAAATTACTATCCAGATACTATCCAGATTCAGTTTTATTGGTATCTCTGTATGGGACATTTTACATGGTTTGACAGACAATATTACAGAATCCTTTGATTATTTCAAAGATTATTTCATGTTTCACAAAAAAAAAAATTGAGCTCAAAGAAATGAATAAGACAAGATCACTTAAATTTGGTTGCTAATAAAGTAATGGACTGATGTACAGTCCAGGATGCCAACTAAAACCCTTGGAAAAAGGAATATAGTCAGAAGTGTGGTGATGCCAGGCTATTCTATTCACATTGCAAAACAATTTGTGCTTCCCATTCTTCATATGAATATATTTGAAGAAATTTACTATTTATAAAACGAAGGATAATGTTACTGTCTTGATAAGTGCATGCAGGCTCTCAACCAAGGTCTCTAAGCTCATTTGCTGCAACCCCTGCAGCAGCAGGAAGTAACTTTTTAAATCAGTGCCCTAATAGTATTAGGGCATTAGCCCAATGCAATGGCCATCTCTAGCTCTCAGTTTTACTGAACAGATCTCAGTTAAATTAAATAACAAAGGAGACCTCTTTTTGTCTTACTCCCGAGAAGTCAGAATGCCAATTGTTCTCACTGTCTGCAAAGGCTGCGAGTGATACAGCACCTGATTAGGTTGCCTGAATAGTTACAAAAACTCAGCTTTGGAAAGTCTGGAAAATAATGTAGTTTTTGTGGAAGATGGATGCAACGAAAAAACAAAAGGTGAACATAAACAACAGTATATTGAATTCACAAGTGAATAGGTTCAGGAAAGTGACAACAAATAAAAGTATTTCCTTATGGAAATGCTGAAGCAAAAAAACACAAGTAAATTAATTGAAAAGCAGATGAAGAAATAAGAAAGTACAACCGACGGAGACAGGTTACACATGCTGACTTCAGATCAAAATGCCTTAAGCTATCCCACCATAATTTAGAATGCATTGGATAAAATGTGCTCTGCTTTCAGCTGCTTAAAAATATCCATAAACATGATCTGGTAAAATGCTTGCCAGGATTAAAAGTACAAAACCAAGAAATGTTAAGTCAGTTCTGAGAAGAAAGGAATTAAAATAAACTGTACTGTAATTCCATAGATATTCGTCTTGCTTGATGCTTTAAGTCTCGCAGCACTACCTCCCTTTTGTAAAGAAGGAGCATTATGTGTAGTGTGAAATTGAACACTCAGAAATAACATTTTCGTATAGTAGTTCTTCTGAGAAGTGACAATCCCTTTCTAAAGAGAGAGCAGAAGGTTGATAGAAAGTGTGTGATGTCAAGAAAAGTTACAAGTTTTCCCTGTAGGTGATTTTAAACTGTACTCAACTAAAGTATGGATTTAATTAGTAATTAAGATTTCATTTTATGTTCCCTGCACAGCACTTCTTACATTTCAGAAACAATGTTTTAAAGATTCTGGCTTTATTTTTTTTATTAGATCCCCAATTCAGTAAGTATTACCTTTAGCAATTTGTCCAAATATTCTTTCACTGTATATCATCCGACTGCTTTATATGATTTGTTGTTTGTGGGGCAACAAGCACTTGCTTATTAAAGAACTCAAGGAGAGCTGTACTCCAATCCCACATCTCATTTCTGGTAGTGCCACCTACATAGTGAAGTTGATTGAAAAGCATATAGGACAGGATGTTGTGGAAGTGATTGTCTTCAGGAAAACAGCAGGCACCAAGTCTCCTCAAATTGTCAATTGAAATCTAAAAAAGTGCAAGAAAAGAGAGATCCAGAGAAAAAAAAGGACTCAAAGAAATACGCATGCTCAACATATATATGAAATATATGGTATCGTTATTCCGCAAGATAATATTGCAAATTATACAGGCTGTATAAGTATATACATTTTGGAAAGATAGAGGGACAGATTATATAAATGCAAATTATGTTCACTTCATCTTGCATCATTAAAGATGGCATCAGAGATGTTAGATGCAAGACCATCAATTCTCTTGACCAGTGGCTGAAATAACACTTTCCCTTTTTTTCCTCAGTATTGATAGTAATAAATCACAATAATAATGGGACTTGGATGAAACATTAATATTTCAAGTTCTACTGTGCATATTCACATTAAGTGGTACTTTCATCTGTGCAGAGCTAAAGAGTTATTGGGAAAATTTGCAGAGTAAATGGAGATATAATGATATTATTACCCTGAATTTTTATAAAGGTTTTGAACAGATTTTAAGGGCTTTCTTTTCAATAAATAATTTGTAAACAAGGAAAAAGAGTGAAATATTGAAGTATGACTGAGAGTTTCATGGGGCAAGGTTTGTACAACAAAAATGGAGGGACAGAATGTTACCTCGAAAACTAGTCATATTAAGCGACATACAATAATGTGTTATACTGTAATATATATGGGTCAAGAACTTTATGTTGTCTTCAAGTGTATTTCGACAAGGAAAGCAATGTTAGCATGGAGAAATAAAAAATTTTATTAGAACATCTATGCTAGTTGAAGAAAAAAAGAGAAAACTTTCAGGCCAAATCCCTTTGAATAAATCTTGTGTAGCACATGAAATGTACACATACACACACACACACACACATATATATCTCCAAATGTTGGGTCTACTGTTCTCAGAACTTTTCTGCCTCTTTTGCAACACAGACTTCCACAATAGGATAGATGCTGTACAAATAAAAGGAGTGCTGAGGTTGGGTGAAAGAACATATTTTTATCTCCTAAACTGAGCATAGGGAGGTACTTCCAATAATTCACAGTGGATGACATCATCTGAGTCCACTGTGGTAGTTCACAGAAGCTGAAAAATAAGTGCTTTGACTTCATCTACAAAAAAAATAAATAATAAGTCCAACCTTATTCTATAGGCATTTCTTACAACAAGCAGCAGCGCCTGTGACTTTCAACAAGGAAGATAACAGTCCAATAGTATAAACAATAGCAATTAAAAAAAAATCCCAGCAACTGTAGAGTCACTTCAGAGCACTTCTGGGCACTCATCTGTGTGAAAAATGGGAACTCTACTTGCTTTTAATGGTTTTTACTTCACTCAATGTATCCTGAAGTCTCAGAATTGTTTGCTAACAAGGTTAATGTCTTATAGTTCCTGCAATATTCTAGGAGGTACAACAAGGACACACTCATCTTTCTGGACTTAGTTTTGGAATAGTAATACAGCTTCCACCAAGGATATGTCAAAGTGAAAAGGCACTTCCCAAGAACCAAGAAAACCAGTGGGAAAAAAAATAAAAATCGATATAATAAAAGGAAAACAGACAACAGAATCCAGAACTGTTTTTCCAAAAAAGCACATTTTTGGGACATCACTGAAGAGCAGGAATTTTTGGTTATCTAGTCAAGTAAAAATAATGCATTACCATTACCATGACTTAGAGTGGAATCAATGAGAAAAAAAAAATAAATCACTAGACCTAGAACAGGAGGTGGCACTGGAATTCCTACAGACACTTTTACATATCTTAGTGTACATTCAGAAGTGTTCAGGATCCTGACAGAGGAATTATCTTCTCCATCTCTAGCACTTTTCTAGTTTTGTTGTCAATTACCTGTATTATGAACTGCAAATATGAACATTAGAAGTTTTGTGATCTGTTTTGTTTTCCTTTGGTTTTAAGCAATGCACGTTTTGGTTTAAGACCAGGTGGAAATTAGGCACCATGCAGACTCTAGCTTAACTCTCCTCCTTTCTCCCCCCAAACCTGGTAGGATTGGTTGGAGAATCAAAGTAAAATTTGTAGGTTGAAATAAGAACAATATAAAAATTGAAAATAAAGTAAAATACAGTAATAATAGTAAATTATAATGATAATAAAAAGGGAAAAAACAAGTGATGCACAATGCAATTGCTCACTATCCACTGAGCACTGCCAGACACCTGTTTCCACACCCAGATTGACTCCCCTTCTGGGTAACTCCCCCAGTTACTGGGCGTAATGTTTTATGGTGTGGAATATCCCTTTAGTCAGTTCTACTCACCTGTCCTGGCTATGTTCCCTCCCAGTTTCTTTCACATACCTCCCCACTGGCAGAGCATGAGACAAGAAAAAAGTCCTTGACTTAGGATAAACATTTTTGCAAAAAGCAAAAACATTATTGTGTTATCAATATCATTCTCATTCTGAATCCAAAACACAGCACTGTGACAGCTACTGAGAAGAAATTAACTCTACCCTATTTGAAATCAAGATAGCACAAATCACCAACATGAGTAAAGTGAGAAATACATTGTCTCCTTTACAAACATAGAATATAAAGCTTTTTAGCAGGGTCAACAATCTACCACAGGCATCTACTTCAGTTCATAAGAGGGAATTTCCCTTGTGGAATTCTATTAAGGCCTTTACCTGCCTGCCAATAACATCATTCTCTAGAAACCTGGTTTTATTTGTAGTCTGCAGAGTGTATTTGCTTCTCTGTCAATTAAATAGAACAGCTCAGTCAGGTCAGCCAATAAAAAAGACTTACATACCATATGTGTGAAATTTCAAGAAGTTGTCATAAAGAATGTCTTTGATGCTCAGAATAAAATGTGTTTTGCAATGTGAAAGCATACACATTAAATTAAAAAAATTATTATGTTCTTTCGCAGCTGTAGACACATAGCAATTTACACGCACTGAAAATATGGGGCTGGTTTTGCACATACACTAAATTTTATTTAGTTGTTTTGAATGATTACCTCATTAACTATTACAAAATATGATTCACCATGAATTCCACTTCCTTACTACTCTAGCTTGAGTATATTTATCTGAATGCTGAATGTAGTTAATAGGTATAGTAAATACTTTTTTCTCTTTTGACTTTGGTAAAAGAAACCAACTTGCAATGTTGAATTTAAGATCTATTTTAATATTTATATTTTTGTTTTGAAATGGGAAAAATATATATTTAAAGTGAATATTTGCATGTAACTGTAAGAGACCTGAACAGAGTAGGGGAGAATTCATCATGGACTTAGATTCAACAAAATTTTAAAGTGTAGGTTCATCTCACCTAGCCTTGACTTTCTGTACTAGTTTTGACTGAGATAGAGTTAAATTTATCTATAGTAATTTATATGGCTGTGTTTTGAGTTTGCACTAAAAACAGTGTTGATAACAGTGATGTTTTAGTTATTGCTGAGCAGTGCTTACACAGAGTCAAGGCCTTTCCTGCCTCTCATTCCACCTCACCACTAACTGGGCTGGGGGTGCACAAAAGCTGAGAGGGGGCACAGCTGTGACAGCTGATCCCAACTTATCCAAGAGATATCTCAGACCACATAACATCATGCTCAGCATATAAGGCTGCAGGGAAGAGGGAGAAAGGGGAAGACATTCAGAGTGACGACGTTAATCTTCCCAAGTAGCTGTCATGCAAAATGGAACCTTGCTTTCCTGGAGGTGGCTGAACACCTGCCTGTCCATAGGAAGCAATGAATGAATTCCTTGTTTTGCTTTAGCTATTAAAGTGTCTCTCTCCACCCATGAGCTTTCTCACTTTTACCCTTCTGATTATTATCTCTATCCCGCTGGAGGAAGTGAACAATTGGTTGTGTGGGGCTTAGTTGTTATCTAGGATTAAACCATGACACCATCCAAAGCTCAAAGGTCAAGTCCAAGCTCTTCTACCCCAGTAATCAATGGGAGAGTGAGAGAGAGTGCACATCCATATGGTATCTATTCCTGTTACACCTCCTAATCAGATATCCTTTGCTATGTCAGAAGGACAGTTGATGGTAAATCAGGAGTAGCACCTGGCTGAATTTGCATTAGTCAGATCAGGCTGACTCTCTGTATCCAGACAATGAGGTATATTGAAACTGTTCAGTCACTTTAACCTTTTAATAAATAAAGGATATTCTCTGCAAAAGAATAGTTCATCTCCTTTATTCTAGGAATGGGCACTGTTAGCAAGGGAAAACACAAGGCAGTTTGTATTTAACACAGGTAAAGCTAAACTTGAGCAATTCCACCTGAGGCATATTGCCAATTAAAGGTGAAAATATACTGTACTTCAGGTTAAGTGATGGAGTCAATAGGGAAATTATTTGGCATAACAGTAAAAAGAATGTCAATTACTAATGTGCAAATATGATACTCTGCAGCAAAATTTAAAAATTAAAAATGTAACGGAAGTGATGGAACCTTAAAGAGTAGTAATTTTTCTGCACTGTAATTTTTTCTTCATAAAATAAAAAAACTAATAAAATAGTGATAATAGTTTATTGGAGGAGTTTGTTATAGTTAAAAAGAAAACCCTACTACTCTACAAACATTCTCTCTGTGCAATTTAGTTTGCCTGTAACTTGGCCAGGTTTGACAAGAAGAGTGTGCATTGGGTCATATTTACTTGAGATTCACATGAAGCAGTAAAAACCCTTCCCAGAAAAGTATGTCTGGAAAAATCTTTATGTTTGTCACTGCCTGCTACACTGTTGCACTGGAGAGGATATGCAAGAGAGGAGTA
The DNA here is from genome assembly GCF_025592945.1 of Manacus candei. NCBI lineage: Eukaryota > Metazoa > Chordata > Aves > Passeriformes > Pipridae > Manacus > Manacus candei. The sequence continues at coordinate 8,204,926 of NW_026138091.1, read as the reverse complement.
TGTTCTTCTGGGGACCCCACCACTTAATTTGCCAGCTAGCCATCAGGAAAAGACTTCTCCCTTCTCTCTCCTCCTTTTTAAATTTTATTTTTCCCCTCTTGTTCTCTCATTCATCTAGATTCATCCCTCCCTCACTCCAAGGAACTTTACAGTCATGCCATCAGCTGTGAACCTCACAAATAAAATTTTATGCACATCTCATCATCCTTGGTGCAGCACTTAAGTATTGATTAAACATGAGAATCAAAAGATGCCCTAAACTGGGGTGAATTAAATACATATTTAAATGTTTTCTGAATTTAAACTGGAAAGCCTGATGCAAATCTTATGAGCAACAGGCTTAATGACCCAAATAATCCCAAAGATGGCACTACAGGCAGTATTTTACATAAATATGTCATAAAGGAGACACATGAAGAGACAGTGGTGGATGACATAAGGTTACAAACTAAGTATTACAAAGTCAGAGTCCATCCAATGAACAGCAAAGGCTGACACATTTTGAATGACTTGAGTGCTTCCTTATTTGTCTCCACTGCTTTCTGAAACTCCAGCGTATAACTGCATGTAAGTCATTAGGTCATGAATGCTGTGAATAGCTGGCATATATGATTATTTGACCCTCTGAAAATTAAATTCCATGCAAAAACTCCTAACAGACTGTTTCAGATAAGTGCATTTAAGCAGATTACTCAGTCTCTCTATAGGTCTAGAACAGAGGATTGCAGTGATCATCTTTAAGAGCAGTCTGCAGATGGACATCAATGTAAGAAAGCAGTAAAACTAACTACTTGCAGAGAAACTGGCGATAGAAGAGTTACTAAATAAGATACTTAAATTTGTATAGAGATGAGCTAAGTGTTTTCAATTGCCATGGTAGTTGCTAGAAATTTAGTCAATAGGCAGCAGAGCTTAAAAATGTGATTAAACTCAATGTAAAAGTTGATGTCTACTGGAGAGGTAGATAAATGACTCTCTAGGCTGCACTGACTATTGACTGTTGATTATAAAGGAAGCTTACACAACACAAACATCTAGAGTTAGCAATCTTAATTTCAAATTGAATTCTGTCCCTCCTGCCTCCTCAGGTTGCATATAGCAAGAAACAATAAGTACAAAACATAATAAGTAGTGTTGTATTGAATATGGCCATTATTACTTATAAATCCAAACTTATTTCACTGTAATGCTGGCCTTAAAGACACATCAGGAAAAAGACATGGAAGAAAGAATATTCTCAGAAAGAATCAGATGACAAATGAGAACATGTGTTTCCACACACACTGACTCATTTTAAAATCTCCCTAACAATAGGGCCATGAGAAATTTTAGGATATCTTCTTATGTATTTTCCATGAGAGGAAATACCTTTGTTTTTGAATATATATGTAAATAACTAGTGATAACATAGAAAAAAGCCTCTTCTTTTCTTCCAAGACAATTATGCAAAGATATTTAAATCTCAACACTTATAAAAAACATATAAACAACCCATTTGGCATTGCCTCCTGCAGCATCATGCTTCTGTGACAAGCAGAACATGGTTTATTTTCTCTCTGTAGAAGTCACTAAACACCACTGACAAATGCCCATGTGATGAAGAGGGCAGAATGTGATTGTGAGCTCAAATCACACCTTGTTGCTGAAGCAGTGCAAAATATGATTTGTCCTTGTTAAGAACAGCTCAAATGCAAATACAGACATTTCTTTCATTTTATCCATTATCAACAGCTTTTGTTGACAATGAGTAATTTTCTTAGTAGATCAACCTGGAGAACTTGACTCCTCACTCCTAACACCTGAAATATGAAATATAAAGACAGCCAGAGAAAGGCCTTAAACCCCTTTTAAGGATTTAAGGATAAACTTTTCCCAAACCAAATTTCCACCTCAGGAATAGGATTAAGAATTTTTTTTTTTCAAACAGAAATAATCGTTTTCCTTTCCAATAAATGACAAGTCCTTTGTCAGGTGACTGTTACTTTGGTAATCATGTTGCTTTCCTCAGCTATTAATTATGCATTTAAATTCCTTCACAAAGTACACCTACTAAGAAAACATTTGTATTGTGCCAATTTAAAAAGTGCTCAGAGGCAAAGCATTTTCCATTGCAATACTTTCTATTGCATTTCTCTCATGTTCTGTAAAATGCTGATTAAGAACTGACTATGTCTCACTTGATAGGAGGTGCTCAGAACACTGCAGAATCCAACCTTCAATGCTTTGTGTTTCTAGTCTGTGTGTCCCTGTAGCTATTGAGCTATTGAAGGTAAGTCTTCAGTTTGCCAACAGTTTGTAGCAGTTTCAAAGGTGCTTCTGGCATTAATATTGCTAAAAATATTGCTATTTGGATGAATAGCTATTTGGAAAGATTTTTTTTTTTTAAGAAAGAGGGAAAGCATGCAAAAAAATTAAAACATTTCAAATACAGCTCAAAGAAAAATGAAAGTAAAATCATTGGCTCATTAATAAAAGGATAAATCCAGGAAGTTCAGTTAGAAAATTAATTAGTGAAAGAAGATTGTTGAAAGTTATTTGATTAATGAAATCACTGTTGGTTAAAGAGAGGTAGTATTCATACCACAGAGTAAGCAAGTTAAAGGGAGAAATCATTTAAGTCAGCACTGAATAAAAATGACCAAATGAAAGGACTTGTTCAAACCCCTTTTGTCTATACTGCTTGAATGACTGCCAAGTCTGACAGCTGGGGTTCCCATAACTCCCTGTTGGTTTGCCATCAGAGATTGTAGATTCTTGTTGCTATGAGAAGCAAAAGAAGTGCAATGAGCCTCCCAAATGCCATCCTGTGCTCTCCTGTGGTCCTTTTTCCTCTTCTGGGATTTCATTTGTTATCTCAGTTTTAATACAGGCAATGGTCAGATCACAGTAACATCAGGATATCAATACTTTGTAAGCTCTGCTTGGAATAGGAATAAAGCAATCCTGAACACCCAGAGAGATGTGTCACTCAGAAAATAAATAAATAAGAGCTTGTGTTTTGATCGGGCTTTTCCAAATAGCATGTGAGAAGCTCCTTCTAATGTTTCTCAAAACCTCATGCTGAATGAAAAGTGGCATGCACAATGCTTAGAGGGCCATCAAACAGCTACTCCTCAAAGTCATAATAACAAGAGGGTTGTCAAAGCAAGCGAGGCTGATATTTGCCCACGGTAATGAGCTCACTGCTTGCATGCAAAATTAAGTTTTAATTTATTTTAAACCTCTTCTGTTTCATCTTGGTAATTCAAGGAAGCATGAAACAAAAAGGGAAGAGAGAGAAAAGTACAAGAAAACTTTCAAAATGCCCTTCATGTTTACATGCTGATGTAGACTTTCTTCTACGCTCAGAGAGAGCTCATTTCTATGTAGTATGAACATATTTAAAAGTAAAATTAATTACAACTAAGAGTGTGAGAATAAAGATGAACAAAATTAATTATAAAACTTCCTTTCTCTCAAGTCAGTATTGAGGGATTCTAAGGAAGCTCCAATCTATAGACTGTTTCATAGCTTTAAAGTGTAAACAAACTACTTTAGCTTGCAGCTCCCAAATAACACTTACTAGAAAAAGTCACAGCTGTGTAACAGTGAAGTATTTCTCAAATATCAGTTCATCATTAAAATAGAGCAGTGCTTAGCTTTAAAAAAGAATTACTTAGAACTTGTACGTTACTTCTTAGTCTAAATTTAGAAAACACTACAGGAAAAGAGCAATTTAATAAGTAATGGAATTAATCTTTTCAGAAGTTAAGTAAGGTAATATAATTCTTCTAATACCAGTGCTATAAAATTGAGGAGAAACTTACTATGGGAAATTCTCTAGGTATTGAAGAATAAATTTAATTTCCTTTTCTTCAAGATAAACTAGCCTGCAGTAATTTCCAAGGAATCTAGCTCATTCCCTGTATTTCAAATAGGAAGTACACAAAGCATTTAACACCATAAGTCACTAGTGGCAAAGATCAACCACACTTTTCTTGCTAACCCTTTTCCCTCTTTCCCTTCTTTTAATGGGAATCAGAACCACAGCTTTAGGCACTTAGGAGAAACTGCATGAGTCACAAAATCACAGAATATGCCAAGTTGGTAGGGACCCACAAGGATCATCGAGTCCAGCTCTTAACACTGCGCAGACCATCCCCAAGAGTCACAGCATGTGCCTGAGAGCATCATCCAAAAGCTTTTTGAACTCTGTCAAGCTTGGAGCTGTGATTACTTCCCTTGGCAGCCTGCTCCAGCACCCAACCACCCTCTGGGTAAACATTCTTTTCTAATATCCAAACTAATATCCTCACACAACTTCAGGCCATTTCCTCGGGTCCTGTCACTGATCACAGACAAGAGATCAGTGTCTTCCCCTCATGAAGAAGTTGTAGACTGCAATGAGTCTCCTCAGTTTCCTCTTCTCCAGGCTGAACAGACCGAATGATCTCAGCAGTTCCTCCTACAGCTTCCTCTCAAGGCCCTACACCATCTTCATTCCCCTCCTTTGAACTCTCTCTAGTAGCTTAATATCTTTCTTATATTGTGGTGCCCAGAACTGCACACAATATTCAAAGTGAGGCTGCACCAGTGCAGAGTGGAGCAGAACAATCCCCTCCCTCGACCGGCTGGCGATGCTTTGCCTGATGACCCCCAGGACACTGTTGGCCCTCCTGGTTGCCAAGTAAGAGTGTTCTGCTTGCCAGTGGTAAACTACATCAGATCTTCTCTGGAGTCTTTGTTGTGGAGACTTATCTGAGAGAAGGTAAGCAAAACAAGTATTTTCATTTAAACACACTCTTCAGCCAAGCTTTTTAAGGTAGGAGAACATATTTTCTTTGTTGTGATAGCTAAGCTGCTAAAACTACACATAATCGCACAAGTCAACTCAGCTATTTTGAAGGACAATTTCATTATTGTTTTTTCTTTTTTATATGCTTATTTTGCTAAAAACAGAGCTTTGCAAAATTGGTTCTTACAAATTCTCACCTTCAAAACAAAGAACTGAGCATATTCTGAACATTTATTTTACACTCAAAAACTGCATCGTGAATTGCTGAAAGGGGTATATACATTTTAACTTCAATATTTATCCAAAAGAAGCATATCATCTTCTTTAAGTGATATTAAAGCACAGTTTAGGTAAACATTACTAAAACCAAGTTAACAGACTCTTCCTAATGTTTTATTTCAACTGTTTTCTGTTTTACACCTCCTAGTGATCAAAAGGAAGTTTCACAGCTTTTGTGCTGAACCATTTGATTGTGTTTAACCTTAAACAATTAAATTCAGTAAAATGTGGTCTCTAGAGGTGACTGCAATCAATCTTAGTTTTGACAATTAAATGGAAGGCAGCAACAGAAAATAATAGGAATAAAGAGGAAGAATATGGTACTAGAAGGTGCTGCCAGAAAGGATGACATTAAATAAATGATTATACAAGTTCAGTTTACCTCGGCCTGGATCAAAACCAAAACGCACTGGTGTATGACTCATCGCTTTGCCAAATGAGTACAGACACCAGACTCCAGCATCAAATGTTTCAGTGCAAAGGGTAGAAACCTGACAGTAGCCAAATATATTTTTTAAAAATTATTTTAATAATTTCTAATCTGGTTATTTATTGTGCAATGATGCTGTGGATTAATTTTGCAAAACTGAGTCATTTAACAAATAAGAATTTAAATAAAATTAATGTTTAATTAATTAATTAATCAATTAATGTTTAAGATTCCTACAGGTTTTAACAGTGTTCACCTCTTAATTTTACCACTTCACAGAGCTACTGGAAGATATTAAAAATAAAACTTAAAAGACAATTGCAATTAATAATATAGAATTTTCTCATAGAAACAAACTTCAATAATAACCTAGTCCAAAACTCTAGTGTAACAACTTTATTCATTTTCTATAGGGTTTTTTTACTGAGGACACAATTAAGTGATAGTCTTCTGGTTGTAATGAGAATCTGATCAACATTAATTAAAAATGCTCGCAAAGTATTTGTCTGAACGGTAGGTGGTTCCTATCTCATCCAACTTTAGGAGATGAAAAATTAGCTCCTTAATTTAAGCCTGTTACCTTTGATCCCTGTATGTAAATGCAGAGGCACGGGTGACAGAAGGGAATTACTCCATTCTAAGAGAACCGTATTTAGTTGTAGGTTATGGCATCTAAACTCAGGTGACAGGAGGTAAACTGGATGCCCAAGCACCCCTTACACAGGATCATTATGGTCCTATTATCTGCAACCTCAAAGGCATTTTACAAAATCGTTTGTAAGACCCCCAAGTCTCGAGCTATGAGCTCACCAAGGGAGTTAGGCTTTAAAAATACACAAGGCTCCAACAGTATTCACCCTCTGGATTATTAGGAGCCTTCAGTTCTTTTAACACACTAAGAGAGAGTACAAAGGAGAAAAAGCTGCTCATGTTTTCTCAGAGTATACTTTTACTGGTAAACTTCATTAAAAATAAGAGTACTTGGCAAAACTTCAAAGCATAACATACAACAAAAAAAAGAGCATTCCACAAAGTGCTGACTTAGCACATGCTAACCCATACAACTTAGCAAAATCCAACTCATCTGGTATCCAGCTACCCAAAATATTAAGAAAGAAGACTAGAAGAAGGAAAGAAAGGGAGATAAAAGGAGTTGGATAGCTGCCATTCCTAGATCCAACATCGGTCCAGATACAGGAGTCCAGGAGATGGAAGGTTTGAACACATGGAGACCACGTCTTAGTTTTTATTGCTTTGGCCCTCTGTGGCTGCCTCTCCTAGGTGGAACTCCCGGCCCATGGGCCACCCTGGGGCTCTGGGGTGGGGTGAGGGTGGTGCTCCCACTGTGTCAGCCCATCAGAGGTTGGGTCAGGGGCCCCAAGGGCCATAGAGTGAATGTGCTCCCGGGCTCCCTTTCACTGACAGCTGCTCTGCAGTTGGCTGGTGAGGGAGCAGGGTCTGGCACGTGGCACAAGGCATGATCTCACCTCCATGAAATTCCATCTATCCCTCCCTAAACACACACACCTGATTTGGTCTGAGCCAATAATTAATAAAATAATCCATTGTCTCACACCATTATATAAAAAAGTCTCTTGTCAAATTCTGTTTAGATGCCCAATTTTACCTCTGTCTTCTAATGAAGAAGGAAAATTTAAAACACTTTCTTTAAAAAGCTGTTTAGCCTAATCTAGATATGGAAGTCCTATTAATCATAACCTTGTAGTTATTTCATAGCCTTGTAGATATTGTGTCGCACTGTTCCAGAGAAAAATGAAAATTGGTTTGTGCCATCATTTCTTTTCAATTCAGCTCCAGATCTGGACTCCCTGTTCTCGTAGTGCTTCGCTTGAAGATTACTAGAATAACTCTGCAGTATTTTTATGCTTAATCACTAATACATACTTGACATCTGAACCCTTTGAACTCTATTTTATTTGAAAGTAAAAGAGCTGCACATGAATAGACATATCATGCCATGAATAATTAAAATGCATCTTTAAAACTATTTCTCTTGCAGACACATCCATTCCCACTTCCACTGCAAGCTAGTGTGATTTAGTGTAAGATCAATTGAACCACTGCTCTGCCTTCATGTCACATGGATTTAGTGGAATAGATAAAGTATGTTCTCACCTCAGCAATTTACAAGAATTTTTTCCACCATGAATTATTCTGGTGAGTTCTTTTTTTTTCTCATAAATGTTTCTGGCTCCTGAAACCACGTAACAGCATCCCCATTAGCTGAAACTTCATTCTCTATATAACATCTCTGAGATATCCAACAGATTCTTGGCCATTGGGTCCTTGTGCCATGCCACTTTCAACCTAAGTAAAAAAATGCTCTGTAGCAAAATACTTTGGAATGGATTTGCTTTGACAGTCATTAACTGTACATCTGGTCAAAACACTTTCCACACGTTCACTGTTGGAAAAGAAGTATGCAAAACTATAACCCATGACTCAATGGAATATTAATATATTGTCTCAGTTATTCATTGCCATTTAAAAATGTCCATGTGGGTTTGTCAGTACAGCTTTTGAAATGTAACAAATTAATATCCTTACTTTGTCTTAATTTGTGGACAGATGGTGTGAAGAGGGCCAAGTGATCCACAGTGCTGTCCCTCAGCTTGTCAAGACTTATTTACAGTACAGGAACCATTCTCTGACGGCTGATTATCTGCTTCATTTAGTGAAAGTGAAATTAACCTCTGGTTTCTGTGCTGGTGACTCAGCAGGTAGTGCACCAATAACAGAAAAAGTAGTACCAGAAAGACATTGGTCTTCAACCCTAACAAGGCCCATTAAAGAGTCAAATTGCTTTATTAGACCCAGGAGATAGAAGCAATCATTTCAGTCTACTAACTGGAAATAATAAAGTCAGGGGAAAAAAAAAGAGATGAAAATGAGTTTTCTTTCTGTGCATGACCAAAAAAAATGCATTATTTCAGGTGATTAAGGAAAAACTCAACACCATAATTCTGTGATTAAGTTCATTGGAAGCAGATCTGTGCACTGAAACTGAAAAATCAGGAAAGATACAAAAGTTTACACGGTGTTTCAGCTCCTGTGACTTATGTTTCTTGGGTTTTATTACATGGTGCAGAATATTATGCACAGTGTATGTCTGACAGGAGTAATCTTAGTTAAACAGCTTGGTGTTACGGACACCTGATGTATGATTCTTTATACTGGATAATAATACGACAGTAGTAATAATCCACCTGGAAATGCACATTAAATGCTTTCAAAAATATAACCTCTCTTGAATGGTTCTTCTAATGATAGCATTTATGAGCTCACAATGGAGAATCAGCACAGAGGAAAGCTAATGATGAGAAATATTAACCCTGTTTAATTGAATGTTCTGAGAACTACCTCAATCTCAAGGGCTATCTGTCAATGAGAGGAAAGGATTGGCTATTTGAAATCAAATTTACATTATATTTCTGCAAAAAAAGCTTCTGTAGTAACTGCTTTTGCAATATATTGTGTTTCATCATGTGACACATTTACTCCATCTGAAAATATTCTCTGTAAGCAGCGTGATGCATCAGAGGTGTTAAAAAGAAAACAAGTTTCTTTTTCCTATGCTGAACATGCACAAAGTTCTTCAAGTGAAAAAGTATTGATTACCCATAGGTAGTTTCTGAGAGCAAGTATCAAGCAAGAACATGTATCAAGCGTGATACCCACTCATGTTCAGAAAAGCAAGTGCTGGGATAAACACCAGAAGGAAAATTAAGCAGTGTTTAAAGATTTTCCTGAAATATTAAAAAATATATGTGGAGAACACTGAGGAATTCTTGTTATGGCAATAGCTTGCTGGTGTTTGTTCAAAAGCATTAACTCATTCTACAAACGTGGTTTTAATCCCTCTTCGTCTTTGAAAGCAGAAGTATTTTCACTACTTCAGATTATTTTCTAAAGGAAAAGTTAATATGTTTTATTACACATTTGACTCTACCTGCATGTTAAATTCCCTGTAATTTGTTCCTGGACAGATTGTGCTTTATTTCATTCTGCCAAACAAATGCCACAGAGCAAGGCTTGGGACAGTTAAACTAAGATAGTTCTCAATGTTTCTATACAGTAAAGCATTACTGAAAGCTGGAATCACCTTTCAGAACATTGACTGTTGCAAGGAAAACCAAAGGTGAAAAGCACATGCTTCTTCTTGATGCCAGGATACTTTCCATTTTTTTCTGTTCTCCTCAGAGACTTCCTTCCAACTACAAAAAAACCAAGCCCTACAGAAATCTTTCCCTGGTTGATTTGGTCAAAACTCCAGGACTGTTCAGGGATATTTGCTGAGCAATGTTTTCAGCAGGTGCACAGGGATATGAAAATTTACCATGCCTTCAGAATATGGTTATAAAGAATCTCTAGTATGTCTTGTAAGTAATATTCAATTTCTTTGTACCCCAGAGAAACTGTCGTGGTTTGAAAGACACACCATAGATTCTAGAAAAGGATTGTCTACAACTTAGTATCTAGCTTATTCCTCTCCTTCCTTGTTCCTTACTATGCAGGTTATTTTAACCATTTGTACAAACTACTGTCTCGTATGACTCAGAACAACAGTGTTGTTCACTTTATCAGGAGATCAAAGACTGTCAAAATGTGATTACAGGTCTGAGATCTGGGGGTAATTGTGGGACTCTGCTGGACTCAGGAGAGCTTTACATCTTGAGAAGAGTGCTTTTGGGATGAATATTTTGACCACATGTCTCATCATGGAAATCAAGTATATCAATCATGTTTTGTCGAGGAAAGACATGGTACATAATCATATAGCCAAACTTCCTGGAAGTTGAAAACAGCCATATTACATTTAACTGGATCTCTAATATTTATCCCAATCCCCACATTTCTGTCATGTCATCTTACCATGTCATCTGAATTTGTTACATTCTTTAGCATTTCTCCACCTAAATTTTATCATAGCCTGCATTTTGACAACTGAAGAGATGATAACTTCCATGAAAGTGCATATCTCATGTGCCATACAATGCCAGCCATTCCCCCCTGAGATATCTCCATCTTGCCACAGTCCTTCCCAATTAACAGATCACTTTTTCCAAACTCTTCTTTGGTAGTTTTGTCTCTCTCCAGCTATTACCCCCTTTCTCTCTTTTTCTACACAAATCAGTCCTCTTTTACTTGCCATACTGTCAGACTTCTTCTCAGTCAGATTTTCTGGTGAGTTGCTTACACTGTTCATATTTCAGAACTTCATTAACCCTGCCTCCATAGGATTCAGTCCTGGGATCTTCCCTGATGCTAACTGCTACACTGATCATATTTATCTGTTATAGCAGTGTATAAGGAATACAAAATACCAAATAATGCATTGGACTGTGACAAAGACAGTGGGCAGCATTTTCCGGGTTGCAAACATTCAAGTCACATCCTGAAAGTTACATATAAATCTCCTGCTATCAGGAAGACTGCAGATTCCTTGTTGCCTTTGAACTTCATGTTCCTTCCACCTAAGAGCAGGAAAGAAATTAAGTCTCAATAATGATTACACATCAGCTTTTTATGGGAGCCCCAAGAGGAAAATCTGTCATTTCACTTCAACATTTACTGTAGCAATATTCACAAAATGTCCCTATGCCACTAGCTCAGAGCACTGGATATATGCATAACTTCACCAAATGTGTGAACAAGAGTGATCGTCATTCACTGCCACTTCTTTAAGGACTGTATTCTGTCATTGCTCAATCTAACGTCAGTTTTGCCAGATATTCAGATTAAACTACACTTTTACCCCAGCAAGAGAAAAGTTTGTTCCGAAAAGTCTCAGTTTCCTAATGAAAAAATTATTTTCTACAGTGCTGTATTTTTAACCTCATAAAAACTGATGAAAAGAACCCAGTGTAATTCAATAAATTCCTATAATAGTATATATCACATATACTGATGCAGTTTGTCTGAATTTCAACTAAAACAAACTTGTTTTGTGAAGTTTCCATAAAACTTTTTTTCTACTATTCCAGAAGACTGATGATTTTCTCCTGCAATTTTTTGTATTTTTATTTTTTTAGAAATACGTGATATCTGAAAGGATAAATAGTATCTGATCCTGTCTCCTGGAATCTCTTGCAGCAAGAAACTTTTTTAAAATACTTAATATTCATTGTTTGTCAGAGCAAACTTTCTTTACTATAATTAGCTCAGCTTCTTGGAGTGGTGTCTCTGGAAGGTTTTTAAGGTCACAAGAAACCATTCCTTCCAGGAACTGGTTCTTCTAGTATTTTTTTCCCCCCTCAAGATATCTAGCATAATAGAATTTCATAATTCCTCAGACCAACACAGTGACTCACAGTTCTTCAAGCTGTATCGAATGCCATGATGAAGAAATTGAATGCTTTTCACAGAATTTTCCATGCAGAACTTTCTGTGCAGGAAACAATACAAGTGAGGGATGTGGTGCCAGACATGGTCTCAGACAAAAAATAGAATTTTGCTTCTGATCATGTATTTAATATCTTGCTAAGCTCCAGACAATGTACAGTCCATAAGTATACAGCTCGCACCTGAATCTTCCAAAAGATTTCTCCATCAAATACTCTTTTGTTTTATTTATTTATTAACATTTTAGCAATAACAAATTGCAAAATTTCTTTGCAATATGACATAAGACAGTTGCTGCAATAACACTTTCCAGACCATCTAAAAGCAATAGCTCAGAAAAGTGGATTGTCAATTTTTTTGGTCACAAATTTTTTGAAACCAAAAGTCAGTCTCCCAATATTTAGTATTTAACTGAAATACACTGCTTAATATTTAGTCTTTTAACTCTTCCAACAGTTACTAATTACATAGGCTGTCTTAGAAGTCATTGTGACTTAGCAGCTATGTTTTATTTAAAAAAACTGATAGAATTGAAGAACCAGGAACAATATATAGTATCACTTATGAAGATGAAGAAAATATGCAATAGTGTATTGATTGGGTTGTTCTCTTATGTAAAATTAATTAAATTCCTGCATTTTAAAATTAATCCATCTTAAAATAACTCCAGGTCTGGAGTTTTTTTCAAACGAGGTGGTAAGCAGCATGTCAGGCTCTGGGGAAATCAAAGTTTTCAGTTGAAGAGCAGGACAGCAGAATTAAAACAGATTCACACATTTAAAATAAAGTGCAAACATGTCAAGTCCAAAGACCTAGAGCATCCAAGATATATGGGAGGAATATTGTCCACATTTAGAAAGAGAGGGGAAATGAGCTTTTTAATGGGAAAACTATTTAATAGTAAATATATTAAATTATGGGGGGGAGGAGGGAGGAAGAAACCCAAATCCTATATAGCTTCCCATCCAGCTCATTTGCCTGTAGGGCTACAGAGTCAAAAATTGTTATATTTCTCCTGGAGTCATGGCTTTGTATATCACCATGTCCAGCTTACAGGAAGGATGGTGTATGTTCTGGCAATCAAAAAGGTTGTGGAGTTATCAGAGGTAGGCAACATTTAGCCCCATTGAGAAGTGGAAACCTGGAAAACTTCTTCCTAGCAAGAACTCCAGCACATCGAGCAATTATCCATAGCTCGAGCTCCCCAAGCTTTCAGATAGGTTTTGAGAATGAATGGGGTCTAATACATCAATTGTCCTTAGGAAGCAAACATATGTCTAAGGACTAGAAAGATGGTTTCCAAAATGAAAGCAGTGTGTAGGTCACAAGCAGGAGCAGAAATAAAGAAAGTAAGCAAAAATTTTTGCATGAAATCCCAGCTATGCACAATGTCAAGGGCAAACTTACCTGGAGAGTTCCTGAACATTAATTCCTAAATGATGCCTTCACCAGCTTTTAGGTCATTACATTTTGATTCTTACGCTCATTCCTTTTACATACACTTTGCCTGTCTCCAGTATATTTTGTACAGATTTTGCAATGTTAACTGTACATTCCTTCTGTTCTGGGTCTTCCCTGTTGCATGCCCAAACAAGAACAGGGCATAATTTTTGCATTTTCAGCTCCCAAATAGCACTTTCTCTTCACTGAAAGAGTTCAGTTGACAGTGACTAACTTTTCTGTTCTACTTTCTCATTATTTTTATGTTTGTTAAAATGCATAAAAGAAATGTTGCAGTTCAGACTGACGTTCCCAGTCCACTCGCACCACTATAGTGACAAGTGCACAAGTCATTTATGCTCTCTCAATCATTACTCCCAATGCACATCAGCATGAATATTAGCAATTTTTTTTTCAAAATTGAATTTGCCACAGTTCAGATTCAGTAAAAACAAGGGTATAAATAATTATCATTAGATGTTTTCTGCATAACTTCTCTCATTAACATAGTTCAAATGGTGATCAGGTGACTTTTTCTGGTTCAAAAATCTTATATCTATGGATTAAGCAGTTATATTTTGTTTTTTAACATGCAACTTCCAAGTAAAAAAGATGCTAAGAATGCTACAAAATGGACAGCTGCTTTCCCCTTTCAGGCTTTCAGTAACAAAGCACACACACAGCATGGCTTTATTTTGTGCAGTTTATGCCACACAAGCTCTATTTCAAAATATTTTATTGATGGGAATGATATTAGTAAGCAGACAGGATGTGCTCTCAGAGAAACTATGGGGTAGTCACATTTGTTCAAATCTTTGTCCTTTTTACAAGGGAGGTAAGGGGGCCTGAAGAGCTGGTCTTAGATGTATGAACTACAGGTTCCACTAAATATGGCAAACAGTGGATAACAATGTGTATTAGTGTCTATGACTGTATGATTCCTAAATTATGATCTAATAGGAAACATTCTGTTCTCTTAATTTTTTTAATTTGCATCAGTAGAGGTAAATAAAATGTGGTTTTTATATATAAAACAACATGAAGAAAAGGTTCTGCTGAGTTCTGCTGATACTGGTGTATGTGGGATAGATGCATCAAAACAGAAAATGGCGAATGTGGCTTAGCTCAGTACATTATGGAGATACAATTATTGGAACAGCTAAGAAAAATGAAGTCGAAGTCAAAGTCAAAACAACGTATCTCTGTCTTACTGTTATGATTCACACCTGTCAGACTAAAAGAACTACTTCAGAAGAAAAATCAACAAAGCTCAGACCTTTTAAAATACAAAAGAATGACATCTGAATTCTTACAAAATATAAAAATGTGGCTAGAAAGCTGTAATATGCTGAAAGATGAGCAATAATGACTGTCTGATGATGACAACCTTAATCCAGACTGAGAGATGGTATTTTGGGAGGTATGAAACACCAAGTCCCATTGAAATCATCAGGAGCTGTGCCTGTTCCTGTGATGAATGAGAATATTTCTACTGTTACTAAAATATCAGATTAGGTGCTCATGTATCAAAATCAAATTTTGCCCCACTAAAGTCTGCAAAACAAATTCACACTCAGCGCTTTTTCCCTGGGTTTTTGCTATTTCTGCCCACTGAGATAAGAAACAGAAAGACTAAAATTCTTTTAAAATACAGGTCTAACCAGGGGGGAAAAAAAGACAAAGCGAAAATAAAAGGCTGGAAAAATCATACAAAATTGATACTCAACAGACTATGATTTTACAGCTCAAGACTTCAGGAAATAGTACATACTAGAACTGACAGAGTTTTTAACCTAACAAATATTGAAAAATTTTTTTTAACCCAGTATTATAGTGTCAGTGTTAAACTACAGAAAAGAGACAGGAACTCAAAGGAGCTGGGTACCAGCAGGGTATATTTCACATTATGATTTGCAGGATGTAGTCATAAAATCATTTGAAAAGTACATTTATGTGCACTGCTATTAATTCATATAAATTTTATTATAAATCTGAAGAGGAGGGAGAATGAATTGAACAATAAATTTTCTGTACCTCCACAGTTCTATAAAAACTGTAATGAGGTGTAGAAGAACTTTACCGAATGTACCGAAACTGTGGCCAAATATTAACCCTTATGTAATCCTGCTCCCATTCAGCCTTGAATCCTCTGTGTGACATTCATAGCTTAAAAAAATAAAATCAATAGCAACTATGATGATAAAAAAGGCAAAAAGTTCTTCAAATAGATTGTCATTGCATCAAAAGTAGGCAGCTACGTATTTATGTGTCAGTGAGCGAATAATAGCAAATTGCTCTTCTTTCCTAAACCAGTTAGGAAAATCTATACACCCCTTCCCATTTCACTCTAACATTAAATTAGCCTAGTATCCACTGAAACAAATAAATCAAGTCACACAAAAATTGCATATACAACCTCTGTATTATTAAAAATATGATAATAAGGTGGATAAATACTACAGCATTAACTTGGTAAAGTTAAGTGCATATGAATGTAAATGACATTTTTATCTGCTTCCTGAACATAATTAAAACTATATCCATGCCATTAGCAGCAATAATTTCTTTTTTTCTTTAACTTCCTACTGTTGCTCAGAATGTGTGATACTTTAGCATCACAGATGGTGTTTAACGCAGCTCTAGAGACATACTGTAACTTCATAATCTACATTGACAAATAGACCCACCTTTTTATATTAGACTAGAATAAATGTATATATTTTACAATTTTTTTTTACTGATAATTTTCCTTAAGCATCTACATATCCATTAAGATAAAGGTTGAAAACCAATTAAATACAATGTAACTAATAGCTTTGAGATCCCAGGGAGAAATCTTCCTTTTTCTTCTATGTCTAATAGAAACCAGACTTTCAAATCCTGGAGATGATTATATCATGAAACATAACTATTCATGATTATAACACTGCCTACTCTCACAAACCCATTCCAAGCTCCACAGCATTTGGTAAACTCCTGGTTTCATGTGTACATATGAAAATTTTAGCTTCATTTAGAAAAAGAGAATGAGAGAGACTAGGCATGTCATCTTCGCAGTTTCAGGGAATAGCATGAAAACTAAATCCTGGAAAAATAAAGGCAAGTTAATAGTATTGTTCATTCACATTGCACACCTGAAAGAACCTAACTTGCTCATCCTTAGCCTTAATAATATTGTTATGAATAATCCAATTGATGTACCAAGCCTCACTAATAGGAGACAGATTTACAGGAATATACTACAAAGCAGAACTGGAATATAGAATTAGAAACTGTGTAAGTAGTTTACAAATCAGAATGAAATACAGTTCATCCTCCTTCTGCTTTCTAAATAAGATCAAAACTGTTGAATTGCATCTTTTAGTATCAGAAACCAAGGTCTGCATGTAAACCAAAAAACTAAACACTCCCAGGAACAGTCACATATTGTTGTGGAAGAGTCATTTTTATTGTTAATAAACTCTAAATAACAACAACAACAACAACAACAAAAATTATTACGTAAAAACTGTCTATTGTGAGTAGTTCTTGAAATGCCTAAAGTCCCACACAATGCCCAGAATCATTTGGGAGAGTGCCTTACATCAGGAGCAGGCTAGCAATCATTCTCACAGCTCAGCAGCACAGATGACTGCACTCTACTAGACATTGCTTAATCTGCTAAAATAGCCCTGAGGAAGGAGCCCAGCAGAGCGCTTCTTTCGTTATGCATAACTTTGAGCTTCTGCCTAACAAGAAAAACAGCTACAGCTTTTTCATTGACATTATGTTTGCCTACAGACAGTCCAATTTTTACCAGTCTTATTTTCAATATGAAACACTGTTAAGGGACAAATAGCAGAGCTGCTTCAACAATGCAGCTTTACAGGTAGGCAGAATTATCAATTGGAAATACGTGTTCCAAGTTCCCTACTGCTGATGCTTTGAAACTGCGATGGTTGTAAAATGTCCTTCTGTACTCCAGGGCTACTGCACAAGGGACGTCCCACAGGGGCACAAAAGGTGGGATTAAACTGCAGGTGAGTTCAGGTTTCACTGGTTTGTATGCATCAGACACTGAGATGCTGCAACTCTGAACACACACAGTACTCCTAATGCAGCTGATGTCTCCCACTACAGTAGCATTTGAGCATTCCACTTTAATGGAATTTTTTTCACAATATTTTTACTTTCTTTCTGGGAAACTGGAAGATCTTAAAATGAAAGTGGTTTTCAAAAGCTAGCTTGCCTAGGGCAACACCAAAATTTCAACTCAAAGCTCAAAACCATCATATATTCTTTAAATATTGTTTTCTCCACCTAATAATTGCCCACTTCCTGCCCACCAAGAACATACAGATACCTGTACAAATACATACACATACATACAAAAATTTCCCTTTGTTCCAAATAACAAAAGAAGATTTTTTTTTTGTTTTTCCATAAATAATGTCTTGATGGAAGTGATTGTCAGGCATTGGAACAAGCTGCCCAGGGAGGTGGTGCAGTCACCATGCCTGGAGGTGTTCAAGGAACACCTGGCACTTAGTGGTCTGGTCTAGTGTACAAGGTGGTGATGAGTCACAGGTTGGACCTTATGCTCTTGGAGGTCTTTTCCAACCTAAATGGTACTGTGATACTATGAAATGTGGAAAAAATAGATTGATCATTAATGTTTCACATCCAATTTAGACTGTAAATCTGTCAATTAGGTACTGAAAAAAATTTCGTTTGAAAGATTAATATAGAATATATGAAATAACACTGTAAGAACAAAAATTTTGGAGCAGTTTTTACTTTGACTGTGTTCAGCAATTAATTTAAACTCTGTAATTTAAAAAGAAAAAAAAAAGAAAACCCATGAATTTTCATGACTTTTATTGAGAAAATTGTGATTTTTTTTTTACAATTACAATTAACTTGCAAATTATTTTTGAATGTGGATATCAAAATTATTAGTAAGATAACCCAAGAAATTTTACTTTTTTTTTTTCCTGGCACTAATCTGAGCACCTAGTTGTGAAACACGGTACATTCTAAGAAGAATGTTCTGGGTGGTCCTGGACTAGGATCCTGGAGTGCACCATGGCGTGCATAAACAAGGTAGTTATTCTTTTTTTTCTCCTCCCGTCCCCTCCCCTCCCCTTCCCTCCCCTCCCCTTCCCTCCCCTCCCCTCCCTCGATATCAGCTAATCCACTTCCCTGAGCCAGGTTATGGTTAAGTTCCTCCATGTAATGAAGAAATTTTTTATCAGAATGCTGCTACTTGGCATTGCAAAGATGGATAAGGGAAAATATAAATGTGAGTTTTGCTCTTGTAACAGATTGAGTAGTTCAGTACAGAGAATTACAGCTGACCTGAGACTTCAGTTGTTTTTATTTTTGATATACAAAGATGATATATGTTATACAATAGAAATGAAAAAAGCAGTTATCATCAGCTTGCAACATTTTCCTTGCTGATCTCTTCACTGTTTTTCTTCTTTTTTTAGCTAGCAATCAGTTGTCCAGCAGGTCTACTGTTACTCTGCTCACTGGAGTTTGTATTGCAAGAAACAGGAGCAATTGCAAAGTCTAATCCTGAAAAACGTAACTAAATGACTGCTACACTGTGGAAATACTAAAGCTATTATTATATGTTTACCTGTGCTAAAAAACATATAATAAATCAGAGCTTAAATATGCTGTAAATATGTTAATCTCCTACATTCTAATTAAACAAAACACATTTATGTAGGAATACATACTTCAGTGGTGTTTCCAAATGAAACTTTAATGATGAAAGAAACTGTAATTAAATAATTTTTATAAAAATATGGAAGACAGTTGCTTATGTTTGTTTTTTTTTTTCCCCTGGGGTTAAAATAACTCAGACTCCATTTAAAAATGAAGATAACTGATGCACAGTGGGAGTCAGCCTAGGCATATAACTGCTGTTTCTGTGGAACCAAAAAATGCTAATGGAATTGGCAGTGAAAAGAGCAAGCTTTGAAACCTGAATGAAAAGATTCTTTACATTCTTCATGCTTAGAAAGAGACCTTATTAACTGAGGGCAAAATTTACTTCTTAAAAAATATATATAATAATATCATAAAAGCAAGGGTTTGGCTTTTTGAAACAGGTATTTAACATATATACTTCCATTCCTATATTGTTCTGTCATTTTGGAAGTCTAGTTCTGTTTAATTTTACCATCATCTGAATCCTTTGCTTGAAAAGAAGTTCAAGAAGAAACATTTCTCCAGGTAGTATTTTTTCTGAACCTTTAAATCGTAAAAAAGCATTTTCTAAAAAAACAAAACAAACAAAAAAAACCCCACAAACACACAAAACCAAATGCAGATCAACTGTATCTCTAGCACCCTATGCAGTTTCACATAATACTGAGAAGGAAAAAAAAATAAATTTTAAATTTATTGCCCTACCTTTTAGCTCAAGAATGAAAATGTTGATTAAAGTTAAATTGTTTAGAAAAATTTTTACTATAAGTCTAAATCACATGTAAATACAAAAATTCCAAAGGACAACTGAAATCAGCTTCATATTCTTTCAGTGTCCTACAAATAGTAACAATGCAGCCTGCAAGCACACATATTTATTCAGCAGTCCTAAAATAAATGCATTATGATCATGTTAGATAGATTACAGCTAGAAAGGAAAAGGCATTCCCTAAAATGCTTAAAAATATCTATTTAATTTACAAACCCTGCAAGGGTATCCCCACAGTCAGTTTTAGCTGGCAAGACTGGTCTCTTCAGAGTCCTTTATTTACTGGGGAGGGAAAGACACATTCAGAGAGTGATTCAAAACTTCTAAAATTAGGCTTCAACTTTGAATTTCTCTGGAAAAGCATATTTTTCTCCATTAACTATAAAAAAGTCTGGTAACTCTGTATGTTTTTGCAGGCATTGTCCAAGTCCCAACAAGACAGTCACTTAAGGGTTATTCTCCAAATTGTTTAAGGGCATTAGTAACAGATATCATTCTGCCTTGCAGTAGGTACCGTAGAAAGTGCCCCTCTACTATTATAAAAATTTAAGCTTTGAGAGAGGTAATTTTAAAGAACCAAACCCCTGAGAAGTCCCACATGGAACTGCTAGGATTACTGACTGATTTAAGTCACTATGCAGATTTCCAGTAAAATAACTGATCAAATAAATAAGTATGGAAATATGACCTTGAAGGCCATCACTTCCTCAATAACAAAATCTTTAGGCTGAGGAAAATTTGTGATGTTTCACTATAAAAATTTACTCATAAAAAAAAAAGTGAGAAGGATGCTTAACGTCCTTTCCAATCTCTTACTGAAGAGAGAGATTTAGACAAATGACTTTGCTTGTTCTCCCAAGCTCCTGACCTTCAATCTTCTCCCTTGTTTGTCCTAAGACTACATACTCAAACTTCACTTCTTCCAAGAATTAGAGCTTCCTCTGCAAGTCTGCAAACTAAAAATTCCCTTGCTGATTCAGAGGCAAATAGAAAGAGGGTATCCAAATTAGAAAAAATAAATAAATAATAATAAAAAAAGAATAGAAGCAGCAGCAAAAACTACCTGTATTTTCTGGCTTTCTTTTTTCTGGCTTATTAAATAAATATTTTTCTGTCATTGAAGTAAAAAATATTTTAAAAATCTAGCATGTCTAAGGATAATCCACAAGCAGAAATGTACTTGTCTGCAGGGAGCTAGCTTCAAGAGCAATATCAATCACCTAAAATTATATCCTTTTAGTTGTAATAAGCTCTTGGAAAGGTCTGAGAGTTGTCTTGCTGCACAAATACACTTCACATCAGGAAAACATCAAGCATAGATAAAATAGAAGCTGCAAGCATCTGTACCTTACAGACATTGGGGGATAGCTTTAAAATATTTCAGATAAGATGAGCATCAGAAGCAAGATTCTCCTATTAGTATTCCTAGCAGCATTCCCAGTCCAAGAACGCTCACATTCCTCATGCTACAAAACTGGAAGGTCTGCAGTTTATTCTACAGTATAGCATTCTAATAAATGGAGCTGAATAAGTCCTCCTAGGGCTACACTAATTTCCATGACTGAGAGCAAATTAAGTGAAAATTGCTGTGAATGTAGGGCAATCATCTGAGCTGGCTGTGTTTTGAAAATAGTTTTGGTAATAAAAAAGAGAAGCTGTGAAGAAGCATCCCTTGTTTAAGAGAATACTGTTAAGACTACTTCTGAAATGGTAGGTGGTGTCAAATGGCCTATTTTGCTACTTTTCTAAAAGAAAACCTTGGTTGAAATAATAAAGCAGGAACAATGTCAAAATTGCAATACTGCAAAGAGCTAAATAGGACTAGATACTGAGCTTTTGCTGTAGCCCCACAAGGACAAATTGCAATCCGTGAACTCCTTCAAACAAAGGAACCCACTGGTCCTAAGAAACATCCCATGTAACATGCAGGAGGAAACAAAGCAGAGCTGGCATACTGACACACTCCTTTAAGCCATAGAACAAGAAACTTACTTTATATAAGTATTCCTGTGATAGTAATCACCACATACCTGTTTCTAAACACTTTGTGCCAGAGTACACTGAAAAACAGGGAAGTTTGGTATGGCCAGGCTATTACAGGTTTACAGTCATCTGCCTCAGATACAATGAGACTAGCTCAGGCTTTAATTTAGGTGCAAATTTTCTTATTCTTTAACTTTGGTGGTGGATTCAGTCTTCCCAAGAGCATCTCACTTTCCAGAAGCAATGGAGACACTGTAGTGAATCCCATTCACCCACCTGTCTGTGACTAACCTAAACCAGCCATTCAGGTGCTCCTTACAGTCAGGGAGAGGGGGAGGGAGATGCAACTCATGAAAGTCCTTGTCCCTCCCAAACTGTCTGTAATGTAAGCAGAAATTAATTGCCTCTGGGGGTTTAATTATATAGCCCTTGACTATAGAGAGAATCTAGCTTTCTACCCTGAGCAGAAATAATGATTCTCAAGGATAGCAGGCTCATAGAGGCCAAAATATAGCTTGGACATAATCTTCACACTCTTTTTTTTAATAGCTATGTAAAGCAGCCCAGCATACTAAACCATAAGAAGATATCTTTGTTAGGGCTTGCCAATAGCAGAAAACGCCCATCAGTGACTTTCTATCTAATAATTTATTCTTCATATTCCCAAGGGAGAATTGTTGTATTCCTTAAGGTAAAGCAATATCAAGAGGACAATAAATAATTACACAAGTCATAGAAAGATTAGCAGCTACCAGTCAATAAAGAAGGTAGACGTTAACGCTTTGCTCTGCTGTATTTGAATTGTCTGTGTAATCCATAGCTGCTGTATTTATACGAATATGTAAAATAAGAAAAGATGACAAAATTGACAACAATGAGACATTTGTAATCCAATTCCATGTATCTGATGGGCCTTTAAAAGTTTCAGTCAAGAAAAGAGGAACAACTGTTTAGCTATATGTACATTAACAACTTCAAAGCATAGAAGAAGGTTTCTATTGTTGTCATGTGGAAGAAAAGATATTGAGAGGTAAACTGAGGTCCTGAGTTTCTCATTCTACAATTTTGCTTCAGTAGATGAGTATTCCCCAAAGTAGCCAAAATCTTTCCAGTCCATATCTTGGGGATTATCTTCATTATAGATATGATGATGCCCTATTTTTATCCTTAAAACATATGTTCCCTAGACCTCTTTCACTACATTAAACTTGACTAAATTCAGGAATATTCTCTTTTGTCAGTGACAGCTTTTGATGTTCCAGAGCAGTAAACTTGAAGTAGTTAATTCTCGGCTGCATTCTTGCTAATACAGCCCCGGATATGTGATCAGCCACCTTTGCCATTCCGGCTAAGACACTGCATATGAGAAAGGGGTTTGCCTACTAACAATAAGAAAAGAAAGTCAGTATGAACTTTTGTCAAAGTAGGAAAATAAGAGACTTTTCAAATATCAGATAATTTTCTATAAATGTGTTGCCGGTTTGGATAGCTCTGACAGTTTTTTAGTGATCTGTACTGTCATTGATCCATAGGTTAGCTCATAGAAGTTCACCTAGAGCAATACTGTTCTGTGCAAAAAGATGAAGATCCTAGGAACAGGCACACAATACTGCTCTATCAGTATTACTTTTGGCTGGTAGTACTTCAAAATGTTACAGTGCATGCAGAATCAGTACAATTGTTTTCACGTGCAATGAAGAAACAATTCCTGAAGTCACAATAGTTTTTCCTATATGATGTGTATACAGGAAACTAAATCTGTGTCTAAAATACACCTGAGCATATTTTCTTATTACTTCATTAAACTACTCTGTGTTCACCTGAAAATAATATATAGAGAGATTTTCAGGCAACAAAAATTTAAAAAAAAAATAAAATCTTGAACTGTATGAGAAAATTCTGTAAGAATTAATCAATCACGTTTCTCCACAATCAGTATTCTTCCTAGAATAGCATCACCATCAGAAATACTTGGTGTCTGAAGAGGTACTAAATACTGAAGTACGATATAGCTTCAAGATACAGCCCTGTTATGTCCAATAATAATTAATATTCATTATCTTCACTCATTCTGTAATCTTCAGCCACCTTAGATTTAAAACCATCTTTGATTTTAATCAAAATCAATTTTAATTATATATTTTATTACAGAACAAGTTAAAAAAAACCTGAAATTAAAAGAATCTTAGGAGAAGTCCCAGCATAAAGACTTTAAACTTTGCTGGAAGAGACTTAATCTACATTTTATAACCAAGTCTGCGAAGATGTTTATCAGAACCAGTGTTAGCCCAACTAATTTTAATACAGTAAATTTGCAAGATATTTAATTTTAACACAAGAATGAAACCATCAGAGATATCAGTTTCACAAGTTCATTTTCATGAGGTACTTTGACCCAGGCAAATGAAAATCTGAAATACCTGGGCTCCAGGAATTAACATGAGATCCTTTGTTTGTTGTGTAACGTATATGTATTGATTAGAAAATAAAAACCTCTAAAACAGATTAATACTACCTTCCAAAAATCAGATATCCACTACCTCTTTCAAAAAATGTTTTTTAAGAGTTATGAGGTACATTGTGTTAAGTGACTAATGAATTATGGGTTGAAAAAAGTTATCCATCTGAAAAAAAATGAAAGGATAATAGTTTTCACAATGAATGAGCATTAATCAATTTTATAGGTCACCAGCATATTAAAATAAAAAAGTTGAAATTAAACCAGTCATAGAATTAATGGCTGAATATCCCAAATAGCAACAGACAGGAGATCATTCAGTGTGTCCCATCTCTCTTCTCTCTGCTTAGGAAGATCTAATCAGCACACTGCCACTTCAGTTTACTGGTCATATTCTCGTTTTATGTGACACTATGGAACAAAACCACAACTCTTTCCAAAACATTCAGACATATCAATGATTGTTTGGTGCTTCTATTTCAAGGCATCCACAACACTTCAGTGCTTTAAGGGTGTTTACAGCACTGTCATTTTACAGGACCAGCAAGGGGTTTGTCCTTAACTTGGAGGGGAGGGTAACAGAGAGACAGTAATATGCATTTTGATCATTGATCTTGTAAACTCTTTTACAGTTTGAAATTCTTTGTTTTGTTGTCAAACTTCTCTCAACCCTTCAATAAAAATTGGTGGATTATGCTACAGCTCAACATTGTCATTTCAACCTGAGAAATGAAAAATAGGGAATAACAAGAATCTACATTAAAAAGTAGTTATTAAGGATCTCAATAGAGGATGAGTCTATTAAAGAGGTCACTGAACTTTCTAAAAGTTGGTATCCCAGGTAGATATCACAAAAGAACTAGGGCATTAAAACACTTAATCATTAAAGTCAATAATATAGCTGAGTTACAATAAATTAGACAGTGATATGCTTGTTTACAGAAGATGGAATCCAGATGATAGTCATTACTTCTGCAGAGAGCTGAGATATCTTGGGATGGGCATGTCAAAGTCGATTTGGGCTTTAATCCCAATTTTGCTGCAGTGACTAATGCAGACAACTGGTTTTTAAAGATTAGTTTGTTACAACTGCTGAAAGGCACTTGCTTCATGGATATTCTGCAATTCAGAAGCGAATTTCAAGTTGAGATCAGGCTTGGCACTCCTTGAAGGCCTAAAAGTAGCTCTCTTGGTAGGATTGATTGAACTAAGAGCATTGTCTTTCTATAGTGTTTCATCCACCTGACGAGAGACATTAGTCTTCTTTAGTTCCTGGTGCATTCATCCCACCAATTATCTGGACCAGGAAGGGGGGATTGGGAGGGCGGGGGGGGGAGAGAAAAAAAAAGAAAGGAAAAATCTATTTTTTTTTCATCGTTATGAAGATTTAGTGATATGTCTTCACATTGGATTGCCATATTTCTGTCATTTCCTGCTATCTTTTCTAAGTACCACGCTGGTATCCATCATAACTAAATCTGTATTTATATTCACAAATGGTAATTAAAAGAAAGTAATTGAGACAGGGCTTGTAGCATTTAAAAATGTACATATGCATATCTACACACACACACACAAAACTATTTTAAGTATATAAATTCACCGTCTTGAGTTTTTTAGTTAGTTAGCTCAACAGATCACGGATATTTCAGATAACTTTTTCCTATGAGCATAATCTATCAATTTTGGCATAATGAACTCCTGCAAAGGTCAAATTTAAAGGATAAATGCTGCAGGAAATGATGACTCTACAATAATCCTGTTATCCTCCTACAACTCTAATTTCATTTTATTGAGTAGAACAGTGTGAGGGTAAAAGGGTAACTACTTTCTCTCTGCTAACACCCATATACCCAAGTTCCCTGAGCACGGTATTACATTTAATCACCGCTGTAAATGTATTAGTAATAAAAGCCTATTACAAAAATTATTGCTTTCTCTTTTTTATTTGTTCGTGGGTTTGTTTTTTTTACTTTGTGAATATCAGCAAAACATGCTGAAGTATTATTTAGTAAGCTCTTTTTTTGGGGGCAAGGGGGCAGTGAACTAAGAGGGAAGTTTCCCCTGATAAAATACTATAAATAGAAGGCAAACTGCATTGTGAACAACATTGTTTTTGTGGCTGTACCAAATATTCATACTGCCAGTGGATAGATGTTCTGTTAAACATCTGTGTATACAGGAAGGAACAAAATTTCCATATAACATATCTAAAAAAAGTACTTGGCATCATCTTAAACCTGCTCTGCTTAAAATTTACAGAACCTTATTCCTGCAAACAGACTGATTTTTGTTTGTTGGTCTGGTTTTGGGTTTGTTTGTTTTTTTTCATTTAGTAGTTCTATTAAATCATTACTGCTCTTCATTAACTGCAACTATTCTCTGGCTTGCTTGTCCATGCTTTCTGTTCCAGCAATGCTAAAATAATTTCCTGGATAAATATGTAGCACACACAGGGCATCAGAAATGCCCTTTTCTAGAGTAAACAAGGAGGAAAACAAGGCTTCACTGTTCTCCTGCTAGATGAGCCCTTTATTCTTAGCACAACATAATTATGTCAGCGAATGCATTCAAGTAGCTTACCATACTCAAGCCAATATGTACATTACTGTATTCTGAGATTGGAGCCACAACTGAGCTGCTTAAGAAGCACTTTCCCTACTTTGCAGTTTTCTTCCCAAGCTATGCTTGTTATTAAAACACAATTTAACAGTTATGTCCATGATGTGATACCTCCTCTCTCTGCTGCCTGATGGTTAAATGTAACTCTATTTTTTTATTTTTTCTATTATCCACTGGTAGGAGGAGCAGACTAGATAGAGTAATAGAGCATTAGCTATTTGCTAGTATACAGGTAACCCATCCTTGGAACACCTTTGACGTCCTGTAGTAAGCAAAGCAATCTAAATAGTTAAAAACAACACTGTGTACAGTCATGTGAGCATAGACTTACCTGGAAAAAGCTGCTTTAAGAAAGTGCATTTGAACATCTGTATATAAGAAGCTTTAAGATTTACTTTTTTGTGTCTCCTGGGTGGCCAAACAAAATTTCAGGAGGTGTTGCAGAAGCCAAATACAGAATATTCACAAACAGAAAGTGAATAAATTTGTTAAAATTATTAACATGTCCTTATAGACAAGTACACTTATTTTCACACTTCTAATCATATCAAATACGTTGATACTTGGGTGTTCTGTGTGCACTGCTACAATAAGTAACAGTCTATTGTCTAAAGTCTGATCAGAAAATGTAAGAATTTTTCAACAGTTCATTAGCAAGCAAAACTTAGGAAGCACTGGAGGTGTTCAACAGTGCTACTGAAGATGTACTCTCCTCCAGAATAGTTTTCCCTGAAAAATGCCCCAGTAACCTAAAAACAAGATAGACCTCAAAGGGGATAAAAGCAGTTTTGTTTCATTGTCTCAGCTTGTTCCAAAACATATAAAGCCCCTGTGTAAAGGACCCATTTGAATGGCTGTGGTTATTAACTCTTACCTTGTCCAGTGACAAGGTAGGAATTCATGGTTTCTGATGTAGTGAAATTAAATCCTTGCCCCTTTACATCCAATGTGTCTGCATAGGCAACAGATTCACACACAGAAGCTGGAGTGATATTTGTTTAAAACTAGTTTTCATCCCTTCATAAACAACATAAATATCTACTTCCTATATCTCGCACACTTTTGACCTCACAAGAAGGTTGTACACACAAAAAAGGCTTACAATAATTTTAAACTAAAGTTTACCTCTAAGTCTTTAAAAAGGTCTTTCACTTACTGAGTCCTAACCAAGAGCTCCCAAGCGCAGAAGTAACAAATATGGTTTATTAATAGAGGAATGCAGATAGAACAATACTCCAGTTAGAGAATAATTGTCAAACACAAAGCATATCAGCCATCAAAGTCAGCCGCTAGCAAAGACAAAATTATTTTTACAAAACTTTGGTCAGCTGTATCCTACCCCAAAAGACACCACACTATAATCAACATTCTCATAATCTATAATGTGTACTAATTCAAACTCATTGAAATTTGCATCACAGTTAGCTGTTGGGAAACAAAAACTCAATAAATGAGTTTGAAATTGCGTGAATGAAACTGCAGCTTTTAGATCATACAATTGTTTGGGTTGGCAGGGACCTTAAAGGTCATCTAGTTTCAAACCCCCCTGCCACAGACTAGGTTGCTCAAAGCCCTACCCAACCTGGTCTTGAACACTTCCAGGAATGGGGCATCCACAACTTCTTTGGGCAACCTGCTGCCTCACCACCTCACAGTAAAGAATATCCTAATATCCGTTCTACTCTCTTTCAGTTTAGAATCAATCCCCCTTGTCCCATCACTACACATCCTTGTAAACAGAGTCAATAGTCTATATTTTACAGCTATAAAAGATAAACTCGAGTTAGTACAAGAGAATACTTTTCACTCCATGTTCCACTGTGTTGTAGTTTATTGCATGAACTACTGCAGCAATGTGTTTGAATCCTTGGAACAGAGTCCAGCTCAAACAGAAAGCTTCTGGACAGGATGACAGCATTTGAGGGATGCTAGCAGGAGTCCTCTCTGCAGACTTCCTTTTGGAGGCACCCTCAGCTGGTCAGGCAAGACTTCCCAGACCACATATGCTGGGAACTTTTATCTGCCCTGTATATCACACACATGTATACTTTAGACCATTTACCTAACTGAACAAAGTTTCTGTATTTTTCTCTGCCTAAGCACTAACTGGCTATGCTTTAGGTTATATGAATGGTTAAGCAAGTTAGGGACTCTTTTCCATACACAAGTTAAAAGATTATATGATTTCACATTATTGGGTTAAAGGAAGTTATAAAAATTCACACTGATATTGATGAAAGCTTGACTGGGCAGAGGAGTCAAGGTTGGACATTCTACATAGTCTCCTTCAGGATTGATGACAGATTTTCAGACAAAATCCTTCTTCTCACACTATCTTTCACATTTGGGAAAAGTTCTCTTTAAACATATATGATGTCATTACAGTACTATCCCCTAAGTCCCTTCTTAAAAATCCTTTTTGCACACAACTTGCCAAAATCTTAATTACAGATTTAGAGGAATCTGATTATTCGCTTGTAGGAAAATGGAGTATTCTCTTGTCCTCTGCCTGTACTGATGCAATGCAGACTTTAAAAGGCTTCTGGACAGTCTTCTAAAATGTGCTGGTGGCCATGATGCACACAAATGTAAGTGCTGTAGAACAGGGTAGGAAAGGAAATCCAGAGAAAATACTGGGCTGTTAGTTAGAGATGACAAAAAACTTCATTAAATGCCCTAACTGTCATGGGCAAAATAAGATAAAAAAGGCAGAGGAGATTCTATGGGTGTAGAATAGAATAGTTTGAATTCAACAAGAGCTGAGGAAATAAGGAAATCCTGAAGTAATAGTGATGGTATGTAACTGCTCTCTTGCATTGATACATATCACATTTTGTAACTCAGAATTTCCTTAAAAAAAAATGAAGAGGGACGTGCTTCACTTTTCTTAAAAAGAAATTGCTGACAAAAAACTTTTGTCTGTAGAAAGAGCTGGAAAGTATAGTACAATGTCATTTTTAAGAGAAAGGTTTAGTTTAATGTTTAGTCTTTTTTCAGCACTGTTGCTAGTTGGATAAAATATTTAATGGCACTATATTCTGAACTACATATTTTTGGCAATGCCTTTCATGCCTTGTATGTCACTGAAGTTATAAGATTGGAGTGAATAATGAAAGAATAACTCAGCATTCTTCATGCCATTGCTTTCAGATTTGTTATTTTTCATTGACATGCCACTAGCTAAATCAAGTCTTGATAATATACAACCATTTCTTAGTTTGTAGGAATTCTATTAAGAAAGGTCTTATATATAAGGAGGTCTTAACCTTCTGTCTTTTTTATGCAATATTAAAATCACATTAATATTTAAAGCTTCAGTATCCATTTCAGGAAATAAAATTTTAAAGAGCATGTACAAATCTGTGCTACAAAAGTTTGATTTGAGAGCTTTAGTTTTCGTACCAGTGTTATCTGTTCATAAAACAATCCATTAGGAAGAAAGAATATTAGTCAGAAAATCTTTCAAAATGTTTATTATAGTGTTTTAGCAACACTATAATTTTCAAAAGCAAATATATTGCAGAAATACATACCTTTACCATGGTGTGACAAAGAGGCTTATATGAGCACATAAGGGGTTCCAAGGATTTCAATATCATTTGATTTAAATATATAAAGGGAAAAGTCTGAAAGGAAAGGAAGTTATTAAGGGTAAAAAATGTAAATTCAAGGGGAAAAAATGCTGCCTATTTTTGCAAAGCATTCTGATAATAAAGCAGGTTATAGGTGGGGTTTATATCTGTTTGTTAAGGTCAGATTATCTGCAGTCATCTTCATCTTCATATTGAGACATTCTGTGTTCCATTAGCATTCTTTCAGAATGTAGTAAAGGATATCATAATCACAGAGAAAGGCAGGACAGCAGGAACAGTATGTAGAAGATTTTCAAATAGATTTTTCAGAGATATCTAGGAATGAAAAGACAGCACCTGGCTAGCATTTATGATTGTCTTGGATCAATCTCTAGGAGTTCCTCCTGAAATTACTAGTTGGATAACTTTGAGGATATATATGGATACGTGCAGAGGATTTGCATCTACAATGCTGATCTTTCTTATTTGGGGAGTAACATGTTTCACTTTTTTTAAGTGAAAGTCAGACCAGGTATAACCAACAGTTATACCTGGTCTCCTACAAAAGAGAGCTGCCACCCAGCAGGTTGTGTAGCAACTAAGAAATGGACTGGTTAAATAACCATTTCAATCAGCATGGGTATTATATGTCTAACGACTTACAGAGCCATAGAATCACAGATCACAGAATGCTCTGAGTTGGAAGGGACCCAAAAGGACCATTGAACCAACTCTTAAGTGAATGGCCCGTACAGGAATCAAACCCACCACCAACTGAGCTAATCCCAGAAACCACATGGTCGATTGAAATATTTGAAAGCAAGTATTGTCAAAGAGTAAAAGGTTTTAAGAAAAGTACCTTCTCACAATTCAGCCCCTTTTCTACTACTTTTACCTCAAATTTGTCTAGGTTTTCAGTGTAGCAGGTTGCATTTCTTGAGAGGCATATCTTGGTCAGGCATCCAGGAAACCAGCACTTCACCTAAAGCTTTAGGAACAGTCAGGACCAACAGGTATCTCTGAGAAGACACCAAGAGCATGTGATGAGGACCCATGCAGTCCTAAAAGAGGTGAGATCTACAGACAGAGAATTGATGTCTGAGCTCTTTCCATGGGATGGGATGCAGCTTACTGTACTCCTGCAGCACATCAGCACCAGAGTTTGTGTGCTTCATCCATAGTTTTCCTTCTTACTCTTGACAACCTCTCCAATCAACACTAAATACACATAGCCCCAAAGAGTCACAGAATAATGCTGCTTATGGTGGACCAGTGAACTGAAAAATGTTTCTTAATCAGTATTGCAGCAACAGAATGCTGAGTTTTGTCACTGAGCATGTAATGCAGTTTTAAGCATAATACCTATGTTGAAAAAAAAAAAATCACTGAATCCTACATTGCTAAATTAAGTCAGATATATTTAAGAAAAATACAAGAAAAGGTTATTAACCAGGTAGTGATAAGAGGAGAGGATCAATGTCATTCAGTATTAACATAAATAGTGTAATTGCATTTTAAAGGACAAATAGTACCTCTCCCAAGTTACTGAAGTGATAAAAAATTCAATTTCAAAAATGTCTTTGTCATCTTTCTTTTATGTACTGTACTCAACAAATTCCATTTATTTTCTGCAGTTTTTACCACCCTGATAAGGTTTTCTTTGCTGACTTCATCATACACAACTGTGGAAGAGCAAGAATCAGAATGGGAACTGTTCCAGGCATGGAAAAAGATTTTCAGCAATTGAAAGGACTTTATTATATGGACTTTACAGTTCTTAAGTGTTTACAAATATGTGCGTTGTATGACTCCCCCATGGTAGTAACACCCTGGCCTAGGTATGCCTCCTGTGCTTGTTCTCTGCTTCTCCCTCTGATTGGCTGAAGAAGCTGCAGAGAGGAGAGAGTTACCATTCGTCTTTTTCTTCCCCGGTTCCTCCCCAGTTCCTCCCTCTTTGCCTGAGTCCCTATCCCTATTCGTTTCCCTGGTTGTCTGTCTCATGCTCCACCCCATTTTCTGGTGCATTCCACTCCAGAGCTTATAAAACCCTTGCACACCGTCATTAAACCAGCATTGCAACCTCAAACCTCTTTCTGTCTGTGTTGTGCTGTGCTGCGATCCTTCACTGCTCCCCCACGGACCGTGGCACACAACCATCGAGCAACTATTACTCATTGTGAAGAACAAATACAAATGCTAAGGCAGAAAGGTGGAAAATTTCTGTGATCAGCTGCCCTATGTACACAATCAAATGACAGCTTACATAGATCCGAAGTTGTTATTCTGCTGAGACAAAATAATTAACAGATATTCTATCTCCTCATAAATTAATGAGAGTGTTTAGCATTGTAAGATATTTACTTGATTGGTTGTAAAATGTTGACAGCTTGGATAAACTGTCAACATGTGATGCATTCTGATGCTAAAGTCATGGTAGTAATCACAAGCACGATGGATTTCAGACAGAGACATAAATAACAGCAAGTTTTCATAGTATCAAAACTAATGTGAAAAATGCACACATTCTGACACTTTATAAGTGTATGATTTGGGGTTTAAATTTAAAACAGATTTTCCAAAGATGGATGTTGGTTAGATTCCCAGGGAAAAAAAAAATAAAGAGCAGGAAATAAAAGCTTCATGACAAGTGTTTGATACAAAGTACAAAAAAAGTAGAACCAAGAAATTACTTCTGAAAATCTGCAACATTGTAAACAGAAAGTAAAAGACATCAGCAAGATAATATCAAAGTGGGGGGAAAGCAGTTGAGAACACACTTTACTATATTCCTCTTTATAATTTTTATTTTTAATCCACTTCACATTTTTTAGGGGAGGAATGAAAGTCATACCGTTGGTGGGAAAGTGTTTTTAGAAAGTCTAAATTGAATGAGTCTAAAATTCTTCATTTGTCATATTAATATTTGTTTGCAGCATTGTGGAAGGGCTATGTTATAGAGCAAAATATTCTGATATGTTGCATCACTTTAATGGCTTTCTTATTTTCACATGGTGTGAATATATATCCATTTCATTATATCTGTAACCTGAACAACTTTTGTTGCATGAAAAATTACTTTGAAGTTAATGTAAGACTATGTGATAGATTGTTCTTGAAAAAAAAAAAAAACAAAACAAAACAAATTGTTGGATAGCATGAGGACTAAATGAGCAATACCTTGTGAAGTGCCCTTGGATCTCAGTAGTTAAGGTTAATAATCCCTCCAAATAATGGGATGTAAGATGATAATTTTGCTAAGAAAAATAATAGGTAGTAGATAAATAGGATTTCTACTTCAGCAACCTGCCGAGGACACATGCAGCTTAACTTCTGAGTGGAAAATATGGATTGGAAAAAGTTATGTTCAAAGACATGGTAGTGTGATGTTTAAATATGTTATCCCTACATTGTACCTTCTTATTCTTCATAACCACTGCATTATACTTGGACTCCTGTAGAGCTGCATAAGACAGTGGCTTTCATTGTGACAGGTCATAAATACTCTCCTGCTGTGCAATGCTTTACAAGGTTGAGGGTAATTGTGTGCAGCTTAAAAACACACTGGTAATATGACCTCCAGACCCTATGAGCTCAGCACAGAGAGAAAAAGATAAAGCTAAGAGGGAATGCTCCAAACTTTGTTTACATTTTATAAAAGACATCAAAAAACTTCTACACATTTAACAGATTTATATCTACTGTGGGTTTGTGGGAAATTATTTCCACCTTTTTTTAAAAAAAATATCATGTTTTCTGTGTTTCTGTTTCCTTGTACCTTTGTTGCACGTCATGGATTCACTCCTGTTTGGCTTCATCACCAGAATTTTGCCCATGAGTAAATCATACTTTATTTCTACTAAAATAGACTTAAAAGCTGAAATGTGAGTGAAAAACATTTACTTGAACTACATTCAATAAGAATTGTGAGTCTTTTTACTTTCCCAGGCCTGTAGATTACAAGCAGATCATACTTGATGCACAGGCACTAATTTTTTCATGTCTCTGTATTAGATATTGTCAAACTCAGAAGTTGGCAGGATCCAGAAAGTAGTTCTAACCTAGTCATGCAGATGTGAGGTTGTGGCAGTGCTACATCCCCAGCTCCAGGCAATGTCAAGGCTGAACCCAGCATGTACACATGCAATTATATGCACACACACACTTTAAACACATGGCTGGACACATGAACCAACGCAAACAAAAAAAAAGAGTATTTCATGGCATCCACCTAAATGAAAAGAACACATACACAAACATGAACAGTGTGAAAGGCCCAGCCCTGGTCCTCCTTTATGGCTGATTATAATCAAAATCTGCTAGTGGAATACACATACACCAAGGTTCACACCAGAAACTGGTCCTGGACATTCCATCTACCCATGACCTACAACTTCCCAACTTGCTACAGTCTTGAGCTCTCAAGACTCTGAGGCTCAGGATTCCACTCCAGTGGCTGATTATCAGACCTTGTAACATCCACATATATCCACAAAATAAATAGTTGGAACTTAGTAATAATATAGGACAGCTTGCAGTGATCAAGCACAGGGTTCAGCCAGACAAGCATACTGGCCAACCCCTGTTTATACTCAACTGGCCTCTTTTAGCCACACTCCTTTATTTTCCTACACTGTTCCTCCCCAATACAGTCCCTCCCTTTCCCTTTATTTTTTCCATTCACTAGGCATTCCATTTTCAGTAATCACACAGTCCTGAAATTCCCTTTAAAACATCTGATAAATTTTACACAATCTCAAAATTCTGTACCTCCTGCATCCCATCATAGTTCCTGTACCCTGTATTCTGCAAGGCATTTAGGAGAGGCAATTCCTTGGGCTGACTTGTCTTGATGGGTTCCCCATGAGGCTGATCACTCCCCATGGATGGCTGGGAATGCCAGATCAGGATATTCCATTAGCAATGGTTAGCTTCTTAGGGTCCTTCTACCTGCCACAGTTCCCTTGGTCCCCAGGGGTCCTGTTGTTTATGGGCATTAGCCTTTAATCATATAATTTAATGCTCTGAGCTCTCAGTCTAGAGGAGATGAATGTCAAAAAATGTTGTAAGTGGAAGAGATGACAAATTAGGTAAGAAAAATTTTGCCTAAAGTTAGTAAACTTGGCCATGTTTCACTGTCTGCAATGACTTCATAAGGTAGAGCTACAAAGGTGATTTAGGAACAAAAGGCCACTAGTAGTCTCCAGAGGCTTTCTGACCTGCCCAAGGTACAGGAGCTAAAAAAACATAAGCCTCTTGAAAGAATTCCTAGTCAGTCTGTGCTATTGCTAACTGAATACTTTCACCAATAAACCAATATGTCTGGGAAAAAAAGGTAGAGAAGAAAAGCACACTTTTCTTCAGTGTTGGCATTGCCCCTTTCAGGATATTTGACAAATCAGGCTTTGGGTATTCCCTCATTTTTTGACTGCAAGAAGCTGCAGGTTCTGAAAGTAGAATTATTCTGTCATTATTTCAGTCTCTCACAGCTCTACACCAAAGATGAGTCTTCACTACTTGACACGTAATTGTAAGAATTTTTCACTATAAATTTATTACACGCATTTCTTTTACCAACACAGATGTGTTGGTAAACTGAGGTAAACTGAACGTCAGCCTAGCAAGGTAGCATGACTGCTGCTCCCATCATGTAGACATTTCATGACAAAAAATACAAGTAATCAATCTTCATTTGAACCTTTCAGTGTGTTGCCATGTAGCAGTGTTCTCATTTGTAAAAGACACATCTTTTTTTAGGCAGTAACACAACAACCCCCAAGTGCCACCCACATTATGCTAGTCCAAATGAACAACAGATTTTAAACTGACAGTTTCGCACTCTTTATTTTTTTTTCCCGAGGCCTGTGCTAAATAACTTATACAACGCTCATCAGGGAAAAAATATCACAGATAACATATGGTAATCTTCCTGAACAAAAATGCCAAATGAAATGCACTGGAGATGAATAAAAAGAAATCCAGAATAGCGCTCAGGGAATGTGGATGATTCTGATAAGTGTAACATTTGAAGTTACAGTAAATACCATAGTGGTGCACCCTGAGACAGAGAAAAGGAATAAAGTAAAAATGCGACATGATGATACACAGGAACTAGATGTGTTAAAGGTGTTCATGCTCTGATTCCTATAGAGAAGACAAAATAAAGCTATGGTGAAGAAGAAGGTATAAACAAGTCATTTTCCAGACTAGGGGAAAAAATTGCTGGGGAGAGACCAGAATTCACTGACAGTAATGAAAAAGGGACTGCACAGACGAATGACGGAGTAAGGCAAAAAAGCAAGACATGAATTGCTACCATCAAAATGAGTCTCACAGAGTTTAAATTCACAGTTGCAAAGCAGTCCTGAAGAAATTCCAATTCTGTACGTCAAGAATTGAAAGAGACACAGCTAATGTTCCCAGCCACGAACATTAACATGACATACCTAAAAATATCGGTGTAAAATTCTGTCGTGATACAATTGCTGTATATAAAGCAAATGGCTTTTTAATAATTCAGTCTCAAGGAGAAGAGATCACAGTAAAATAATATCTATTGTATGTAATAAATATATTATAAATCTATAATAAATACATAATGTAACAAATAAATGCAGCATATATTAAATATATTTCATATA
This sequence comes from Manacus candei, assembly GCF_025592945.1. Taxonomy (NCBI): domain Eukaryota; kingdom Metazoa; phylum Chordata; class Aves; order Passeriformes; family Pipridae; genus Manacus; species Manacus candei. The sequence goes on along the minus strand of NW_026138091.1, from coordinate 8,167,898 downwards.
TGATATAATAAATACCTTATCCTGCAAAACTACACAGTTACCAGGAAGTAACTGAAGTCATTATGAATAACATAAATTTCTCTGTGATATTTCAAAAATTCTACATTATACCCCTTTTACTTTAGTTAAAATAAACCAATTTAATCCTGATAGTTGTTAAAATAAAATTATAGATTCTGAGATATGACCTCCATGGATATGATTGAGCTCAGGATTTGCAGATGTAACCCTTTATGTCTAGGTGGACTTGCTGTTGTAGCTCCCATTGTAGGTAATGAACATCTAGATAAACACTGAAGCCTAGGGAGTAGACTCAAGTTACTAGCCATCAGGTACGGTGATTGTAGAGTCCCTGAGCTCTACAAACAAGTTTTGCATTGACTATAATGATAGTTTATACATCTAGGGTCATTAATGTAGATGTCGAACAGTACTGCCTCATGTATCATCCCCTGGAGTACTTGTTTCCGGTTGGATTTTGTGTAGCTGATCACAAGCCTCTAAGCCTGGCAATTCAATGAGTTTTTAGTCCACAACACTTCTTTAGTTTATCAGTGTGGTTGTAATTGGAGTCAAGTGTCAAAATGCTCTCTTAAGTCAAGATAAACAACAATCACTGCTTTCCCCTCATTCACCACACCAGTCATCACAGAAGGCTATCAGGCTGGTCAGGCATGATTTTCCCTTCATAAATTTGTGCTAATTACTCAAGGTAATAGATCAGTCAAAAGATACACTGGTTTCACTTTGTTAGACTCATATGTATACAAAAAAATAAAGCGGAAACTTAACGGAATAAGTTGAAAATATGTACCCTCACATCATGCAGCCATAGAACAGTGATTTAGTCCTATAGACTATTCACAAAGTAGAACAATTTTATTTCTGGAATTCAGTTTCAAGTCAGCCAGAATTTTATTTCCAATTGTTAAACATAAATCATCAACTTTTATATGTTTATTATTATATTATTATTGTATATTATTATATCTAACCTTTTCTGAAAATGGGATGCTGCTGATCCCACTGTGCTAAGTTTGAAGACTGCTGTTTTTACCAAGAATGATTTTGACTGCAACACAAACAGTCCATTTCAGGATTTCCACTCAACCGAAAGAGCAACTGGACAATTCTCAGAGGTACTGAAGTACAAGAAGAAAAGTGGAAAATTGAGTTATTCTCTGGTATTCTCCCAGATACTACATCAGTTACCAGGAAGGAACTGAAGTCATTGCGAATAGTATAAATTTCTCTGTGATCTGTTTAAAAAATTCTGCATTACCTCCCTTTTACTATAGCTAAAAAATTGAAGATTGAGACACTTCTAACAAAGGTCCTCTCTAGAATTAGAATGTTTAATAACTAGTGTCCAAGTCTTTCTAAATTGTTCTGAAAGTGCTGAGCATTATGTGATTAGAAAGCTCAAATGTTGCCTTCAATTAGTCCTAAGCCCAAAATGAACATGAAAAACAAACTTTATTGAGAAATGGGTTGATAAATTTCTTGGAAGTAATAACTCCTTCATTTGTAATTCCAGTCTCTATGCCCATGATGTACTTAACTAAAAAGAATGTCACAAAGACAAAACAAAAGAAGAAATGCTGGAGTTCAAACATGAAGATATGAAATGCCAATTTCTATGCACTTTTCCTTGAGAGGATTATTATTCCAGTATTTGCTTTACATAGAGGACTGCAGGAGGTAAGCATCTCTACTGTACTTGCTCCAATTTCAAGAAATAATCAGTTTTGCCAGCAGAAAACACTGGGATGTCCTAAATATTCCTGCAGAATATCTATTGAACTAAGAACCCATGTGGTTTATTTATATAAGTATAGAAACAAGTAAACACAACAGGTTGGCAAGTGGTTTCTGCTTTATATGCGTCACGAAAAAAAGAAGAAATGAGCAAATGGCATTTAGCAATTACATCACTCTATTAATTAAACATTTCACTCATTTGTTAGCCATCTACACTTGTCTTTTAATTGTTTGGGTTTGGTTCTTTTTACATTTCTCTCTACACTGTTTTTATTAAAAAATCTTGCATTGTAGACTGTCAGTTGGTTTGATTCTTATAAATCGGTGTCAAAATTCATACTATAATAGTTTTGATAAAACAAACAGATCTCATTCTAGACTAGATTTTATATTAGTGTTCTCACTTTTCCTCAGTTTCACATCTTTGGATTAATTTACACTATTCACACTATTTACAGAAGTATATCTCATTTGTTATATTAGCATATGGGTATAAGAAAATAGAACTCAAAGCTTAGCACTCAGAAGACGGGTTTGGCACATACACTTATATCTGGTTTTAAGTAATCAGCGGGCACTATAGCAAGGATGGGCTGCCATAAGCATTCCATCTTCTGTGTCAATGAAGACTCCTGTGGAAAGCAAAGATGATCCAGGGTCAGATTTCCAAATAGTGTAGGAGCATATTATCACCATCAAATCATAGAATATCCTGAGTTAGAAGGGACCTATAAGAGTCATAGAGTTCAACTCCCATGTAATTGCAATATTAATTTTTTTTCTACTTTGGAAAAGTTTTAGCTATAAATTAAAAGTCAGATTTCAAATTCACATTTTCTTTATGAACACATACAGATGAGGTAACTTGCTCTGTTCATTGCAGTCTACAACTTTCTTGTGAGGGGAAGAGGAGGGGCAGACACTGATCTCTTCTCTGTGGTGACCAGTGACAGGACCTGAGGGAATGGCCTGAAGTTGTGTCAGAGGAGGTTTAGGTTGGATATTAGAAAAAGAATGTTCACCCAGAGAGTGGTCAGGCACTGGAACATGCTCCCCAGGGAAGCAGTCACAGCACCAAGCCTGACAGAGTTCAAGAAGTCTTTGGACAATATTTTTATCACGCTCTTGAGGATGGTCCTGTTCAGGGCCAGGAGTTGGACTCAATGATCTTTGTGGGTCTCTTTCAGCTTGGCATATTCCGTTATTCTGTTATTATACTAAGATCTTTTGCCAATTCAACAATTTATTTTTTTTATCACCAACCTAAATTAGGATTCTAAAGTCCAATCTGTTAACAGTTGTTGAGTTCTTAAATCAAACAGAAAAAGGGGTAAAAACACCAGTTAACTGAATCCTGGTCCTAACTTCGCTTTGCAGAGACTCTTTTGCTGTACATTGCAGTTTACAACTTGGTCTTGCTCCCCAAATAAGACTCTGTGATGCTCCTGTCTGTGTACTGAATAATAAAGTAACAAGTCGTTGTCATCAACAACTGGGACATGATCCAGCACAGTCCTCTTGAGAGAAATAGAGCTGTCCTTGTTGGGGATGTTGTCATCAGCCAGCTGAACATGAGCCAGGAGTGTGCCTAGATGGCCAAGGAGGCCAACGATATCCTGGCCCGTATCAGCAATATGTGGCCAGCAGAACCAGGGCAGTGTTTTTCCCCCTGTATGTGGCAATGTTGAGGCTACACCTCAAATTCTACATTGAGCTTTGAGCTAGAGACAGGACAAGAGGAAATGGCCTCAAGCTGTGCCATGGGTAATTCAGGTTAGACATCAAGAATTTCTTCATGGAAAGGATTGTTAAGCACTGGAACAGACTGCCTGCCCATGAAAGGGATTGAGTCACTATACCTGGGGATATTTAAAGAACTAGTTTAGGAACATCATTTACTGGTGGTCTTGGCAGTGCTGAGTTAACAGTTGGACATGATGATCTTAAAGGACTTTTCCAACATAAATGATTCCATGATTTTCTACTATGAAACTTAATTAATAGTCTGGAAATTTTGACAAGGGTTTTGTCATGTGTATTTTTGAGAGCCTCATAAAGAATCTGGGTTGAAATGTTGGTAATGATTAAGAAATAACACTTTGAAAACATAGGGCTGTTTGCTAACTACTAAAGCAACCTCTTTTGAAAAATTGAAAGCGAGAAGCTATTGCTGTAGTCCGTAAACCTCCCCTCAGCCCTGAAGACAGAAATATCTGCTAGATGTTATACTAAGTCTACTTAAAAGAATGTTACCAAATTATCATTACTGCTCTTGCCTAGGGAATGTCTCTGGAGTCAGTAGCAATTACTACAACAGGTTTCACAAATGGAAACAATTTGTTTGTTAGTGCCACTTGTGTTTGTTCTAGATTTGAACTGTCAGTTTTTAAAACAGTAAATGCTTACTATAAGCTATGAAAGCACAGACAGGAGAAATGACTACTGAAGAAGTGAATGTTCTAATTACTTTTTAAATTATTAATATTAAGTAGAATCATTAATTACTAGACAAGATGCTTTTTGAAATAGTGTGATAATATAAACAAATGTGTTACAATATTTGTTTAGGGTGTCTCTCTAAAGTGACATTCCAAGGATAAGACAATATCTTTTGTAGAAATGTCCTTTGGAAAGATTGCATGTGATCAGTTGGAACAGTTTAAAGGTGTTTGGATTTGGGATTTTGACTCAAGTTCATCCCTATGTATAAAAAGATTTTTTTCCTTTGCCTTTCAATTACCTTTCAGAAGCTCAAACTTGTCTTAGAAGAATAGTTCTGAGTGTGCAGTGTAGAGCCACTAAATATATATATATGTATATATATATATATGTCAATAAAGGAAATTAATTCCGCAGTGGTTAACTCTATTGACTGACAGAGGTTAAAGGAAGGCATAGACACCAAAAGGCAGGCCACTATTTATAACCCTTATATATATATACTCTCAGAAAATTATGTCTTGTGTGTAGGTACCACTCTCTCATCCATTCCATGGCTATGAAAATATCAAAATCTAGCAGCTCAGTTAGGGACTGTGGTAAAGAGCAGGATCTGGGGACTACAATCTGGTCCAGAGGCCACATGATCCAATGTAACTCACATCCACACACCTAAACTTTTTTCCTCAGTAGAACAGAGTGGTCATAGCCAGTAACAAAACCACTGGAAGTAATACGTGGTTTGCAGTAACGCAGCCCATGGCTGTGTTTTCTGGGATGCTGTTAGCTGGCAGAGGCAAAACAAATGCCAGAGAATGAGCTAGCAAAGATGCTAGCAAAACAAGCACAAACAGACTTGTGTTTCGGTCCTGTTTGATAATCTAATACAGACTTACACTGTATTGTCCCTTAGGCCAGATCATTCACTTCACAAGACTCATCCTTGATCATTTGGTTATGATGAATCCACTTATAATCTCCCCCTGATTCATGCCTTCCGTCTATCCGATCCCTTTCACTGTTTAATTCAGTTATAGACCAGTCTGAAAGGTACAGTTTTGTATATCTTTGTTCAATTTTTGAGGTATTAATAGGATAGAAGAGCAATATCAACCCACAACTATAATTTTGCTTTTCCTTTCATTTTATTTTTATCAAATATATATGTTTTAGTATATACATACTATGAAGTATGTATATACACTTATTAAGTATATACTTATAGTAAGAGTTCTTACACAAAGAGATTTTGGTTCTGTCTGAATTATCTCTTGTACCAGAACCTACTTACAGATTGCAATGCAAAACTACCGTGCAGATATTAAAGCATCTCAAACAAAACGCAACACCTTCTGTAATACGGGCCCTTTCATGTTCCACCTTCCCTCCTTATTGTGTAATGTCTCCTCAGAGAGATTACACATATATTTTCTTAGTGTTCAACAGGAGATACAACTGTACATTACCTACTCCATTCTCATCTCTGCTGTCATTCAGGTAATCACCAATATTACTAATACAAAGATTATTTCTGCATACAAAATCACCCAGAGTAAAGTCAATTACTCTGGTGAATTCACAACCCCCACAGCTGTCACTTGAAACTCCACTGAGACAATTTCCAGAAAGTGATCCCTCTAGCAAAGGAAGAAAAGGGAAACAACTCCACCTAGGGTTGTTCAGCTATGTTGTCGCACCATACTGAGCTACCTTAAAAATCTGTACCAGCCCACAGAATGACAGTATCCCATGACTCCTCTTCTACAGAAGTATGTTACTCTAGGAAGGACCGCTAAATAGTTTACATATGCCCAGCTTTGCTCTAAAGTCAGTTACCTGTAAGTCCCCATGACTGCACAGTGTGTTGCACAACTAATAATTGAGTTATCACCAGTTTGGACAGCTTCTGTGATCTTGTTTTCTACTGATGCTGCCACCAGTACTCATGTTAGTCGTTAAACTGAGTCTGCATCACATAACAGTGGCGATAGTGTGAGCATAAAAGTCATAAAGGGTCTCAGTCCCATCACAAGAGCTATTATTCACACTGAAAATATTATTCTGCTGCCCTTTGACGAAGCTGGTTCTGCAGCTGCCACCTTTCTTCATTTCATATTAAATAAATTTTCTTATTCTAAATGTTCTTTGTTTCTTACAGGGTCAACTATAGTTCTCAACCATATTTAAAACAACTGCTAAGAAATAAAATTCTTTCTTAGTCAAGAGTTAATTTTTACTTTTGCAATGTAGGAAAAAATTTACTCACGTGGAAGTTTTCTTGAAATAAGATATTTAGGTGCAGCATAGCTTACAGAGGTATTTGACTGTCCGTGGATTACTTTAGTAACTGAACATAGAAAATTAAGTGAATATGGAGAATTCTTCATTAGAATAATTCATTTATCATTTAGTATTTTAAAGACCACTTGGTTCTATGGATTATATCCAGATCCATGATAAATTGTACTGCATAATTACCACTGCTAACATCCTGTGATCATTTACTTAAAATTATTTTTTCATTCATATCTATAAGAAAAATTTCTATGATATAACACATAAGATCAAGAGCTGCAGAAGCTAGAACAGATTAATGTTTGGCAGTAGAAGTTCTCATTTTTGATTTGTAGGTATTTTGAAGAATTTGTATTTTATATTTTTCAAATCTACCTTGGTAATGTGAATCGATGTTGACACAGAATATGAGAAACAATTCAGCAAGTTTGTCGATGACATCAGGCTGTGAGGTCAACACACATGTCATCAAAAAGGTCCTTGACAGGCTTGAGAGGTGGGCCCATGTGAAACTCATCAAGTTCAACAGGGCCAAGTGTAACGTCCTGCAAGTGGATCAGGGCAATCCCAAGCACAAGTACAGGCTGGGCAGAGAACGGATCAAGACCAGCCCTGAGGAGAAGGATTTGGGGGTGTTGTTTGACAAGAAGCTCAACATTATCCAGCAATGTGTGTTTGCAGCCCAAAAAGCAACCATGCCCTGGGCTGCCTCAAAAGAAGCATGACTAGGAGGTCCAGAGAAGTGAGACCCCACCTGGAGTACCGTGTACATCTCTAGGGCCCCCATCATAAGAAGGGCATGGACCTGTTAGAACAAGTCCAGGGCGGGGCCACAAAGATGATCAGAGAGCTGTCTCCTATGAAGACAGACTGAGAGAGTTGGGGTTGTCCAGCCTGTAGAAGAAGAGGCTTCAGGGAGAATTTAAAGCAGCCTTCCAGTACCAAAAGAACCCTACAAGAGAGCTGGAGAGGGACTTGTTAGAAGGGCATGTGGTGATAGTACAAGCGGTAATGACTTAAACTGAAAGAGGGTAGGATTAGATTGGACATAAGGAAAAAATTCTTTACTGTGAGGGTGGTGAGAGACTGGCATAGGTTGCCCAGAGAAGTTATGGATGCTCATCCTTGGAAGAGTTTAAGGCCAGGTTGGATGGGGGTTTAAGCAACCTGGACTAGTCGGCGTTGTCCTTACCCATGGCATAGGTATTGGAACTAGAGGGTCTTTAAGGACCCTTTCAACTCAAACCATTTTGTGATTCTATGAATACAAATACAGCAATGGCCAAAGATGTTTTGCTTCCAGAAAATCATTAAATTTGTCTAACTAAATTCATAGATTCATAGAATCACTGATGGTGGTAAGGCCCCTAAGATCCAGTTGTTAACCTAGCACTGCCATCATGTCCCCAAGTACCACATCCAACATATTTTTTTAACACTTTCCAGGGATGGAAAGTGTTAAAACTTCCCTAGGCACCCTGTTCTAATGCCTGACCACCCTTTCAATGAAGAAATATTTCCTAATATTCCACCTAAACCTCCTCTGGTGCAACATTAGGCCATTTCCTTTCATCCTATCATTTGCTACCTGTGATGTTGCCCTCATTCACTAAGTCACAAAAGATCAGGTTGACCAAGTAGAACCTGTCTTTCATAAACTGCTGCTGGCTGAGTGTCCCATACATACCACAGGATGGTACTCAGGATGACCTGCTTCATGATCTTCCACAGCACTGAGGTCAGACTGACTGGTCTGTAGTTTCCCAGATCCTTCTTACAATCTCTCTTGTATATGGGTGCTACATTTGCTAACTCCTAATCAACTGGGATCTCCACGGTTAGCCAGGACTGCTGGTAAATGATGGAAAGTTGCTTAGCAAGCCATTGAATAGTATTCACATATTACTTACATAAAATTATTAAACTTAACATCAGATAGTAAGCACCTAAAACATAAGTGGTAATAAGTTTAGAAATGTTTGTTATTAAAACAAAAAACGGTAGCATAAGACTAAAAGTCTTAAAACTAGTATAATATTCCTTGTCAGATTGAAATCTATATTTCCGTCTGAACTATCTTCAGATTCATTCTATTCTTGCTAAGATTTCTAGTTGCAGGGAAAAAGTATTTTTCGACAGAGAACTGGTCCTTCAGTTCTTTTCAATCAGATCTACATCTAGAATGGTAGCCAGTACTTTATAAGCTTCAGCAAAAATGTCAATGTATAATTGCACTACACCTACACCACACCTGCTGATGTAGTTAGTCATGCTTCACATTCTCAAATAGCATAGCTTAACAGAAATACCATACAGAAATGTTTACACTTTAATTTGGCAATTATTCTTTGATATTTAAGTCAAAATTTTTCTCTAATAACTACATCTGATCTTACATATATGTTTTGTTATTATTCATTTTTTTTCTGTAACACCATACGGAGATGGTGCATTATGGACAATGATTATTTGGGAGCATTTTTCCAAAACAATTTCAGAATCAAAAAGGATACCATATTATTCTTCTCAGTATAACAGAACCCTTTTGCAGAGATGGGCAAAGTCATACAAAGGCAAATCAAAGCTCTGTATAGCATTTGCAAAGTTAGTATTAGTTCTGATACCTTCATTCCTAACAGTCCTTTCTACTGAGCTTATATAATACTAATTATATGAAACCTTTTCAGAATCACTCTATCAAGCCATAATGTTTGATCAATAGGGTTTAGCCTTAGCTCATCTAAATTTAGCACAAGGTCTTTCTCTGATCTGTTTCAAATACAGTCTCCCCAACATTTGTCTCCTAGCAATTGATGAGTTTGTTTTAAATCATTTGGCTTGTCTCTAGGAAGATCAAAGTAAGGATATACAAATATATATTAATATATATATGAACATATCTTGATTCCCAAGTTATATTTCACACACACTTGTTGATTCTTTTTTCTGTTTAAATTCTACACATCAGATGTCTCTTAGCATATTTTTATATCAGTTTATATACATGATTTTCAAATTCATTTATAACACTTCTGAACTTAGTCCACAATGTCAAATCCAATCTCCAATTGAATAGAATCAGTGGAGATCTCATAGATTTCATCGTGAATCTAAATTTAGCAGTGAGGAAAATACTTTTTTATAATTAAAAAAATGTATATCAAATGTAAGTTGTTGAAAAAAAAGTGCAAATTACAAATAACCGGTAAGTTTATCCCAGTTTAACATGAGAATAAACTGAATCTGGTATGCACACTGTACATTGTACTTGTACACTGTATGTACAAGAAATCTAAGTAGAAAAATACTCCCCAGTACTACAAAATGTCATACAAATGTTCATTATACATCTTATGTTAGTTATTATACTTGCTCCGCCATTACTTCATTGTAAACTTACATCTATGGTAAAATATGTAAATGATGATTTCTTTTGGTACATGACCCGTCATAAGTATATTTGTCTCTAATCTCTAGATTTTTTTTTCAAGCTTTAAATTTAATGGATGAAATACTCCTCAGAATTCTATATAGTCAATTGATATAATTGTTTCCTATTGGTACAATTAACCAGTTTCAAAAGAAAACAGCTATTTACATTGCCAGAAACCATAACATGTTTTACTTGTAGAAAATCTTAGTTAGGTTAGATTTCCCAAGCTAATTATATTCTATTAATGAGAAATAAATAAGGGCAATATTTAGATTTTGCTTTACATGGACAGTTGTTTCAGTTTGCATTTTTATATTCAGTGGAACAAGAAAAACCAGCATATTTTCAGGTGAGATTATTAAAGGTTATCCTTCCAGAAATTTCTGGAAAACTTTTTGTGAAAATTATTGCCCAGTAACAATAGAAAGAACATTGGTTACTGAGAACTCTGAACACTGTGATTCAGAGTAAGGTTGCTCAGAGACCTGAAACTCATGCAGTAGAGTCCCTCAGAGTAGGAAACTTCCTCAGATATCAAGGATTTAAAATTAAAATTATTTATTAATTAAATGGTATTGCTTTGTACCCCCATTGGACACCATGAGTAGCCTACATGCAGTTAATGGAGCAACAGGGCAGGGTACAGCAGGCAAGGACACATGCTTTTTTGCCTATGCAATAGATGGAGTGCTATCTAGTTGGTGTATGGATAGCAGGGAGTATTATGGGAAAGCACAGAGCTGGAAGACCCATATATCCCAGGGAGGGAGAAGTTTGCAGCTGTGGGAGCCTGCAATCTCTAAAGGGGAAAGGGTGCTAGTGACACTTTAGTCAGGGGCCTGGTCAGGCAGTGCAGTTAACTGGAAACACTTAAGAGCATTAGGCTTATGGGGATTCACTATAGAAGGTATTTACAAAGTGTTTTTAAATGTCTAGTACTGTGTTTTGTCTGTTATATTGATGATCTTGGACCTGAATTATAGCTTGTTGATTCTTTGTTGATTGTGTGTTGTTAACAAATCAATACACCATTTCTATTCTTTTTTGTTTTAAACTGCATGAACTGAGCAGGTTTTTTCCCTGTGATAACACTTACAAATCATCTCTCAAATTTATTTAAAAGAATAAAAATCTATTTAAAATAAGTAATCACTGTGATAATAAGAGATGAGAAGACATATTGCAAACAAAAGCCTGCAAAAAGGTTGGTAGAGGGGCAGATTTGATTCAGTTCTTGCTGAAAGGAGATTTAGGAAGATTCACACCAGGTGCTTATGCAGTGTTTGCAGATAGATCGGGCTAAGGGAGGCACAAAGCTCCCACAGAAAGCTATAACTTTTGTGGATTGACCATCAGAACTTCCTCCGCTGCATCCAACAGCTGGGAACACTTTTGAAGCCTTAGACTTTTGCAGAAAAGATTTTAAAGGTAGACACTATGCCAAAACAAAAGAAACCAAACTCGTGGTACTGAGTTCATTTAGCAAAACAAGAGAAACAGAATCTCCCATTCCACACCTGCAAACACTCACTCCCCTGCAATCTACTCTAGCTGCAGGTGATAGATGAACCTTTTTGGCAGCACACAAGCATAATGCAGCAATTCAACCATGGTATCAGAGAGATCCATGTAACAGGTCAACTTGTGAGAGAGAAATGTAAAGTTCGCATCAACCTAAAAGGTTTAAAAAACCTTTAAAAACATCCTGTAGCTATAACTGACACATGATTTTCTGACATTCACTTTTGATCAATCTGTGCAAATAAATTCCAAGTCCAATATAGTATCACCCTGAAGTACAACCAACATAACTGTGTTTATAACATTCAAAGGATATATAGCGCTGAATCTAACTAAAAAGCAGAAGACAGATTCTCTACAAACATCCTCTCTGAAATGGCAATAACCACCTGAATTAGATCAACATGTTTTAAGTTGAAAAATGAAATACTTTTTAAAAAAAACTTTAAAGACCTCTCAAACCCTTTAATATTCTGTGGACATGGCAGAACTTGACACTGTAAATTCTTGAAAAGCCTCTTGGTGTCTTCCCCTACGTTAAGCCATTTCAATATGAAAGTTGAGACTGAGAGTCCTTACTTAGTACAAATGAAAAACAAACACTCATTCCTTCTTCAGGGAATTCCTTAGTATACAATAAAGTCAGAAAAAAAGCAACTGAGGAGTAAAAGCAGATTGAAAGCATAGTGCAGAATCCAGAACCAATAAATGATGAATAAGAACACAGATATGTTCTTATTCCTCCCTGTCTCTTCTGTGGTCTCATGCTTCAGTTCACTCCTAAGTCATTCCCTCAGATATCTCCTGGAAAAGTTGCCTAATTAAATGAAGACTATTTGTAGCAGAAGAGAATGTTGATATCTGTTGAAGTGTGCTATTTTCAGAGCTGTTTGACTTAGTAGCAATAATTAAATCTTAGAAAAGAGGAAAGAGTAAAAATTGAAAGAAAATTTTAAAATTAGTTTATTCAGATGTTTTCTTTGTTTGATCAGATTTCATCCTCTGACTGCCTTCTCCATGTACTTAATCAGCCTCTTCTGCCTCTGTCTCACTCACAGCACTGTTGTTTCCAGGTGACATTTAGAATGTCTGTAAGTGAAATTTTCACACTTATTTTAATGGGGAAAGAATCAAACATGACATATGGGTAATTCAGATAGCATTTACTTCACTGTGGGAAACTCTAAATTCAGTTGTTGCTTTGAACAACCGGGAATATGCCTCCTCCAACTCCCAGCTTCTAATATTACAAATTCTATATTTCTATGTTTAATCATTGCCTAGGAAAATATCTCTCTTCCTTTTTTCCTTGTAATGAGGTTCATACTGAACTGTATTAGTATTAGAGGCTCAATAATATTGAGACTACTTTAACAGAATTAATTGATTAACTCAATGCAACAATGTAATTATTTACCATACATTAATATATTAAGAGCATTCCATCTTACTTTAGGCACCTAAACAAAGTGACTAATCACTGTATGCCTATTGCCAGTGCAATGAAACAGACACCTTCATATGGTAATCCAGATTCTAAAGAGGGCACCTCTTTTCTGTCAGCTGCTTGAGAGGGAATATGTAAGGCAGCTCTGTTCAGAGTGTGGGCTCCTCAGTTGTGTGTCTAATGATACAAAAGATAAATGTAGGCCTAAGCACTTGTGAACTTTTACACGTTTTGGAACTACATACTCTGTTAGTTCTTGGAGCAAACATTTTCTGTGAAGTGCCAGCAACCACTGCAGGATCACTGCCAGCAAATACTGGAGTAAAAAATATTTGGGAAAAAAAAAAAAGGAGGAAAAGGCATACCAAAACCTGCTTCTGGAATAGGTGGTAGGAATTTCTTGAGGTATAGCAGGAATATAATGATATCTCAGATAGAGAAAGAATAGTAAATGTTATAAAAAGGATGATATAGAGCACCTTTATATAGGGAAGACAAATTTTGTAAGAGGCAGAAAAGTCACTTGTAAGAACTTAAAAATCTTTCTCTAGGGAAAGAAAAATGGAGAGGTTATGTTCTGCAAAGACAGGAATGGGATTTAGCAGGCATTTGTCAGAGGGAGTAAGGAGGAGAGACAACAGTCAGAATTTGGCTGGAGAGAGCAGAAAGGTGAATCCAAGGTTTAGCAACAAGGAATATCACTGTCAACAGAGAAAGCAGCTGGTGTTTAAGAAAATTCACAAACTGAGGTGTTCTCTGATTTTGGCCATAGATCATAGAAAGAAGTCCATGAAAAGATGGGTAACAATATTATTTTATTTTGGTTCTTTCCTTTATTCCATGATGAGTTTTTCCAACTTCTCTTTTGTGAACTGTTGTTACCTTGGGCCCTGGCTGTTGGAATTAAAAGGAAAAACAAGCAACCAAAACACTGACAACATTTACAGGAGTCAATTCTGCAGGGAAAAATCTAAATAGTTTTTTCTGACTCACTTAAGGGTAGGCAGAAATGTAGTATAGAGGTACTGAACACACTTTACAAGCTGGGTCATGTACCAGAAGCAGTCAAGATCAGCCAGAGCTATTTTACTCTGTGTGTGGGACCTGGAGAAGAGGGGATTTAAAACACAGCCTTAGTTAAAGGGAAACTTCAGTGTCAGGAAAAAATGGTCTTATCAGAGATATTTTTCAATGTTGCAGTTTTGTAAATAATTTCCAGTCTCAGGGAAATGGCTTTATGTGCTGCTTTGCTTTTGCAGTCGATAAGTATTTTCTTGCACAGTTTATCAATGATAAAGATTACATGTTTAACTAAGGACTATTTCTATTAGCAAGGGTCTAGTCAGTAGCATGGGCTATTCATCCTGCTGCTTCATTTTCTGGCAGGCAAATAACTTAGTGCTTAGCATTTAAGAATGGAACAGAGTTTATGATAAATTTATGTTCTTAAACACTACCCTTGGTGTGGAATCTGGTAGTAAATAGTCAACATCAGATTTTAGAAATTAGACTTAATTCAGTGTGTAAGTAGTAAGGATTCTTACTTCAAACATTTTATTTCTGTTTTAATACAGCCTACAGTCAGCAAACAACTTTGGATGTTAAGTCAATTTATATAAAGATATTTATATTAAGATATTGGGAAACAGAATTTAATTCTCCAATTGACTTGTTTTCCAGCTGTCTTCATTTCTTCATGTTGGCAGGTCTGTTGGATTGCTAAATTCACTATGGCAACTCTCTTACAATTCACTTTCAACCAACCTGCTCTGATTAGACCTAAATTATTCCTTGGAAAAGAAGACAATTTACATTTTTGTTTTGGTACACAGCATACTAATAGATTCCAGGCGTCAAATTGAATGAGAAGCATTGGTTTGAGTTTAATTACTCAGATGGCAAGTTGAAAAAGCTCCTGTAGATTATTCTCCCCAGTGCAGAGTGCTACACATAGGGATGCCCAGACCATGCATCCCCATACTTGTGTATAAGTTAATTTCCCAGGTGAGAGAAACAAGCTTCTTGAGCATAGCACCCTATTAAATAGCTGTACTAACAGTACTCAGAGCGCTTGTTCCCTATACATACATGTTTTATAAGGTCACATCACGTTACAAATTTTACTGATAGATAAATTGAAGAGAATGAGCCCTTGATCATCAAGATGATAAGGCCAACTAGCAAGAAATAAAATGGAACTGCCTTGTATATTTTGACAGGCCAAGAGTCAGAGAGTCAAGAAATTATTTGCATCCTGGAATATCAGTTGTAGACATCAATTCTATACCCTTTCTGACCACTCTGTGTTTTGTCTTTTTACATAAAATTTTCCATCAGAATTCATATTCCTTCTTCTGGTTCATATTTCTAAAACAGTGCACATTTTAATGAAATCATAGGACTGATACCAACATCATCTAAAGAACATTACTAACAAGAGATTGTTCAGATCTCCTCATTTTAAATAACAGAGAATTAAGGCAATTTTTTTTTTAAAGCAATCAACTTAAATCTTTTGAATGGGCTCCAAACTTTTTCATTGCTTAGCTATAAAGAGTAACATCTGAACTGCTTTCTGATTTAAAAAGTTCTATAGGAGGTTAACAGAATATCTTGAATGGAATTGCCAGTTCCATCGATTAGATTCAATTTAGTATGCCAGCTGCGTAAAACCTAATTTTATTCAACTTATTTTGTCTATTGTTATTCTGCACATCAGTAAAAGACTAACCCATTTTCTCTCCTATATGATCCTATTATCAATCAATCAATAATTTTCAAGTGAAAAAGGCAGAATTTTGAAATAGTTTCAATCTTAAATCTTTCAGAAGTCAATCTGTTCTCCTTGGTTTTGATCAAAAGGCAAATAGTGAGGAATGAAACTTCCTAACTGCTTATGTGAGTTAAAAAAGTTGTGCAGTTAAGTCAGCTGCTATTTAGCACTTGGCATGAGAGACTTCAGATAAACTTTTTAAGAGCATCACAAATACAACATTCATATTTTCACAACAAATGACAACAAATCATTTCCACTCAGGTCTTTAAAGTAGAATGTGCATGAATCCATCTTCTTATCAAAGAAACCAGAATGAATTTGTTTAATCAAAATTATCACCGCTTTTCAAAATTTCAGAACTGAAGGGTAGATGAACAAGTAATTACTGAACAAATATGAGAGTCTGACAGTGTTAAAGGTTGAACCAATCACCCACTGAGTGCCACAATATGCTAAATATTCTTAAATATTACTGGAACAGTAAAATTCAGAAGATCAGAAGCCTGGTTGGTAGTTGTAACCTGACAGGAAGGTGTCTAGCAAACATTATTTTCATTTTCAACAATTTTGTCTGGAACAATTTAACATTGTCTGTAGAATTATCAGTAGAGACTGATTCAGAACCATAGGCTACCCTCTAGACTAGGAGGAGAGATGAAAAAGGTTTATTGCTCTTTCATTTTTTTCCTGCTTTTATCAACTTCTCAAATTGCAACGCACAATTATTCAACTGCTAAACTTTCAGACCTAAATGTTTGGGTTTTTTTTCTTGTAATGTTAAATCTATTTTAGGGGAGTCTCCTACTTTATGAATACCATTTTGGGTTGATACACAATAAATTTTCCATTTAAGAGATTAAATATTCCATCATGGTATCTTTTTAGTGAAATTAAAATTTTGACACACTGGGATACTATTCTTTTCCCAGTTTATTCTGTTATTCTATTGTCAAATTTAAAATATTTGTCTGAATCACAACAGATAAGAGATTAAGAGATAAAAATTGAACTTTTTATCTTTTACAAGTATCTGACTAAATGATCTCCTGTTAAAATTGTATAAATAGGAACCAAGAGATACAAATGTACTTTAAAATTCCGTGGTTTCAACTTGCATTTAAAATTTATTCTTCAGTAATTGTTTTTCATATTTTGGTCTCTAACGCTCAAGTGACTCACCCAGGTCAAGATACAGCCTAAATCCTGAAGTAACTGTTGTAGTACCATTGAATAGTATCAAGCCATAGTACCTAAATGTTTATAGTTCTAGATAAGCATCACAGACACTTAACTGCACATAACTGGATTTGAATTATTATAATCTATCTTCCATTTTACACTGCTACACCTCTATAGCAACCACAGAAAATAGTGATGTAAAAATTATGTCAGCTTTCTAAGGCAGAGTGATGCATTGTGATCCAGATGAATTTTCAAGGGAACTTCTCAGCTGACAAGATCACAGAGAAACGGGGTGATCACTTATGAACATCTCTCTTTTTTTTTTTGTTTCTTTTTTCTCCAGGTTCATCATTTTTCTGAAATACCTCAACTCCCTCTGTCAAATCTTACTAATGTCATCATCCTTATGAAACAGATAAGAAAATTGATACTACAGAATAAGAAGATAACGATAATCACCTAAATCACCTGAATAAAATCACCTGAATCACCTGATAATAACCTTAATCACCTGAGTATTCATATTCTGGGCTACTCTTCTCTCTAGTATTTTTAAATCTATGAAAGATTTCTATTTCCATAGATGACCATAGTATGAAAATGGGAAGCGAGAAAGAGGCAAAGCTAAAATGGTAAACTGGGATTCATCACTCCGATTTGAGGCAGATGCAAAAACTCTTTGACCTATGCCAGCTTAATCCCTGTAAGTATGGTGTTCAAATATTATTGTTTAATTATCATAGTACACATTTTTAGCCCATGCAATGGAACCATACTGTTTCAGGCAGCAAGCAAACCCAGGACAGGGGAATGCTGTAGGTGGGGTGAAAAGAAGCATTTTAAACCTTTTTAATATCATCTTTTATGTGACATTAGGACATAGCAACCTGACAGTATGGTGGCTGTGGCTTTTTGTAATTATCATGGCAAAAAGAGTACAGTTATACCTGTGTATGCAAAGCTCCATCTAGGTTTCAGTCTACCCAGAATTGGATTTTCCAACAACAAAACCAGTTGTCAAAATAATTCAATCAGAAGCTTCCCAGCATTATTCCAGGAATAAGTAGTGTGCTCATTTTCCAGAGCAAGTGTCTTGTTTCTACAGTAAGAGGAAACTTCTGTGTCTTTTCACTGCATCTGCAACTTTTACACTGGCTCAACCATCCTGTGCTCCATCTTTTTCCTCTACAAGCTGCCATGTTCCACCACATCAGCAAAGGAGTTTTGAAACTCAAAGTCATTTCAGAGAGTTTCTTTGAACTTCTGGAGCAAATATTTGATATATTCAATATATTATAAGTGTAGAAAACAGATACTATTAGAGATTCTGCTTCTAGGGATATCTGTGAATAATCTTATTTAATTAAATTGCCCTGTTTTTAAGCCTGAAATGCTAAATATGACACTGCTTTCAAATTTTCATGGAAGCTTTTTGAAAAGTCTCCTTGGTGAACAAGTAAAGTTGTCTTTCTTTCCAAGCATGTGGCTGAACTATTCCAGGAAAGTAGTTTATGATTCGCTGACAAAACCAGAGAGAAGGTAAAAACATGACAGGACCAGGACAAAATCTATCTGCCATTCAAGTGGAACAGAGGCTGCCCAGGGCTCTAAGCTGTCTCAGTTTGTGCACTGGTGCATTCACAGACGTTACCCGTAGAAAATATATTTGCTTTTCCAAACAGAAATCATAGGCATATAGCAAAACAGTGTGTAGAACACATAAAAATAAATGCACAAAAGCTAGATATGAATGGCTGGGGTCTCATAACAAAAAAACTTCATCCTACCAGCCACAGCTCTTATTAATTACTGATGTAAAAGATGGCAGGCACACATTTTGTCTAGCCTTTCGTAGTGATTAGCACCATTTTTTCTTACACATCTACTAACTCCATTACCACCAAATTTTAGCAAGTTCCACACATTTTATTTAAACTTCTACAAATACATGGATTGCAAGGGCTGATTTTTGTACTGCACTACTGTAGTGACTAGTGACTTGTAACATGGTAAATAATAAAAATCATAACCTCTAAGAACCTGTAAATAAGACCTCTTGAACTCTGTAACATAAACCACATTTATTCATGGAGCTGAGTCTGCCAAGTCTAGAGACACAGGTTTGCAGTAAGCTGAAGGAGACTTGGTCTCACGGGAGTTCCTACCTGGTGCTTCCTACTTCCGTTGCTTATGTGCATGGCACACTTTGAATGGCACAGACAGATGAACTTGCAGCAAATAAACCTTACAAAAACATGAATGAAAGGAGAAAAAGGCCAGGATAGAGGCTGGTGGTTTGCCTTTTTTCTTATAATCACAGCCTTGGCAAGCAGCAGATTTTAAAATCTGGGGTCGAAAGGGTGGGAACCTTAGTTTTGGATTAAACAATCTAATCATGAGAACTGAAATTCCGAATATTATCACCAGAGTTGCAGCACAATATAAAGTAATCATAGGCATCTTCCTCACTCATAAATTCGTTAAGAAGTGTGTGTCTTAGATATAATAGCATCAGTTTAGTGAGGTAACCTTTTCTCCTGCTAGATAAGGTGTTCTCCTTCCTCTGTAAGGCACTGTTTTAAAATGGCCTCTAGTACAACCAAGAGGGTTTGTGACAGGAAGGCTGGTTAAATTACAATTTAACAACAAAGGTGTAAAAAGATTTGTAATGAATCCTGTACTCTAGAATACCACATTGCTTACATTATTTACATAAAATGTCATGATGCTTTTAACACAACCTAACGCTACTGAGCTGAGCATAACCAGTGACTTTTGCAGGCTGCAGCAGTAGAAGACAAGCAAAGCTGACATTAAGATAAAGACAGTGAAAAGTACACTGCTGGAGGAAAAAAAAAAAAAGGAAAAATGTGAAAAGACAGAGACACAGAAAGTACATATCAGAACTATTTTGAAGTCAGCATTCAGAGTCCTAAAAACATAAAAATGAATTTATCACATAAAACATTTAGAACAAGCAAATGAATCTATAGATACACACCTGTCCTAGTTACAGGGGCTGGGGACAGTTTATCACTATGTGGGTTTTACCAAAACTGTATTCTACACCTGTCATTTCTAATGGACTGTTAATAATGGATATTATTAACAGTCCTGCAGCAGCTGCCCAGGACACACCTGGCACCTCAGGCTACAAGATGAGTGTTAAAGAAACCCTTTGTCTTCACACTAATAACTGTGATCACAGCTCTGATAACTCCCCACGGGGGAAGGGGGGGGGGGGGGGGAGGCATTAGCAACTTCACATCCAGCCTGAGGGGTCATCTCTGCTAATGGGCCATACTGGACTGGTATAACAGGCAGCTGCAATGACCTAGACCATCAAAGATTCAAAAAATATCCCATGACTCACAGAGGTAAATCACCCATTGTGAAACTCCTCGCCCTGGGGGAGGTGCTGGGCATTCCCACCTGAACCTGAGTATATATAAACTTTGGGGTTTGGGGTTTCTGGTACTACTCGTTGGATCCAGAGGAGGTCCAGAACTCCAACAGGACTGCAATCATTACCTCAACAGAACTGCCAGTATCATCTGGACCAACAGATTTCCTTTCCTTTTACTGTGCACCCAGGGGGGCCACATGGTGCTCAGCGTAGAGGTTTACAAACACCATTCACTTCTTGTCCCAGGGTGTAGGGTTATACATCTGTCTTTCTGAGTTAAAACCAGTTTTTTCTCTGTATCATTGTATTTATTGTAATCTTTTCAGTAAATTGTAACTCTGACTTGTAAGCTCTCTTGAGTTCGGTTCATTTCTCCCACTAGTTTACTCTTAAACCAGCATAACACCTTTAAACAGATTGAGCTTGAATATACCTATTGAGCAAGCAGGAAAAGGACTAAAAGGTCAGGACTGGTTCCTCAGAGAGTGGCAGAAAGGACAGGAGCAGGTTAGAGGTAGATTAAGGGCCACACATTTATCTGAAAGGGCCTGGTGAGGCAGCAGGAGGAAGGACAGTGGGGACTGCAAATTTCCCATGAAGAAGAAAGCCAGAAGACATTCCACAGCAGTGCAAAGGGGCTTGCACTGAGCATCCTTTCAGAGGGGAGTGGTGGTTGTGGAAGGTGATGGCAGCAGAAGCCTTAGATTTGTATGTTGGTCACAGAAGCAGCATAGGCTGCTGATAATGCAGCCTATGATAATCATTCTGATAATGAGGAGAGAAACTGTTTTGAAAACCTATTGAAGGAACTAGCAGAGGCAGCTGAAGCAAAGAGGACCACACCAGGACTTCGAGAAGAACAGTAGAATTATAATGAACAGCTAAATGCATTAATGAGGGAATTCAGATACAGGTAGATAGAAACCATATGAGAACATTGTATTCTACCTTTCTCTTCCAGTGCTTTCCAACTTCTATTCAGAACTAGACAAAACAAAAGAAAATGTAATTTTTAGTACCCACTGAATGGACAAATTTCCAGTTTATTTCTGGTTGATTATGATAGTTTTATGCCAATATTTATCCTTAGTTTGCTTTAAACAGAAATTAATACCTTAACCAATACTCCAAGAGCTACAGAGGATTTACAATTATAAACCACTGTGATCCTTATTGGAAAAAACAACATATCAGCTATTTGATAAAGATAAAACTCAAAACTGAACAGTTTCGTATTTTGAAAGTAGAAAAATCATTGTCTGGATAAAGTAGAAAAATAACAAGATAGCCACACAGTAATTCTGATATTAGCTGGCAATGAAAAAGAGAAGAGTAGTGAAATTCTCATAGTATGTTGGTAAGTGTACATACAGTTGTCTAGTCTCACCAGTAAAAATATGAGGGTGCTTATTTTGGCTGTTGACAGTGTGTTCATTATTCAAGATATCAAGGAAGTCAATCACTTCAAAGATAAAAACAAACTGGTGCACAATGAAAGCTGCCAACAAACCATGAAAATATAAATGCATACGCTCACAGGAAAGAAAAACAAAACTAATATTCTTGCCAAATTGAGAAGAGAACAAGATGTGTTGCTCTGTGTTTTCTGAGCTTAATTTTGTTTTATCCAATCCCTTGGCCTCAAGTCCCTTAAAGAACTCAGTTGGGTGAAGTTTTGAAAGATATGGAAGACAGATTTCTGGAGAAATTGTCAAGAGTAAACATAAACTTGAAAGTGGGTGGCCCTAAAAGTTCTCATTTTAGGTGAATGGGACTTGCAAAACACACTGTACATTAATTTCCAGAGCAAATCATCTGACACAAATGTGAAGTTGATCTGAATTCTTCTAATATTCCCAAGGGAAAAAAAGTTAGAAAACACAGAAGGATGGAGATTTGGTCAGTTAAAAGAACAGAGCTTGCAGTATAAAAATCTAATTCTCTAAACTCCCATTTCTACATTCCTTAATAGATTAAGAAATTAAATCCTATATTTTTCAAATTATTTACATATATAAAATTGAACCTACAGATTGTTGGAAAAGAGACAAGACAAACTGGAAGGGAATGTTGTCCTGGTGTTAACCTGATGAAAATGTAATACTGCCCATCTAGCTTACAGAATTACACTAGCAGCAAATATTACTAGAAGAAGAGGGCCATCTTCTTACAGATTTTTATACATCTCTAAAATTTCATTTAAAACAACTTTTTAAATCAAAAGGATGTTACTCTATATGATCTCTCCTCCCAAAAAAATTTCCAATGATTTTTTCATTCTTTGAACAATATCTTAATATATTTCTCAAAGCACAAATAAACATTATTCAACTATACATTGCATTAAATTCTCTGCATTGAATTCTATTTAGAAATGGTAAAATAAATATGGTATGTTTTCTATTTCTGACATCTCTGTTACAGAATCAGTTATGCAATATGCAAAGAAAAAGAGATATAAAAATTTCAGTAAAATAACTAGTCCTATGGTAAAATCATCATAATGTTTTCTCAACACATAGTTCTGGCTTCTATCTCTATTATTGGGACTTCTGTCTACATGAAGAACAAATACAGAAAGTTATTTACAAACAAACAAGAAAATTAGGCTATCAAGATAAGCCTTCCACTATTACTAGATTTTATCCTTGAAACAGGAGTAGAATGACAGAGAAACATCTTGTTAAGAAAATGTTGCAATTTCTAAAAATTAAATAAACCTTCAGCTTTCATCACTTAGACAATATATAGGCAGTGGAATAGAAAGTGTTGCATTTTATCTTTTCAGTATTTCCCAGTATAACAAAACCTAAGAAAATCTTGGATAGGCCATAGGTTACACAAATTTTAGAATATTTTGCAGTCATCTAGCTCTGTTTCCTTACCTTCCATTTGGAAGTCTCTGCCTGGGCTAGCACAGTAACAAATAAGATTATTGTGCACTTTCTGATACAGGTAAACTAGTTGCTTTTGCTATTTTCAAACTATAATTTAATTTACATTTTATTAAATAAGCATCAAAAGCTGCATGTACAGGACTACCAGAACATTTCTGTCTTACTTTTATGGTAAAGCTTCGCTGTTCTGCTAATGTGAGGTAAATTAACCCTTTTTCTGAATGGGTGAAGAAACCTTGCTCTACATTGCATTCTCTGTCTAGTAGAGAAGGAAAAGGAAATGGAGGATAAGAGACTTGGTCACATACTCAAAGAAGTTGATGGCTCTTGCAGGAGTGGAAAAGGTTTGTGAGATTCTAGAGACTGACAATTTTACATTCAGTACTTTTGTTAGATCTGTGAACCATGTAGCCAAACATGACTGAGCCTGGTGCATCTGCATTAACAGCATAGAAGATAACAACCCATCTTTTTTTTGTGCGTAAAAAAATATTTAGTAATAGAAATCAAGTTTTTTCAACTGCTTAAGCCTTTATTGACACTCAAGGTATCTTGTCTAATCAGCACAGAAGTCTGTAGGCTAAATGTCAGTCTTTGTCATTATAACTGTGCATCCAATAAAGCAAGACTCATCACAAAGAGAAAAGATGTAGTACTCCAACCTCAAAGCTACAGACCCAATTCAAAGTGTCCCAACAAGATTTGGGATCCTTTCCAGTGGATGCCTGATCCATGACATAGACTTGAAAAGGATAGGCATTGTAACCACGTTCCTGTTTTAGGAGCCAGGCCTCAACCCTTTCTTCAAGACTAAATCCATGGCTTATGCAAACTTTTTTTTTTATTATTGTAATAGAATAACTCATGTAGAATAGCTGATCTTCAAACACTAATTATGTTTTCTACTCACTAAGTGGATGCCTCAGATGGAAAATTTGGGATTTTCATAGACATTTATCCCCCTGGACTGACTACTGAAAACACAGATACTTGATCTAAGAAGGACAAAATTATCCTTGCTTCACTCTGAGAGCTGGATGATTAAAATGCAGGCACAAAAAAAGTCTACATCAGGGACATGAGATCCTGAACTTTGTTCTGTTCTAATTATTCTGAACTTAGAGAGGCTACAAATTTCAAAAATTTATAAGGTTGTACTTGGAGTATGGAAAAAGAAACTATTCCTTCAGTTTTTTTAACTAGGAAACTCTTCCTAAAAGACTGAAGAATGAACACAGTATCTTGCCTAGAAACCTTTCTCACATGAGAACTCCAGTTGAAAGCAATAAAAACATTCACCTCAGCAACTTATGAGACCAATTTATGTCAAATTACAAGAACAAAGAAAATGCTGTGTTTAAGGAAGATGTTTCCTTCCATATGATTCCACTAACAGGACAACATTGTTCCTCTTACCTAAGAGATATGTGAAAATAAATCAATGTATTCATTAAATGCTTTTTACATAACAATAAGTTTTTTGTTTGTTTGCATGGTTTTGCATGTAACTCTCACTTCAGTATTTTGAACCCTAAGCGGTTTTTGTCAGTTTAATCTGTTCTAAACATCTATTCCCCTAGCCGTGAGTTCATATTCAAATGGAATTTACAAAGAAAGCTGAAAAAGAGCAAGATATTTTGTTTGCTTGCAGTTAGCTGTAATGAGATGACTACTCTCAGAAGCTGGGCTTTATGTACTTGTGATTCTTAACATGCAAAATGTGTTCTAAAGGATGACTCTTAGCATAAATAATGCATAATTTAATAGACAAAAAATAGTCTCAGTTGGTTTTGACTTGGAGTTTTGCGAGCTATGTAAGATAGCTTTTCTTAAAGCAAACTTGGTAGCAGTAGTTAGGCAGGCTTATTTTTTTAATTTATTTTCCTAGAGTTCTCTATCCTTAGGGAGAAAAATGTGCACAGACAAACACTTATTACAGAAGACATTATCATTTCCAAATCTAATAGAAACAGTTTACTCAGACACAGGATTCAGAGTAAAAATGTTTCATTCTCAAAAGCACGGACATTCTGTTGATAGGGATTTCAATAAACAAACAAGTGTTGCTTTTTGATAACCCTCTTTCTGTACAGTAGTATTTCAGTGCAGACGCAGAGCTCTTTACAGGCTTACTGCTGTGAATGAAAAAAAGATGACAGTCAGATTAAAGGCTTCCAAGGAAAACTTGAATTTTATGGCAAGATAAAAGTTGATGAGTTTAATTTGCAGTTCTGTGTCCTTATTCAGGGCATTCATACTA
Source organism: Manacus candei (assembly GCF_025592945.1). Classification (NCBI taxonomy): domain Eukaryota; kingdom Metazoa; phylum Chordata; class Aves; order Passeriformes; family Pipridae; genus Manacus; species Manacus candei. The sequence continues at coordinate 8,142,481 of NW_026138091.1, read as the reverse complement.
ATCTGGACATATGATTACAAATGTGAAGAACTGAAACAGTTGTTGCTTTTCAGACCTCAACATATCTCTAAATTACATGTATCCTTGAACATATTCTTAATGTTACAGAACACCATATAAATAAGTCTACTGAAATCAATTCCTTTTCCTTGAAATAATGTTTTCAGAAAGTTCTACATCTAACACATAACAAATACACCCAAGGTTTGTGTTGTTAAAATAAACCCTAAAACATTCATTCTGTACACTATCACCCCATCTCCCCCTTTGCTCTAATCTATAAATGCTTTCACAAATAGAGCTTGTTCACAAGACACATCAATTCTAAATAGATCATGTTTAGACAAAACACATATTCAATTTGCACCAGGGCATTCTTGGAAGATTGAAATACTTTCCTTTTCCACATTTTTTTTCCATATATTCCTACCCTTTTTTTTCTATTTATTCACAGACTCATACCACCCTTTGGTATTAGCAAAAATGGACCAATAAACCCTACTGTTAATTCTCTGAGCACGACAGATATATAGGCACTTTTTCTCCCAAGGAGACAACAGTTAATAGGTTGTAGGAGGGGTTTTCTGCCAAGACTTCTCAATTTCCATTTCAAATACTGCTTCAAAACTCTTTTATAATGTATGTTACCATAGACCCTAGCAGGATCAAGACCCTATTATAGTTAAATAGGGATAAGCTACCACTGCAGTATAAGAGTGTAAAAAAACTCCACAGATAACCAAACATAAAAACAGTCAACTGAGAGACAAGAAAAGTAAATACATAATGGGTTAGCTTGCAACCCCTTGCATCTTGTTTCTGTTGCTACTACAGAACCATTCAGAAACATACAAACATACTATAGATGTATGTAAAAAATTTAGTAATGGGAAAACACTGTCTTTCAATTATGTTGAAAATAAAAAGTTTTATTTAAAAGGTCTAATTGAAATATCTATTTCAATAAATACTCCTCCTATATTTTTTATTTTGACTTTTACATGTCTCAGAAGAAAAAAAAATCTTGTCAATGCTTAGGGAAATGCTGCTAAGTGATAACACTTAAGTGGTATGAGAAGACTGGAACTACTACTGTGTATTAATCAAATTTTTTCAACCATTCATAACATATGGTATTATAATTATGTCAAATATGTTTACAAAAGATGCAAACAGGTGCTAACGTTTGTGTTCCAAATGTTGACAGGTCTTAACAAGACAGGACACTGTTTACCAAACTGTGTCCTGCAAACAAGGCAAGAAAAGAACTATAAACTAGGGCAAAGAAATTTTTCCAAGTAACTTAAATTTCTTCCAAAACTTTTATGAAACTTGCTGTTTCCAGTATAATTTGATATAAATAGTAGTCAGGATTCCATATTATGCATGGAAATTAAAAGCCATTTCTGAATAGTATTATTCTTTCCAATTCATGAGGTAAATGTAGAATACATCTACTGCTAACACTGTTATCACTAGTATTTATTATTACTACCATTATGCTGGATTGAGAGGACCTGCCAGCAGTGACAGTCACGTGGCATCTATCATATGTTCCTATACATAGAAGACTGTCAACAGAGTTCAAAATCTCAGAAAGATGCACAACAGAATGTAATGAACAGGGCATATAAAAAAATGATGAGACATCATTTGAAGAGAAAGACCTCTTTGGAACAGCTTTATCCTAGAACAGTGGGAACTTTTTATAATTGAACTTCTTTATCTTTAATAGTGTAGATGTCTAAAATACTTTCCAGTAAGATAGGAAAAAATAATGTACAGAAACGTGTAATTATTACAAAATTAGTGTGCTCTTATTTCTGTTTGTTCTAGAACAATAAGTATCAGATATGGCTCAGTTATAAATAACTTTTAGTAGTAAGTAACAAAGTATGTAACTATTCTTCTTAAGAAGAGAGAGAATGCAACACTATTTTAGGCTGCTGGATGTTTGAATTGTAAACCATGTAGATACCGTGCTGATAGGTACAAGGAATGGGCTAGCTTCTATCTCTTTGAAGAGTGGTTTTAAGTAAACTGTCACTGACTTTAAATAATTTCCATTATTTCATTCTGCTGTCTCTTCATTGCTTAGGATCATTATCTCTTAGAAACTATATGTGATTCATGTGTATTAAAGGTTGCAAGTCAGGTTAAAAAGTAATCAAGTCCTTATTGTAATTAACAGGAAGTGCAAATTCTTAATTTACATTCACATAGGTCAAATTAAGAATTTTCTAATATATTGATCATTTCAAGTGGCATTAAAATTTTTTTTTAAAAGATTTACACTGGTTTCAAAAATATTTTAAAGCATACTCAAAAGAAACTGCCCCTCTCCATGCAAACCTCTCCAGTGTGTTATCCTCTCCAAGATGTTATATGTCACGCAGGAAAGTGGACCACAGTAGAGAAAGATCTAGTACTTGAAGGGATTAGCTGTGCTGGAGATTAATTATTTTGACCTGAACAATACACAGTTACCCACAGATCCAGATAAAGTCCAATGCATGGACCCACATGGAGGAAATTTGTAAGGTGTGCACCATGGTCTCACACCAACTCATTGGCAACAATAACCTGGAAACATGACAGGTCACCAACAGTGGATGCAGTGGTTCACCAACTCTGTGAATACTAAGACAATTATCTCTTCCTCCCTTCTCTCAGCTGTATGAAAAGGTGTGAAAAACTGTTCCGAGAGTTCCATATGTCTTTTGCCCCATCTGTATGGACACACATCGCCGCTATTAACAATAGGCATTCTTTTGCTCAAGAGAAGATATAGGAGGTAAACACCATGGGGTACCCTGTGGTTTTAGCTGTAAGACCACAAAGAGGACATGAGGAAGTGGGATGGAAAACCTACTTAGATCCTACTTAGATTCTACTTAGAGGCATAGTATGTGAATTGCAGGGAAAAACATTCACAAATGGGTGTTCTAGGAAAGTTGCTGTCAATACAGTAGGCAGTTTCCCATGCAGAGTGGAAGAACTGATTTTATTCCTGATCCCACGGCAAAAAAATTCTAATCCATTTCTATTAGAAGTAAGTGGAGAATCCTATGACCAATATCAGAGGGGCCCTGCCTCCAGTGGCTGAAGGAGAGGAACAGCTGGGTTTACTGAATTGTGAGGATTCAATGGGCTGGTATATTGGACCCAAAGGAGTATAAGACTCTAATAGATACCAATGCACAGTGTATAGTGCACTTAGTCTCAAGAAGAGGAGGCTCAGGGGGACCTCATCATTTTGCTACAACTACTTGAAAGGAGGTTGTAGTGAGGTGGAGGATGGTCTCTCTTACTGTTCCTACAGCAAGAGGACCAGAGGAAATGGCGGTAAAATGAGACAGAGGAGATTCAGTTTAGATACTGAAAAAATATTTTTCACTGTTAGGGTGGTCAGGCATTGGAATAGGTTGTACAGGGAGGTGGTAGAATCACCATCCCTGGAGGTGTTTAAGAGACTCTGAGATACTGGATTATTATATTAATTATTGGCTCATACCAACTCAAGTGTGTGTGTGAGAGGGCAAGGGACAGGTTGTATTTAACAGAGGTGAGGTAATGCCCTATCCTATCCCAGCCCCTGCAAGTATCCTGGGGCAACCCCAGTGTCAGTCACTGGGAGCACTATCCACTCTGCACCCCCTGGAACCCCCAACCCAGCCTCTGATTGGCTCGCACAGTGGGAGCACTTGGACTTGGTGATCTTAAAGGTCTCTTTCAACCCTGAAGATTCCATGATTATTTCCACCAGTGCCTTGTCATGTTTGGAGCATGGGAAAAATATGGAGCTCCGTTCAAACATGGACTGAGACAAAACAGACAAGGAGTACCTGTAGAAATACAAGATGTTTGGCTAAGGAAGTTCATTTGTCATTACTTCATGGTGTACATAATTTACAGATGGTTTTAAACCCTTGTGGAGAAAGGTAATAGAACATTTATTCTATCAGTCTGTCTATGACATTGTGACATTTCTGTTTAAAATTTGATGGTAGAACTGTCATCTGCAAATTGATCATCTCATATTTAAGCTATTACAAAATACTCAGAACATCTTCAAACTGATCATTAATTGAAACTTGTATAATTTACTCAGCTACCACTGAAATCCCAGCACCAGGAATAGATTAAACTATATTCTTAAACAACAAATGCAGACAGTGCTTACTGATGGCTGGACTGATTAACCACATGGTCTGCTTCTCCCTCCTCTAGAATGGTATGATTGACTGACAGTATGGTTTTATGCAGTTTCTTTCATTGTAATAGAACATCTTTAGCTAATCCACCATTCTCGATAAACATATCTTCTTTGGATTAACACTACAGTGTTAATCTAATCTTCTCCATATGTCCAAGTCTATGGGAATCTGATCCAAATGTCATGTTAATTCAAAGTGCAATCACTAAATAGAACTTTCAAACTTAATTATAACTTAAGTAAAATGGCTGAGAGCTCTATGATGTTTGACAATCTGTAACCCGCTTCTCTTAATCCAAAATGCATTTCTGAATATCAAGGTAATGGACTTTCTGTCAAGACTGCAGTGGGTACAAAATTTAATTCAATTCCACTTTTGCCACCTATAACTATATTACATAAAACCAGTCATAGCAAAGGTGCATCTCTTTCAGAAACCTATGTCATAGTTCTTGGTTACAGCTGCCATCTCAGTCATGTCAAACAGCCACCCCATCTGTCTCCACTGACTGTGCTTGTGGGGACCAAGGAGAATCCATCATCACAGCTAAGTTCTGCCTTTGTTTTATTGTCTGTGATGACTTCGCAGTGCCATCTGAAGCAACAGGTGAAAGGAGCATGGTGCATAGAGCAGTGCATTCTTCGTGCCAATAAAAACTCAGAAGAGGCTGCTTAAGCTTCCATACAGTGTTAAATTTTAAATTGGAAACTGCTTTTACTCAGACCTGGAGAATTAAAAATAAAGTAGGTTGCAATATTCTGTAATATGAAACATTTCAAATATTTTACAAAGTACAGAATTATTTATCATGATGATATCCATTCTTAAGGTGAGAGGAAATTTTAGTATCATATATTCATAGGAGATCATTCAGACACCGAGGAAACACAAGAAATAGAATGGAAAGTGAAAAATTAACTTTTCTACATATATGCCTCTCTATATTTTTTCCCTTTAAGCTCATTCTCCTTTCAAACCAGAATATTTAATTTTTAGATCAAACTAAAGAAAAAACAGAAATTTTGCAGTAAAGTTTAAAGTTTATTGTTTAAAATATTGTTCATTAAAACAAATTCATATGATATAAAATATCATTCCAGTCTTCCTACTAAGATTTCTTCTTTAAGAACTGGATAGATTACAAATATATACAGTGATCAGTTCATAGCGATTTACCTAAATATTGTTAAAATACTTTAAAAAAACCTATTTTTTTTTAAACTCTGAAAGGATTGAAGGAAATATGTATGAAAAAATGCTATCAAACCCCATCCAATATTATAAAGCCAAAATATTTTATCTGTCTTCCTCCCAACATCATTAAATATTTTTAACATGTAACACTATTGTGAAGGGGAAACTAAGAGTATAAAAAAGAAAATAATGAAGACTAAAGAGATGAAATTGCAGGATGGATGGAGGAGCACATAATAACTGTCTGGAATACTAGAGTGGAGGTGAGACTGCATGTAAACAACTAGGCAGTAATACTTTGGGGGAAGACCCACAGAAGTGAAGCACTTTTGACTAATATTTTTAGCATGAGTAACTTTTTGATCAGAGTCTTGGGTATTCCAATAAACACCAAAATGCAAACATTGCATGCTGCATTAGGATATACTACAGACCTTCTCTCCACAGCAGATAACAAACGAGGTATATGTATACCCTAGATATATTCTGAACTAATCCTGCTTCAAGCTTGAATTGTATCCAAGAATTATGAGTGTTTCTCTCTGATTTTTTTTTTTTTGCAGAAATTGCCTTTAGCTTTTTACACCTCAGCCTTCACACAGACAGTTCTCCCTTTCCTTCTCTCTCTCTCCCCCTCACTCTTTCTTGCTATGCACACTGCGAAATAACTTTTTCAGGCTGATGTTCATACTATATTTTACTCCTGAGACTGCCACATTAGTAGATGTCAAATGGCCCAAGTCACAAAGCATTTCTCATGCTCCTAATTGGCTGAGGCTAACCTATATGATCAGCCCACCCCCACAGAACCATTTCAGAGATGATTCCTCAGACAGATAGCCTGCATTTAAACTGATCCCTCTGGTCAATTAGTAAAAAGAAATAAGAAACAGGGAAAAATAAACACTGTGGCTGCTCTGGCAGGCTGGTGGTCTACCACGCTTATTACTTTCTGTAATTCCTTTGAGAACTGCCTTATTTTATTTTCCATTTAGCTCAAGATGAGAACTTCCAATTTTTAGAGATTTTTTTTTTCCCACTGATATCAGAACTTCACCCTGCCAACAGACTATTTTTACACCATAATATTCCTGTAAAGAAACTTACATATACTCTTCCCATATGTCTCCAATAACAAGTTATCATTGTGATTTAATACCTGGCATTATATAAGTGTATCCTGCTTTTGCAAGAGAAAAAAAGGTGTTGTTTCACTGCTGTCTGAAACCTGTATTCTCAAGCCATAACATGACATGCTGATCTTAAAAGTTACACACATAATACATTAGCAGTCTACTGTTCCTGCCTCCCCACCAGCTGTCTGAAAGTTGCTGTAATATTAGGAATTTGCACGTTGCAACAAATATTTTTCTCCTGATTTCACAGGAGAAATTTCTTTTATTAGATCAACTAAATTTCACTATCAAAATAGAGATACGAAATTGAGGAGAAAAGAAGGGCACAGGACAATCCAGGCATGGCAGTAAATACAAGCAGCCTTGCCAGTGATTCTATTTATATGTCCTTTCCAGTCTTTCAGGAATGGCAAAATATCACATGTTCTCTTGCTTTCATATGGTGATATGATGACTATTTTCAACCTGAAAAATAATTTTCATGTTGAGTTGGTGGAAGTCAAAAGGTGACAGCAGATGTAGAAACTGTACTTATGTAAACACAGAACTTTTCATCTGTGTGAATATAAACAATTTATAAATGTACTCCTAGCAATACAAATGAGAACCAGGCAGATGGGAAACTTTCCAAAACCAAGGGTGAGACAAATTTAGGATGATAGCACATCTGTGGAATACAGATTTCAACAATACATCTAGTTTTTTTTTCTTCAGACACTCAGTTTTGATAAAATCTCACCAGAAGTAGGTCAGTAATAGTGGTTCATAACCAAAAAAATGTCTTGTTTTCCTAAACCACTGAACATATATTGAATTAAAAAAAACCAAACAAACTTTTTTTCCTCAATTAATAAAAATAATTAAATGATTATAATTATACTTGGAGCAACTGGAATAAGTATATGCTCAAATAAGAATATTTAGTATTTGTTGCTGTATGGCTTCAAAAATTTTAATAGTTTTATTAGCTGAATGAAAAATAATTAGTTCTATTCAGAAGATTTTGAAGTGAAACATTTTGTCTTTTCCAACTATTTTCATTTTTGCTATTTTTACAGTTCTAGTCTGTGATGTCTCTTTGCATAAGTACCACTCTCTCTAAACTTTTCTACTTCTACTAAATCAATTTTGAGAGGGACAGACCAATGCGTCATTCAATATTTTACATTTGAGTGCATCATAGACTTATAAACCAATTTTCAGAACTGTGCTTTCCCTTAATTCTTTTCCTAATAATTCCTGACACTTTATTAGATTTTTTGGACACAGCTGAGTTTTGTCCACATGTTTTCAAAGAAGAATCTACCATAATTCTCTTAATGCTGATTTAGACAGTAAGTTGTACATAAAATTAGTAGTTCAGCACTTTCATAATTGGTCCTCTTTAGCTTGCATGTTATCCACTCTTAGTGATTTCCTACCAATCATTGTATTGATTTTTTCTAAAATATCTTATATAAGATAAATTTAATATTATTCTTGATAGCCATTTCCTGTAAAGAGTGGTTCTAGTGCAGCAGCAACTTAATTTACAGGTATAATTTCCATATCATCTAAAAAAATTTAATTTTTTAAATTATTTTATTTTTTAGATGCAGTTTAAAATATGTTTTGATTTAGCAAAATACTTTTTTTTAACCTGTCAAAATTTGCATTTAAATTAGAAAAAGAAGTAATATAGTTTTGCTTTTAACAGTTTCCTTTGCCCTACTCTTAACCCCAGTAAATATTTTTGTTCCTCAATCTATTGATTACTTTATATTTTTACCATGTCTATAAAGTAGAACTTTTAAACAAACTTTATATTACCCATGAATGTTTTGCCCTGTCAAGTCACTATTTAACTTGATCACTTACATTTTCAAGTAATTCATATAAACCTTTCCCTGTAATTTCCTGTTTTCATGTTAAATTTTCTGCCTTGGGTTTATGTGCTTTTGCATTCCTACTCAGATGTTGGATAGGATGTGTTACAACTGTGATTCCCCAACAGCTGCCTGAAGCAATTCTAGACACAGGTCCTGTGCACAACAAAAAAATAAATCAAGACTCATGTCTCCTCTTGCTTGCTAACTGAACAGTTTTCCCAATAAGTAAGCATTCAGGGGATCTAAAATTTAGAGTTGGCATTGTGCATTTTTGTTACAGAGTCAGTATAGGAATAATCAGTCTCCTGATACAATTAATTTTCTGCCCTAACTAAATTTGCCTTAGTATGTCATCATTACTGTTACTGTCAGCCCAACACAGTCTACTGTTATATTCTTATTGCTTTGGTTTTTTGGCTTTTTGAGCCTACTGAGATTGTATTAAATTTTGGAGAAGTCATCTTGCTTATTTTTCACATTCTATATGACATAATTACTCTAGATGCTCCAAATACTTTATTGGAACATGCTATTATCTTTCTTGTGGGCTCCATAAATATATACAGCACTCTGGCCCAATAAATACAGTATCAATTTCTGCAACAGAACATTTTACCCTCTCCTTGCTTCAAAGCAAACGATTCCTGCTCCTCCTCCAGACCACTCTGAAAATCTTCTCACATACCCTTAAAGTTCTGAACTGCATGTCTCCTCAGGAAAGTCTTACCAACCTTGTCTACATCTTTTCTGTAATCTTTGATAAATCAATTGCTGCAAACCATAAAAAGCAAAATAAAACTGTATTTATGGAGCAACAGCAAGCTGAATAAAATAATATGCCCAGATTTAAAATAATTAACAAGTAAAGAAAAAAAAAAAACAAAAAGTAAAGTAATTAGAAAAATTTTGTTTCTTCCTATGACAAGCCAATCCTTCTAACACCATCCATGGTCAGAGGTATCTCTTAAAGGGCAGAATCTCTATGCAGGTAGTTACTGCTTTGTTGATTTTCTGGGAACAGGTAGGTGTTAGATATTGGCTGAACATTTGGTTACCCAAGCCATTCTGTGCTGTAGAAGTGTATGAGGCAACTAAATCAGGATTTCGTAATCATAGTTGTGGACTTGTTGCTTGAATTCCCCTGTATCTTAGATTCATTTTTTTTCCCACCTAGACCTACAGCTCTACTCAGGTAAGTTTCTACCTTTTTCTAAAACATTAGCACAGATCTCTTAATGCCTGTAATGGTGACATTTAAGAAGTGTTCTAGACTAAAAGCTTTCAGTCTTTTTAAAGAAAATATTTATACTAATGGACGATTCAAAACGGGATGACCTAGTAAGGCCTACTACACAGAAATTATATTTTTCTTTCCCATAGCCACAGTGCAATGAGGAGTCTGATATTTGGGATTTTTTTTGAAATAAAAGGTTTTTTCTTACTCAAAGCTAAAGACCAGTTATCAATTTCCCATGCTTCAGAGCAGTTCCTACACTTCAGAAAATGATGTCAGACATTGCAATTCCAAACAAATAAAAAAGATATTTCAGTAGTTATAATTTAATGATGTACTTCAATCCTGAGATAAACTATTAATTCCCAATGGAAAGTGTGTTTTAGAAGCATAATAGGTTTACAGAAAAGATCAGGTTTCAGCAGATGTCTTCCATATACATGCAACATTCAAAACAGCATACAAACACCCTTAATTTCTCTAAGTAGCAGTTTCAAATTCTGCTTTGATAGTATGGAAATTTTTACTCAGTTCTTAGAATTTAGGACTGTTTAAAAAACCCCTTGTTAAAAATCAGAACAGATATACTCTTTGAGTCCAGAAAAAACATACCAAAAACTAATTTCAGAAATTATGCTTTGAGCATCCCTTCTCTCTATTGCAGTTTCTGGTTGAACTTTAAAATGTTATGAAAAAATATGTATTCCAAGCTTTGTCTTTCTATTTGACATTAAAAAAGATTATTACCTTTTCGAATTGATTTGCTATTAATCAGCAAAAGACCTTTCCACACAAAGATTCCGATAAGACTCGTATTAGTCAAGCATGTACACATTTCATGCCCATTTCTTACTCTGCCAAGGACATAAAAAGTGCAAAAAAGACCATTGCAAGCAACCTTTGACATTCACTCCTTTTACAATTTTCTTCCAAATAACAAAAAATAAGTAATAAAAGTTTGAACTAGTTGTCAAAAATATGACAAGTAAATATAAATTACAGTGTATTTTTAATAAATATAGTAGGCAGCAGCGGGTGGTAGACTGGGTTGAAACAACTTCTCTGCAAAACCCATGTTGATTTGTTAAGAAAGTATCTACAAATTATGCCTGCACATGCTGTCTGCTTTAAGGTTATATGTCTTTAAATCCAAGCAGATACGTAAGTACTTCTTCAGTAAGAAATGTGGACTAACAATGGCAAGCAATATGTTGGTGTTAAAGGTTTTTCTTTTTCAAGTCCTAATTTGGAATCAGAATTTGCAATGCTTTTGTTTGCCACAGACGAGCACATGAAGCTGAATTACTAACAGCTCTCAGAGCAGAGTTCACATTTGGGGTTACCTGCATTCATTCACAAGACTTTTGCCTGTCATAATGAATGAAACACATCTTCTGTTTTATGTGTGGTCTAAGGTCAACAGAATTACTCCAGATTTTAATAGGTTATGCTGTATCCCAATCTGACCATGGTCAGAAATTTCCATAGCACTTCTCATCAACTACAATAAATAAGCAAATTTCTTCATTTCTGCAACTCATTTTAAGTTGATATAAAATTTTCCATTTTGAAATATTGAACATATTTTATATTAAACTATGCCTAATATTAAAATTTCTTTTCCTTTGTATTCATTTCTTTTTCTGATAAGAAAATCTCATGGTTTAAACCCAGACAGAAACTAAGCATCACATAGCCACTCATTCACTCCCCTTCCAGCCGAGTGGTGGAAAGAGCCAGAAGCGTAAAACTGAAAAAACTCATGCAGGGTTCAGATACAGTTTAACTGGTAAAGTAAAAGCCACTCACACAAGCAAAGCAAAACAGGGAATTCTTTCACCACTTCCTATGAGCAGGCAGGTGGCTCCATCACACACAAGGGTAGCTTGGGAAGACACACACCATCACCTCAAGTATTCCAGCCCTTCCTTCCTCTTCCCCCAGCTTTTATTACTGAGCATGACACCATATGGTATGGGATATCCCTGTGGTCAGTTGGGGTCAGTTGTCCTGCCTGTGCTCCCTCCCAGCTCCTTGTGCACCCCAAGTCTGCTTGCTGGTGGGGTGGCATGAGAAGCAGGAAAGGCCTTGACACTGTGTAAGCACTGCTCAGCAGTAAGAAACATCTCTGTGTTATCAACACTTTTCAGCACAAATCCAAACTGGAGCCCACACTAAGTACGGTAAAGAAATTTAACTTTATCCCAGCTCAAACTAGGACAGAAATTAAGTTAGTCTGATGGGTAAATTATTCTGTAGGCCTAGAAGTAATTTGTTTTTACTCATTGACAGCATAAAAATGTTTGTGAGTCCACAGGAGATTTCTATCATGTAATGGCCTGATCTGTCCAGTACTTTATGAAGTGTTTGAGTGTCAGAATGAAATTAAGTACATAAGTGTAAGATTTATTTTTTTAGATGCTTAAGGATTTGAAGTTGTTTAACATTTCTCCCAGCTTCATGAGCTCACTTGATTGAAGAGTAAAAAGTTAAATATCCTGAATGATCCCAGTAGTGTCTCTAATTAGCAAATGTTCCTTATTGGGATGGGAGATGTCTGCTGTGCTTTAAGTATTACTATTAGTTATAATGTAAGCTGAATATTTGTATTCACTTCAAAATTAACCTTTGTATCCTCAGGAGATTCTTTTTTGTAAGAGTCACTCAGAACCTGAGAGAGAAACTAATTAGTCAATGACTGATAAGTGCAGAAGGAACACAAATTAGTTCTTTGTTTACTGTTTTATGGCTGTACTGTATAATACGTATTGCAATTATAATTTGTTTTATATTGTAAAGAGAAAGCATATAATTCAGGCATAATAATAATATTTTAGAGTCATGCTGGCATTTCATCAGTGCTGTCTTTTCCTTGGCCATACAAGGTAAGAGGAAGCCTTCAGGTAGGCGTTTGAAAGATATTTTCTGCATCTCTTGACAGAGTACAGATTTTAAACCCACACTTCATGAAGCATGGAGAAACACATTTAAGATGGAATAGCTGAATTTCAGCATGGCTTCACACTACTCCATTTGCCAAAAGCTTATGTGCTTGACATTCACTGACTGCATCTTGATGAACAAGGCATTGATTAATGATGTCATCCTCTTCAAAAATACCCAAGGCCATTCCATTAATCTTATAATACTGTCATGTAATAGATTCAATTAAAATCTATGATATTGTTCCCACGTACTATGCAATAAACTAATTATCTATTACACTATAGGCACAGTCTATTTAAATATGAGTTTAGAAAATGGGATTATGAAATTTTGAATATATTAAAAAATAAAAATATCTTTATACTATTTAGATTTAAAGTTCTAGGAAGAAAGTCACAAGTTTCTACTAGTTGATATGACCTACAGTCCCATGTCCCATGCAATATGAATTAACCTTGCAACAAGGATTATATGGGTGCAAATCTAAATGCATACCTTAAAAGATATTAGCTAAAAATTGTTTCGCACTCTCAGTCTCTTATCATGCATCCTATCATTCTTGTATAATGCCCTTTTATCTTAACTATTTTGAAGTTTCTTAATATATGATAATTTATTCTAAATTATCATCTTACTGTCATTCTTGGGGTGTTCTGCACAGGGCCAGGCATTGGACTTGATGCTGATGGGTCCCTTCCAACTCAGCATATTCTATGATTCTAAAAATCGTCTTACTAGTTCTATTAGATCAACTTATGATAATGCCAGAGTATCTTAGTGACTGTCCAAAATATTTTTTATAGTGCCCTTATTCTTTCTACACTAGAAAATACAGATACTTATGATTTTATTCTAATTTTCTGATAGATAAACTGCATAAACCTGGACAGATATTATTTTCACCATGATCTTTTCTGAACAGATATTAACATATTGAGAACTCTTTATTACAGTGGAGTTGGTGGCATAGATTTCTGCTCACTGTTCCCAGGAAAACTCTGGTATTTGTTTGTTGTGTGGTCTGATAGAGTTATACTGCCTTCTGCTCTCCTTTCAGAAGCTTCCAACCTTACAGATGTGCCTCAAGGAATACATGCACACCCTACTGTTGGCTCCCTTGGGACCAGCAGCTGTTAGTCTGTCACAAGGCAAAACAAAACTCATAGCTGCTAACTAATAAAATTTGACTTTCACAAGCTCTACCAGAAAGGATTTACTGCAGCTCTGAAGGAGTTAAAAAAAAATTATTGAGCACACTGCTGATCTTTTTTCCAAGTGCTGAACCTGCTCTGCTCCTTTCAGCCTCTTGGCTTAGCTCTTGGGCACTCAACAGGCCTTTAAATCTCATGACCCAATGTGCTGGTTTAAAAGTAAACTGGTGGGAGAAATGAACCCACCTCAGCAATGAACTTAAAAGAGTTTGACAACAAGGTCAGAATTCAGAAACATTGTTAGAACTGTGTCTCATACTTTGAGAATTCAAAGTTTAAAAATATCTGGTAGCAACAAAACATTGACATCATCTGCTCAGCATGGAAAGAGATATGCTGATTCATTTTCGGATTTAGTAGACTTTACTGTTATTTTCCTAAAATAACAGTATCTATCTTCTCTTTGTAATGGTCTTCGGTGCACCTCTATCCAGCTGGAGAAACTTGTGCATATTTTCTTCTAGTTGAAGCTACTTTCACTACATTTTGATTATTCTTTCTTCACCCACATATTTGATGTTTCTAATTTAGATTGTTAAACCAGGAATAAAACTAATTAGATGGTGGAATCAACTGATATGCAACTTAAAGTAATTTGTGCTTTTATTTTAAGGATATCTTCTATATCTTCTGAACCGTAATTGCACCACTGGAGAGGTTAATTAAAATTTTGTAGATTAATTAAACAAAATCCATCCACTTTTCTCTAATTTAGTAATTCTCAGTTTCTTTTTATTAGTTGCAGTAATGTGTCTATAATGTTCCTTTAAAAAAAAGTACTCGAAACCTTATGTTGATATTAGACAAATGTTCTTTTCCTCTGACGACTAAAAAGATAAAAATATAACAAGCTTGGTTTAGTTCAAATTTCATCATGGTAAGTGATATTGAACTTTATTTTTCCTCTCTTCTTTTGTTTTTGTCGTTTTTTAATGTTAGAATCAAAGAATCAGATAGAATCATAGAATCCTTTAGATTGGAAACAGCCTTTAAGATCAAGTCCACCTGTAATAGAGTGTCTTCTTTCATTTGACAATAAAATGTTGCTACCTGTTAAGATCTTGAGACATACCTCTGCCTGAATTAAGTTGCAAACAAGACCATATGCTGACGTTAGTAGTACAGATTTTATTTAACAGTATATGTGAGGTAGAGAGATTGAAAAAAATAGAAAAAGGGGGAGGAGGGGAGGAAGAGAGGGAGAACAAGAGATCAAGCAGAAGACAGTCACAACCCTGTGGATCCCATGGCAGCCTGCTGGTCCTTCTTCACCCTGGTCTTCTTGGTGGTGGGGGACCTGGAATCATTCTTCTGGAGGTACCACCTTTACATAGTCCAGGTTCCAGGTATCCATGGGGTGGTCATAGATGTTCCCAGAACTTGGGCTTGCATGTGTATAAGAAGTTGCTTCCTTTCGCGCAGTCTGCCATGGTGGGAATTTTGTCTGGATGTGTTAACTAGGGTATACTAACCAAACCTCACCTCTGTTAGGCCTGGAATTAGCGTCTTCCTGCTGTAAATTTCTGATGTCTAAGCTTATCTCAAATTCCCATTGTGGTGCCTTATCTTATGGGAAATTCATTCTGTGGTTTTTGACAGTGTTTTGAGACAGTCAATTGTGATCTTTAAGACCTTACACTGCCCCCACACATGCCTACATAGTCACCTAGGACTTAAAACATTTCCTGTGGACCAGGGAAGTTTTGGTTCTAGGAGGACACATATAAACCCTTTTCCCAGAAGCACTCTGCTTCCTGAATAATTTTCAAACTTACAATGAACATCAAAACTACTTTAATAAGAATGAGCATATTGCTGCACTACCCAAGTGAGTGAAACAGATAAATGATTCTGACCACCTATTTGAAACATGCTTTCAGGAACTGTAGAAAATAGCTTCTCTGTTCTGTCCCTGGGATGAAAGATAAGCATGCGCAGAGAGATTTTCACTTACTGGCGAAGCTCCATCTTAAAACTTTTTGAAATATGAAAATTATACTAGCATTGAATACAATACTATCAATGCAATGTATAAATGCATTAATGTTCCTATACTACTCTCTACTAGCAATACTGTGTAATAATAATACTTAGAACTGCTTTTATATTTTTATATCATATTAGTGGTTAAATAGCACATTTACCAATCAGTAAAATCCAGATCTTCTTCCCTGCCATTTTCCAATCCTGTTCATATTACAGTTAATCTTCTGCAAGATTTTTGTTCAAGAAAAGACTGAGACAGCTGAAAACACCCTACAGTGAGCCAAAACTCCTAGTTAAAAGGTTAGACTCCTTAGTTAATACTAGGGAGTGATAAAAAGATCAAAATGAGATCCAAAGTCCAAGATACGAGTAAGGTTTAGGAAGGGCAGGTCCTATCTGACCAACCTTATCTCCCTTATGATCAGGTGACCAGCCTGGTGGATGAGGGGTATGACGATGCTCACTATTCCCAGAGCCAAGAAAGGAGTGGCCAGGGTGCATTGTCCTGCTCCTGCTGAGCAATCTCTGACATCCATCAGTCCTCTCCCAGGAGAATGCCATTGCCAGCAAGACCGTAACAGGGCTTAACCCAGTAACCAACATTTCTGTCCAGTTGTGCAGTAAAGTGTTCACAACTCACTGAGTCAGAGAGAAAAACCGGGTACATAAAGAAAATAAGAATGTTACACCACACAAAATGGTATTCCCCATAGAATTAATCCAGGTCCCGCTCCCTGTATGGTTTTTATGCTTTATATTTAAATAAATCAATAAACCAGATTACTATTTGCATAATTTTTTTATCAATGAGTCGTAACACATATGAAGTAGAAGTGTTTCGGTAAAGGAATTACTGTATGTTTACTTAATGGTGCTTCTTTCACAAAGTGGGTACAAAGATGCTCAGCACAACCACAATGAAGGCACCCTAGATAATTGTGTCACTGTTAAAGTAGGTTTTGTTTTCTGTTCTCTTTTCCAACACTGTTTTGGAATGCTGTTGCTTTAAGAGCAAACCCCTCCTCACAGCTGGTGGGGGTGTGGGGAAGGAAGAGGAAGGTGTGCAGTGAGGTAAGGGAAGCCCTCTCCATCTTCTTGGAGCCACACTTCCTTGCTGGTGGAGCAGAGAGAGGGAGACCCATGGTCTGCCAGAGCCATCCCCAGGAGCCAAGCTGAGCCAAATTGGAATCAAGTGTGGTGGTTTGAAAAAAAAAAAAAAGCCTTTCCCCAGGGGGTATTGTTTTTAATACTGAACCAATTGAAAGCTTGTACACTCTTGCAGAAATTACATGCTCACAAAAATGGAAGAGAAGGGGTTAACTTTTTTAACTGCGCAGCTAGAGGGAGAAGCAGCCATGCCTTGAACATGCCTTGTGGCAGGGCCAAGGGGTCCCTGCCCCCCTGGCTCCTGGCCAGCTGGGTCAGGAGCAGCCAGCCATGGAATGGAGTCCCCCTGAAGCCAGTGACCGAGGAGGACCCCGAAAGATCGGGAAGATCTCCTGGGGTTGCATTTTCTCTCCCCTCGAAGTGGCAGGGGAGGAAAATGGCAGCAAGGTGCCCAGTCATCTAGCCAAAGGGCTGCAATCGGTGGATAGACACAGCACTGGAACTGAGCCAGCGTGAGTCAAGTGGCCAGAGCAGGATGAGCTGTTCAGCCATGACCTTTGGGAGGCGGCTGCAGCACACAGCCATGGAGTGGCCCAGGACAAGTTGAAGCAGCAGCACCAGTGAATCAGTTAGAATCAGTTCTAGGGTAAGAACTAAACTAAAAGCCCTTAGAACTCTTTGACTCTGGGGACGAGGGGTGGAAATCCCCGAAGAAGTCTCCTGAGAGCTCGGGCTCGGGAGCTGGGACCTCTGCAGAGCAAAAGCAGCACTTTGTGCTGCAGACATGGTAACACAGGTGTTCCCTAAACCCACAGTAATAGCCTCGGAGCAAGAAGTGGGGGTCGACCCTCCCCACAAACACACCCCTTAGAAGAAAGAAGAATTCTAACTGCAACAAATAAAAATGCTGCCTTAAAAATAAGAGACACTTAACCAGGGCCACAGAAAATTAATTTAGGAGAACTGTGGCCTGAAAGTGAAAAAGGACTTCTTCTTTCTTCCTGGACTCTTTTTGGAAAGAAAGGAGGGACTTGATCTAATGTAAAAATATTGCTTTACCATAGAAGAGATAGTTAAGTTGTTACATATATATATATATATATGTGTGATATATGTTAATAATAAATTGTAATATATATCCCCCTCCCCCTATACTAGGCTGTGTGTGTGTGTCTGAAAACTTCTTCTCTCTCACATTAGAACAAATTGTAGCAAACCTTTTAAATTAGCTTTTTGAAATTCCTGTGTTTTTCAAACCACCACACAATACACGTGGAGCTGCCGAAGGCATGGCAGCCATCAGCCTCTTGGCAACTTAACTTCTTCTTCAGATGACATAACCTTCCAGCTAAGCCCCTATTTCCCCGTGGTTTTTGTCTAGCTGGAGGGAGACTAGAGGCGATCTCTGTCTGCTGTTGGTTTGAACCATTCTTTTTGTATTGTTGTTGTTGCTGTTGTATTTCTGGCCAGTAAACTGGGGGGATTTCCCCCTACGTCTCCTCTCATTTTGTGTCTCTGTATTGGTGGAGTCCCCACCCCAGCATTTGTCTTAAACTAAGACAAATAGTAAGATCCCAGTAGGACATAATGAGGTAGTTGAAGCACTTCTGTGGCTAGGTACCAAGTTTGCTCCCATTTGCAAGATAGAGTTATAAGTTTGGACATTACCTTTCACTTGACTCCCCCAATGCATGCTTAAACTCGTGTGTAAGCATCAAGTTCCCGGTAATTTACTTTTTTCTTTTACCTTTTGCTAGCATTACTCTTTTTATTTTTACTTAGAATTAGATTTCGTTACAATTAACCAAATGCTTTTAAATCAGGAAACTTAATTAGACTTTTAATTTTGGTACAATTGTGAAAATATTGATAGAGGTTGATCCAGAGACCAGTCTTAAAGTAATTTCTCTCAAGCCTGAGATTTCATCTTTCATCAGAGCATGTGCTGCATTTTCTTCTCTACCACGTATTATACTTAGTTTCTATTCTAATTAGACTAACATTTTCCAGTGAAGACACATATCAAACATTTTGTGGCAAATAGATGAATTAGATTTTCTACCTCCCTTTATCTCAGAAACTATTTGTTTTAATCAAAGAAGGATATCCTGTTATTCAGACATGGGTTGTCTTTGATGAGCTATGCTCAGCTTTACTATACTTTCTTTTCACGTCCTTGTCTTCAATTTACTTTCCTGAAGAAGTGTTCTTAAAAAATACACACTCTCTTTTGAAAATGAACTGCTGAGTCACTCAAGCTTCCTTCTCCAGCAGATACATTATTAGAGAGACTCTTCATTAACAAGTTATTCCCAAGCTCCAAGATTCGTTAAAAATTCTGACTGACCTGCACTTTGATTCACTGTGTGAGCCAGATCCTCAGTTCTTCTTGTGTCAAGTTCTCAAAGCTTTGCCTTTCAGACGTGCTACTTGCTTTTTCTGTTCTCTACCCCAATTAGCTCTGCCTTCAGTCCCACACTCAAAGTCAGCAACTCTACTGAAAACAGTAGTAGTAATTTTATCCTATGGCTCTAACTTCCCTCCATCTTTAGCCTCTGGCCTGTCATCTCTGTACTTTCTTTCCTCATGTTTTACACAATCAATAGTATTAGTTGACTAAGACAAATTTATTTACTAATTTCATTTCTTTTTGGAAATAAAAAGTCAACTTTGTCTGATATTTTGTTTAATTGTTATTATATCTCTAAACTCCTAAAAAATAAAATGTAAAGATGGATTATCACTCAGTTTCATTTCTCATCCATATGGATTTGTTTCTTTTTTTTTTAAGATAATGCTTGTACTAGAAAAACTGAAAGCTTTTCCTTATGCTAGATAATTTTCAAATATTCTGCTTTTAACTTGTACATGGAAGAATGTAATTTCTTCATATGTTTGAGTCAGTGGGTGGTAAATATTTCTCTTAATTTGTCAGAGTTTAAATTTCAAGGATTTAACTCACTTTTAGAGATGTTTCTTGAACATTAAAACGTTGAGGTTTTTCAAGAAGTCTTGAACTATCAAAAGTCTGTAGCACAATTGGTTTTGTGTTCCCCTAACAGATCTGGAAGAGGAGGAATAATACCTTGACAAATGCAAGGTCTTCTTTTCATTATGTCTAATCCTGTAGGTTTTAGTATTTGACAAAATAAGTCTTCCAGTAATGCCAACAAATTTTTTACGTAGGTGTCCAGGATTAGTCCAGTTCTACATCAGTAACTAAAGCATTACAAATTCAATCTTTCATAGGTTAAGTCCTCTGGACTTGTGCAACAGTATCTTGCTCTGCATAACATCAGTCAAGGGGAATATGCTGGTGACAATGTGCTGCTTTCCATTTCACAGCTTCTACATCGTATCAGTTGATCCTACATTGAGCCACAAGTCTACAAACGAAAGATTGCTCTGGACCAAGCATAACCAATGTCCCACGTCCATCTATACCAGAACTAAGAGAAAATTCCATTAAGTGCAAATTATAGGTCAAAATTATTGTTTCAATATAACCAAATTTCAATGCAGTCTTTAAGAAATCATTTCATTGAATTTCTGAATTCCTAAGTACTCTTAATTCAAACAGACAAAAAACATGTACCAGCAAAAAAAGGAAATCTAATTTTTAGGCTTATCATCATATTTTTGTATTTATTTTTCATCTTTTTTCTCTAAAGTATATGTCTACAGTGAACAGGCATGCTTGTTCCCGGAGGGTGACAGTAGTGTTTGGTTCTTTTAATGCTGCAAAACAAAAATTAAAAGATGTGCAAATATGTCATCTAACTGACACAAATAAATATAAGCTGTCCACGATTCAGGATAGAAATTAGAAGAGATATCCTAGTCATCAAAAAAGTGAGACTTAGATAAAAATACTCCAACAGAAGGAGCAAGGACAACAAAATTGTAAGACTTTAAAGAAAGAGGTTATAAACAGCTCAGTAATGGTCATCTTTCTCCCAGTGCTTCTAAAGCAGAAGCATAAGATGCCCCCACCAGATTGACCTTAACATTCCCAGATGTTCATTCTGGCACCCAGGAGGACAAGGACCTGAGTGCTCCTACATTAGCAGGTGCCTCTCCTGTCCTGGGGTGAGAGGAGGCCCAGCCGCATCAGAACCTAAGAACTTGAATTAGAATCTTTCATTTGCATGCTGTTTTAAAAGGCACTTGCTGCAGCAGCATAGCTCAAAGTTCTTTTACTTACAGTGTGCAACGAGTGGGAACCGCAGGCTTGTACGACCTTCTTAGAAGGTATTTAAAGTTATAGTATGGAGGTATTTTCCTTAGGGTTTTAGGCAGAGTTGCTTTTTACCCTTGAAGGTATCTTAAAATATAAGAGTTCTCATGCATTTGTGCACTGTGTAGCAGCTCTCAGAAGGGATCGTACTGCTCTCCCTAAGCTTGCACACACAGGCATGTGGCAATTTGTATTCAGCATTATAAGGGCATACAGGAGAAAGTTTTAAGGTTTCTGACAAAATAATTACCTTTTCTTTTGCAAAGATCCTTCTTGTTCATGAAATATTGTTCTCTTAAACATCTGTTGTGTTACATCTGTGCACACGCAGCTATGGTCAAAGCCCAGCTGTTGAGATTCCTTCTGCCTAAAAGGCATCAGAGCCACGACCAAGACCAGAGCATAACTGGGCAGAGGATGAGAGCTGCAGAACATCCAAGCCTCTGTGGTATTCAGAGCACAGAGGAACTGTTATCAGAGGATATCCGTTCACTCAACAGCAAAAAGCATGCACAAATAAAGGGTAAAACTCCAAACCCATATTCTGGGATATACCTTGCTCATTATACCTATTTCAGAGCAAGTTGTTAAGGCAGATTTTCAAACTCTCCTGTCTTAGGACCTGCTGCATGCTTCTCCTGCAGTCAGTGTGTCTCCATGGGAAGCTGATATCTGCCCTTTAGCTTCTTCATCTACAGCAAAAACTCTAGCCACCTTGGATTTGGTGGGCTGGATTTTTTGGAGAGGGCTGTCTAATGGAAAAGACACAGTAAAAAAAATTATCTAGAGATTAAAAAGGATAGGTTTTTTCATGTTTAATCCACACACTGATTTTTTATAAGGACCTAATATTCCCACTGGAATTACTGAATGTCTGTCTTTTTAATTTCCTGCTGTCCTCTCCTCAAACCCCCATTTTTAGTGAAGGTCGCTGACTTCAAGCAAGCAGGTAAGTTGAGTTAAAACAAGTATGCATACAATCTAATACAGTTCTCATTCTCATCTTGAACTATAAAGTGATTTAATTGAGAAAAAATCTTTAAAACATTAATTTCATCTCTATTAATATGCTGCCTAAAGAAATTATATAAATCAACTGCAACTTGAGTATAAAAAGAAATAAGAGTTGTAGTGGTAATTGTGCTCCAAAGCATGATTTTGAAGCTACCATAAAAAGTGAATTAGCATGTGTACCAATAGGCTTTAAGAAGATATTCTTCATGACTGCAGGATTCTATTTTAGTTGATTTGCTAGTATTGGTTACTTGAAAGATCTTTGCAGTTTTTCAAGAAAGGCACTGGCAGAAGTATATGAAACCTCACTGATAAAAAATCAATGTGAAAGAAAGAAAGAAATGAGTGGTTAATTACCAGAAACTTACAGAAACTCAACACAGCCTCTCAATACAATATTTCTGACACATGATTCTAACAGGTGTTCCTGTCAGTATATTATCTGACTTTTGATATGTGGAGCATCTATCTTACCAGGATAGGATGCGGAAGCTGGATTTGTTCAGCCTCAAGAAGAGATGACTGAAACAGGACCTCATCAATCTCTTTAAGTGTCTGAAGGGAGGGTGTCAAGAGGATGGAACCAGGCTCCTTTCACTGGTGCCCAGCAATAGGACAAGAGGCAGTGGGCAGAAACTGATGCACAGGAGGTTCCAACTGAATATGAGGAAGAACTTCTTTACTGTGTGGGTGACCATGCACTGGAACAGATTGCCCAGAGAGGTTGTGGAGTCTCCCTCGCTGGAGATATTCAAGAACCATCTGGACACAATCCTATGCAATGTACTCTAGGATGATCCTGCTTACAGGGAGGTTGGACCAGATGATCCACTGCAGTCCCTTCCAAACTTACCTGTTTTGTGATTCTGTGATACAGAACTGTATCACAGTGGGGAATACAGATTTTGTTGAAATTATTAGACAGTGCTGCAAAGACCAAATCTACACAGGATAGTAATTTATTTATAGCCTCATAAATGACAGTACAAATGAAGGAGATTTTTCTTGAACATGCCTTTGTGTACAGTTCAGTATTCCTTAATCAAGCAAAAATCCCATGACTAGTAACAGCTTTTACTTGAGAAATTGCCTTTTCATAAATAGGTCAGTTTATAGAATTGCATGTTCATTTTCTTCAACAAATCAGACAGTGTCCCATACTTCAGTTCCTGATTTTTTTTCTTGTCTTCAGATGTCTGTCAGCACTGCTCACATTTTATTTTTCTAGTAAATGGATGATTCATCCTAAACACATATTGTTCTATATGACTCATATATCTCTGCATGCAGTCTTAATCATGTAAATGTTTCAGCTGTCTTAACATCAGCTATAGTGAACAGCAAGAACTATTATCTGTGCATAAACAGTTTGAATATACAAAACAAACACCTATAGTCCTTTATTTTCTGCATTAGCTCTGGGGCAACATAATTTTTTTTTTTAAGGAAAATTTTTGTCAATATCAGTGTACACATATATTTTTGCATGCTGATAAGACTTTGAATTGACTTACTCATAAGAACTAAAGCCCCATACCTCTTCAGATTTTGAAGGCACTGTTTTTTGATAATATTCTGTGAGTATATTTTCTAGAAATGTCAAACTTTTGAGATGTTGCACCCCATGTTTTGGATATGAAATCCAGCATATTGAGTCCCTCAAAAAGTTCATTATAATGAAATGGGAAAGTTCTATATCTCCACTAATTTTCAATTATATTCTTACTTGTATTAGTAGTTCTACTAATTCACTCAGATTCGGTGACATTCCCAAAAAGAGAGACCAATAGGTAGAAGTAAGATAACAGAAAAATCAGATACAATCTTGTAAATTAATCCCTTTTCACGGAATCACAGGATGACTGAAGTTGGAAGGGACCTCTTGAGGTCATCTTGACCAACATCCCTGCTCAGGCAAGGCCACAAAGAGTAGGTTGACCAGGATCGCATCCAGAGATCTCCATGGTCATATATTCCACAGAATCTCTTGTCAATCTGTGTCTGTGCCCAGTCAGTTCACAGTGACATTTTCTTCTATATGTTCAGACAAAATCTGTGTTTTAATTTGTGCCCATTGCACCTGGCTCTGTCACTGGGAACTGCTGAAAAGAGCCTGGTTTTGCATCTTCTTTTCAGGTATTTGTACACACTGAAGGTATCCCACCAAGCCCTCTCGTGTCTGGGCTGAACAGCTTCAGAACTCTCAGCGTTTCCTCATAGGAGAGATGTTTCAGTACTCCATATTTGCAGGAATAATGCTCAGGAAGGCAGAGTTCTTTTCAGTGAGAGGCAACTACATAAAAAGAATGCAGTCATATTTGGGGATGGAAAAGAAGAAAATTATTGGTCTGCTAAAGATACATTTTCAGAAAAATCAAAGCTATTTATTAATTTGGATTATATCTCTCTAGTGGTTTTGATTGAAAGGAAGCAAGAGGATAGAAGGAATGGAAAAGTTTAAAATCTGTGGTTTGCTGATATTTCTTAAGCAAAATAACAATTTTAGAAACTCTGAATCTCTTTGCTTGATGATTTTCAAAATTGAAGTCTTAAATAAAAAATACTACTTTAAAGTAAGAAGCTACAAATTGCTTCAAGTGAAAGGAAAGAAAGAAGATTATATATAAAAAAATGGTTAGACGAAGCATTCAGATGAAGAGCAGTGGGGAAAGAAAAAAGAGTAGCTACTATACAAGAAACTTTTTATATCATTAGGGTTTACTTTTTTTTTTGGTTGACTCAAAATTGATTTTTCCCTTCATATCTTTTTATTTTTCTGCAAAGAATTTATAAAATATGTTCCTTATCCATACCTAAAGGTGATGTTCACTGTGTAACCATAATAAATTAAATTGAGCCCTCATGTTGTAGATAATTGTTTTTATGCCTAACTATATTAACATGAGTTATCCCATTATAAAATAGATACATGCAGCATGCCCCACCCCATAACAATATTAAACTGCTGAAGGATAGTAAGGATCTCCTTTCATTTGTGGGACTGACTTACAAACTCAGCATTATATTCCTCTGTTTACAAGTAAATACGTTAAATCTGTATGTGCTATTAGAACTTTAAATTTCTTTACTGAACAACATATATAATTCAAGGACTGTCAAACAAAAAATATTTCATACTGCATTATAGAACTGCAAAACTAAACTTGTGTGATTTCACACAGTTTTTGTGTCTTTTTTGACATCTCTATAAATACTTAATAGTTGTTTTTGATGAAAAAATAATGATATCTCCTTTCTCTTAGTGTTTAAAAATACTGAAAGCAGTAAGTTCACTAGAAACAAAACATATTACTTCTCACACCCTGCATATGCTAATGAGCTAAAACCTGTCCACATATGACTAAAGTCACTCAAACTCCACCTGATCACGAAATTACATCAACTGAAACTTTACCTTTTGCCCACCCTCAAAGAAAACACTGTAAGAGGGAAGGAAGGTCAGAGAAGAAGACTCCACCTTTATATCTTGGGACAGTCAATGGGCTGTACTTATCTCCTTCCCCATAGGGATGCCTATCAGGTAAGCTTTATTCTACCATAATACTATTGTCTACGCTTTCTGATATCACTGTATTTATCATCAGCAGTTTCTGAAACTTATTTTGCCACAACAATCAGTAAATCACACTATTTGTGTATCTTACTGAATACGCCAACATTTACAGTGAAACCCGCACTATCTGTGTATCTGGGATTGCAACTGTGTCCAGACTTACAGTGTAACCAGGGTGTTTGTACGTCTGGCACCTACCACACTTGGAGTGCAGAATTGTCTACTCTAAAATACTATCTGTGTAGGTCTCCCAGGGACTCAGAGATAATGTACCATCTAAGAAAGGGAAGGCCTAGTCACACCCTGATCTGCTACCTCTGCAGATATCCTGGAGAGCAAGAGAGTCTCCCTTTTCTACATTTTTATGTGATGCTTGGGAACTTCTATTTGTGTCCTTATGATGAAAACTTAAATTTATGTGTGACTAAAGCCTTATTCTTTTTAAAATTTTGCCTCTTGAGGAAAAATCCAGATTCTTTTCAAAATTTTTAAAGAATGTTGGTATTGTTTGCCTATCGTTCTCCAACAAGAAGAATTCACATTTTTGCCAAAGCTGGATTTACTGAAGGTGAATGTTGTTGACATTTGTGAGCTCTGTGAAAGTCACTGAACACTATCTTATATATGAGTGTTCTTGGAAAGACTATAGAAGACATGTCTGTGTCTCTGTCACCTGTTAGTTTTCTGAAATGAATAGCTATAGAAAGAAAATTAAATATTTTTTATGTCTAGATCTTTTTTTCTAAAGTAAACAATATTTCTAACTTAAGTATGCTTAATACAGTCCCTAAATGAATCAATACACCTAGAATGTTGGACTTAAAGGAAGCAAGATACCTAAAAATAATTGTTGAAAAGGAACTTTCTTTAACGATTTTCACAGTTTATAAATCCTAAATTTAAAAAAGAAGTTTGGGTCAAGGGGAAAAAAAAAAAGACAAAAAGTCTGCAGGTGTACAAGTTTCATGATTTTAAGCTGTGCAATTCTAATTCTAATTATTCAAAGTCCTAAAAACTTGAAAAACTCTAAGAAGTATACCTCAGGGTAGGGATGATTCCATAATGTAGTTCACAAATATATTGTAAATTCTATAATTTCTGTAAATTAGTTCATTTTCTAAAAGTTTTTAAAAGTAGTATCAATGAACCTGATATTAATACTTACACCTATAAAATAAGTATTTAGGTCCGGGATGACATCACAAAGTAATTATATACTCTATTACAAAACAGAAATTCTAACTCAAGGAATTAATCTACTAAATTAATGTTACAGAATTGACAAGACAGTTTATCGTTAAGAATATATTTTTTGAATAAAATAACAGGTACTGCTATTTTTGTCCTGTAAAACTGGTTAAAATAGCTACAGATATAACTTTGATTAGTAGTAGCAATTTCTATCAATTAAAAAACCCCTGAACCTATAGGTTCAATTTCACTAATTGGTTTACAATCCCTTCAGCTCTAATACAGAAAGATAAGCTAAAATGCATTCATCTCAGTTTTGGATCTCTCTTGATTTTTCTCATCTTTTACAAGGAAAGGACTCCAGATGTCCATCTGTATTAAATGTCATATAGTTGATGTGCACTGGTCAGCTTATTTTTTAGCAAAGACAGTAAAGAACCTTTTTATAACACTCAGTTGAGCAGTTGTATGAATGAAAACAGCATTGGGTTTGTTTGAGGGTTAGGTTAATACTTACTCAGAGCACACACTTTTTTTTACAGTAGTAAATCAAAATCAGTATTGCTAACTATTATGAGACATTGTGCTGCTTGAAGTCTCCTGTAGAGCTTGCATACAAGGGATAAAATCTAATTGCCTTGAAAGCTCAGATAGCTTTTACTTAATGACTTTTTAAAATAGCAATTATTGACTCAGTTAACAACACTGGTTTCAGAGGTGCTTTGGCCAGCTGTGTAGATATGAAGTAAGGGTTTTTTAAGATGCTATAATGGGACTAAAGAAATCATTTTGGTCAATTGTGTAAATGTTTTGCCTACGTAATATTGACTTGGGATGTGTTACCTTCCTGCAGACTTAAGGCCCATAAGGTGTAGCATTTGTCAAGCCATTTCAGTGTAGAAATCCACGAAAAGTCACTGAACGTAAATACCTCTTAAAGATACACAGGTGTGTAAAACATATTGTATGCAGAGGAGACTGGAAATAGCATACTTTAATTATACATTAAAAACTTTTAAGCATTTAGCATCGATTGCATACTGGAAAAGTTAGCATGAAATGATTAAAAATTTTAAGGGTTAAAATTTGCAAAGGTTATTCTTATGAATATTTGTCTCACTTTAGAAAAATAAGAAAATAAAACAGTTCTATTTTTCTTTGTGTCATGCATTAGTTCCATGCAAATTCTCTTTGTCCTCGTGATTCTCCTCCTCTTTTATTTTTTTTCCTTATTTAGTTCTTGTATAGTATCCCTAAGCTCAGAGTTTTATCTGAATAGGTAGTATCTGTAAGAGTTGATACGCACGCAGGTAACACCAGGTACCAAGCCATGGCTAAGATATTAAGGAAAAAGTTTATTGCAAAAGTTGAAAACCCTAAAATACACTGATAAAAATCACAGTGAGTGGAAAGAGCATGTGCAGCCTGTACCCAGGTTGCTTTTATATCAACACCTTTTCATGCACATAACTTCAAGGCTGTATTCGCCCCCAGTCCTTCCACGGACTTTTCTCTCTCTCAGCATGGGACCCTCAGCATGTCTGTTAGAAAGTGTTATTTCTACACAGGAATCCTACTTTTCAAAGGACAGGCAGAGAAATATATACAGTGCTATTCATGGGAAAGAATCTTGTCCCATGCTAGGTCTTTCCCAGCAGCGAAAACTTCCTTGAGTGAAAATGCTTTGTCCTCCTCAAGTAAATCTTCTGCATATAATTTTTCAGTCCCTACAGCATCTTATAGTAACACAGGCTTTTCAGTCTAAAGAAACTGGCAAGCAAAACATGGCAGATACCTCACATGAGAACCAAAGTGGATGATCAGTTCTTACGTTTAAAAATTTTCACAAAATGTTTTTAGGAGGAAAGGAATGTACATATTGTTTTTTTTCATGTTGTTATCCATGTTTTATAAAAATATGCATTCCTCTGAGATCACAAAATAAGTTGAACATGTTAAATAAAACTTTGCATTATCCAAAGGAGGGAATACAGTGCCTTGTCTTGGTAAAGTGCTGATTTCAGGGAACCACATGAAAGGCTCAGTTCTCTAGCATAGCTAAGCATACACAACTTTGAAATTAGGTACTCAGATTTTATAAACTGAATTTCCCAATTTCTTGAAGTGATCCATGACTCCACTGTCCAGCAGTGTTGCAAATCCCTGTTAAGATAATATCGATGTTGAGAATACACATACTGTGTCACTACAAATATTCAGAATGCCAAGTCCTCTGGGGGAAACAAATATAATACCAGACTGTTGTGATCTACAAAAACCTAGATTCTGTTTCTGATTATTTCTTTTTGGAGGCATAGTTTTCTATACAGCCAGCCTCCTGTCAGATATAGATAACGGAGAGTGACTTCCTCACTCAAATATAGTGGATTTTGTATTGTTTTCTTTTGGGCCTTCAAAGTCTTCATTTTGCGAGACCTCAGTACCCTCAGTGTCTAAGTGTTCACTGATTATTTGCTGTGACAGCTGCCCATAACAAGAAAGAACAAATCAACCTGAAATACCAAGAAATAATGAAATTCTTTGATTAAGGGATTCAACTCTCATCTAGGTGTCTTATGACTACTGTTCTGATTAACAAAATACAATTAAAATTATCTATGAAATAATAAGTGTTACAGTATTTTTCATATTTATATTTCAATGTAGTTTTTAAACTGAGTGTCATACTACCAGCATTATAATGCAAACATGAACTGAAATTATGCGAGGAGCTTTAAGCATTCCCAGGTTGCAAATTACACAGGTCTTGTTTACCAAACCGGCATTAAGATTCTTCAATACAAAAAGTTATACTGAAGGTGAAGGCAAAGCATGAGATTGAACTTGATGTAAAAAGAAATTGGAAGCCAGCGAAGGAATGAAAAAAACAGGAAGAGATATGGTCAGTACAACAGGAGTTCAGGTAATCCTGGCAGCACTATATTTGATAGACTAGAATAGGGAAGCAAGTTGGGCTTCACAGTACATTAGTGCAAAGATAGCTATGAATCAAAATGGTTATTCTAAAATGACTTGTGCAAATTTAGGTATGGACACAGATACAAATTTCAGGTCTCAGTCTTGCAAAGAGATTTATGGGAGCAACCCATGTCAGGTTGTATTTTTAATGATAAAAAATCTGTAAATGTCCATGGAGATTGAGAAATTCTAATTCAAATATGTGACCTTAGCCTCAGCACAAACTTTAACTAAGACATAACATGAGCAACATAGGATCAGAAATTTAGTTTGACTGTACTTGGACATTTTGTCCTCATATTCCTGAAGAATCAAAGACAAAGAAAAGCTCTTGATTTCACTATCATCAGAAAGATTTTGTTGATAATATCCACTGGTTTAAGCTGTTTCTAATAAAGATCTAACCAAGCTGTCATTATAAGTGATGCAATGCACCATTGAGAAATAATATCCCTGGAAACAAAAACTGCAGAAATTTAGAAGTCAGAATTCTTGAATCAGTGTTCCTAGAGATGCTACAGAATACATAAGATTTTTTTTCTACCTAAATTTAATTATACTGTGAGAAATTAACACTGCCCATAAGGACTTTGTCATGTTTATTTTGGATTAGTTATATTATTTTATTTTTATATTAGTCAGTCAAACATAAAACAAGAGTTACGTATTTTACTGACTCTTAGGTAGATCTATAGCAACAAAGCCAGACGCAAAAAAATTCTTTCTCTCTTTCACCAGAAACTCTACTGGCTTTACAGTTACTGTATCACGATACAGGAAGCAGATTTTAAGACAAAGCAGTAACATACAATGTTGTCTATTAAGAAAGAATTCATTACAATAACATTAGGCGGTAACTTAGCAGTGTATGTCTGTGTGGCAAAGATGTGCAGAGGATCTAGGCTATAAAGAGCATTCTGGATGTAAGTGTAGGCCCAGATTCAGATAAAATGTTTCCTGAAGCTAGCAGAGAACACATGAAGGGTGAAATTTGTCAATATAATGCTCTGAAATGGTGCAGAGCCCAGCAGCCAAGTTATACCTCATTCATGGGAGGCTGGTACCACTGGGTCCTTCACAGCTTGTGGCTTACTCTGAGCCATAGAAGCTTTTATGCAAGTAAATAATCCAAAGGCTACGGTGGATGAGGCCACCCTTCTGCTGCTCAGAAGCTTTAGTAATAGTTATTTCAAGGCAATGATCTAGTACAGATTACAAAACCTGGAGAGGTTACAGAAATATCATATACTTGAGTACTGCATTACTGGTGCTTTTCAATGAATGTAAGAGATCATATCCAAAAAAATTAGAGAATTAGTTAAATTGAAGAGGCGGTACTTCAGGGTTCAACAGAAAAAAAAAAAAAAGAAAATACAGAACTACTGAATTTTCCAGCAGAGATTCCATTCCTAACTTTTCCATTTCGCAAACATTTTTTTCTTTGCATAACTGAAGAAAGCCACCATAAATGTGAAAGGAAGACTTCTTCATTGAATTGAATTTACATTTATACAGATTATTTAAAAAATTAAAAACAACACCAAAGCTGACTAGTTAGTTACTAAGTGCTCAAGGCCTAAAGAACATTGACTTTTAAATTGTTCTGTCAGTCTTTCATCAGGGTCAGTAAATTTGAAGAACTGCAAGGGCATCGTCTGTGCTGGTCTCCACAAGAGTTAGATGGAAGCATAGCTGCTACTGCTCATGTCATTGCTTTTCCCAGGGTGTCTGTTCCCCAGACAAGGCAAAGAAGGAAATTAATTGATAGTCCTTCTTCATACCGTTCCATGATGAGACTATTGGAGTTGCAACAGACCAAAGAGCTCCAAAACTGCTAGTGGGTGCTGAAGGATGGGAATCAGAAGGGCAAGGGTTGCAAGAGGTTCCTCTAGAGAAAGATGAAACTAAAAATTTCGTCTAAATCAATTTCTATGAGACACCTGCAACCTTTTATAGCCAATCAAGCATGCGCCTTTGTCCTTCTTCATCCTCTGTATCCTTCAGTCCTGAAAATTATCTCCAAAGCATCACCACACACCAGAAATGTGCTCATGCACATGCATATCATTCCATGATATAAACACCAAAAAATACAGAAGCTGAAGGCATTCTATGGCAGCCACCCTCACACCTGCTGGATGCATTAGCTGGAATCACACAACACTACATGGGAACAGTTGTGCCACCAAAAATTAGTTCTTGAAGACCATGCCAACTAGTTTAAGAGGATATCAAAATACAATTTTCATTGTAAGGAAAAGCATCTGTAAGACCCAGACTCAATAGACACCAAACCTAATGCTCACATATTACTAATGTGCATTTTGTCAGTGTCACAGGCAGAATGGAAGCTTTGGACAAGGTTTATTAGAAAAACCCTCCTGTTGAGTCACAAGTCATTCAGAAAGGACCCCTTTGCTTCTGAACTCCTTCTCAGAGAAAAATCTAGGTGCGACTTGATTTAATCCTAGCCCCAAACTTGGTCAGCAGTTTATATCTAAAGGATCATATATGTGTAACTGAATCTTTGTGCAACTTCATCCTGCAGGATTAAGGATGGCAGAAAAATATAGAAGAATTATTTGTTCAAATTGATTATAATAATGATTAAAGTACCTTAATCAGAAGTATTTATTACAAAATATGGGTAGTTATAATTACTGCAATAGTGCACTATTTTTTTAACCAATATTGAAGCAACAATCCTAAAGCTAGCAATATAATTAGAAAGTAGATATTAATGTTGCTCACCCATACCAACAACCATGGGCAGATCTCTTTTGTTCAGTCTCAAGGAGTAACCTTGAGGGGTGTCCCCACTCAAGGAATGAATCTCCACATATGCCTAAAAACGGTGTGTTAGAAGACCCTGCTGTTAAAAAGTGGGACTGTGTTTTTATAGTATAAAGTGATTGATTGTCAGTTTCTGGGCTAGACATGCCAGTTCAGCAGCTTTAGATAAGTTATCCGCACTGTCACTTGTAGATTCCTCTATGAGGAACTTTGCCTGCCACATTCCCACCAATACCAGTTCCTGTTAGGAGACGCTGTTCTGCACATCCTCAGAATATTTAACTTTGGGATGGAGGAATCAGGCTGATCTCAACATTCTTCAACATCAAAAGCAGTGTTATCCCCCTTCTCTATCAACCACTGATAACTTTTGCAAATAGGGTAAAGTTAAAGCTGTTTAACTGCCCACTTAGAGCATCCTGATACACTCAGCCACAGTAGAGACTGACTTAAGCTTTCAGATCACACCTACTTTAGATAGCATTCAGAAATCTATTCTGTATTCTGAGATCTCCACTCTGTAAGCATTAATTTACAATTATAAACAGTTATTATGCATAGTTACTGGAAAGCCAAAGGCTGTCCTAGAAGAGAAAATAATTTTACAGAAGTGTATTCACTGTAAATTAGGAACTCAGGCACAGCAGTTCTGATTAAAGTCAAAATATCCTTTATTCATGGTACCTTTTTTTCCCCAAATGACTGTGCAGATATGTTCATTTTACTTCAGGAATTGGTGCAAAAAAAAAAGGAACAGCTTTCTCATCTTGTCCAAAAGTGGTGCAGAAGAAAAATGATAAAAAAGGACCTCTTATAAATAGATATGATGAATATTATGGACAAAATTGGGAGGTTAGTAATGTAACAAGCAAAAAGAGGTATATAGAAAAACAACCAGTTTAAAATATGAGAAGATAGAATTTAAACTACAAAGAAAGAAACATGAAAGTGATTAAAAGAGAAAATAAAGTAGAAATATAAATCTGACAATTGGAGGAATAAGGTCATGAAGAAAGAAGAAAAAAAGAATGGACAAGAAGTCAAACTAAAATCTTACAGTAGGAGTTGTGTGTAAACACACAATATTAATATTGTAGTAGAATAAGCATAATTAAGATCTTGGTTGGATTTTTTGCTTCTTTTTTTTTTCACATGCTTATAGCTATTGAATATATTACCCTAAAATAAATAAATCAATAAAAAAATAAAACAAATTACTGCTATTCTATACATTATCTTCATGTTATTCTTTTGCCAAAAATATCCCACTACCAGCACCTGACAGGAGTTTTCAAGGTCTTCGTCAAGAAATATTCTCTTGTTCATAAAATAACTCCTAAAAGGTTTCCCTAATCATAAAAGTAACCTGCCATCATTTTGTCTTATCATTTTTCACTAATAGTGATTCTTTTTTTTAATCATAGAAGATTATTTTTTTAATTCCCAAATCAGTGTAATAGGGGAAAGTTGCATATCTGCAGATACAGAGGACAGAACAGAACAGTTACGTGTAACTTTGTAAGAGAGGATAAATAGAAGTTTGTATAACAAAACTAACAATGAAAGCAGAAACTTTGGGGAACAGATGGAAAAAAACCCCAAGGCAGCTGAAAATTATGAATCCAGAAACAACCTTAGCTGTCTACTTAAATTTTGTGTTTATAACAATATTGTGATATGTGATTAATTTGTCCCTCCTTGCCTTTGATAAACCCCTTCATCAGTGACAATGATTCTGGGCATATATCAAGGAATTTGTCCCAATAGTTAGTTGTTAGTACAAAATTCAAGACAATGAAGAGAAGGTACATTTAATATTAGAGGTTTAAAAGTTTCTCATCTAAGATGTGATATCAGTAACGCCTTGTACTGCATAAATATTTCTGAGACAAAGGCATTCTGACAGTGAAATAAGGGAAGCACAACTCTCACAGGACAACTAACATGGCATCCAAATGATGAAAATAATGGTCAGAAAACACAGTTTAGAAACAACTACATAAATATTCTTCAAATTAAGTGAAGGTCTTGTTTCCTGGTTCCTTGGCAATGCAACAAGTGTATATTTCATAAACAAAGAATTTGGAGTAGTGGAATTTCGGCACTTACCTTATAGACATGTTTGTATTTTGTACTAAATAGTTTATATTTAAATGCAACCTCAAAACCAGATATGTACCTTATAAAGCCTTTTTAAATATTTTTATTTTCTTAAGGTTTTTTTAAAGGCTTAAACTTCTTTTACATGAATACTCAAGAGATGCCCGGGTAAGAAACTGCAGTTCCAATTTCTGAGTCAGAATAGCAAATGCTGTGCAATCATATACAAATCTGATAACAGGATTTTCATTCTAAGTCCATCATATTCCTAAACATGCAAAGAGTGGTAGGTGATGGAGGGGGGAGGATTATTCATCAATAGCATCTATGTCAGAGTGCTGTGATAACTGAATTAAGTTGTGAATTATTATCTAACTGTGATATTCTATTGTGAATTATTGACAAGAGCGGCCGCAGCCAACTTCATGCACTTTTCATTTCTCTTTTTTCACCTTAAATTGAAAGTAGGTAAGCACATAGATAGGGAGAAAATAGGGAAATACATTACCACGGACAGTACAGCTAGACAGGGTAAAGAGAAGAAATAGCAATTCAGGGAAATAATCTCCTTGAAGACATATCAAATAACAATTAAAATACCTAATGTCCAATAAATATGGAATTCTATAAATACGTTAGAAAATATGTTGACAAGTATCATAAGTAAATGTTGTGTGTCCTGGGGAGTGACAAGGAAATTTAAGAAAAAATTGGAAGAGAAGGCTACCAACAACAGCCATATGTCAATACACTGCTTCAGTGGCCATCCTCTGTCAAACAAACATTTCCCCTTTTTAACTTTTTCTATGAGGTAACAAATCTACTGTTAGAACCAAACAGCAGTCACATGAAAGGGGGGAGTTTAGATTTTCACCTATCAGTGTCCACAGGAAAGGTGAGACCATTGTGTCCAATCAGTCTGTCAACCTCTCATAATGAGACCCTTCACCAACAGATCCACAATCTTGGAGGGTGATTTGACTGCCCTTGTCAGGCGGCGCTCAGCCAACAGTGTGGAGACCCCTCAGCAGTCTCTGCCAAAGTGTTATCTACCACCAGCAGCTGCTAACCCTTGTAAAGGACTCACTCTAACAGTTTACAGAATTACACTTTTATTAATACAATTTGTGACAGGTTAATAAGGTTTGTGGTCATCACTGATAGTGTCTGACTGCAAAAATGTGTTGTAAAGCAATGTACTGATGTATTAAGCAAGCACAAGTTTTAGTACTAATAACAGCATTTAGCAGGCATAGAATAAGTTTCTCATCCAGTAGGCATCCCTATAGGGGGGAAGACAGGTTCAGTCCATTGACTGATCCCAGCAGTTTCAGTGAAGTCTTCCTCAATTTTCCCCCATCCTCAAATTACTCTTATATTATTTATTTATGTTCAGGTGGAGCTTGAGTGGCTTTATTCATAAATACCTTTATTTTCTGATTGGTATAAAGTTCTCTCACCATATGTAATGGGAGGGGGGATCATGGCTTGGCACCTGAGAAAGCAGTTCAACATGGTTGTTGGTTTAGCAGAGAACACTTTGATCCATCCATCAGTTGACAGGTACTGCACAGGGTCATGATCTTCAAAGTACTACAATGTTGCCCCTTTCTGCTGGGATTTCAATGGAGGGAGGCCATGCAGTCTTCACTTCGTTCTATGCTCAACAAGAGAATTGCCTCAGAGCTCCAGAATTTTGTGACTTTAAGGTTTTCTTTCACAAATAAGAGCTCTGCAACTTTCAAATCTTGAGCTTGGAACGAGCAGCACATTCAGCAGTGTTCAGCAAGTAACAGGAGGTACATGACACCTGTTAGCTTTGTATCTTCTGGATCTTGGACTTTCAGTGCACACCTCTAGGGAGTTGGGATCTCACAGACAGTCAGGATTTAGCAGTCCTGGACTGGAGTCTTAACACTGTGCTCCTCAGGGTACACAGGTTCCCAGCTTCATATGTACCTATAGCTGTCTCTTGCTGTGGGGCATTTGCCATAAATTTGAGGCAAAATTGTAAGTGTTTGGGGATTTTGTGGCTGATCACACATAACACAAGAAGTTGCATCCTTCTTTTTTTTTTTTTATGCTGTCGTTGTTGAAAGGTAAATGTAGACGATTCTCCTTTTTTCTAATTTTTTTTAAAGTCTCAAAAATTTTCACTGCTGAAAAGATTGATTTTCCTTAAGAACCAAAATAATTTTCCCAAGTCTAACCTTCCTGCAACAAAGGAATTAAATTTCACTCTCTTCACAGCATTTAATTGGTAATTGCAAGCCAATGGCACAGGTGACTGTCTCATTCTTCACAGTAGCAGCTCTATATGCACTTATCTATATCACACACACCTACCAAAGAGTGCTGAATACTGATGAAATTATCTGTGATCTTGTCATGGGTTAAGATTGGCCCCCCTGAGAGTCAGGGGGCTCAGAGGTGACTGGGTGCCAGGGCAGTGTTCCCTGGAGAGCCGATCACCACTCGACTTGTTCCCTTCTGCTAAAAATCATATATACACAGCACAGGAAGCTGTTGGCAGGTTTTCTGTTGGTGTCTGCTGCGTGTAGGTGGAGAAGGCCAGGGGGTGGCTGGGCTCCTTCTTCCCCCCTCCAGGGAGGAGAGGGGAGCCCTGTGGCCCCCAACTCTGCCTAGGCCAGAGTTAGAGACAGCATTGAAGGAACATGACTCACAAACAACTGGTAAGTGGGAGAGAGAGAGAGAGAGAGAGAGAGAGAGAGAGAGAGAGAGAGAGAGAGGATGCAAGGCTCAGCATTGAAGCAGAGCCAAGTGGACAGGCTGATAACGAAACAAATCGGTGCTTGGGAGAAGAATCCCAGGTGAATTGGAGATGGGCCAAAGGGCTTGGGAGTTGCCCTGCCGAAGTTTGACCGGGGGCAGCCAAAAACTGACTCGGAGGACGTTGATAAACTGACTAAACTACAGCAGCCTACAGAACCAAGGTATGGGACTGAGAGAGTGAGACCACGCAACAGGGATGACACAGAATCAAGGAGAACGGACTCAAAGATATCTTCGTGGACTTCATGAAGAAGGAAGAACTGCAGCAAACAGCTGAAAGTTGGTAGGGAGTGTTCAGGGGCCCCAAACACTCCCATGAGAGAGAGACTGCGTTACCTATCAGCCTTGAAAGGCTTTTCCTGGACTAAAGTTAAAAGGAGAAGCTTCGAGAGGACTGATGGAAGTGTAATATATATATATAGTTGCTTTTAGCTTGTATAGTATTTATTTGTGTAAATAAATGTATACATGCTTCCCTCTTCCCCTATAGAAGCCTCTGGCCTGAAAGTTTTCTCTTCGGTGTTGGGATAAATTATAGGAAGGGGTGGGGAAGCCTGGAAATGGGATTTTGGATTTCTAATGTGGCTCAAACTGCCACAGATCTTTAAGACATTTTTTGCAGAGAGTGGAAGGAAGAGCAAGCCTAACTGGAAAAGAATATGAAGAAACTTGGAAGCTTCACTTTTTTTCCAATGGAAATTAAAAGCTGCAGAGCAGGAGAAAAGGGAAGCAACAAATCATGGGAAAATTAGGTTCATGGAAGAAATAATATAAAAGCAATTATTTTAAGCCCAGCAAAGCATGCATGAGAATGTATTAAGTAGGAATTATGTTTCTCAACCTGATTTCCTGTTGACAAAAAAAAGCGTTTTGTCAGTAGATCCAGGGTTCCCTAGATGAATTCATTTATTAAAATAATATTTCATACAACTATGTTCTGCCGTGTGGATTGATTATCAACATCACATTTTGAATATCTCATACCTCCATAGAGAAGGCTTAATTGGATATATCAGTCATTTGGTACATTCTTCTTCCCTGTCTGGATTATTTTAGCTTTTCAGCTGACAGGTTTACAGTGAATGTGAATAAATTCAGAGAAGACCTACAATCAAAATCAATGTTGAGAATGAATGAGAACAGAATGTATCTATACTGAGAGAGACACATACATTGATAATAATAACATTCATGCACACAGTCCCAGATCCATAATGTTTCCTTCCTGTTGGCACAGTCTACTTCTTGTACTGTATTAAAGAGTCCTACAGTACTTATGGATTTTCTGTGATCAGCTGCAGAGAGTCAGCCTCTGCCCTAGCAGTCGGTGGCCATAAACCATTACTTTGATTCAAACCAAATCAGTCCCTCAAATGCAATTATTCAGGCAGGATGGTTGGTAAGATATTTAACAGTGTGTACCACTGGTTGGACAGTACATAGTACCATGAAGCCCGGACTAGGAATGCAACCAGACAGTAACCAGCAATCTGTTTTTTTCAACTATTTAATGGTGGAAGTAAATGGTGTGTTGAAAAGGATTGTCTAACAAATTTAATAAAGTTACAGTTGAGGAAAACATCTGTATTCCAGGTTTAAATGTGTATTTGCACTAAAGCAAAAGCTGATGTGCTCCACAGTCTTTCATGCCTTCCTAATGCCAGACAACTCACTATTGCACTTGAAAAGTAGCAATCCTTCTGCCCCCCTAGCCTGTGTCTGCCTTCTAAAGAAGCTCCTCTCATCGTGTAAGAAGAAATAACACTCATTTCTAGCCTCCTTTGTAAATATTTTTTTATTCATCAGGTTGGTGTTGCAGCACCGCAGTGAAATGGAAATCAACAGTTAATTAAGCTTCTGGTGACTGGAGGCATCTACATCTTCCTAAACATTCTTTTGCCTGGCAGCATGTAAAATGTCAGCATCCCAATTAATATTTAGTTTGTAATTGGAATTTTAAGGTACAGCTACAAGAATGAGTTACAGTTACAAGAGAATTATGCCAAACAATCAAGTTGTACAGGCCTAAAAATATGCATAATGAAACTTGTTACTCTGAGCCTTACAATTCTGAACTTTGACATTGAAGTATATTATGTGCAGGCTTCCTAAAGGACTTGCATTGCAGCTTGAAAGAACTTGGGCAACGTTTTGTATGAAGCATAAATTAATTACCAGTAATGATGACTACAATGAAATAAATCATAATTATATTGGACACTCCTAAGGAGGTCACTGGAGATTCTAGACTACTATGATGAACCCAAATAGCAGATTAAATCAAATCTTAGCTGTTGAGTGTTATCATAAAGTCTGACACATAGGTCAGTTCTTAGCTTTACTGGTGACAGTGAATGGCAATTTCACCCACAGTCCTTAGATTTTCTGTTAAGATTGGCATTGAACTTATTTCTTTAGAACTTTCTCATGGAAAGTGAGTAACTTCTTTTTTGAGGTTTTCCAGCTGTAAAATCTTTGTTGATTCACTGAAGTTTTCCTGATTTATGAAGCACCCCAGAGGCTTTGATCCCCTCAGAATCAATACTTCATTCACACCTCAGACAGCAAAAGTCTGTTGCTCATCCAGGAAGATAGAATGGCTGCCATGAAAAGCCTTAAAACGCCTCAGCCTGACCCTATGTGAGGTATTTACATGGACTGAGAAAAGCACATATAACCACAGAAAAGCATCTAAGCCTCTGATTAAAATCTTGTTCTAAATGAAAACAACTAGCTTTCTACACAATTTTTGCAGTGTGTTCTGCTATGGATAAACATAAAGATTAACTAATTTGTATTAAGGTATTATTTTGTAATCAGTTAAGAAGTGGAAATCGGTCCCTTTTATGTCTGACAGTTGAACTCATCCTACCTGCACAAAACTAAAATGAGGGCACATTGATCAAGTTCTCTGCTTGCCTGAAACCTGATTTTCAAGCCATGAAGTATTAGCAGAGCCTTAGCAGATTCATTCCAGCGTTTTTACTATTGACAGTGAAGTGGATTAAGTTTTTCTGGCAACAGTCAAGGATATTTTGCTTTCCCCACTAATCAGCTACTCCTCCTTTCACTGGGAAGCTCTCCCAAATCTGCAGGGTGATTTGGCACTCACCTCCGTTCTGCTAAGGGAGTTAAGAGCATGGGCCAATCCTCCACTTAAAAGCTGCTGGAGGGCTTACATAGGCTCTGGAGTGATCCTAAGCCCAAGACTGAATTTCATTAAAGGCTGTTGACGACCACGAGGTTCCGATTTATAGCAGAGTGGGAAGTGCTGTTCATTCTGAAAATATGTACTAAAGCTTCATACAAGTAAAATCAAGCACACATGTACCAAATATAATTTTCTCTTATTGGATATTTTTAGATATATTGATTCAAGGTATTATGCTATATTTATTTATATGTATGTCATAATATTGTAAAAAACACATGGATTTGTTAGGCTATATAAAATTATGATTAAAGCTGCTTCAGTTTCAAATCTGCAAAAGATATTTAGACTCTTAACTCTCTTGTGAATATATTTACGTATCTAAGTGACCTTTGAATCTAGTCATTCTGCATGAAACAAACTCCCCTCCAATGGAAATTTTCATCATTGATGAATTGTTCATCTTTTTGGAAATCTTAGCTAAAGATTTAAGAATTTGAACCGCTTAGATACATACTAGAGAACAAGTCCCTAGAGCTGAAGTTTTGGAATTATTGTTAGGAGAATGCTGGATAATCGTGTACTAAACACTCATCAATGGATAAACAGAGAATTTCAAAGATGCTAATCTGTCTGCTTTATCTCATAAATAGGATTTTCCTGTACATACAAAGCAGAAAGGAAGAACCCAGACTCACTGGTTAACCAGTGTGTCGACAAAGCAACCTCTTGATTGCTTCACATATGCCAGATATAAGATAGGTCACTACAACAATAAACACAATAATAGGTGTAATAGAGACACAGAGAGAGGGTTTAAACAAATTCTTCACCCGAAAACTTATGTAGACCAAACCAGAGACCTATTTCCAAACAAATAACAAGAATTTCTATATGGTTGCTATTTGACTATAACACAGAAAAATAGAAAGATATTAAAATCCTCACAAAACTAAATTAGGATCAGTGTGTAATGTTGA
Organism: Manacus candei; assembly: GCF_025592945.1. Taxonomy (NCBI): domain Eukaryota; kingdom Metazoa; phylum Chordata; class Aves; order Passeriformes; family Pipridae; genus Manacus; species Manacus candei. The sequence goes on along the minus strand of NW_026138091.1, from coordinate 8,100,770 downwards.
TCACATTGAACAAAACACAGAGCTAATGAAAAAGAATCTTTCATTGAAGTGCCCAATTTTAAAAAAATGTAAGTATAGTCACTCTTTTTAGTATTCTGGACCATATGGTGTGCAGTCACATGCACTGATGAAGAGCAACTAAAGCCTTACAGACTGGCTACCTGGGAACACCGTTTTTTTAGGGAGATCCTCCAAGTAGCAAAGATCTGGAACTATAGCCACTGCATTTGATAAGGGAGACAGAAGCCACAAGTCCAGCAGCTACATAGCCTATGAGAGCCACTGGAATCCAGTTGAAGCTAAACAAATTGCTTAAAAAATACTTCCCGTCTCTTGATTGAGAGTCACCCACCAGACCAAGATACTTAGCAGAGGTGTAGTACTGTTTTGGAATCATACTTTCAATTTTTATTCCCTCAACAGATGAACATTGTGTCTGCAACTGAGTATCTGGAATGGCATGCTTGAGTACCTCAAATATTCAGTATGTTTTTATGTTTAGTTCTTTCTCTTTCTGTCACACCCCTCTTCTTCCTTCTCCCCTTTCTTCCCTTCCACTTCTCTCTCATATTACAGTTAAAAAGAGCAGCAAAAAAAGTTCACTTTTCACTTTGGCTTATTACATCTTCTTCAACCTTCAAGTTAGCTCATGGAGGCTCTTATCATTATGAACTCAATTTCTGCCACAGTGCTTAATACACACACACACACACACACACATTACTTCTCTTAACACCTTGTTCAGAATTGCATCCAGCTAAAGGGTACCTTTTAGGCTGCAGATATTTTCTTCATCATGCCCTTTTCCATATCACACTGATACCTGTTCTCATAAGTGAGTGTTTAAAGTGATTTTGATTAACAATTCCTGATTCACCACTGCACACATCTAATCATAATTGAGGAATGTTATAATTTATAGGAAACCTAAGCATATAATAAATGCAAAATGTCAAAGACAACAATATACAGATTTGTCTAGAGTTATTATTCCATAGTTAGACAGGGGGCTCTAGGGGAAAACAGTGTTTATTTGCATTTTAATAGAAAGAGAATCTTTTTTTGAAACCTGCCACTATTTCATTGTAAAGTTAGACATGCCTGAATAGACCCTTTTCAGCATTTCTCAGACATTTCAGTTTCCTGTTAAATTACCATATCCATTTAACTTTCTTAACTGAATCTCCAGTAGGATAGCAATGTATAGCACAGGGTTCCACGCTCTGTTGTTCAGCAAAGAAATAGCAGAAGTGTGGCAACATGGTTCCATTGCACCACTTAGATAGGTTTTAGCAGGCAAGATAGACTCTCATTCTTCTAAGCAGTCAGACCTCAGTGAGCTGTGATAGGGCTGACTACAGCACATCGCTCCTCTTTGGAAAAGATAGGGAAGAAGAATGAGGCAGGGAGCATTGATTACATCTGCATCCTTCTGACGACACATCTGATCTAAAAGGAATTGATTCTGCTAAATATTTCATTTTTTAAAAGGCAGAGTAAAGAATATTCAAATGCAAAAGTCTGCAAACTGTGTAGGCAAGGTACTATCTATATAGCAACAGTACCAAAGAGTTTAAAATTGTATTCATTCCTGTGAGGAAAAAAAAATAAAAAACAAACAAAAAACCAAACAAAAAACCCAAACAACAAACAAACAAACAAACAAAAATCAAAACAACAACAACAACAACAAAAAACCCCAGAATATTGAAATCTAGTATTGGTCCTGGAAACATCATATCAGTACGAGTTTAAGGATGCTTGCTCCAGATATTTTTAAGCTCCAGATATATTTTAGCTATTTTCTTTTCTGTGCAAAAAAAGCTAATATAGAGATCCTTCCCCCCGCCTCAGGAATCATGGTAATGATAATTGAATAACCAAACTATGCTTGTTACTAAGACCAAATGGAGGAATTCCGTTCTGTTCCTGTGATTCTTCAGGTGTAATTGCAATGTGGCATTACTAGTTACTGAGCTACTTCCATGTCACATGCTGCTTTTCCTCATGCCAATAGGTAAAGCAATCCTATAAGAAGAAGCTACATCTCAGTAGGATGCTTCCTAGGGATTATTTAACACCTAATATTTTTTCCCAGTGCAAACCTTTCAGCATAGCAGAGTGCAATTCCAAGGAAGATTCAGAGGATGATTCAGAGATTTGACCTCTTTCCCTTGCCCACAGACCAGCAAGCTGAGGTCTTCACTCACAGGATGTTACTAACCTAAAGGGACAACCCAGTGATGTATGCAGGAACAAAATATTCTGAGGACATTTCACAATTTAATAACACCCTGGAGTACAACTATGGGAAGTTATTTGTGAACTCCAGCATGATATTACTAGTACATAGTTAAGTTCAGGTGCTGGCCAAAACTAACACAATTTTCTCATTAAAATTTTAAATTTAAAATCCCCCTTTCAGAGATTTCCCAAGGCTGTATTACAAAATAAGTGTACCTCACCACTGAAAAACTATCCCCTAATTCTTATTAATTATGTTCATTCCAGGTACACTTATTCTTGAATCAGGATTGTACTCTGTTACACACTGTGAAAAAGAAACCAGCAAGACAGTAACTGTCCTTGCATCAATCTAAATGTAAGAATTAAAAATAAATATAGACAGACAGAGATATCATCGGAAACAATGAGATAGTGTTGGTTAGGACAGCCAGGAGTGATCTCAGTATAATACCTTAAAATGCCATTTTTTTTAAAGTATCTTCAGGTATTTTTTGGCAAGAATATTTTTAGGGTTAGTGACCAATCTGAAAAAGGTGAAGAGTGAAAACTGATAGTTACACAGGCTTACAGAACTTAGGAGCTAATGACTGAGTATAATGCTTGGTGTTCAGTACAAGTCAGTAGAGCAATTCAGTATTCAAACTGTATGATTGGCCACCAAAATCTCATTATATTGCCTCCTTTTTAATTAGAGATTTCTAATCAGAAGACTTGATAAACTCACTAGGACTTTTGATTTTTTTAATGGAAAGTGTAAGCAGGTAGAATAGCAGATCTAGTGAATAGTGAATGCAATTAGATACAATCTTTCTTTTTTTTTCAATCAGGAAGGTATTTTGGTGAAGTGTACAGACATCAGATTTTTCCAGCATGAACAAACTAAAGAAAGTATAAGCTCACTAGAAAATAGTTCTATTGACTTCATGTAGCTCACATTCGTGGAAAGTAATTGCATTTTCATATACATGCAAAATTCTTTTCACCACATTTGAGTTTCATTTATTCTTCCTATATACCACACATTTCTGAAAAATAGTACACTCACAGAGCACTTTATCAAGTGAGAATATAGGCCTTTCTGTAGCTGAACAGACCTGCCCATACAACATTATACAATTCAGCCAATGTTATCTCATCCTCACTGACTCAGCTCTTTCATCCATTTTATCCTCTAGCTAAAATTATCATCACAGAAAAAACGCAGAATTTACACATAGTAGTTTTTCAAAGAAGAGACTGCAAGTTTGGGGAGTACTGTTTGTCATGGTCTTCCAGGAACTTTAACTGATGTAAGCACTAATAGAATCAGGAGTCTAAATAACAGCTTTTGAATTGGCCTAGGAAGTCTTAATGTACTATCTCTCTTCTACAATAAATAACACAGAGATAGAAAAGGTTCACAAACATCAGACTAAATATACATATAGCAAGGAGATGAAACATTCACTCATATCAATAAATAGAAAGATTGATTTTTTTGTGTGACATATACATAATATATACTCAGAAAAATTAAAAAATAGATTTTAATATGTAAAGCGCATGTTGAAATGCATGAGGGTATACAAACACAAACATTTTCAGATCTGAAATCTTTTCTTACTTAGAATCGAATGGTTTGGGTTGGAAGAGACCTGAAAGATCATGCAGTTCCAACCCATCTACCATGATGTGTTGGGTCTGGCTGAGCTGGAGTTCATTTCCCCATAGCAGCCCTCACAGTGCTGTGCTTTGCATTGGTAGCTAATAGGGTGTTGATAACACACCAGTGTTTTGGCTACTGCTCAGCACAGCATCAGCACTGTAACATTCCTCCCTCAGTCGAGGGCAAGATCCTGGGAGGGGACACAAGTAGGCCAAAGCTGACCCAGACTGACCAAAGGGATATTCCAGACCATATGATGTCAGCTCAGATATCGAAGCTGAGGCAAGGAGCTGGGAGGCAGGTATTCACTGTCTCCAGTGGCTGCCTGCTGAGGAACCATCACAGGTACTGAATCCCCACTTCTCGGGAGTGGCCGACCATTGCTGCTGATGGGAAGTAGAGAATAAACTGTGTTATTTTTCATTTCCTTTTGCGCGATCAAGTTTTTGCTTTGCTTCTGCTTTAATAAAGTGCCTTATCTCAACCCACAAGTTGTTTTCCATCTTACTCTCTCCCCATCCATCTGGAAAGGGGAGTGATAGAGTGGCTGGGTGGGCACCTGGCATCCAGCCAAGGTCAACCCACCACACATGGGCAGGAACACCTTCCACTAGACCAGGTTGCTCAAAGCCTCATTCAAAAAATGCTCAAAAATGCTCAAAACCTGATTCAAAAAATTAGCAAATGGGGTCTTGGTGTGACAGGCACCTGATTCATCACTAAACTCATCAAAATAAAGTCCACCTTTTCCTCAACTTCCTTACTTCTCTCAGTTTCTGGAACCTTCTTCCCCACATTGAACCAGTACATCCATCAGTGTATGGTCATAACAGGATACATTATGATGAGAAGAGAGTGCAATGAGAACTGTGCAGAGGTAACTAGTGCGAGTGAATGGGGATAAAGACACCATTACAATTCCATCCATGTCTAATTATGTCTGAAGGCCTGTGCAGAGAACTAGACTGTGTCAGTTAATAGAAGCTGATTGGTACGTTTGTTGATTTCTAAGGCTCTGACACAGCACACAAGCAGATGCTGGAGTTTTAACTTAAGCAATGAACTCAAGAATATGTACTGCTGCAGCAGGGCCTTTTTCCTTAAGCCTGCACATCAGCATTACACTGAAGCTCTACACAAACCTGGGCTGACATCATAACTGAGCAGTTTTGATGAATGGAAATATTACCTTAATTATAGTTCTCCATTACATGCTTTCACTATGTGGCTGGACTGTTTTTAAAAGGTATATGTTTCCACTGCTTTCAGTGTAGAAACAGAGATAGGCTTTAGTGCATCTCAGATTCTGCAAAACTTCAGTGGATTAATTACAATCTCCTTTTATATTTTCTCATTTTAAGAGCAATTACAGGTAGAGCAAGCTACTATACAAGTCTCCTTGTATCTGTAATATCAGATGTATTTTTAGGGTAGACAATTTACATTAATATTAGGTTTTGAGAAGCCAACTATATTTAGATATTTTCATTATGAGTGTAATACAGTAAATATCAAGGAAGGACACTCATAGGAAGGACAGAGTGCTTAAAAATTTGTTCCTTTCATATGAATGCACAGTATCAGGGCTCAGGTCTTGTAGCTGAATGCATTATCATGTATTACGCTGCTCACATGCACACTCCTAATTTATGGCAAATGCAACATAATTCAGTTCGGCCTTCTTTCGTTGCAGACTCTTGCATTTATTGTAAGACATGCACTCAGACATACTAAGTTCACTAGACTAGTTCTTTCGCCTCTAATGGTAAGAAACCATATCACAGGAAGTATTATATTTGCAGTAGCCAAGGAAGAAATCCTGTCTATTAAAGATACCTATTTCCCTCTCCCTTGTATGGCAAATAACAACTTTAGGGTCTCACTAATGCAGATTTTAGAGGAGTGTATTTAGAATAAATCCATATTTGAAATTACTTACAGAATTCTATACAAGTCAATGAAGGAGGTAACGTGACTCATCAATAAGAATACAGATGAGTCACAATAGCCCTCTCCAATACTGGAGGGTAGATATAAACTTTAGTTTGAAAACATCAGATCTTTACTAAAATCACTGGGTTGAATTCTTTGCCTCACTCCAACAGTAACCATTTTCAAAAAAAATATCAGAGACTAGAGGGGTAGAAAAGACAGAAGGTGAAAGGGTGGAAGAGAAAAGAGGAAGGTTTGAATCATATCATACAGAGAATGAGACCCCCATCTGAAAAAGAAGAAAAGAAAAATCAATGGAAATTGCCAGTGTTCTTATTTGGTACTCAACAGAAAATCCAAACCTTTTCAGATTCTATTGCCATGCAACCTTTAAGAGGCTTAAGGCTCCTAAAGAGCAATTCTTCAGATGGAGTTCCAGAGGATTTTGAAATGTCAGTAGAAACTTTCTAGGACTGAAAAAACAAGACTCTAAAAATCCCTGATCAGCACTTGTAAACTCAAATATTTATTTTGTTTTGAAAACACCAAAGACACTAAGACAGAAACAGAATAATCTAGCGGCATTTTTCAAGTAGATGCTTTATTTTTAAGCATACAAAGGAGGACTCAATGAAAGAAAGCATTATCAGCATTTTAAGGATTAAGTACTAAATGTCATTCACTAGGGATATTGGCTTGAATTTCCACCACCTCACCCTCCTCCGATTCAAGATTTATTTAACGTGATCAGACTGAGATTGATCAGGGCAGATGAGAGGAGAACTGCTTTTATGCACATCTGGTCCCAAATTTCAGGGACTCACAAGAGAGTCTCATACAGTTAAATGAAATTCATTAAATATACTCACATACATGCTGCCTTTATGACTGATCTTTATCCCACAGTATTCATACCTTTTAATACTAAGCAAAAAGGATACAAGAAGGATACAGCTGTTCAGCTATTTTCTGTAGCCAATCACTGAAAAAGTCACTGAAGTCATGGAAACTGATTATGAACAGTAATTTATTATTTATGAACTGTAGTTCATTTCCCATTAACCTTCCACAAGACAGCATAGCTCTTGGTGGAACATCATAGTGCAGCTTACACAGATCTCTGCCATCATCTTTGGGTACAACCCCCAAGTGAGAGAAATTTTCTCCTATAGTCTCTTCCATCAAAGCTCCATTTCAATGTAAGTTAATGTCTTGTTTATGTTGAGTTCTCTGGCCTCTTCCAGAACCATGTTTAACTTTTGATTAGAAGCCTTCTTATTTTGAGCCTAAATGTTAGACTTCTTTAAACCTTGGGCAGATCTGGTGCATTAGTTCAATACTAGGGGGAAGAACCGTTGAACTCCTTTGATGTTTCAACAAAGTTTTTTTCAAATCTCTTTTTTTTCCTATGCTAAGAAATTTAGAGGGGAAGATGTTCTCCCTTTTCACAAGAAATCGTTCATCTGTTTGGTTATCATCCTAGCTGTCTTTCTTTCCTGTCTCAAATACAGCAGAATTCCTCTTCTGTGAGAAAAGAAGTGCAGGCATGATGTCTCCAAATCCCAGCTACTGTACAACAGATTCAATACTTCTGTACCTGTCAGGGTGAAATCCTTTGCCATACACACTCTAGGATGACATTTGAAGGAATATTTTTGCAGAAGATTTGAGAAAGCAGTAAAACGAAACGTAGGTCTTAGTCTGAAATTTCATAGAGAGATTCAGGATAGTTTCTTGTCTTCTTCCCTCATGATTAAGAACAATATGCAGAATGTCTACTTATAGACAGTTTGATCACTGATATTTTAGGAAAGAGCAACTACAAAAATCACTATTAAGTCCAGTTACAGGGTTGAAGAACAAACATCTAGTGTCAATATTCTTGATCTTTGTGAAATTAAGAACTAAGAGCTGATTCTTTATCATCATAGCTGATTTTTTAATTAATAAATAAATAACAGATCCTTAAATGGGTGAATATATTATGTGGATGAGCTGAAAAGATTTTTCAATATAGCATATTTATTAATCCGAGAGTATGTTTGATGACTGTATTGGCTTGATCACAGTGTAATTTCACAAGCTACCAATCACCTGGTCATAGATTGAATTTAAACTCCTTTTTTAAATTAAGATAAAAATTAAGCATTTTGTCATCATAGTCTTGCCGAGCAAAGATAAAACCAATTTGTGACAGCTGAATCAGCAGTGTCATTAAAAATCCAAAACTGTGGCAAAGTAAAAGAACATGGAGTAATTAGGTTAATTTCTACCTCATGAGCTAAAATTGCCATCTTCATTGTCTCATGCCTATATCCATGCCATGTATTCACAGCAGGCTCAATCTGTCAGCAATAGAAACATAAGTGCTAATGTTACTAGAAATAATCTCCACTCCTTGGTCACACTCCATTGCGACCAAAAGTGCACATCTTCCATGCAAGAAAATTCCCAGTACCATCTATTTTTACCCTCTTCTGTAACTGCAGAAATGCCTTTTCCTTCTATTACTTTTTGACACTTCATATGCTATATTATGGTGGGAAAGAACATACATAGTCACCTGCAGTATTAATTCAAAGGAATACTCTAATTAAAATTCACTGTAAAAGAGTTTTTACTGTGGTTACAGACCAAAACTAGATGGGGAAATTGTTTCTACATTTTAGTTACCTTGGAGAATAAGAATTCGTTCCACTTCCCCTTGGTAATCTCTGTATGTTAGCATAGATATGTCATTGGTTTTAAATTTTTATCCCTTGAAAGAGGAATCCTTTCATACAAAATAAACTATTTTTGTAGAGAAAAAGAAAATTATGTTCTATTTTTTACTCACTATAAATTTTCCCTTTTGAGTTTTTCTCCTAGATTACTAAAACACTATGAAAATAAACCTGAATTATTAGACAGATAATCAGAGTTCACATAGTTTTGAAAAATTCTTAGAATTTTTTAATCATTAATTAGAATAACAATGAATTTTGGATATCACTCTTTTTTTAATAATTAGAAATGTCTAAGAAGGCTATAATTAAATAAGATTGTAATGTACCTTTAAGATCTAAGAGTATCTTAACAAACACGCTGTTTAATTCAACATACCTTTGTTGAATTAAACCCACATCTACACATAATAAAATGCAAGTTAATTTTAATATCATTCCAGATCTCAAGCTTTTAGGCAAATATTAAATTTGAGGTAATATTCTACATGCCTCCATTTGCAACTACATATAAACAGATGTTAGTAGGGTTTTTCTTACAGAAGAAAATTAGCTACAGATGGTTGGAAAGTTAAAAGTAGCTATATGATATTACAATGTTAACTTAAAAAAACCACAACATCAAAAACCACAATCTTCAAAATCTGACTGAAGACACTAAAGGCCATATTTTCTGATGCTGATTTCTTTTTCTGCTCTTTCACAAGCAAAATATGCATCACCAGCCTCTTCATCCCACCATCAAGTAAATCTAGCTTAAAAATTAACCTTTCTACTGGAAAATATATATCTGTAATCATTTCCTGAAAGATTCTTTGCCAATATGTTCAAAAATGAGATGAACACACCATTCAGATAGCATTCATTCTAATAGTTCAAATAAATCTTTGTACCAAAGAAGCAATACATATTCCTTCTATTCAATGAAATTATCTACCCCATCAAAAATGAATGGGGCTGCAATAGCTTAGTACTACTGCTACTAACATTAAGAAACATCCTACTAACTTGTGACGGGTTTAACAATTTATTTCAAGTTACTTTGGAGAAACTTGCCCAAAGGAAAAAAAGTTGAAACTGTTACTTAAAAAAAAAAAAAAAAAAAAAAAAGTGAATGAATAATCAGTGCACTTTGGAAGATACCTCTTCAAAAGAATAAAATCCAGAATAAAAGTAAAATTTGACATTTCCTAATCATGATAGGCTACTCAAGAGTCATTACTGCCCACCCTGTGCAGAAAGAAAATGCCAACATATTGGTTCTTCATCCTTGTTCCTCATAAAAGAGCAGGAAGAGGAGGATCAGAGCATAGGGAAAGATGTGACAGGAGTAATTAAAATTTTCACATACCCAAACAGTTAGCAAGAGGCAAAAGCCACTGTACAAATGAATACTAAGCAAGTTTGTTAAGGATACTAAACTGGGAGGAGCTGTCAACTCCCTCAAGGGCAGAGAGGTCCTGCAGAGAGATCTTGACAAATTAGAGATGGGCAATTACCAACCATATTAAGTTTAACAAGGCCAAGTACCACATTCTGCACCTGGGATGGGACAACCCTGGTTGTGTGTACAGACTGGGGAACAAGAGCCTGGAGACCAGTGCCCCACAAAGGGATAGAATCACAGAATATGCCAAGCTGGAAGGAACCCACAGGGATCACTGAGTCCAGCTCCTAGCCCACTCTGTGGGTTACATGGAAATCTCTGCTCCAGTTCCTGGAGCACCTCCTCCACCTCCTTTTTCTCTGACCCTGGTGCCTGCAGGGTTGTTTCTCTCACATTTTCTCTCTCCCTTCTAAAAGCTGCTGCACACTATTTTTTACCCTTTCCTTTCTTAAATATTATCACAGAGATGCCAGCTGCCTCTCTGATGAGCTCAGCCTTGGCCAGTAGTGAGTCTGTTTTGGAACCACTGTAACTGGCTGTACCCTACCTGGGGGCATCTCCTGGTGTCTTCTGTCAGAAACCACTCCTAAAACCCATTTACTACTCAACTTTTGTCACATAAACAAAACACACTCAGATTAATAGTGATTAAATTTGAAAGTTATTTAAATCAGATGGTGATCTGTCCCCTATAACCCCAAAGGGGATAAACATGCCTTTTGACAAGAGCATGTAGCAATAGGACAAAAGTGTCCTTAAACTGAAAGAGGGTAGGTTTTGGTTAGATATTAGGCAGAAATTCTTTATTGTGAGGGTGGTCAGACACTGAAACAGGTTACCCAGAGAACTTGAGGATACTCCATCCCTGCAAGTGTTCAAGGCCAAATTGGATGGAGCTCTGAACAACCTGGACTAGTGGAAAGCATCCCTGTCCGTGGCAGCAAGGTTGGAACCAGGTAATCATTAAGGTTCCTTCCAACCTAAACCATTCTATGATTCTGTGATTGGAACAGTGCTTGAAATTAGTAGCACATCATACATGGACTTCTGTATAACACCTAGAGTGAATAACAAAAGTAATCATAATGCATTGTCTTTCTGCATTCAAGATTATATGTGCTTCAGTGACCAGCAAAGAGTTCTGTTAATTTCCCATCTCTATAGAGTGGGGCAGCCTTAACAACGTTTTCTCTACCAAACTGCAGAAACTTTAAGTTCGTACTAACTTTTCCGAATAGTGTTGTAGTCTTGCTCTAGGCTGGGTCATCCTCGAGGAACCTACTAAAGCTATGTTTCAAGTATTGTACATTTACATGATGGAAGTACCATCAGGAACTAACTAGTATTTGCTCAATACTAAGAAAGTCTCTATTGTCTTAACTAGTATTTTCTTGTGTATAAGGGTAGCACAATTATCTCTTCACTCTTCATTCTTTCATTTCCAATACTTTGTCTGTTTAAAACTCCTAAAAGACATATGATAATTTTTTCTGCAATATTCCTGAAATTAGTCTTTCCAGATTTTAAATTCTGAGAAGTAAAAACAAAAAAAATCAGTTCATATAGAACTAGACTTTTTTGCATTTGATTAATTTTATTACAGTTGTCATTCATAGAATGATGTTTGTGAAAACCTTCCATATTTGAAAGTCGTTAAGTCCTTGCAGCCCTGAAAGCCACCTTCAGCATGCTAGCAAAAAAAAAAAAGGCCAGAAACTACCCTCTCTGCCCCCAAACAATTTATAACTGAAGATACTTTCAACATCAACACAAAAGATTTAAGACCACTGCAGAAGAAAAGAGGGGATAGCAACTACTAACAAGGGAAATAAATGATGTAGGATGGATTTTAACAAGAACAGGGTCTTAATTAGGGAGGGATTTGGAGAGAGAGAGAAAAAAATCTTGTCATAAGATAATTAGTGGCAGTGGTTTATATCAGCACAAAATTAGGATAGGCAGATAGCAATTAGAAAACGCTGCTTCCTTGGTGGTGTCAGTCAAAAGGCACAGAGCAGCAAACATTTCTAAACTTAATAAAGGGCCAGATGTCAGCTGGAATCAGTCATCTTCTCTCTTTTTGTCACTATAGTTTTGAGAATCTGCAGTACTCCTTTTCTTTTTCTTTAAGTGCTTTGAAAGTGAAATGTATTATTTGAAAACCAAATGCCAGATACTCCCTAAAAAGGAGACAAAAGCATGAATAGGCAGGGAAGAGGGTAAAGAGAAGCTGTCAGAATTTCAGTTTGGATATCCATCATATGTGTTGCTCAGGAAGCTTGTTCAGATAAGAACTATATGTGTGACTAGGAAGGGGTTAAGTCAGAAACTACAAAGCTGAAAACAGGTTAGATTATGCATAAAAGGCTTTCTATCTTAGAAGATCTTAGGCAGCTCCTGCATTTTTGTCCTATGGAGACTTATATGTCAACATATTTGCCAAAGAAATGAGAAGATAATTTACAATCAGCTAAGCATACCCTATCTGTCCTCTGACTCCCTTCTGAAGTGGCTTTAGAGCCTTGGAAGCTACAGCAAAGCATCCTCTTGTCTAACTTCTCAGAGGCAGCAGAAATATTCACTATGGACTATACTGTTTACTTACATACATTCTGTCCTTGGCACCTGGTAAACACAAGACTTTTTTTTTTTTTTTTACAACCTGTGTCTGTGTTCTCTATAATTTCTCTGACAGAACGACTGCCTTGTGTCACAGTGGGTCTATTTTCAATGAGTGCTCTGGGCACTCCAAGGTGTGTGCTGACTGACATACAGCATTTTGGCAGACCTTTCCAGAAACCAGTGCCACAGAGCATCTTGTGGTACATCCTACACCAGCCCTACAAGGGTTGTCACTAGCATTGTGCTTAGCTGCAAAAGAAGCATTTACAATGCTCTTGAGGAAGACCATGCATTAGTTCTAAGCTGATCAAGGAAATCTCAAGTATTAAACCAACCTCTTCAATTGCTTTAGTCCTCTGTTACCTAATTGCACTTCTCTAATATGCCTCTTTCACCTCCATATCCTTTTTCCCTTTCCTCACTATGCTGAGAACTCTCCACAGAAAAACTAAAGTGACCTTTCTCACTACCCCTTGTTCATTCCTCTCACCTGCAGCCACGTACTCCCACAGCCCATGAGTCTTGCCTCAGCAGAAAGGCCTTGAGCAGGGACCATGTAGAAGTATGTTGCTGAACCGAGTCTGCCAGTGTGGACTGGTTACAGTTCTTAGGCCTAAGGAATAGCTGGGATAAATACTGTCAATTATTAATGTCATGCTTCTGGCCAGGCATCTGCACGGAGTGTGCATTACTGGTTGGCACTATGTATTTTGGGGCTTTTCGGATGCTGGGACGTGCCAGTTGTTGGGAGTGAACAAGGACAAAAGTGGCGTAGAAATCATTCCCACTAGCACAGTAATGGACTACCATGGAAAAGAAACTATCAGTGGCACAGCTTCTGTTGTGGGTGAATGGGATGGTTCAAGGATTATAAACTCAAGGAGATTTCTTGAACATTGTGTTATTTGAGTCCAGCAGAGATTTTGTGTGCTCAGTTGTCTGATTTTGTTGCATAGGTATCCTGAGGTAGATAACATATTCAAAAAAGGGCATCTAAAACTCCTGCTTTCAGAAGAGTTTAGATTAAAAGAAATTCCATGTTAGCGAAAACCAGTGTCACACTTCGAGGGAAGGCAGGTACTTTCACAGAAATTCATTCTATTCTGGGTTACAGCAGTTGGGCCCCCCCAAAGTAAACCACCAATTTTCTAATCACTTTTGAAATTTAGGCCACTGCCTTTAGTTTGCTCTTCTGGGAGCAGTCAAAGATTACAGAAGTAGCAAAAAGAATAACAAAAAATTTCATTTTAATCTATAAATGGCACAAGGGTTTTATCTTAATACCATTTCCATTTGCAGTTGCTATTCACAAGGGGATCTGCTGTAGTGTTTAGCATATTTGATACCAATGGCACTGATGATTCCAGGAGCTGAGTCAACTGACATAGTGAACTGCCACTGCAGCACTTTGCTGGAATGAAGAAAGCATTTGGGACTCAAATATCTGACGACCTTTCCTTATGACAATAGTAAGACTGTACTATGCATTAATGTTTCAAATACTCGGTCTACTAAGCTTTTGAAAGTTAAGAGCACACAGAAAAATGTTTATTCTGGCATGGCCATCTTTGAGATGCATAAATCCTCACACATTCTCTTCCACTCGTCTCTTATCTTTCTCTTGTTCTATACCAGGCTTACAACAGAGAAAAAAATAGAAGGTTAAAATTTATTCAGTTATTTTTTGGAGCAGGTAGGAAGAAGCAGCACTCATCTGCAAAGCCTGCCTAGGTACATGAAATAATTTAAAAAATGTGATGTTACATTTCTGTTAAAATTTTCTTCCACTGTAATGACTGTTTTCGACTGTAATAACTAAAAGTCAGATTCTTTCTTAAATTATGGTCAATGCGAAATTAGAATGGAGAAAACTTGTCTTGCCGTGGAAATAGGGGTGCCTGGAAACTTCAAAGGACAATAACTTTTGTAAAAATATTGTGTCCACCAAGCCCAAAATTTCTTTTTTTAAATGTCTTGGTGACAATTTTCTTTGCACTGAAGGCAAGATTTCAAGGCAACATTGTCTGTATTTACCATCTGTGTTCTACAAAGCTAGGTAATGTGGAAGTGGTGGCTTTCTGACCCTGTCTGTCATAAAAAAACTAATAATATAGAAAGAGCCTCAAACCTTTAGGTTAGTGAAGACATGCTCTGCCCAATATGTCCCAAGCTAGAGGGCTCTAATACCTTCTATATGACTTTGTCAAAAAACCTAAAATTTTTAAAATTTGCAGAGCGCACCAGAAGCTCCCCAGACTATAGAACCTCTCTGGGAAAATGGCATGACATTGGCCTTGATACTGAATAATCCCAGCAGTTTCCAAGAAGTGAACTTCAAAACTTCAAAGATTTTAAGGAGTTTGACAATTTCTTTTTTTTTTTCCTAATTCAGAGTGAATACAAAACAAACAGAACAGAAGAAAATCACACTGAAAACTAAATATTATTTGCTGGCCAAGCCTGTAGGGAAAGAGACATACAGTGTAGTGTAGCAGGCAGGGGACATGGGGACAAGCTACATGGCAGAGTTGTGTGGATGCCTTCTGTAGTGGGGGAAAGAGTTTTCCCCCTAAAGTTATAAAATGGTAAAACCCCAGGGGGTGGTGACCCTTGAGTTTTACCCAATGAGCGCTTCTGCAAAATATAAACCTATCACAAGCAGAACGGAAGGGAAAGTAGTTGTAGTCGTTGTTGAAGAAGTGACACCTTGCTTACCTTGGGCCACATCTAATGGAACTAAGACTCTATATGTAGGCAATTAGAACACACCTATATGCTGAAATAATTCCAAATTTAAAAATATGTTTGGACCACACTGACATGTATACCTGTAATTTTAAGTGTCTTAATCTCTAATTTTAATCCCATATCAGTGATTAGCATCTTCTCCCTTCAGAGAAATGACTCAGTTTCTCCTCTAAGTCTTCCAGTTGGAAGCACCTCTTCACACAGCTGCAGGTCCCTCCTACTGCTTTCAAAGTTAGGGACCCACATCGTCTATACTGAAGACTGATGAGAACCTGATTTATTTCTTTGTCCAGTTAAGAACATGTTGATTGGATATGCTCAGTTTATTAGGATGCAGAGAATTACAGGAAATGAAAAATAGTCAGGATTGGTCAGTAAACAATCTGCATACAGCAGAAATAAGTAGGTTAAGGTTCAGACAACATCTCAGAATTGGTGGAAAAGAGCAGAAAGAGACAAGAAAAGACAGAAACAGAAATCACATATTTGAGAGTACTTTACCTGGTTTCGCATCAGATTTTAATGCACCTGCACAGCTACTCTGAGCTCCTGGAAATACTGAAATAAATCCTCTCACAAGAAGCATAAATAATAATAAATCCACATTTTAATGGAACATATGAGTGACTCTGCTAATGAAAACTAGTGCCAAATTTGAAAAATAAAATTTACTTTCTGGTATGCACCACTTGACATGAAAAATCCATCTTCAGAAGTCTGAACACAAATCCCCAAAAGAGAGCAAAATAAACAAGCATAGCTCTCATGTAACATGTCTATAATTAACTCTTCAGACAGTTTTTGGACAGAATATGATCACACTTGGGCATGTGCTTTATAATTTGATTTTAAAAAAAGTTTTCCCCAAGAATAATCTACATCTGGTTTATCTTTTCTTCCTCGGCAGTCCCTTTAACACCAAATCACAATGTGTGATAGTTTGACTCTGGCTGGAGGCCAGGTACCCTCCAAAGCCACTCTATTACTCCCCTCCTCAATTGAACAAGGGAGGGAAAATATCATGAAAGCTTCATGAGTTGAAATAAGGGCAGGAAGAGATCACCCACCAATTAGCATCATGGGCAAAACAGTCTTGACTTAGAGAAATTAGTTGAATTTATTACCAATTAAAATCAGAGCAAGATGATGAAAAGCAAATAAAATCCTAAAAACACCTTCCCCACACCCCTCCCTCCTTCCCAGGCTTAACTTATTCCTGATTCTCTACCTTCACCCCATCAGCTCAGGAAGATGGGGAATGGGTGTTAGGATCGGTTCATCATGTTGTTTCTGCTACTGCTTCTCCTCAGGGAGAGAAGTCCTTCCTCTGCTCCAGTGTGGGCTCCTTCCCACAGGAGACAATCCTCCATGAACCTCTCCTTTCCATGGGCTGCAGCTCTTCATGAACTGCTCCAGTGTAGGTCTGTTTCCACAGAGTGCAGTGCTTCAGGAACAGGTTGCTCCAGCCTGTGCCCCCCCACGGGGTCGCAAGTCCTACCAACGAACCTGCTCCAGTGTGGACTTCTCTCTCCATGGGTCTGCAAGTCTCTGACAGGAGCCTGTCTCAGCATGGGCTTCCCACAGTGTCACAGACATCTTTCAGACAACCACCTGCCCTAGGGTGGGGCTCCTCCACAGGCTGCAGCTGGATATCTGCTCCCCCACAGACCTCCACAGGCTGCAGGAGGACAGCCTGACTCACCATGGTCTTCACCACAGGCTGCAGGAAAACCTCTGCTCTGACACCTGGAGCACCTCCTCCCTCTCCTTCTTCATAGACCTTGGTGTCTGCAGAGTTGCTTCTCTCCTAAATTCTCACTTCTGTCTTCTCTGGTCACAATAAGCCTGCACAATAATTTGTTTTGGGGTTTCTTTCCCCTGCTTAAATATTTTATTGCAGATGAACTTGGGTTAGCTGACTGTGCATGGCCATGCCTGTCATGATGGCACGTTTCTATGCAGTTTGTGTTCAGTTTTCATCAGCAGCCACCTGTGGAACTCATTATAGTGACCTAACCCAGTCTGAACTTGCTGACTTCAAGGTTTACTGTTTATTTTTTTTTGTCTCTTTGAGCTGTTTGTCTGTTAAGTTTGCAAAAACATCACAGAGCTATCTAAGGTTAACCTACAGTTATCAGGATTTTGCTGATATCTCTATATTTTAAGTGCTGCTGCAGTTTATTCAGTCTCAGAAATATTATATCCCCATTTGGAGGTGATGAAAACTGCTCAGACACAAGTTTACAAACTATTTTAGTAGTGACATTGGAAAATATACCAGGTAAATACGTGCAATTGTAGAACTGCCAAGAGGATATAATAATAATTGTTTTATCCAATGGCCAACAAATAATCTGAAACACTAAACTCTCTTTGCAAAAGTATAAGTGATCCTGGAGGAACAGTGCTTGCCCATGACACTGGGTCTGAGTGGTTCCCAGCATAGCTATATGTCAGCTAAAGTATATGCCAGAAAACCTTTGAAGCACAGAGAAACCTGAAAGGTGGCTACAACCATATTACTCAGTGCCAAGGCTGCTCCTGAGATTGATCCAGCCCCAGCACAAGCAGGTATCACTCAGTTTAGATCCTGCAGCCTGAATGTCCCACTGCACCTTGTGGCAGACGCAGGCAGATGTGCCCGTGTTGTCTTCTGCAGCCTGCACAGCAGCTGCTGGGGCTCTCCTCACAGCAGATGTGATTGCAGCATGCTGGATGCACCTAGGATTTCATTTCAGAAGACAAACTGGAAGACCCTATCACAGATCTCAAGGCTGATGCTGTCAGCATGTGATTTGCTGTTTTGCCTCAAGGCCAAATTGAGGATGTTCTAAATAGGAGTGCGAATGTAGACAACTGATCCAAATAGACCTGATAAAGTGTAAAAGTGTTCTGCTGTTTTTGTAGACTGAATACAGTCTTGCACAACACAGCTTCCCCAAGGATTACTGTAGCAGGGAAAAGTAGCATGGGCTGGAATAAAAGGGGCTTTTTAAGATGACACAGGAGACTTGGTGTTAGATACCTGTGGATAGTAGATACTTAGCTACTGTTGCTCTGGTAGAGATCAGATTACTTCTGAAACATAGAAGGTTCTATTATAAAAGAAAACTGAGAATTTGTGTTTTCTCTTGTACTTTTGTACTCCTGTTTTGGCCATTGACAGCGCAACAAAGTGACCTCTGCCTTCTCTGGGCAACTGAGTTCATAAAGGTATTTCCTGCACACTCTGAGAAACAAACTAGTTGAATATTTTAGTTCTTATATATCTTTGGACTTAGGGCATTTGAAATGAGAGATCCCCATATCATTACTCTTATCTAAATACCTTTATTAGATCTTCTCAATTCTCTCTGTGTTACCACCATTTCCTCAGTGTCTGTTTTTTCCCTAAAAAAACAAAACAAACAACAATAACAACAACAAATACAGAGGCACCAGCTTATATTTCAGGATAATTCTTTCTTAGACCATGTAAAGTGACATGCTCTTCAGTCCTGCACCTGCCACCATGTTTGATATCCAGGCCAAAAATATGTTATACTTGGTCAATGCAGATTAGTGACACCATGAGAGTGAAAGCCAAATTTCCCTTTGCTGAGAGCAGTAGGGACAATTCACCAGCCTGATTTTATCAGCTCTCAGCAAGGGCAAATGAACTGCATGAAAACATCTAAATTTTAGATCAGTATTTTTACACTGATCGATTTTAACAGAGCTCAGACCACTGAAAGGAATCGATTGCAGTTTTCAGAACTGTGCTTAAAAAACAGTAGAGACAAAGAGCATGATGAGAAGGTGGAATACTTTTAGACCTCTTGGTGGAGCGGGAGGGACCCTAGCATGTTTCTTTAGCTATTTTACATTTCACTAGCAGCCTGTTTAGGAACTGGGTCAGAGTGACGTTTTCAAAATTATTGCAGCTTACTCTCTCTTGTGGTTTGACCCCAGACTGCAGTTAAACACCCACTCAGCTGTTCATGCACTCCCTGCCCACAGCAGGATCAGGAGAGAATAGGAAGAGCAAGAGCAAAAAAACTAATTAATTGAGATAAAGATAGTTTAATAAGTGAAGAAAAGAGGGAAAAAACAAGTGATGTAAGTGCAACTCTTCACAACCCACAAGCAGACCAATGTCCAGCTCATCTCTGAGCAACAACTAGAATACAAGTCCTACAGTTATTCTTCCTACCCATTTTACTGATAAGCATGACATCTTATAAGGAGTATCCTTTTCAGCAGTTAAGAGTCAGCTGTTCCAACTGTGTCCCCTCCCAGTTTCTTGTCCACCCGCAGTTACCAGGGTGGGAGGGACCAGAGAGAAAAAAAGAGAAAGCCTCCAATGCTCTGCAGGTAGTGTTCGGCAATAGCCAAATGCCAAGTGGTTTTAATCCCAAATCCAAACCAGCACCATATAAAGAAAATTGACTCCATCCCAGACAGACCCAGTGCACTGTCTGTGGGGATTAGGGACGAAGGACAGAAACACCTGTTCTTCCTCCTCTGTCCGGAGAGGGGATTCCTATGCTGGAACAGGAGTGATTTGCTTTTCACTCTCTCATTTATTTCACTGTTCACCTGTTGTATTGTAGACTACCTTAGACCAGGATGTCATTAGCAATCAAACTGGCACCACCCTTCCAACATTTCATCCCTGCAGAGGACATGTAGTCTCTACTTACTCCACTATGTTTGATTAATAAAGTGCAGATTACTTCTGCTCCCACATTCAGTTGTCATTCATCCAGTGCACCTTGCAGTATCAGTTAATTGGCAGGGTTCTAGAAATATAAAATAAATTACTTTACAGCTCTTAACATCATCACCCCATTCACAAATAAATGTGAAGTGGCTAAAAGTAACTCTAAGTAGTCCTGCTGAAGTGCAAGGAACAGGAAGAAAAATATTTTTCTCCTAATTTTTTTATAAATAATTTTACCATACATACAGGACTTTCCTTGCAATTTGAAATGATCAAACATAAACTTCAACAATCAAATTATACTCCTTGTTTTAATCTGAATCTCTGTGCAGAGAAGGGTAAATTGTAGTTTTCATCTTCAGTTAATTCCAAAGTTTGTGAAAACTGAGTTATTGCTTTAGTTCTCTACTGAAAGTAATGAATGTGAGGTTACATATTGTGACAGACAATACTGCCAGGAAACTTTAAAAATACAATTCTGAATATGTTTAACTGTCTGGACTCTCTCACTGTATCACACCTTTAGGATTCTATAAACTGTATTGGACTTGGAATGAATTTGCAGTCTGTGAATCTCTGCAAATTTACAGCAGCTGGGGAGCTGGACTATTACTTCGAGGACACTTTCTGTTGCTGAATATCAGAGCAACTGCTTCTATAGGAGGAAGTGTTCAACAGCAGAAACTAATGTGAAATCACCTCACCCCATATAATGTATTGTATTGCTTTATCATCTGAAATAAGGAATAAGCTACCGCACTGTATGATCCTTTGTGGGAAAGCTTTGTGATGGATGTTCGCAAGGATGCCATTAAATCTTAGGAAAGCAGTTTCAATGCGTTGAATTTTGAATATTTTAAAACTGCTGACTAACACTTTTTAGCTGAAATGCTTATTAGCATATCTGAGTCTGTTCAAAAGGCACATCTTGTGAGCTGATTGAAGGAAAAGCTTTAACAGAACAGGCGTGTCATTTCAGAGGTACTTGATGGTTCCTCAAAATGACCTAATTTCTTTTAATTGACTATCAGATTGTGTTTTCAATCCCACTTCAGCATTTGCAAAATCTGCTATTAATCCTTACCTCCTTCCAAACAGAAGTATAATTGACATTCCTCTGATATACAAGTAATCCCTGCTTTTCGTATTCTATTAAATGCTTCTAAGTCTTGCAAAAGCTGCTGTTGTGGCTGCTTTTGGAAAACAGACAATGTTTTTGTTAAATCATCTAAATAGAAACATACATTTTGAAAATTAAAGCTGCCATAACATGACTTTCTAATCTCTGTAACATTGCAGGTGAATTCAAGGACAAGACTTGAAAATGATACATTGTCCTTCTATTGAATGGTGTTTTTCAACTTAGGTTCATAAACACTTGCAGGACTGTTATCCATACATATGTCTTAGGTACTAACGGACCTAGCTTCACTTCAAAAACCTAATGAGTCATAAATCTCACACAGCAGATACTGTTCTCATTGATTGGCACTGTTTAATTTCCCATAGTCCATATAAAACTGCACAAGAACAAACGCACTAATAAGAGTGGAGATGCCCATGAAAAGCCAGCAGCAGACACTATGCCCTCTGTAAGGCATTTTGATAACAAACTTTATTGCCGGCATCAACGCGACATTTGATTAAACAAGTCCTTCTGGGCTTATCCTTAAAGTTACTGGATTTTTTAGAGTTAAGAATATAATCACTTTGTTTCTGATGTGATGCCATTTGTATATGCAACTTCATAAGCTGAATCTACTTATGACAGTGAATCTAAGAGCCAATCTTATATCTTGTTTTTTAAAACCCATTAATTCCCTGTGAGTCAAGGAATATTACAAAATACGATGTTTGCTAGAGATATGTCTGTATAGCAGGATGCCCACAACACATACTGTAGCTGCTAGGCTTTACACCCATTATAAAACAAAATAGGCTTTTTAGAGAGAACATCTCAGATAGGGTCCTGTTTTGACTAGTACTGTGAAAAAAATGCTTTTTTTCTTTCTATCCAAAGACTATAAAAATGCCTAAAGTAGACAAGGCAACCTAGACATCCTAGATATAATGACCTGCATCCCTTCACAATAACAACAACAAAAGGCATCCAGCTCAGGAACCTTGACTGCTAGGTGTCTGCAGAAAATGGACACCATCACAAATCTCAACACAGACCAGATAAATTCGGGAAAGCATTCCTTCAAAGTATTTCTTATCAGCTTCTGTTTTTCCTGTTTCTCACAAAGCTAGCAACCTACTTACATCTGCCCTTCCTTCTATGGATTCACTGTGGGCAGCATGCTGCTTAGGAAGGGTCTTCTCATTTCTCATATCCTAGGTCCAACAAAGAATTTAGGCTAGCTGTTTCTCAACTTACCTGGCACATGTAACTAGTGCATTGTAGCTTACTTGTGGAAGAACTCTGGAAGGGGAAAGCTTCACAAGAGAAAGAATAAAGCTTGGAAGGAAACATTCCAGAGCAGTAGTTTGCTACTGTAAGAGAAGTCAGTGCCATGAACTGACATCACCAAAATACTCTAGAGGCACTATCATGGTGAGGGAATCAAAAACTATACATTACAATAGAAAGGCTGAACTGCCTTCTAAATATCCTTCTTGATTTACTTACTAAGAGAAAACTGACAACTGCAAAATAAGCATATTGACAAACAAGGGACAGGAACAGGAATACAAGAAAACAGGAGGCAGTAAATTAGCAAATCCATGAGCTATGCAGCTAGCAAATGAATACTCTATCCTACTAGCAGTTATTGGAGGACACATGTAGAAAAGTGCAGGTGCTGAGTAATCTGAGGTACAACTAACACAGAACCAGTGTTCAAAAAAAAAGAAGTACAGTTTTTACCTGACAGTTATTGCCTAGAAAACTTCACTTCAGGTCTAGAAAATTTATTAGGTAACCTAAAATTTACTTGTATTACATACATCAACTGAACTTAATAAGTTCTTACTTTATTAAAAGATTATTATGTGGAAAGAAATTAGTATATTATGGGATACAAACACATGGAGGCAATTTTGAATTTTACAAAAGTTTTGCTAGTATTTTTGAACTATCTGTTGATGTTCAGTCAGTCTGTCCTGGAAATAAACAGAAAACACAAGTAGGGGAGTAATAATATATTAATAAATATCAATGAAAAGAACTTCAGGGTTTCTTTGCAAGATCTGTGTTGGACTGTACTCTTTTAACACACCATTTATCATTGGCATTAAAGATGGAAAAAATGTAAGACATTCATCTTCATTAGCAATCAGGAAGAGGTTAAACAGTACAATAATTAAATTAGCAGATGATAATAAATTGGTAAGTGTAGTAAATGACCTTTCTACAACAAAGGCACAGAAATGCAGTATAGAATTTCCTTAGGTTGAACTGTATAGGTAGAAGATGAAGAAACTAGATTAAGTTGTTTTCCAAAACATGAAAAAAGAAACTAGAACGCCAATATTATTTAAGGACAGTAAAGTTTGAATTACACAATAGCATATTGCACAGCTACGACAATGTAACTTTGAGCAGCATGTACAGAACCATCTTGACTTACAGGAAAGAAAAAATATTTCTTTCTACAAAACTAATAGAATTTAGGCTGGTATATTAAATGCTAAGAAGCACAGCTCAATAGACATTAGAAAACTTAGGGAATGAAAACCATGAAAGGATTATGAGGGTATGGAGAGAATAATTTAACAGGAAAAGACTTAAAGCATCAAATACCCATAGATGCATTAAGCAAAAATGCCTAAGTTAAATGAGTAGGGTACTCATATTAAGGTCAAATTAGGCAAAATAAGTAGGTTGGGTTGCAAGGGTTAAAAAGAATTTTTAAAAGAAATTAGATCTTTCAGGTTATGTTTTGTTGGAAACCCTTTTTGATGTTTAGAAAATACATGGTTGGAGACCATCTTATCTTTGCCAAGATGTTAATTGCTTGTTACCTCATATCTAAATCTACCCACACTGAGCAATTTCCCCATATCCTTCAATGACAAACCAAGGAAAGGCAGTCAGGCAGAAAACCCTCAGGGAAAGAAGTCAAAGTAACTGAACGTGTAGCAAAAGTACTAGATTTGCAAATATGTAGTAACCCCCATTGAATTCAAACATTGAAAGCTTACTTGCTCTAAAAAAGTAAGTTAAGTAGCCTATCTGACTCTTTAGCTCCCTATATGTATCTTGAAAATTATTACCCTAAAAAGCTGCATCGATGTGGTTTTCTTTAAACATGAAGCTTCACCTCTTTCATCACTTTTTCCCACCACTATTTCACTCTAAGTGCAAACATCCATATAGAGTGACTTGCCTAAAAGGTCACAGACTCATCATACTGAACAAGACCAATCTGTCAGCACAAAAAGTACTTTTTTTTTTTAATTATCCATAAACTAGTCTATGGACAAATTCCAGAAATTCTCTTGTCTTTCCTTTTTTCAGAAAATCTTGTAAATTAAAAACTTACAGAATATGCTTTTGTTACATAGTATGAGAAATGGAAACAATCTCAGAAATGGGAGGTTGAATAATAAAACTATTGCATGTCTACTGTAATAAGGAAGAGTTTCAGATAAGAAGGTGTTGTTTAGGTACACTAAAATTATGAAATGCATATTTTATTATGTGTTTCCAGAGAATTATTAATATTGTGCAATCATTGCATTTGTATTTCAGTGTAAATTAAGATGTTTTATGTTTAGCAACTAGCTAAATCACATTTTGCTGAAAACTTTAAACTTGAGACATTTTCAAAAAATACATTGCATGCTTGAGTCCTTTAGACTTTTCATTGCAGTTTAAGATGCAAACAAAGTTAGCAGGACTTCATTATACTAGTATAACAACTAAACATTCATACTTTAAGTGAAATAATTAAATAATCAAAGAAAACACATGAATAGAAATGTCAAAGTCAAACTAGTTTTGGAAAAGTTAATCACATTTCAATTCTCTTTTTCTCCTCTATTCCTACTCACATCCACCAAAAACATGGTTTAACTTAGCAGGTTTTATTTTATGAGCACAGCAGGTGCCTGTAAGAACAGGGTCACCATCAGCTGCCAAGGCTTAGCTGATCCATTAAGCCACACTGATTCAAACATTTTCAATCATGGTTGACTATGTTCAGATGGAGACAAGGGCTCTAAAACAACCACAATGTTTTTCAAATGTGTACTAAGAGGCACAGGAGAGCACGCTTTGAGAAGGTATATTGCATAATACTCTTAGGGCAATGTAAACTCTCAATAATTTTGAAAAGTTATTTAGTTCCCTGATTTAAACCAAAGTGCATAAGGAGTTTTTTTTCAATGGAAAATCAATTGAAGTTTGTGTTCCTTTTTTAAAATTTAATTCTATGCTTCCTTTGCATTTGTTTTCTTCCTTCCCTCTATTTATGACAGACTTTCTTGTTCAGAATGAAAACTTGGAAGTATTACTGTCTAAGTCTAGCACCCCACAATATTTATTGTAGAAGTCTCATGGGTGAGTACGAGACCAAGCACCCTATGTATTTCAGTAAGCTAAAGAAACACATTTAATATGCAGAGTTAGGCAGCCTGAATAAAATACTGGCAATCTAATCAAAGATCTGTCCACTTACAATAATACTAACATAGCTCGAATTTTTACAGTTCATTCCTACTAATGATAAAGTCTAAATCAAGTAATATTCTGTAAAATATTGTCAATATTGTAAAATATTCCGTAAAATATGTAAATCTGTAAAATTCTGATGTCTGGTGTTATGCTCAACCTTTTTTAAGTTCCTCATGATGTTAGGGTAGGTAGGACCAATCTATCTCAAGAAGGTGAAAGAATCCAGTGAGATGCCAGCACTGCAGTATGAAAACAATGGGAGATTTGAAGATGGAAGAGGAAGAGACCATGATGTTCTTTGTCACTCTTGGGTTTACTTGGGGGTATATTTATGTTTGCTAACACAGACCACTTACTCTAATTCCATGTTATACCTGAATTTCATGAGTTTCATTTTGTATGGCATGTAGTGATTTTTGTGCTCTCTTTTTTATCCTTAGAACCAGTTTTACCCAGCTCCCAAGACCGTATTCCTTTAGCGACCCGTAACTGGCTGTGATTTGTATTTATAGCCTGGTGAGCTCTGTTATCTGCCTATGCTTGCATTCTAAAGCCCTTGTATCATCCTGCTCTTGTACTTCTGTAGGCCTATGTTACAATCCTATTTCTCTTCAACAGTCTTCAGGCTGTGGCTTCCTGATAACACACCTTAAAATTTTATTAGCATAACTTACTCCCACATACACCTATGTTCCAAGGACACTGAACAGTTTACTTCTCCAAAAATAATGATGCATATTTCTACAGACACACATAGACACAATCTTCTAGTATACACCTGCCATTGGTATAGCAACATGACCGATTTATTATCAAA
Organism: Manacus candei; assembly: GCF_025592945.1. Taxonomy (NCBI): domain Eukaryota; kingdom Metazoa; phylum Chordata; class Aves; order Passeriformes; family Pipridae; genus Manacus; species Manacus candei. The sequence goes on along the minus strand of NW_026138091.1, from coordinate 8,074,327 downwards.
ATAGTTTTATAGTCAACTCAGCTGTGCTAAAAATCGAACCAAATAAGTACATTTACTTCTGACATTAACAATTTACACCACGGCTTAAAGGATTAAATTACACTTGAATTAATATAATAATTTTTGATATTATGAAGAAACAGAGAACACATATTTTGTTTATTGTCAAAAGATAGATATGTTTGATGGTTGAACACAGCATTTCTTTTCTCCAAGAGTAAACGAAGTTGGAGAATGCAAAAGAACAGCCCTGCTTCTCATTTGCTGCAGGGAATAAAGGTATGCCACACCATAGCTATGCCAAACAACAGTGGATGCCTGTACTGCTTTATATTGCTTCAGTACCATGTTTGAGAAACACCCTACTAGCCTGACTAAGACATACTGGCTTCTGCTGCCATCAACACACTATGGACTGGTATGTTAGAGTGCTCCTGACTGCTTTTAACTACCAACCCCTTGTAAGATACAATCATAATTAGGTTGACTGGAATTATTTTATCTCCAATTCATGTCTCCATATCTTTCCTGTGATTCATCAAAGGCCAGGGAGTCAGCACTGTCTATGGCCACATGCATGTTTTGTAGGAGCCCCATATTTACGCAGGCCCTTTACCAATTCAGAGCTGCATTCAACTGTGCATACCACTCCAAGATGGAGTTAGCTTGCTAAAAAACTGTAATAGTCACTACAGGGTTAATTGGCTTAATATGTATTGACTTTTGTACAGCTGACAAGCCACAATATTCTTGTAAAGTCTTTCCCCCCAAAATAGAATTCATTTTTACATGATATCACATTTAACAATACCGGGGTAAGAATTCCTTCTCCTTTCTAGATCAAGGACCTTTTTCTATATTATGAAAGACTTCATATTTCAGAAGAAAATTTCTGACCTTCATGCTTGCTAAGAAAACAGCAAACACATGGATAAACTGCCCTGTTTTTTCCAACTTTGAAATCTGAAGATGACCACTTAAAATATCAGCATTGTTAGCTACTCTACCGCACAAAGTTCTATAGATTCAAGGATATTAATGCCAACAGGCATTAATGGGCTAAAGTGATCTGACCTGCATAACATACGTCACTGAATTCCACCCATTCTTTCCTGCATCAAATCAGTAACCCCAGATAATCTGGTGCTTGTAGCTTTACAGTTGATGCCTGTACCTTTAGAAAGACGTTGAATCTTGATCCAAAAATTTTCCATTACAAACAAGCCATCATTTTCCAGAATAAGATATTTTTACCATTAATTAAAAATAAGTACATTTGTGTTTCCATGAATTTGCATGCCTTTATCCTTTAATTAGTAGCTTTTTTTCTGCCAGATTTAAATTACTTCCTCTAGGAAGTCTTTTTCACCATCCAGGAAACTGCTGGATGCATGCACACCACACAGCAGAGCTCAGTGCAAATATTCCCAAGTCAATGGGTGGTCAGGAAATTCATATAATTCATCTTCTCAGGAGGGTTTATAAAATTCAGATCAAGACACATGTAAACATTCCATAAAGGCCATAAGCATTCTCCTGCCTTACGTGTATTTCATGAGTCTTTGGTACTGTCAAGTCACTCTGCAGCTACAGACTTCCAGTGAAATAAAGCCATTGTCTTAGTTATTACATCAATTTCCTCCATTCTTCATTGAGCTGCTGCAATACTGGGAGATTAAAAATAAAGAGGGTTTGTATCCCATAATCCCAGCAATATTACTCCTCTTTGTTTCTGTCATGACAAAATGCAGGAATAACATCATCACAGTCTGTCCCTGCTTTGAATCCAAGGTTTCTTTCAGCAGACCCAGGGATCTCCACTCCTGGCTATCATTGCCCTAATCCTTTCTGAGCAGTTCAGAAACCTACTCGGAGTCGGTTTCCCAGGTTTAGCTCTATACCTCTGTGTAGTTTCTTGCATACCCTGGAATCAAGTTTCCACAATTGAGCCTCTTTATAATTAAGGAATTACAGAGTAGGAGATTTCAGAGCAGCAGTTAGATATGCCAGAATGCTTAGTTCTCTAATGCTCTAATTCATTATTCTACTTCCTGGTTTCAGATTAAAATAAGTGAAAATCAAAGCAACCTCTCTCTCCAGTCTCATTCCAATACACACACACTGTTATCAGCCTTTCCCACAGCAGCAGCCTTGTCCCTGGCAACAATAATTCGCTTTTTTTCTTCCCCTCTTCTTTTTTGTCAATGATCAGTTCTGCAAACTGATGCAGTTTTTGGTTCCATTGTTTCAAAAATATATGTGGGACTTTCTGTCCATAAATCTGTCTTTTCCTCTACTGATGGTGGCTTGTTCCTTTTCTAGCTGCTGTTTTCTCTCATACCACTCTTCTCCCTGCTGCGAGTGTCATTTGACTGACTGTTGTTACATTTCATATACATGCAGACTAATCAAAGAAAAGGTCTGCTAAACTAAACTAACTTCCTAGTATGAGAATTACTGACTGTAGTTGCAGGTAGTATTCAAACCATGCACAAATATATTAGCTTTCTCTTCCTTTTCCAAAAATCTATCTTCTAGAGATATTTTTCTTAGTTTAAGTCACTGCTAAGTACAAAAGAGATATATTTCTAGTCTCATCCTTGCTACAAATTAAGACTACAAAGGGGAAAACAAGTTGGGTTTTGTTTCCGAAGACATGTTATGTTGGAATTTATCTACAAAGCTGAGGTCACTTGGTCTGTTCAGCCTGGAGAAGAGGAGACTTGAGAGGAGACCTCATTGCAGTCTACAACTTCCTTGTGAGGGAAAGAGGAGGGGCAGGCACTGATCTCTTCTCTGTGGTGACCAGTGACAAGATCTGAGGGAATGGCCTGAAGTTGTGTCAGGGAAGGTTTAGGTTGGATATTATGAAAGGGTTCTTCACCCAGAGGGTGGTTGGGCACTGGAACAGGCTCCCCAGGGATGCAGTTGCAGCATCAAGCCTGACAGAGTTCAAGAAGCATTTGGACAATACTCTCAGGCACATGGTGTGACTTTTGGGCCAAGAGTTGGACTCAATGATCCTTGCAGATCGCTTCCAACTCACCATATTCTGTGATTCTGTATTTGCCAAATGATATTATGCCAACACCAGAAGCCTGTCATTCATAGTTTACTATAGTTTAATGCAGCTTGAACAGTCAGTTACTATAGAAAGGTAGTGCTATGAATGAAGCTTAAGCCGGTGGAAAGGAAAATTAGCTCAGACAACAGCAGTTTTAATAAATCTCATATTCACTATGGTCTAGGTTTGATTCCTTCAGCTAAACTTTTTTTTAAAATATCCAAATGACACTAAACTATGTGACAGGACCCCAATGGAACCAAAGCTTTGAAATGAGTTATATGTAATATGTGTTATTTCTACAGTAAGTACACCTAGGTCCTCCAAATCTGAATCTTAAAAGGTGCATTTTACTTGAACTCAAATTAGAAAAATCTAACATTTAAAACAGAAAAATTCTGATATGCTGAGTGAGAAAAAAATAAACAAACAAAAAACCAAACTAAATCTCCCTAGTCCTCTGTACTTCATAGATTAGTTTTATTCTCAGCCCAATAACTTATAATGGCTTCCTACAATACATTCTCCAATTCTACATTCTACAATGCATTCCCCATCCTACAATACATCACCCCATCCCCGGAAATATTCAAAGCCAGGCTGGACAGGACTCTGATCAACATAATCTAGCTGAAGATGTCCCTGTTCATTGCAGGGGTTTAGACTTAGATGATCCTTAAAAGTCTCTTCCAACCCAAACCATTCCGTGATTCTATGATTCCGGGATTTTTCTCTGATCCATGGGGAAAACACCTATTCCCCATCCCTGCTTTGGCTGTACTTTAGTCTACCTCACTTTTCAGTAACCTCCTAGACTGGCTGTCACTGAAGCATCCTGCAGAGTGTGCCTTTCTCTCTGCCAGCTCTCTTTGCTCACCTCCATATCCAGCTACCCAGATGTCTCATCTTTTGCCCTGAGAAGATTCCACCTGAAAAAGGAAAAATGCAGCCTTCCTTTTTTTTTTTTTCCTAAATCACAGTCTTTCAAAGAAATGTATTCAGCAATTAGATACAGCACATGGTGAAGGAACAAGTTTAAACTCAGGCTGTCACAAACCAGCTAAACATTATCCCCTGGCAAAAGACCTAGTGGACGCATCTGTTCTCGGTCTTGGAGGACTGTATTTGAAGCTTTTATAGCAGTACTCAGGGCAAGTCAAGATTAATGCTCTGGCCTCAGTAACATAAGGGCATAAAAATTGCCAAACTAGGTCAGTCTTGCTTCCAATAGTAGTTTGTTAATAGATGCTTTGGGAAAAATTATATCACAAAGAGTAGGAATAGCTTGATGCAACCATAGCCTCACAGCTTCCAGCAATGACTGTTTAGGGATTTCATGAGATGGACATTGCATCTGTCCATCACATTTAATAGCTACCAAGGGAACTGCCTTCCATCAGCTTGTCTAATCTGTCTTTGAATCCGTTTTTACTCCTGGCCTCCACAGATTCTTGTGACAACAAATGCAATAATTTCATCATGAATTATGTGAAGGAGTCTGTCTTCACCAAGCCCAACTGTTTGCTCCTTGTTTCTTAAGTCATAGATTCACCCCTATTCACCTTCTCTAAACTATTTATAGGTTTATAATTCTCCAGGACAAACCTTTTCCAAGCTGGAATTGTCCTATATTTTCCCCCTATTTAGAAATTATTTTGGGGTTCTTACTGAGGAATGTTAGGAGCAAATGCTCTCTCCAGTAGCTGGGACCAGGACTATTCTTGTTTGACCACTGGATCCCAGCCTCGTATACCCAAGGACCCAGGGTTTCTGCCCAGGTTTGCAGGTTCAACTGATAGTGAAGGTGAGCACATACCCCCCCCTCCATGCACGCACATACCTTACCAACACACTAGTGAAAGCACACACATAGCACTCTCTGGAGTCACACACATGCATAGATCTGCAGGTCCTCTGAATATCAGCACAGAGCCCCTAACAGCCCAATCCCCCCACCTAGACTCAGGCCCCCATGCTTGCTGGCTGCTCCAGCCTGAGGTTTGCTGATGAATGACACAGTCGCACCACACCCACCCATGGTCTGGGGACGATGCAGACGCTGGTTCCTCCAGAAGCTGGCACCTGGCACAGGGGCTGTCCCACTCCAGCTGCCAGCATTGAGCCCCTCACTGACCTCACTCACATTGGTCACCCTCATTAACTGTTTTTTTTGAAACACACACCCCATTGAGAGAGGCAGAGACTGCCCAGCTGCTGAGGCAGCAGATGCTGAGACACCACTTGCTCCGGTAGCTGACACCACACACTGTGGGGCACCCACACTTCCACTTTGACTCCAGCTGCTGGTACCAAATCTGCTTAAAGCAATCCCTCCAGAAACTGGCACCTAGTCCTTGCAGGACACATGTGATAGTGAGTGAGATTACACAGAGAGATAGCTAAGAGAGGATTAATATAATGTTCCATCAATTACTGTGCCTGAGGAGGTGTGTTCTGCTCTTTGCCTCCCATATTTTCATCTGCCAAGTTTGCATCTGTATATTTTTATGGCTTCTTCCTTTTCCTATTATCCCCTTTTGTATTGAAAAGGTCCTTGACCAGATACCCTCAAGAAAGTAGCCAGTCTCCTTCCACACACCCTTACATTTCTTAGCCTGTTCTTTTCCACAAATTCACATTTTTTTCAGGGCTTGTATGCCAAGTTTGAGATTCTCATAAACTGTTCTAAAACACTAGCATGAAAAATGTTTTCTACTTGATTCTTACTCTGTAACTCCTGAAACTCAATTTGAATTTTCAATTGTCGTGAAGCTCATTCTTTATGTCTCTGGAGAACTTTATGTTGCAGTTCTCAGCAACTATGACATTTAATGTTACATCATTATAGTATAAAATACTAGTTTATGTATTACGCTGTATTTTTATTATTTGCACTTATCATTGCAAAATATAGAAATAACAACTCCATTTTTAAATAATACCTAAATTTGGGCCCAAAGAGTAATTTTAAATAAATTTGGTTTATAAAAATGAAGATTTTTTTTTCTGTTGCATTTTCACAGAATATATTTATTATGTGACCTGACTCAGAAAAGAAAACGAAACCATTTATATATTATTTTTGCATTTTAAATGTCATTGTTTGGGAGACCCGTATATGATTGCCTAAATTAGGCAACAGAATTGCATTTCCAATGACACCACTTCTATCAATCTCTCTTTCTTCTAATGTGACTACTTGTGGGTAGAGGTCTTGGCTAACCTTTTTGTGATTTGAGAACAACCATCTGTTATTGATTAGATACTAAGGAACTTCAGTCACACGGGCTTGTCACATATCTAAAATTTTGTGAGCAAGAGAGACTGCTGCAGTGCTAAATTTAGTTACCTTTCTATATTTTCAATGGTGGAATTTCAAGAAAACCATTTAAACAGCATGATGGCAAACAACTAGACTAAAAAGGAGATCAGTAACTAATGGTGGTTTTGCTCACGTGTGACAGAATTAGGAAACAAACGCATTATGAGATAAATTCAGGGCAATCAGAAACTTATGTCCATGTTATTTCTACATTAATATCCACGTTATCAATTATTATCACTGCTGTCATCCTTCCCAGAGAAGGATGATATTAGGTCAAGGATTTTACAAACCGAAATCAAGAGAAGTTATCCCTAAAAGACTTAGTTCATGCAAAACAAAATGGTTCAGAGAGTAGAAAGTGTGGGAAACAATATAAGCAGGGAGGTCAATGTGTTGATTTGCAAACACAACAAATGTTTTCTGCATTCGTTTCTTGAATGGGTTACAGGTGTACAAGTCTTTCTGTGATAAGTGCAGTTGTCCCCACTTATGTTCTATCACACACTGATATTTCACTTTTGGTAGCAAGGCATGTCAATGTTTTACTTGTGCATCTGTATCTTATAGTACAGTAGAGAAGCTGTGACGTTGTACTGCATTTAGGAAACTTTCCTAGAAGGGTTACTAATCAAAGAAAAGCTCTGCTAAAATCCACATTATTTATCAGCAGCTTTCTTTTTCCTGAGAAGTTACCAGCATAGGTTTGTGCCTATGCAGCATGACATGTAGTATTTCCTACACAAATCTAAAAAAACACAAAGGAGAGAGAAGCATCCAGGAGGGGGATGTTTTTTGGGTGGAAAGAGAGGGAAATACCCCTGCTCTTTCTTAAGAGAAACAGGACAAAATAAAGACTGGCAGAGAAGGCTGTCCAAGGCAACTGTAGCTCAATGCAATCTGGAAAAGCACTTCACCAGTCTAATCATCTGTCATCGCTATAAACATATTTACACTTTTTGGAAGCAGTATAAAATACTATCTATTTTTAAAAAACAGAATTTACAAGCATAAATAATGTGGCCAGTTTACATAGAATATTTTTATAGTGTTGCTTTAACATAAAAAATATAGCAAAAATAGTTAATTATTTTAAGGATAAAATTGCTGGGAGGCCCAACAAACTTAAATGCATAACAACAAAGTACTTTCTAACCAAAGTTATCATTTTTTCATTAGCTTTATGCGAAGATTATCTAGATTATCATTCATAGGATAGTAGAACCACAGGTTGGAAGGGACATGATGGATTATCTGGTCCAATTTTTCTTGGCAAAAGCACATTCTAGGCAAAATTAACTTGTGCCCATTACTACTCCTCTTTTCCATGTGATTCCATATGATTCTCAATTTTTTTTGTAGGCACTCTTTAAATACTGGAACACTGTGATAAGTTCTCCCCTAAACCTTCTTTTCCCAATGCTGAACAAACCCAGTTCTCTCAGCCTTTGCTCATATGGCTGGCTTTCCAGTCCATTGATCGTGTTTGTGGCCCTTGCCTGAGCCCTCTCCAGCCAGCTCACATCTTTTTAGCATAGCAGAGACCAAAGCTGAACACTTTGGTCACTTATGTGGGCTGATAGGTACTGAGTGGCACAATGACTTCTTTATCTCTTGGTGATGCCCTTGCTGATGCAATGCAGCATCCTGTTGGGTTTGTCTGCAACAGAGCACACTGTTCACTTATACTGAGCTTCTTGTCCACCAGGACCCCCAGGTCCCTTTCCACAGAGCTACTCCTGGGTAGGTAGATCCCAACCTGTGCTGCAGTCCTAGATTATATTTTCCCAAGTAAAAGTTCTTGTTCAACTTCATAAGGTTCTTATTAGCTCACTCTTTCAGCCGATCCAAGACTTCTTGCAGGGTGGCTCTGCCTTCTGAAGTATTCACTTCCCCACTCAGCTTGGTATCATCAACGAACTTCATCTGGGTACATTTGATCATATCTTCCAGATCACTTATGAAAATATTTAATAGTGTTTGGCACAGTAGTGATCCCTGGGGGACCCCACTTGTGATAGGTTGTCCGTTTGAAAGGGAGCGGTTTACCACCACTCTCTGGATGCACCTGTCAGCCAGTTCCCCACCCACTGCACAGACCTCTGGTCTAGACCATAACACATCAGTTTCTCTAGGAAAAAGGCTGTGGGAAACTGTATCAAAACCTTGGGGAAATTCAGTAAGGCAATGTTCACCCTTACCCCACATCAACCAAGCAGGTTACTTTGTCCTAGAAAGTGATCATATTTGTTGAGCGTGATTCGCCCTTGGTGAATTAATGTGGCCTTTTCCCAATAAACAACATAATTCAGTGTTAAGTAACATAAAATTAGTGGACCATTATGAATGGAACTGAAAAATCAGTAATCTGGAAAAACTGGTGTTAAGATTGGCTGTAAAAGTTAACTTTTGTTTCCTTCTAGAAGAGTGTTTTATTTACGGTCCACTTTCCTGGTATTAATACTTGCACAGGTGCACCTATAAAGCTGTAATATTTGTTTTCATTTTAGTAAATTCAAAGTGAAGAGCAAGAATGAAAAATTATTCAGTAATGTATTGCAATAGAAAATGGCTCGTTGTTAATAATTAGTATTTTCCATTTCAAATAGAAATGTAGTTTATTCTGTTAGCACTAATAGTAATAGAATTTTATTCTTTCCTGAAATTTAGTCAAGTTACTCTATTTTTACTTTTAGAACGGTGCGGGAGAGTGACAGCACTGCCATGACATTTTTGAACAGAGCAGCATGTAACACGGGCTATTCAATCACACAGACCGACAAAGTTTAAACTTCATTCAAAGATGAATGTTCTTTTGCACATAAATGCAGCAAAAAGCATAAATTTTTCTGATGTGGATTAAAGTAACAAAACCCTAATACTCAATTTTGTAATTATTTAAGTGTTAAAATAAAATGCTGACACGGACAGAGGAATATACTCAAAAAAATGATAGGCATATACCAAACGATCAATCCGTTCCTGTCCTTTGGAGGACACCACTTTAAATAGTTTGTTAATATGTCAGTCATTGGAAAAAAACAGACTGCTACAGACGGGCAGCAGAGGGAGTTCAGGTTTACTGCTGCTTCTCAAAAGAAATGCAGTACTTGGGAGTTTCACAAGAGAGGGGAAACATGAAAAGACAGAATCAGTTGCACTTTTTAAAATGTTACAGCTGGCTTTCAGGATTTACACTTACAGTCTTGCAGAATCTTAGTCCCTGTGCAGAAAGTTCTCCTACATGACTGTAATGCTGAAGCTTAATGCTGCATATTTTACTCATCCCAGGGAGCATGTGGTAGACATGTAGCTAACAAGTTTCCATACTAGAAGCCCTCCTGTCCTGGCCCACCCACCTTCCCTGTGTTAGTCCCCTTCCCATGGTGGTGATTGTTTCAGTGCCCCAGTTTAATGTCATCCAGGATGGGCCCCAATTCTTGATAACCCATCACATCTTTCAGAGAATCACTCTGGAAAAAAAGAGATTCCCAGTCTCTAATATATTTCTGTCTTTGATTCTGGCTTATTACAATACATGTTTAGTAATTTTTAAAAGCACAGTACTAATAGTAAGGTCAGAACAAGTTAACCTTCACTCTGTTAAACACATTTTTTCACCAAACATGGATCTCTGGAACACAGAGACATTTCCCCAGCCATTTTGAGTTTGATGACTTTTCTAATGAGACTGTTGTGTGGCAACTCTTTGCTGATTTATTACTATTTTAGCTTTTTTACCAACTGTGGGGCTTTGTTTCCACCAGAGAATAGAATAGTTATTTTCAGTTCCACATCACCCCATTCACTCTCTGCTCAGGTAAGCTTGGTTTAAGTTTTGACCAGCTCGGGGTAAGCACTTTGAGCCGTACTACACACTTCAAATAAGCCAATTAAGTTTGTATGAAGCTGGGTTGGTCCTTGCGTCTGTGCCATGTTGGTCGCATCTTCAGTAGAAGAAACAAGGGAGAGCAAGTTATAGGCATAATTCCTCCAGCATTTTAGAACGGTACAAGTTTTCCACTTTCTTCTTCTTGTAGGAAACAGCAGCATGTGACACCTGCTGTTGCGATTTCACCCCTGCCAGCAACCAAGCTGCACACCACCGCTTGCTCAATCCACCACCAGCAGGATCAGGGATAGAACTGGAAGGGTAAAAACCAGAAAATTTATGAGTTGAGATAAAGACAGTTTAATAGAGAAAGCAAAAGCCCTGCACACAAATGAAATAAACCAAAGGAATGCATTCACTTCTTCCCATGGGCAGGCAGGTGTTCAGCCATCTCCAGGAGAGCAGGGCCTCATCATGCGTAACAGTTACTTGGCAAGACAAACACCATCACTCCAAACATCCCCCCTCTTCCTCCTTCTTCCCTCCACTTCATACACTGACGTGACGTTATATGGTGTGGAATATCCCTTTGGCCACTTTGGGCCACCTGTCCTTGCTGTGACTCCTCCCAGCTGCCTATACACCCTCAACTTCCTTCGCACTGTGGAAGTACAAAAAGCAGAAAAGGCCTTGTCTCTGTGTAAGTACTGCTCAGCAATAACAAAAACATCCCTATATTATGTGGTCAATACAAATCCAAAATATAGACCCGTACTAGCCACTATAAAGAAAATTAATTTTACCCCAGTCAAAAACAGCACACCTGTATAATCTAAATTTCCCTTCTCCATTTTTCTTCTTAAGTTTTACAAAATTGAGGGGAAAAGGAGAGTGAAACCAAATTTCTTTCAAACTAAAAAGAGAGAATATGGACCGTCCAGTCATTTTGGACAGTTTGCCTTGTTCCTAAAACCAATTTAAGGAACCACAGAGTAATGGTCCTCATAAACTACAGCCTTCTAAAAGAAGGAAAAGGAAAGAAAATTTCTTGGGGAAAAAACACTCCTTCTGCAAAATGAATCCCAGAGAAGAAACCAGAAGAAATTATTTTTCCTGAACTGTGATGAAAAATGTTATCCATTTGTGTGCAAAAGTTGGGGACATTAATGAAACATGAAAGAAAGCAGTTAATACATGCACAATTTATCAAGTAACTTAATAAGGTGTCTTCTTCACCCAGTTGTTATCAAATGATTATCAGTTTTCAAAAACATGACTCTCAATTTTGCAATGTTTGAGGCTCTTTCTTGGATCTCTGAAGTAGGAAGATATCTTCTTTCCTACTCTGTCACTGATATCAGGCCTCTGCACTGGGAAGTGACAAGACACGAGTGCTGCTGAATGATGAAACATGAAGTACTCAATCATTTAGGACAGGAGGAAGACAACAGGCTGGTTCACATTTCCTTCCAGAGATATAGGTACTGGCACTACTGTGCTGAGGCCAGTGGAGGGGTATTTTTCGGACAAGACACTAACAGTGACTGACCCAAACAGACTTTGTTAATATCAGCTGAAGTGCTGCGTTTATCATCTCCCAGCAGCTTGCTCACTATCAGGCATTTACTGAGCACACAACTTAGTTCACGGTAGATCACGCACTAAAACAAACATCTCAGAGGAAAATATCCAATTAATTTCAGTTTTACAATTTTATAACACTCCAGTAAAACCCACAGTTCCAAGGGGTTCCATTGCTCCCAGTTTGAAAATTCTGAGGCCGTGTAAAAGAAGGAAAAGAAAAGGAATTTTTTCACCCCTTTTTTTCCTTTCTTGTAAAACACACCCCCATAGGTGTGAAGTACAAAAGGAGAGATCAGTGAAGCAGCATGCATTCCTCAACTCTATTTAACCCAGTCATTTGACCAAAACAATGAAGATTACTCCTCACTGTCTCACCCTAATAACAACTTCTGCTAATCACCTTTCAGTGGGGAACTTCTTGATATTTCAAATCACATCCTACAGCTGTATCTCATTCTTTCCTACAATATCAATCTTGATGATTTTGAAATCATGTAACCAATGTACTTTTTCTTTTTTTATTGATTTGTCAATTCTTCAAAATGTGTACTGTGTTCCTCCTGCATCTGAGGAGACAACTTTCAAGGAAAACTGTTTAAAAAGGATAAATAAAGCTCTCTTGTATCAAAATCATTAAATCAAGAATCTTTACAGTTCATTACAGAGAAAATATATCTCGTGGAATGGTTTTCTTGTCTCAGATATGGTATAATGCTCAACAAGTTTGTCAGTGTACTTAACTTCCGAGAAGTTGTCAACTGGTTTTTTGCACCCACTTGTCAGAAAAACCTTCTCCCGTGATATTCAATTTGAAGTAATGGAAGACAGCAATTGATTTATTTGATTTAAATGACTCAGAGTTGTCATTACCACTGCAGTTGTATGTTCTGTGAATTCACCTGATCAGAAGGAAGATAGTGATAGTATTAGACTAATTTCATATGAAGAAGAGGTAATATATTTCTTCCCTATTTACCTTTCCCTCCCTAAACAAACAAAGCAGTCTGGGTTGCTTCTTATTCTATTGGGCTCATTTTGCTAAAAAGTCCACATCTAGATTTTGTCATAACTTTCTCCCGTTTAGTCTGGATATGGATACTAAGAAAAAAATCTCTTCTACTCTAGTCTATTCTAGATGCTAAGGTAGAATTCATAGAGGATATGAGGAAAGTGTATGAAGTATAGGATGTAAGGATGAATTCTATGCTATAATCCAGCATTTGGTCTAATAGCTAGGAGTATGAATTCCAAATGAGGAAACACAGAAAAGTAAATTAACATATCATACAACATCATAAATAACAATTAAATAATAACATATTAACTGTTTGGTTTACTACATATATATGTGCAGAGAAATCTGACTCAACTGGTGTTTGCAAGTAGTGGTTCAATGCTTAGAGAGCAAACATTTTCCTGGGCCAAACCTCATTATCTCTATAACACAGTGGTCCAGCTCCCTTTTTTCTCATATTGACAGACTTTGTCCATCCCAGACAAGGTTTTAAACATACAGATCTCTTCAGAAGAAGAGTTAAATCTTCAGTTTACCAATCATCTCTGTCACTACGGTTCAATAAAATTAAAGCAATTTTGACGGAGAGACACCCTCTTAGTTTAGGTCAGAAAAAGTCAAATGTTTTTATTTCACAGTGTCCATGTAATGTGCTAGAATGCACTGTTTTGATTTTAAACCATTAAGTTAGCACCATTCCAAAACATGGGGTTCTTCTTTCTTTTTTCTCTACTATTTCCAAGTCATGTGGTGTTATTAACAAACAAAGAATACCATTATTTACCTAGAAGACAATATATTTAAAAATAAAAACTTTATTAAGGTGGTAGACAGGCATCAATTATATAAATATTTAAATAGATATAGCAATTTAGAGTATCAGGGACTGAGAGCCATTAAGCACTCAGCATTTTGAGAGATCAGAGAGCAAATTCCTTGAGCTTTCTGAAGAAAATATCTTTAAGATCTATTTCCCAGGTTTTATTATCTAAATTTTGGAGGACTCCAAATTATTACCATGTAGAAGATTAAATCTATTGAGCCAGTTAAATTTTCATTAGGGAAACTAAATTAAAATGAGAAATCTGGATTCTCAGTATAATTGTAATCAGTCATGCTTAAGAAAAATACATTCAAACTAGAACTGTTTCAAAGTATGGTGACTATGATGATGAGGGAAAAGGAGATTTGTTTAACCTAGCCCAACAGAGGTTATAATAATATGCTTTAGCAGAACAGAGGGATAACAAATGAGTATAAAGTGACCATGACTAAATTTAGGGTGGAAAAAAAAAATGTACAGGGCTATGGCAGAAAACTGTAAAGTTCATTAAATCTATCACATGATAGACTGCAATAGCAGGAAGTTCTGAATTAATTTGCCTGCCTCCAGAGACTATTCCTTCTCTTCTTTTTCCTAAAGGTGATATCCACCTGGCACTCAAAAGGAACTCTTAAACTTGAAAATCTTCACCAACTAGATAATTTAGATGAAGGGCTTTTTTGGTCTTACATAGTCACAGTTATTTGTACTCACAGGACTAGGAAATACATTCAAGATACTTGTTTGTGAGGCAGTCATTCCTGACTTGTCTTTGGAAGGTTTTGTATATGTAGGTGAGTTCATACAATCCTCAGATTTAGATGCATTCCTTGGACAAAAGAAGCAGTTATGGGAATGAATGTAAAAATCATGGGAGGAAATAATTTAGTTAAACCTAATTTAGTTTCTGCTCCAAAACTCTTAATACCTAGCTTCCTTTATGACTCCTCTGCTACTTAAATGTATTGCTTGTTACTATAAATATGACAACATTTCAAGAAACGTTCACTTCTGGTTGACTGCTTTAGTGGCTTAGCGAAAGTCAAGTGGATTATTTTTGCAATATGTTCCCCACTATTAAGCCTTCTGTCCCAGCCTGACAAGAACAGAGTGCCTCAGAAGAACTCTAAACAATAGTTTGGGGAAGCCACTAATGCTGCTGTTCTTGCTTTTATTAACCATCTTCACTAGATAGCAATGTGGGCAAAAAACTTGGTTTTTGTTCTTGGCTGAAATTGTGACAATTGTTTCCAGTCTGGGGCATTAATTTGTGACCTGTTAAACCAGAAGCATTCCCCTGATGGCAAGAGGGGAAATTCAGCCTGACATCTGTGAAGTTTCATTTAGTTCTGTCCTAAATGTTGTCCAAAAAGGAGTTAGGAAGGTCAAGAGAAACCCTGATCTGTCTGGCGAGTTCAAAAGGCAGCAGTAACCCTTCCTCTGCACTCTGGTTTTAATCAAGGATTGTCAGTGATCCTGGTTTCAGGAGTAGTCTGAGGTGTAACTAGTTGTTGTTAAGGGATGAATGTACCACCTGTGGCCATCTGCTTAAGTCCTCGGGGTATTATGGATAAAGACAGTGGTAACACTGAAGTTTGTTAAACATCATCCTGGCACTAACAGATACCATGGAGGTATCACAGCCCCATGAGAGTCAACTCACTGTGCAGTGAATTAGTCCTTCTTATTAGCTCTGCATTCATTGATATGAGCTTTGTATAACCCAGCACAGGATACAATTTATTTGTATAAGAATTATAGTAGAAATATATGAAATAGCAAACAGAGGAGTAGCCATCTTATTCTTGAATGATTTTCACAGTCAAAGGCAAAATGAGAAGTCATAAAAAACTCCTCAGTAAATTAGGATTCAGGGTTTCTCATCATCCTCTTCTTAGTGAATATTTTAGAAATGCATTTTGCTGCTGCCACAAACTGCAGCATGTGATAAAATTTCCATCTGTATTGCTGTAGCAACTAGACAATAAAATAGAAAATATCCTTAAAAATTCTCTATGACATGACACAATGTTTACCTTTCACCCTGAGTCAGCATGTGCAGGTCTGCTGCAGGCAGTTGGACTTTTGGGTGTGTTTTCATATCCATGCATATGGCTGCCAATAACATTCTAACCTCTGACTTCGTTATTACCTTCTACTTACATCATTCAGCAACTCAGTGTTAAGACCCTGTTAACATATTATAAGACATTAGTAGATTTTTTTATTTCCAATTATATTTCAAGATTACTTTCCATATAAATGCCCTACTGCTAAGTGCATGTCATCTCATTGATTCTACTCCAATGTACTGAACATAGTAGTTAAAAATGGCTAATAACTCACTCATGTAACATTATAGATACATTTGGTACCTCTCTCTCCTCTGATTATAGACATATCAGCTCATTAACCATTAGTATAAGAACACTAGCTGAGCCCTTCCTTTTAATAAAAACTACCAGTGTTAAACTGGAAGCTAAGCCCCTCTGTTTTAACGAATCAGTAGTACTGTCTTCCTAATAAGGGGAGGCTAGGAAGAGAGATAAGGAGAGTACAATGTGTTTCAGCCACCATTTATAACTACAGAGGTAGTGTTCATTCACAGTTGATTTCAAGGATTTTTTTAAACATCTTCATGTGCCCTTTTCAGGTTGTTTCTTTTATTAAAAAAGTTGATATTCACTCTCAGAAAAGTTGTTGTACTTGTGTACGTGCCACATTGAATAGAATTACTCCATACAGTCATTTAGAAACTGTATATTACTCCAGATACAATGAAAAACTAGTATAACTGGTAAACATGTGCATAAAAATAAGATGTAAGGATGTACAATGATATATAAGTTAGACTCTAGAACCATTAGGGGTCCCCAACAAAACTCCATTTGTTTCTACAGAGAATATGACAACATTTCTTATCGTTGCCTTAATGATTAAGTTATTTTTTGCTCCCAGTCCAATTGCATCCTAACTGTAAATTGTTCCATAGCTCTGATGGGTTTCCTCTCTTGAAGCTTTAGAGGTAGAAAAAGGCTTTATCTTCACACAGAATTAAGCCTGCAGCCTCCAGAAGGAACTCTACACTTACTGTAGGAAACTTAGCCCTTCAGCTATTGACATGGAAGTCCTTCCTTTTTGGGTTTATCAGTGATCAGAAACAAAAGGAGATGCAGAACTAAACACAAAATGAAACACTCTTCCCTTAGAAATTCTTGTCCCTTAGATATTACAAGGACAAGGGGGAGTGGCTTGAAGCTTAAGGAGGGCAGGTTTAGGTTAGATATTAAGAAGAAATTCTTCACTGGGAGAATGGTGAGACGCTGGATCAGGTTGCCCAGAGAAGTCGTGGATGTCCCACCCCTGGACGTGTTCAAGACCAGGTTGGATGGGGCTTTGAGCCCCATCTAGTAGAAGGTATCACTGCCCATGGCATGGGGGTTGGAACCAGATAATCTTTAAGGTCCCTTCAACCCAAACTATTCTAAGATTCTGTTATATTCCCTGGTGGAACTTTCGACCCAAAACAGAGATCAGTTCACAGGGCTCCTCCTCTATCTGCAGAACCTCAAAAGAGAGCAGTCACCACAGAGACAGTTGTTGTACTCAGTGCTTCTCAGGCACAGCAGACTCTCCATGAGCCTATGACCTCCCATTTTACACTTGTTGATGATATTTTTGTTTTCCTTTTCCTTCCCTTAAATCTGATTTTTATACTGGTATGTTGGGGTAGATCTGTTTGATCTCATCCCAGCTCATCTACCCCTCGTTTGCCAGCAGCATGTCTGCATAACTGCATAACAATGGCACCATTGAAAGGTATAAAAAACATTTCAGCAGATATTTATACTGTAGCAATATAACAGTGCCCATCTGACTCTTGGCTGATTTTCATGGTCAAAGGCAAGATGAGAAGTAATAACTAATTCTACAGTAGATGAGAATTTAAGGTTTCTCATAGTTTCTTTGCTGAGTATTTAGACAAAATACATTTTATAACTGCCAAAAAAAATTATAGTGCATTCCACCATTTGCAGTTCCATTACCCAAGATAAATTAATACAGTATGACAAAGTGATTCAACAGACTTGCTCTTTTATTACCTATTTCAGAACTCCCAAATAAAATCAGTCAGCTGCAATATATGCTGTGTTTCCCAGTGCTTCATTAGTTCTTTTAGTACCTTAAACACAAATAACTGCTGGAAAAGGAAAGATTATATTAATGTCTCTAAATATTGTACCAAATAATTAAGTTGTCAAAAACAGAAGCAACAAACTTATTTTAGGACCTTCCCCATACTAGCAATTTAGTAATAGTAGTTAATGAGACACACATCCTCAAGGACCATTAAATTACTTTACAAATTACAGTCCAGGAAATATTTGCATTTTAAATTGAGGAACTGAAATGCTGTTAGAAAAAACAGAAATGGTGCACATAAAGTCCTAAAAGAACAGAAAACATGGCATAGATTAATTTAGCACCATTTAACTGGGTCAAGGTAGGAGTCTAGTCACACCACATTCCCTTTGTTGAGAAAGAAAGCAGCCCAGTAAATACAATTTTGCCCTTATTAACAAAAGTCTTTGTATTGCTCTTACAGTGCAGGGTCTAAGAACTTGCCAGGGCTTGTCTTGGCATGGCTTAGACATTATATCAATTGTCTAGGAGTGAGGCAACTATTGTCAAAAGTTTCTTCAACTTTGTTTTAGTTCATGCCAACAAGTATGTGGATTGAACAATCTAGGACTCTAGAGAAAAAATTGAAATGTTAATCTGCGGTCCCAGACTGTAAATGCCGATGACAATCAACAAGCAGTCACTATACAAGTGCAGCCTCACAGGTAATGTGACGCTAATTATAAAGGAAAAAGTGAACAGAAAAAAACAGAATAATCTGGAAACTATTAAAATAAGCAATATATAAGAAGTCTGTGTGAAGAAAACATATAAAAGTAAATATAAGCAGATGCAAGACTGACAAAGAAACATGTCATGACCATCATGTTCCATCTGAGAAAGACTTCAGGAGTCTGATGACTTCTTATAGTTTCTTTCTCCATTCTTCTTTAGAAGAATTGAAGGGTCAGCTTTGGGCCCGTGGGATACTGAAAGGATGAGGACAACACAAATGAACCAATGAAGATCCTCTGTCTTAGTTTGCATTATTAGACTGTTAAAACAACAACTAGGCTAGAAATAAATTCTTAGCTCCATATATATGATGTGAATGCCTTTTGCTCATAACTGAATTTTGGGCATAGTGAGACAGTGAGCCTGGTCAGATCGATCCTAAGGCAGGCAGACTGCCACAAGGTACATGGTCCTCTCATTCCCAGAGTGAAGCACCGTAAGTTCTCCAGGAGTTCATACATTCCCTGCCAGAAATAATACCCTATTTACAGACTCAGCTATGAATTCTTCCTCTACATTTAGAAGAAACCACACTGCTTTCAACATATAATAATTATGGTACATTTGAATGCAAAAACTCATTTTCTAATATGAATTATCAATAAATAAAATCCATTTTCAGAAGGAGGAGCTGAACTCCTGTCAGTTTCAAATACAATAATCTGTGAACTGCAAGTAACGCTTTTCCAAAAAAGGGATTTCATCCTTTCTGTTAATGGCTCTACTGCTTTCAATCTTATAATACAGGCATTCTGCCTGCACTGGAATGGTTGTATTTCAATAGGAGTTGAAATAACATTCTTCCTAACACATATGCCAAAACCTCCCCTACCATGTAAATAGAATGCCATTTTTATTTTTAGCCCCTTCCCAGACCATTCTTCATAATACAGAGTTTGCACTTTTCAGCAGACTATCACATTATAAAACATCCTCTTTCTCTCTTGTGTTTGGCATCACAAAATACCATGGCAGATTAATCCTGTTCAGTAGCATGATGCCCCAGCAGGAACATTTTAAAAAAAGACACCCCAGTTTTTTCAAAACCATAGTTCCTGCAACAGGAAATTTAGTTTTTATTTCTTTAGAATTCATGATTTCTCTGAATCAAGATAGCAAGAATAAGAGTACAAAATAATTGATGATGAGCCTAAAACAAAAGCAGACTTAAGTAAACTCAGTATTTGGTTAATAAGATCCCAGGCAAGGCAATAATAGGGAAAATTATTTTAGGACCATAGCCAGTGCAAAATAAAACTATATCAAAGTTAAACAATTCCAAATAGGAAATGTGGGAGGACTAATTTGTGCTCACATGGAGCTTTCTGAGTATTTTGCAATCAAACAAGGATTGTCCAAAAAGTATAAGCAGGAAAAAATTGCTTGGGGTGAATAAGGAAGAAGAAGGAGCTCAAACAAAACAAGGAGTGGATAATCTTAAATGCATAAAATCCAGCAATGGATATTAAGTTTGTAAATGATAGTCAAGAAAAAACAGATAAAGAGAGACAATATATAAAAGCATGAGAGGGCATGGCAAAACAAAGTGAAATGTCTTGTGCTTTATGGAGAAGTTAAGCTATTAACAGATAACATAGTAAAGGCAGAAATGTCCCACAGTTTTTCACTTCCTTTTTCATGAGAAGGTTGATAATGATCAGATGCTTCACAAGACTGCTGTTAACAACAGAGGGTTGTGAACATAGGCCAGACTAGAGAAAGAATACCTCAGAGAATATTTAGGAATTCAGGAAAGCTATATATATTCAAGTCAAAAAGCTTGAGAAAATTTATTGTAGAGCAAAGCAATCTTTGAATTGATAGTGATTATCTTCTAGACTTCATGGAGTATAGAAAAAATCTGAAAGGGAAGGAGAAGGATAAATATTTATCTTACCTTTAAGAAAAGGAAAAATAAACACCTGGGGAATTTGAAATTAGTAAATATAACTTTTTTTTGCAGAATGATACTGAAGTAAATGATTAAATAATCAATTTATAAGTTCCTAAAACCAATGAAGCAGCATTAAGCATCCACTATCCATTTCTTGAGACAAAACCTGTTAAATGACTAACCTGTTTGCATTTACTGGCCATTTCTCCTTCAATAAACAGAGTAGAAGCAGAAAGCAAGCTGTGCACTTAACTAGGGAATGGTTTTGGCATAGTGATTCTCAGGAGAAAAAGCAGGAGGAAATGGTCTACCATGGCATCGTCCCAGCCAATGAAAAAGGCAATGAGAATTATCAGTGTCTGGTATTTTGGTTCTGACTGAACAGAGATGCCTAGCAGGTAAAAGATCCCCTTTTAACATAATTATCACTAGGTTGCGTCACACTGGAAGATCATATTCAGTGGGGACGAGATGAGGCTGCACTACATATAAGTCCAATCAGTGTTTTCATGAACAATATGAATAGTGGAAAAGCTCCTTATGGCATTTGTGGATAACTGAGCTGGGAGCAGCTGCAAGCACTTTGGAGAGTAGGTTTAGAATTCAAAATAATTTTGATAAATTTGTGAAATGGGCTCAGATCAATATGGTAAAATTCAATAACACCTATGAAGTACTACAGGAAAATCAAGTGCAGACATATAACAAGGGAAACAAGTGACTAGGCAGCTACGCTGCAAAAAAGGATCTGGTGTATATAAAGAGTGTAAAACTGGATATAAGTCAACAGTGTGCTGCTCTTGCAAAGAAAGGATGTAGGATTATGCCACATAAGAAACAGAAGGCAACCAGCCTGCTGTCCGGGACACTAGAGTGGCATCCACTGGAGTCCAGTTTTCAGCAGCACACTTTCAGAAAGATATAAATACTCCAAAGAAAATGCGGAAGACAGCACTAACAAGGAAATGGTTTAGAGAACACAAACTGCAAAAAGGGGTTGAAAGAACAGAGTACTTTTAGGCTGAAAAAGTCAAAAGGGAAGGCAAGATCCATTCCATCATTGCAACTTTATGGTCTGTCACAATTTTAATGGCTCAGTTGACTTGTCCTGAATAGGTTTCTTCCTTTACAATTGGTAAAAAAAAAAAAAATAAAAAAAAACTAGACTAAATTCTTCCACATTAGTGGCAAGTTAATAGCTGGGTGAATTAGGACTGAAGTAGCCTATTTATTGTGACAAGCCAATTGTCCCATTTTTACACTTCTCCACCTAAATCCTGATTTCTTACAGCTTTTCTTAATAATCCTGTGACTGTAGGATGTAAATTAATCTGCCTTTGAAAAAGCGCAACTAGACATTACCAGCTAGATTTAGTTCAGTGCATGATTTATTAACTGGTACATTTATGAGCATAAATTGATCTGTCATTTTTAGAACTATACTTGATAATATGCATAATCCTTAAAATATGCAAGATGCAGATAAAAATGCAGTCTGTTAACAGGAAGCCATTCTAAATCATCTCCAAAATCATATCACTTGAGATCACACTTTTCAGCTGATTTCTTCTTCTTTAAGGCTAACTCACTCCCACAGTACCATAAAAAAATAATGCATTTTCACAGAAGAAACTTAGCTCTTTTGTGGCACTTGAGTACAGTGAAGTTCTTCACAAGACTTGAGGTAGAGGGTAATAAGCCTTAGATTTTACCAACTGGCTTAGCAAGTAAAGAATTTCAGCCAGAAGATCATACTCCCTTGTTTACATTGGAAGATGAAGCTGGAGGAATAGTACCACATTACATCACCTTGGATACCATGACCTAGATGCAACATTGAACCTTTATTTGAGTACAGAGAATGTCAAAATGAACCTTCACTTTCTTGTTCAGGTAAGAATCAAATAAATGTAGGAAAAATTCCAGACCAATCCCCAGCAGACACAGACTACCTACAAAACTGTTCAATCAGACAACTGTGTTTGTTTTCAGAGGCTTTAGGGTAAGCTTGTGTTTCCTCTTCCATTTTGGTTTTCTATTGCTGGAAAGATCATTTCCAGATTTCACAGCATATTTCCCTTGCAGACAAGTATTCTTTCTACTTTCCTAACATCTGACTAGGACAGAGTGATGACCCATTAAAACTCATGAATAAGAACTGAAAAGTTACTTAGGAGTTTTAGCAGTGAATTTAATTTTTCTGCTGTTTTTTGTTTCTACTTTGGGCTGCAATCCAATATGACAGCACTAGGTCTTAATTATATGCTAAGGATTCACAGATAGATAAATAGAGAGACAAAAGCAGTAAGGTAATTGTTTCTAGTGGAGGGGGTAAGAGTGGTGCTAAAGAGGGCAGAGATTATAAATGCTCCTAAATCAAACCATTTATTTTCTTATATCAGAGCTTGTTCTACTTATAGCTACCAACGCAGAAAGTTCCACATTTTTAAGAATTTGAAACAGATCATCT
Source organism: Manacus candei (assembly GCF_025592945.1). Lineage (NCBI taxonomy): Eukaryota > Metazoa > Chordata > Aves > Passeriformes > Pipridae > Manacus > Manacus candei. The sequence continues at coordinate 8,051,406 of NW_026138091.1, read as the reverse complement.
CAGTGAAGGGATGAGAAGGCTCTCAAAAAAATGCACTGTTATCAGCTCCCAAACTAAGCCCAGAGTAAAGAGGAGAATGCCAGAAGAAACAGGCCAGATCCAGCAGCTCGAGAGAGGTGAGTCTGCTGCAGCTCCACAGCCTGGGTTCAGCCGGTAACAAGGCTGAGTGTAGGCTCCCAGCAGGCAGATACAGAGCATATGTATGCATTGTACATAGTATGAAATATATGCAACTAGTCATCCAGCTAACATGCACATCACTCACACAAACACACAGCACAGCGGCCTCACCCTGCTCCCCTCTCTGGCTGAGCAGAATGGAATACTGATAGTGAGAATGTACATATGTCTCTATATGTATATGTGTATATATATGCATATAGAATGAGAGAGAGAGAGAGAGAGAGAGAGAGAGAGAGAGAGAGAGAGAGAGAGAGAGAGAGAGAGAGAGAGAGAGAGAGAGAGAGAGAGAGAGAGAGAGAGAGAGAGAGAGAGAGAGAGAGAGAGAGAGAGAGAGAGAGAGAGAGAGAGAGGTCCATAGCAGCCAAGCTTGCTGTGGTTTCACCCTCTGTGTTCCATTTTGGCTGTGGAGTCTGGCTTTTACCACATAGCTTAGCAAGGGGAAGTCAAAGACTGGGAATCACAGTCAAAGATGAAAAGGAGGTAGTCACTTAGGCAGGATAGAAACCCATTCAGGATCATAAGAAAGAGGGAAGTCTGTAGAAAATTAAGACAAATTCTGAAATTATGGGAGAGGGTTCTTTGATAAAAACATAAGAATACAGATGAGGATTTATGGACTTGGTTTGGTTTTGAAAAATGTATCCCACTGAGAACAGTTAGAGAATCATCAAAAAGAATATTTTGGTTTGGAAGGGACCTAAAAGGTCACTTAATTCCAACTCTGTCACCACAGGCAGAGACATCTTCCATTAGAACAGGTTGTTCAAAGCCCCATCTGACCTGACCTAGAACACTTAAAGGGATAGGGCCTCCACAACTTCTCTGAGCAACCTCTTCCTATGTCTCACCAACCTCATAGTAAAGACTTTCTTCTTAGTATCTAATCTAAATCTACTCTCTCAGTTTAAAGCCATTCCCCCTTGTCCTATCACTACATGTCCTTGTGAAAAGTCTATGTAATCCAGGACAAAACTAATGTTTTAAAAATTTCCTTACTACATCTTTTCACTGCATGTCTTCAGTAGAACTCTCTTAATCATGTTCCATAAGACACAGATGTTTTGAATAATGAATGAGAAAACAAAAAAATTATCAACTTGATTCAGTGCAGGCACAAACAATTTAATAATGATTTATGGGTTGAGTATACGCTTGTTTGCTACTGCTGCATCACAAAGTTGTCATAACTGCAATTGCAGCTACGTTGTAATACCACAGACACTTAATTTTTTTAATAAAAGCTTACCAAAACACACAGTGGACAGAAGCTCCAACCAGTGTTTGGGAGTGTTACTCATCACAGTTGCTTACCCAAATATTTGATTGAGATTGGCAAAACAACTTTAGGTGAAATAAAATTTTCAACCATTACTTGAAAAGACACCATGGCACTGTGATATCTCCACAACAGGGGAGGTGCCCTACTGTTCTCAACAAAGAAAGCCTGCCAGATGTTTGCCAATTTATGCATGCCTTATGCCATGGTCCTTCACAGAATTTAGGATGTAATGGAAGAGAAGCCAGCACAAGAGGAAGGCAAACAAAATGAAGGAGTAATAGAAATGGACGTTTTGAGCAATAGAATAGGGAAAAGATGTCAAGTCCATTTTGTCAGATACTTTCTCAATCCTAATCTTCTCTGCATTAAGATACCCCTTTTTTTCTAATTAGACTTCTTATAAAAACACCAGTGAAATCTTTATTTAAAAAGTTATTCAATATCCATCCTTGGAGATTTTTAAAACTAGTCTGGATGAAGCCCTGAATAACCTGATATAACCTCAGAGGCAACCCTGGTTTATGTAGGAGGTTGCACTAGAGACCTCCTGAGGTTTCTTTCAGCCTGAATTGTCCTGTAACTCTGTGGTCCTAAGAAGCTTTGTACACCAGAAAGTTCATTTGCATATCTGAAAGCAACCAAGGCATGTTCTGAAAAGCTTGTAAAGATGTCATATCTACAAATGTCTTTTTCTGCAGGCTATCAATTTCAACTGTGAATAGATATATGGTATAGAAGTTTGGGGTGTTTTTACCTCAAGAGCTTTTGAGTTCAAGCCAAACATTCCATCTTAGAATGTCATTTTGTGACACCTGTCAGTACAAATATCATCAAACTATGACACAAGAAGAGGGTGAGTTTCAGGGAGGAGTCATCTACTCAGAGGAGCTGTCAGCCTCATTAGCCTGCAGCAATGAGGCAACAGATCTTGGACCTGTACCACTAGCTCCTTTCTTCACAATTGTCTCTGAGAAGACTCCTGAAGTATTTGGTTTTCTAGGTTGTTATAATAGAGCTGCTGCAAGATGATGTTTGTATTATTTTTTTTAAATTCATTGTGACTTTCTGGGATGGACTTTTCTGTCAGCTAAACCTACTTTCCACTGTTCAAGCAGCATGAAGGGTATCATTGATAACTGATGAGCAAATCTGCCTTAATTCTGCTGGTTATACAGCTGATCATTAACAGTTCTGGAATCTGAAAAGGTCTCCCAATCCACTAAAGAGCTAAGTGAAATTTAGTGCTAGAAAAATAGAGTCCACAGATCATACTGTGTTCTGTACTACAATAAAAGGTCATCTTGAAAGTGAAGTCTAATATGTTGTGGTCATTCTACCCTTATCCTTTGTGATAAAGGTGCCAGCAAAAGATGTTTAATGATGACACCTTTGAAATACAAACATTCATCCAATAGAAATGAGTGAAAAAGTGAACAGATTTGCAAGATCCACTGGGGAAAAATAATCCCCATGAAATGGAAACCACTTCTTGATTCAGAGCCAGACTACAAGGAATTAGTCTAATTTGTAATGGTTATTAGTGCCATAGTAAGATTTTCTCTGGCCCAGGAAAGGCTTACTGGAACAACATCCAGCACATAGTCAGTGTGCAAAATACTCATAAATTTGTCTAAAAAACAACGTAGCACTGAGTACCTGCATTCAAATATCCCAACCAATTCTCACAAGAATCTTGTACAAGATTCTTCAGAGCCATCCCAGGTTTACTAACAATGTAAGTAACTGAACAAAGAATAGCTATATGATGATCAGTGGGGAAGGACTCCTGTTGGTGTGATGGGGATTTTTATTGGCTAACCACACTCATCAGTTCTGTGTCTCTGCCATGAAGTCGAAAGCAGAATCCATTGGAAGAGCTTTCTGTAAGAATACTCCAATGTTAATCATATTGAACTGTCTTTCAAAGGGTCTGCACCACTTCTTAGACACCAAAGAAACTCCTACTTCACCAAGGATAGCAATTTTTCTTGTGGAGTGGGCTTCATGTACTTCAGTGTACTCCACAGCACTTTCACAGCCCCTAGAAAGCACCCTAGAAGCAATACAGTCCCAGCATGAATGAAGGCAAGAAAACTCTGACAACCCTGTGAAGGCTGATATCTGTGGCACATGTGGTGATCTAGATCACTCATTGATTGCAAATGCATATATTTTAATGGAAATAACTTAAACCTGCAGTATTGATATGTTATACGGTTTTTAAAGAATTGTGTGTTTAGGGTTTTTTATTGTGATGGTGAGAGGACTGCTAATTTGCACTTAATATATTGCATCTGATAAATGTTATGGGTTTGACTGAATAAGGGTTGGTTTTTTTGTCGAAGAAAGTGTCAATTTAAGTGCAAGCCTCTATGCTTTCTACTTCAGGGATATAGAGTGCTATTTAATTGGCTTTTACAGATTGCTTGCTGATTTTTGATACTTTAATAAAACCCTTTGGCATTGCTGTGGTTTCTCATTTCCTTACAATTAAGTAGAAAACAAGTCCTTAATAAAAATACAGAACTTTATTAAAATTTGAAATATATGCAATAAAAAAATTACAGAGCAGTGCAGTCCAACTTGTGATAGCTAACAAGGTATTAAAGTGCTTTTTTAAATTATCTAACAATGCTTAGTCTAAAAATAAATAAGAAAAAAAAACCAAACAAACAAACAAAAAAAAAAAAGTTAATTAAAACCAAAGCACCAAACCACAGCTTGTAAATAACATTGTAAGACTTCCTACAGGCAAACAGAATGGTATTACTATCTATTTTCTTCCCTACACCTACCTTTTCTGTTATGCGTGATGTGGAGCTGTACCTGAACTGAACAAGTAGGGAGTATTTGTTCTGTTCTTCTTACAATTACTCCAGCTGTGCATCCCCTAAAATATGTGAATGTAGCCAGTAAATCCCACATTTGGGTGCTTGTTTGTTCCCTACCTGATGGATTACCAATGTCATATAGCACCTCCCCTGCTTCTCTCATCTATTTTGAAACTGTAAGGAACCCAGAGCCGGAGAAAATCCAGTCCATCTGCAATAGCTGATATTTCATGATGCCATGCAGATAGAAAAAACATAGCAAAATTTCAGCCTGAGGAGGACATTAACTGCATTTTGTTGCACATTTCAGGTGCAGCAAACTATTTTGGTGCAAAGGTTTCAATCCTGATCAGCCAGAGAGGAGGAAGTGAATGGGTGGTCTGTGTTACATATGGCCCCATGCATGTTTTGTGCATCTATACGTGGGTGCTGCTAAAAGTGCCAGTCTCTTGCCTATGTTGGTCTGTGTTGTATTGTTTGTACATATGTGTCTTCAAAGTACATGCCCAGCCTTGCTACAGCCCAGACCTGGAACTGAGACTATCAGAGGTCATATCTGGCAGACTGGGAGGAGGAACCTTTTGTGTCTGAAAGCTCTCGAGATGTAGGTTCCCCTAACATTATTAGAAGCTCAGCTTCAACATAAAATTTTTCCTCCCAACAGTTCTTCCGTAGGCCAGGTTTTTATGTATACACCAATGTCACATTGTTATAAGTAGAAACCTGGTATTGCTTCAATATTTTAGAATGAACATGAGTAACTACAAGAGAAGTTTCCAGTCCAGAGGAAAGCTATCTTGTACAGGCTTGTCTGTGTGTGGTGAGAAATGTTCTTCACTGATGGCAAGGCTGGTCATCTGTTCCTGGAGTGGTTGGGTCACAGAAAGGAACATGCATGCTGTTGTGGTTTAACCCCAGCCAGCAACTAAGTACCATGCAACTGCTCACTTACCTCCCCAGTGGGATGGGTATGACAGTCAGAGAAGAAATAAAATAGCCCTCATGGGTTTAGATAAGAACAGTTTAATAACTGGAACAAAGTAAAATTATAATAATAATAATAATAATAACAGTAATAATAATAGTAATTTTTAAAAAAATAAAAAAGAGGGGAAAAAAAGGAAAAAGGGGAGAAAAAGAAAATCCAAGAGAAACAAGTGATGCAAAATACAATTGCTCACCCACTGGCCAATGCCCAGCCCACTCCTGAGCAGTGATCACCCCTCCCACCCAGCTCCCTGCAGTTTATATACTAAGCTTGATATTCTTTGTATGGAATATGCCTTTGGTCAGTTTGGGTCAGTTTTCCTGGTCATGTTCCCTCACAGCTTCTTGTGCATCACCTCAGTGGCAGAATACAGGACACTGAAAAGTCTTTTACTTACACACTATTTATCTAGAAACAAAACACCAGTGTGTTATTAACATTATTCTCATACTAAATCCAAAACACAGCACTGTACCAGCTACCAGGAAGAAAATGGGACAAATGTGAACAGATGTCCTTCAAGTTCTACTCATAATATCAGGTCTCCTTCCCTTCCTCACAGAAGAAAAAGTACCAGTCTAGTTCTGTTAAAATTGCAAAGCATACGTAAGTCAATGAAAGGTTTACTGCAATGAAAATACGATTCCTCTATTAAAAAAAAAATCACACAATCCCCCCAAACAAACAAACAAAAAACAAAACAAAACACGCCAATCAACAACAACAGCAAAAACCACATAACAAACCCAGTCAAAACCAGAGGAGAACTCAGCACAGAGACAGATCCCAGGGCAGATTTCAAAAAAGTGGGATTGCACATGGCACTGCAACTCTCCCGTCCCATGGCCTGGACAACAGACTCCATTACACCTATTCCAGTTCAGATCTCTGAAAAGTAAATCAGCTCATGCTGCTTGGCAGTTTATTGTCCCTGCACACATCAGATCATTGTGAGCTGGCTCAGAAATTCCTTCAGTCTGCCGTGTGGATGCCCCAAAATGCACACAGATCAGCACACTTTGCAGTATTAAGCTCCTTGGCTCAGACACTTAGGCATTGACACAGCATTTTTTTTTGTAACTGTAAATGAAGCATGTTGAAATTCTAAGCAAGCGCCATTCTACAAGCACCAATATTTCAAACAAACCCATTTGTGCACTTAGTGGTTGATACACAGCCCACTAGAGACAATGGGAAGACTGCCATTAACTTCACATCAGGATCATAAAAAATGAGGCAGATAACTCCCATTAATGTTAATGAGAGTCATGTGTATAAATCACCTAACCACTGATGGAAAAAGAAACCTTCTTCTGTTCTGCGTTTTACACACTCCCACAGTCTGTGATGTTCATCCTCCTCCAACAGCATTGTGAAGACAAAAGCTTTTTCAACAGTCACATCTTTCTAGTGATTTTGCTTTCTACCAACATGAGTCAAGTCTCATGTAAACAGAATGCATTTAATCATACAGTCATGGAAAAATTACATTTTAACATGGTAATGAACAGACTTAAAATACAGAAAAATTATTTTCTAAAGGGCAAATTATTATTTCTCAATTATTGTTGTGTAAGTACAACTTACACAAACAACTTGTTTTTCTTTTCAATTCACTTAAAACAAAGAAAAATATTTTTCTAAATTTGCATTTTAACTAAAAAGATAACTTTTTCCCTTTTTTACCCCTCTGTGACCCAAAAGATGTGTTTTCCACTGCCTTCTACGATTGCTTCATGCTGTCTTTACAGCATACAAAATCTCTTGCCCTACATTGAAGACATACACAGACAAACATATACAGATTTTATAGAGTGGGGTACAACAAGTTCCTATTTGCTTTAGTGTACCTTTCCTCTCTACACAGTGGGCACGTCCTGGGTAGGCAAGGATTAGTGTATCCAGTGTATCACTAATTTTGGTCTAGTATGCCAGTCCCTAGTGGGCTTTCGTGTAGCTTGAAACTGTTTTAAAAACTCATTAATTCTACACACACACACACAAAGCTTTCAGATATTTAGTGTTTTTTCCAATTGTTTATATTTGTATAAATATGGACAATAAAATTTCAAAACAAACAGAAATTAATTTTTTCTTTTTAAAAGAGAAGGTAAAACTATAATATGACATTTATCTCACTATATATTTAAATTTCAGAAGCAATATAATAGCAATCCAGAGGCTGCATTGTCATGTAGATTTTTTAACAATGGATGGTCAAAACACAGTGCAGGAAAAATAAGTTATCATTAAAAACTTGACACCACCAGCAGATATTAGGAATATAAAACGCACTGCAAATGGATTTTTAGTTTTCAAGACTAGATTGCAGCTGCCTAGCTCCACTAGGTTTAGTCTTTCTTTGGCTGCTTACCCTTAACTCCTTAATGTGGCACATTAATTATAGTCTCTCATAGGTTCCACTCTTTCAGATCCCCATGTCTAGAAATGTTGCCACTCAAATAGCAAAGTGCAAGCTTTCCATCATTCTAATAGTTAAATAATGGTAGTTGAAACAGCATGAAAGGTCACCTTGACAATACTCTGACTGGTAAAAAGCAGCTTTAGGCACCACAGTTCTTTATTGTGAATGAATTGAATGAGTTTATGACTATTCAGGACATTTTAATCATTTATAAGTTTGACACAAAGTGAGAAATACCATTTTGGAATTGCTACAGATAATCAAATATATCAAATTTAAAGACAATATTTACAAAGCATGTTTTCCATTATACTGACCAACAGCAAAGTAAGGAGAGGCAGGAGTTTGAGCCAATGCTATGGTTTTTGGAACAGCCGGCACAGGTAGTCAGTATGAGATGTAAACCTCACTAGAAGACCACAAGAAGCTTTAGTTACCAGCAAAGTTCCCAGAAAGCTCTATTTCAGGATTTAAGGAGCACAGGCATAGAACAGAGACCTTGCACAGGGGCTTTGAGAGGAAAAGTTTTATGCCAAATTACTTTTATAAACTGATTTTGGTATGTGTTTTATGGCAGGAATAAGAGCGGGACTGAATTTCCCATATTTCTCTGTTGGAGATGGAACTAGGACCATAATTACCACAATTATATAGCAATGTGATATCTGGTGAAACAGTAAAGGAAATCTAAATTTTCTGTCATTTCTATTTTGTTCTTACCCAAGTCCTTGATGTTTCATATACTCTTTCATCTAGATCTTCAAATTAACTGCAGCTTAATTTTCTGAACAATTTCGCTAGAATATTAAGACTAGATTTACCTGGAGAATAACTTAAGACAGTAGAGCTAACCTAGGCACAAGCAGCCTTGAACTCCCTTTTGTGTTCCCTTTCAGAACTGCTAATTGCAGAAATAGATCAGATTAAGGTCCTTATGTTACAAACTTCAACAAAAGGTGAGGTAAGATCCAAGCTATATGGACTTGGGCAGTAAACACATCATTAACTCAAGTACAGTCGGCACTTTAGCTCCCAGTCTTCTGGTATGTCTCTATTTCCTTCCAAAGACATAAAAATGTGGAAAATGCTTGCTACTTTCCTAATCCATTAGAATATTAGGTAGAGCCCTCAGTTTGTAATGTGCTGGATACTTGATTGCATACATCAATACTTAAGGTTCCATCTTTCAAGTAGCTGTTAATGTTTTATATTGCTATTACTACTGCACAAATTTCTGTATAATCAAATTTGAATCAAAGCAGAGGGCCAGATATTCTGAATGATGGAACACAATCTTACACATGGGAGCTAAAACTTGCTTCACTTAGCAAGGTCTAGTTATTTGCCTGAGAATAATTAAATTGGTACATCTTCAAGGCTCTTTTACTACTTCATCATCTAGTTTCTAATGTAGGTACTGACAGAATGGAAAAACCACAAGATGCTGATGAAAGACTTACTACCTAAAGTCACCTTTCTCTGCAGTGACTGAAAAAGTGCTAGCTGATGACACTATTTTAAAAGGTGCCAACAGTAGCAGACAGATCGGCTAATACATTTATAGCACAAATGAATAAATTTTAAGAGGATAAACAAATAAGTGCATTGTTCAGACTGGTGCAAAATAACAAATTTTAAATTTTCACCTAATAATAAATATTTATCCTGTAACTGTCAGAAAAAAAAAACCAACACAGAGAACAATCATGGTTGTCAGTATCAAGACAAAAGTTTGTGTGGTAATGCATGTTTTGCTTCCTGCCAAGGCTTGCCAGAGCAACCATTCTGCAGGACAAGTGGTACAGCCTGTCAGCAGTATTCTGCACTACTCTGGCTTAGAAGAACAGTATGACACAATCCATTTCCAGCAGTAAAGGAGGAGCATCAGATGTGAACTTCTGGAGGCCCCCTCTCACAACATGACACCAAATCTTGGCTTCAGGCAGGCATATTTTCCCACAAATACGCACACAACTCTATTGCAAACACTACCTAAACAGCCATTTGTGTCTCGTTTTAAAAAGGTAGCGACCTAGATGGACATTCTACGAACATATCTGACATTTTTGAGGTCTGTAGAGCCACACCATAATAGATGTCCACACTGTTTCTCTATGTCCTTCCAGTATTTATTTAGGTATGACATTTGATTCTGCTCCATGCAACAAGCAACACCCTGCCAGAACCATTTCTTGGGAGTAGGGCAACAATGTCTGCAGAACTGTTTCTCTAGAAACACTTTCTACACATTCCCTAACTGATAGGCCATATTTCACCAGCCACTGCAGTAAGGCCATAGTGTTCCCAGACATCAGTCTATCCACCTCCCACCTTATCCAGTGGGTAGCTTATGCTAGTACCCACCTTCACTACTAGACACTTTATAGTACCCCAAATACTCCCTGTTGAAACCAGCTTCATGATCAGTATTGAGAAAAAAAAAAAAAAAAAACAGAAAAAAATTTATCATAAACCAGGAAAGAGTCCTAAGTGTAACCAAAAAAGCATCACAAACATCAGTGTATAATACTTTAAATTCATGTATGACTACCTTATTTTTGTGTTATTTAACTATAATATGAAGGATAAATAATTAACTTTTAATATTTAGAAGTCATTAAAACAGCTCTGCACAAGATATGATCCCCATTCATTAGTCAACTAAGATGAATGAAAGAAATGTTATCACTTTTTTTGTGAAACACAAACAAGGTATTCATCAAAGTCATTATGTTGATACTGAAATCACAAATACATAGCAAAAGGCCTGATCCTGCCATCAGACTTATATAGGTGGAAGTTTGACTTCCAGTCATTCCTATTAGTGGAAAGACCTTAGACAGTTATAGTTGAACTGAATATTTGGAAAAATAATAAAGGGAATACAGAGTTGACCTCAAATTAGCAGCAAAATTCCCACTATTATCCCTAATGTCAGGTTTTAACCCATATAAGTGGATTTGAATGCACTGAGATAACAGCTCCATAAATATTGATATCCTTATGAAGTGGAAAGAAAGAGTTTGAACTTTCTCTGCTAAGTTTGCCTGTGCACAGAGGTCTTCTATAATATAAATTTAAATACGCAATCTGTTTTATAATGTTTTCCATCATCTCTCTTCTCCATATGTTCTCCCACTAGGAATCTAATGAGTTCTACATATGAGGGATGACAAGGGAATATGCCTGAGAAATAATTCCAGCAATTATGGCATATGGAGGCATTGTTTTTGAGTCATTTTTGCCATGAACATTAGGCAGAGCATCTGGGACCAAATTCTGTCTACCTGCCTATGGACATTAGCAAAATCATCATCTCCCATTTGTAAATTCTGCTGAGGTAATCTGCCATACAGAGAGGACCATTTCATCAGCTTTATGATCAGAGAGCATATTGAAACACAGTCCATTTATAGTTAGGAAAAAATGCTTCTCTTTAGAAAGAATAGTTTAAACTGGAAACTATTTTAAGATAAAATCATAGAAACACATCTTCCTCCCTTCTCTCCAAGAACTGCTAAGAGCCTGTGTTCAGTTCCAAGCCACTATGTATTAAAAATCTTTTCTCATCACTACTAAAGTTTTGTAAGAACTGTCTGGATCCCAGCAAAAGAGAAAATGACCAAAGAAAAGTAGAAAGAACAACAACAAAAGAGAGACAGAAACTCTAAATCAGTAATAGGAAGGGTTATATTCTCCACGCCCAAATAGGACAAGGCATCCATAATTAATTATAAAGAGAGAAACAGACTAAAGAAATTCCTTTATGTGAGGACACAGCAACTAAAATAAGTAGCATATATTTTGTAAGTTCTGGATGTTAGTTTTCAATACTAAGACACAAGGCTGGAGAATTCAAGTACAGTTTCTGTCATGTTATGACAGTAAGAAGAAAAGAGTTCAAGAGATTCAACCCATATGCTGATATGGGGTAAATTTTCAATTCCACATATTCCTCATACTCAAGAAAAATTTCTCAGCAATGTGAGCAACATAAGCATTTTTATACGCTTTCTTCCCAGTTGTGCAGTTGAAGCAGTGAAAGCAAAGCCATAAATCCCAAACTACAGTGTCACTAGGTTACTTCAGTGTTTTAGGGGGGGAAACAAGAATGTCCCTGCTGTTATAGATGATCTAAACCTAATTTTACAGATATGAATGTAAACATAATTTAAAGAGTTAATACAGAACTTTTACAGTTAGGGTTACATATAAGCAATAATATTTCTATTATACAAACTATTTATTTAATTCAGTTGGGTAATAAATTGGTTTTCAGAACTGAAAGCCAGATATATTCCAAGTCTTTCAATCATTTTTGATTGAAAAATAATACTGATGGAATTAGTGATATTTAATCAAGAGAATCTACTACCAAGGAATAATTAGATATCACTTCCCATTGCCACACAGAATTACCTGTATACTAGCAAGGAGGGAGTGAAAATAAAGCTCAGCTTCAGGATGCTGACTGTACCCCAGTGCTCACATGCTGGATTCACTTCCCTAGAACCTACGTCTCTGGCTGTGAAATCATACTACAATGGTTTTGACTTGTCTGGCATCCCACTCACAGTAGTCTGAGAAAGATCTGTCATTCCCTTATACAAGAGTTTCCCATGTCACCATTAGTGGCCCTTCTTCCAGATGGTCTTATGTTACTTTTAGATTAAGAGACATTGACAACACTTGTAATCCTGTAAATGTGTCAAAAAAAAGTTGTGGGAAATGCAACCTTTTCATATACTGCCTCTTCTAATTACCACATAAGCAGTACAGATGAATACAGAAGATACAAAAACAACTAAAATATGTGCAGTGACTCTCTGTAAAGAGATATCAGAAAGTTACATAACCTCTTCCAGAAACAAGATCAAAAATGTCATCGGGAAATATTTTCTCATTCTATGAAAGAATAAACAGAAAAGTTTATTAGGTTACAAACTGCACTATAAAGACAAACAAAGTGATTAGGTAATTCTTCTTATTCAATTTAATACCACTGAATCCTTGAAAAATCATTTGATGCCATGGGATTGATCAGGTGTGACATTTTTTGACACAGACTTATCTAACTATTGGCAAAAAGAAACTAGAGATTAAGGCAATACTTCTTGTACAAACCAAAACTATACTCCCTTCCCAATATCCTTGCCAATATCTTAACCACAGATGTGTAAAATTTGAGGCATGCAGGAGGAGGTAGTAAATCAACAGATAAGGATGCCAATCACATATTTCTGTTTTGTTTTTATAGACTTTCCTGGAAAAGTATAAAAACCAGCTGTACAATTATAATGAGCAAAAATTCCCTGCATATATTTTTATGAAACATAACAAAATAAAATTCTTTGTAGCAGATTTTTAATTTCAAAACAAATGTATCTGATGCACTCTGTGTTGCAGTGTTGTTTTAAAGGCTAGCATTCACTTATGACCAATAAACTAGATATCACCAAGATCTAGACTTGAATGGTTTTTAAGCTTTATTTTAGATTTATTAGATCTGAATTGGAATTTTTTTTCATTAAAATTCATATCAGGATTTCCTTTATGTTTTGTTGAACTCATCCAAGACATTCAATGAGAGAGCAGTGATTTTTCTTTCCCTCTCAATGCACTGCCACTTAGAACTGTGGAACAGGAATGTATATTCTGCAGTTCAGAGTTCCTGATGATTACTGAATTCAAAGGGTAACATGGATTTCCCTCTGCTCATAATGACTGATCATTTTTGTAAACAGATGAAATAATCTAGAAAGTAGTATATAAGGAATAAACGAGTAATTAAAGCAAGAATCATCCTCACATGCCTACAATATGAATGCCCGTGGCTGATCCAGTCCCCTGTTCTCCATTTTCAAAGGCAGCACTAAACCAGCACTGTGGATAGCTGAGCTGTGGTTCCCAGCTTGCTTCAAGGTGCCCAGAGCTCACTGTCAAATTGGATTTTTTTCCCTTTCTTTTAAACAGATTAACCTGAAATATTACTTTTTCAGGGATGTCTAGCATCCATGTCCTGTTGCTTTTCAAAATGTCTAAATGATAATTTTTCAGGATTCACATTTTGTGAAATAAAAAACATTTTTATTCCGTCTGGCCTGAAGACAACAGGTCAGTACACCCACCAGCATTTGCCATAACAAGGCTAGAACAGTTGTGCTAGATATCAGTTTCCTTTCAAAAAGGACCTTTTAATGTGGACCTTTTAATATTCCCTGCTCTACTGAAGAAATATAACGCTTGGGATTCTTATTCAAGAAAAAATTATTTTGTTCCATGGATAAACAGAATAGATCTCCAATGTGCACATCCATACAGGGAACTCTATTTTATATTACAATTTTATTCACTTGCTATGAATAGTCACAACATTAATTACTGCAGATAATCTATTCAATATATTTGAAAATCCATTTATTTTTATTTATTGATATGCATGTGTTACACTTCTATATAATACAGTACTTTCAGTATTGGTTTAAGAACAAGAAAACAAAGAAAACATTTAGTTAGAAGCATGATATAGATTTTTGGCCAAAGAGAGGCCATATTCAGAGTCTACAAAACAGCACATTTATATTTTGCACTGTCCCAGATGATCTCTTTAAGATGTTACCTTCTGTCCTGAACTTGTTAGCACAAATCCATACAATACTAATCCATCCTAAAATACTGAGATACCTAGTTGCTGCTACAGTTTATTCTAATTAAATTTTAATCAGAAAATAAGATCTTTTCCTGCCAACAATTTTTTATTACTTCTCAGCAGAATGATAGAATATACTTCTCAATTTTATTCCCAACAGTCATTTATTTTATTTAAGCTCTCCTGTGCAATAATACAGCAGAGGTAATGAAATGGTTTTGGAACAACAGGGGCTACTGTGACAGGCAGAGCACTCCAGGGTGTTCATCTATCATGGAAACTAATATATAACTAAACTAGCCATGTCAATGGTTTGTAATGATAAAATATTTTCCCTCTTCTGTCTTGTTTTGGTTTTTTTGTCTTTTGGGGGGTTTTTTGTTTGTTTGGTTTGTGGTTTGGTTTTGGGGGGTTTTTTTGTGAATCTGGTAACCACACATAAGCTTACTCCTACATACTTTTTACTACCATTGTGTGTGTGGCTTTCATGTCAATTCACCAAAGCATAAAGTCAGAATTCCCTTACCCTCTCTGGTCAGCTTCTTTATGCAGTGTTTCTAAAAGGAACTGCCAAATTTCTGTTGTATCAACATTACAGATGGTACAATATATATTAAATGGAGTATAAAATTATACATTCTGTAATAACTTAGAAAAAAGCTCAGAGATGCTTAAGGCCTTTAAATATTGAGGATTTTTTTCATGTAACAGCACATCACAAAGATAAAAAAAATTGCTACCAAAAAAAAAGAAAAAAGAAATTTTGGAAAGAATCAGATCTGAATTGGATGACTGTAAGCAAGCAAAATACCCATGAAGTGTAAATCTAGGTGGGCACTAGGACTTTTTTCCTTTATAGCAAACAGACTGAGCAGACATCTACATAAGCATCCATCAGTACTTAGGTTCAAGTAAGAGATTTTATTTTTTAATAAAAAGACAAAAATTCTGAGTGATTACCATCCAATTTCATAATGGCAAAACTCATTTACATCCCTGCCTACCCTGACAAAAAAAAGATGAAATACCATCATTGACTGCTTACCATGAACTTAAATCAATTAAAGGTTAGGAAAGTAAAGTACACATTGGGAACACCCATCTCCTTCAAACTAAATGGAAATGTATATCTTAGAGGTATAAAATGCTTTATAATGGAGGTGGTAATTGAGTTTTGACCACTACTTTTTTAACTGTTAAGTTGCAGTGGCTGATTAGCCTTAGGCAAACATGTCAACCTGACTATACAATCTAATATGACTGGTGTATTCAGATAACTATTACTTGTCAACAATAATTATTAACAATGGATATATAATTCCATTCCTATAACAAAAGCAACTTCAAGATGTTGAAATATGTATTTTTCAGAGCTGCAAGATTTGAACACAAATAAAAATGTCTAAAACTGCGTCATGCCAGAGGACCATTTCTGCAACAGAAATTTAATTAAAGCAATGTGCAGTACCACCAGCAATCTGAAAGTGGACCAGGGATCATTTTAGAGGGAAGGATCCAATGCAGTTTGGAGGTTGACTTCATCAAGATGAAAAGCCACTGGTCTGCAATGGAGAATCCAACAGTTTGCTGCTTTTCTGCACCTTTAGAGTATCAACACATGATTACAGCTGCAAATTCCTCAGCAAGTGCAATTTTACAAGTGTACACAGTTCAATCAGTTGAAATCTTTGTGACACAGAAGTTCAAAATGACTTTCCAGTAGTTTTGATCTCAAGGCTGTTGCTGATTACAAGACAGATTCTCATTGAAACAATTGATTCTGAAGGATACACTCCAGCAGTATAAAATTTCACTTCAAGGATTGCCTGGAGGAATGAAATTCTCATTGTTGTATTTAATTTTATCAGCCTTGATACTGACTTGATTTGTCTTTAGCTATCAGGTTACCTGTAAAGAAAAAAGAAAATCAGAAAATCAAAACTGGACATACTGAATCTACTTCTGAAGTACTGGAAAATGAGACTGAAATGTAAGATCTCTGTCCAGCAAAGCACTTTCAATTGTTTTTAAAATAGATGAATAATCACAAATGGTATTAGATGGCATTGCTTCCCAACCTAAATTGTGTGTTTAAGTGTTTTGTCAGAATTGGATCTGACAAGGAGAAATCAAAATGTGACCATGCCTAAAAATATAATAAAAAAATTTAAAGTTCACAAATTACCAACCCACAAATTTTTGTTTTCTGTTATTCTTTTTTTTATTGTTAAAACTTATATATAGTAACAACTATGCTTTTAAAACTGTTAGCTATTGCATATAACAATGGCTGATACTGGAAATGTATTCTTCCATTCTTTGCATGCTTCTTTACAGGACAATCATAGAATCATTTATGTTCTAAAAGGCAATGTCCTATTAAAGGCTAAATGCATCTCAGCAAATAAATACTTAGGGGAGAAATACTTGGTGGAGAAACAAGACAAAAATCATTCATACATTAACGAGAGAGAGAGAGATTCTGTTATTCAGAAGGCACAAAATTACCAAGGATTTAATTTATAGTGGTTTCACTCAGCCTAACATGAAACAAGAGTGAAACAGAAGGACCACAGAGAAATGGGAGACAAAGCATTTCACAGTAATTGGATTTTCCCTCTGTCTGATTTGGATTTTAAACACTAAAAGAAAAAAACAACTGTCATGTCAAAGAAATGTAACTTTGAGGAATATTTCTGCTGTGTCAGTAGATACAATTAATCACCATGTAACATTTTAATATCAAATTGTGTCATGTGTTAATTCCCCAGCTCTTGAGGAACAACTCATTGGAATGGTCACAACAACACTTTATGACATCGAGGGGCATTTGCTTCTCATTTTGATCACAGAGAGAAGGGTCATGCTCCTTAATGATGAAACATTCTTTTGCCCTCAGCAAAACTGTTTGCATACAGCTCTTGTCAGCTCTGCAGAGCAAAAATATAGAAAAGAATACTAAAAAGACTGTTTGAGGAGTTCATTGCTTCAGTTTGCCTTCTCCACCAAGTTGTTTCTAGGAACTGCACTTAAGGCAATAATAAAATCGTGCTTTCTGATTTTTATGATACATGGGCTTATTTATTACACTGCTTTTATTTTGCTTTGTTCTTGTTGTTGGAAACAGCCTCATGTGTCCCCTTCTACAGTGGAAGATTGCCAAAAAAAATAAAGAATTAATTTAAAAGTCAGGCTACATATTTCAGTGTCCTGCACTGAAAAAAAAGCTCAAAAGGCTGATGCAGCATCTTATTGTTATTTATGTTTTGCATTATTGTAACAAGTTGGAATTTTACTCATGGAATCAGGTGCCACTGAGATACATAATGTAAAATACACATCTTCTGATCTTATCCGCAGGTGATTTTCATTAGCTTCACTTGCAATATATGTCTATCTCTATCTACCTATCAATCTGTCTATCTATCTATCTATCTATCTATCTATCTATCTATCTATCTATTTATCTATCTATCCAGTAAAGAGGCACTAAGGCGAATAAGGGACAGGAGCTTCTTCATATGAGGAAAGGCTGAGAGCACTGGCACTGTTCAGCCAGGAGAAGAGGAGGCTCAGGGGGGATCTCATCAATGTGTACAAACACAAGAAAGGAGGGTGCTAAGAAAATGGAGCCACACTGTTTTCAAGTGGTGCCTCGTGGCGGGAGAAGGGGCAATGAGAACAAACCAAAACACAGGAGATTCACTCTCAGGAAAAACTTTTTTACTGTGAGCGTTACTGAGTACTAGCACAGGTTGCCCAGGGAGGTTCTCCATCCTTGAAGATATTCAAAAGCTGTCTGGTCCTGGGCAGCTGGTTCTAGGTGGCTCTGCTTGAGCAAGGGGATTGGACTTCCAGAGTTCCCTTCCAAACTCATTATCCTGTGATGTATTTTTTCTATTACATCCAGCTCTGCGAGTGCATTGGCTAAGGTGATAAACTGCAGCTAGCAAAAAGAGTATTTTTATACATACATGACTGCTCAGTTACAGGGCTGCTTGGAGGTGCAAATGTGTTCTCTTCAGTCACAAAGAAACTCCGTAAAATCATAATCTCCAGATCTATTTGCTCCCCCATCTAGCTCTACAACCTTGTGGTGAAAATATCGCTATAAAAGCAGTATACACTGTCACATAGATTAAATAGGTGATATAAATAAGAAAAAAATCTGATAGCCATTCAAATCTCTGCATTATAACAGGTGGCTAATCATATACAAAGGTCATTTTGCTTATACAGACTGTACAGGAAGTCAGGCTGCGCTGCATGTTCTTAGTTTTTACATTACGTGATTGGAGTTTTTAACTGCTTTCCCTTGACAGAATTTTTATTATTCCACATCCTTTTTTTTTTTTTTTTTTGTTCTGTTAACCACCAGGTCACACAATGCTACTCCAAGTAACACATACAGTGGTCCATATTTGCCTCTAAGTGAGATGGTAATGCTTGTTATGTGCAAGCACAGATTACACATTAACATTAATGGAAGTTATATATCCATACACCATACGCATTAGGGAGTGAATAAACCTCTTGGTTTGTAAAGGCACTTTCATAAAGAAGCAGTAAAATTTTAGCTAATACCTAGTGATGGTATTCCCAGAAATGCTTAATTTTGGATAGAGTAAAAGCTATTTGGTTTAAGTGTCTGGGAAGTAAGGTAGTAAGGTACTGTGCCAAAGGCCTTTATAGAAAAGGGGGACCAATAACAGTATGTGTCTGATCTTTAAAATCCTAAGAAAACAGTAACACCCTGAATAGGTGCAAATCAAGTCTATTCAAGTTTTCAGTTAATAATTATTATATATGGAGAATTAACAATACAAATGAAAAAAGTACATGAAACCTAGGTGTTGATCTGAATTAGTTTGTTCATTTTTGGAACATAATTACTCCATTTATGCTAATAAAATTTTTCACATAGTTGTTATATCATAAATACACTGCATTAGACTCTCTTCACTTTCTTGTCCTAAACGTGTAATTAAAGTATAATTACTCTGCAGTTGCAGACTTTTTAATTTAAATTAGTAAGTGGCTGCTGTAAATTGGTTGTAATTGTATGTGAACTCACTTTTTTTTTTTAACTCAACAATATACATGCATATAAATGCAGTTGAAGTTTTCTACATTCTTCTGCTCACAAAATGTTCAGAACAAACTCAGTCTTCGGGTAGAATATTTTTGCCAGGGTAACCCAGAATGGAGTGAAGATGAAGGAGATGAAAAGACCTCAAGGCAACACATTAGAAAAGCTACCAGCTCAAGAAATTTTTTTGGACAGCTTACATTCCAGTGCTGCTCACAATGGGTGAAAAATGTCCTCACTTGTGAAATCCACACAGTGGATGAATACATGAGACAATACTGTCTATTTCATAAGAATAGATTCCCAATAAAAATCCAGACAAGTCTTTTACTCAAGACTTCCTTTTTCCTAAGAAAAGGAAGGGAGATAAAATAAAGACTATAGGATGTAAAGAATGGCTGAGTATATATTCCCTGAATAGTAAATCTTTTCCCTACTTTGATGCACCGAAGCATCAAAGTTATGGAACCACAATTAGGTATAGTACAAATCTTCTATTTCTTCAAAGAAAGAAATATATCACTAATAGTTTGCTAACTACAGAAAAGTTTATACATGCAAATGAGGCACATAATTAATTTTTATTTAATAGTGTTAGGAGAAAATAGATGCCAATATATGGTATATTGAAATTAAGTGTGTGCTATAACATTTCATCAGACAACTTTGTACATTACAACTTTTTGACTGGCAGCTCTTTGAATTTTTTCTATGTTTATTGTAAACCATACATAAAATCCACATCGAAAACTGGCTCTTGAGTTTGCAAAGTCAAGCACTTGAACGTTAGCAAATTGCCTTTTTATGTGTGCCCTTGCAACTGCAATTCTATCTCTTTTCCATCATGCACAGTAAAAAGAATTTAGTGGGTGAGAAGATTTGGAGGGAAGTCTATAACAATGTCGTCAGGACTATGTATCAATGAAAATGCAGAAAGGGGCAAATTTTAAAGCCAACGTTTCATCACTCCATAGATGGAAAGAATAATGGACTCTCTGTTCAAGGTTTTCTCCAAAGAAACAGAAAGAACTTAATACTTAGAGGTTTTCTTTCTAACTAGAACTGTTCCATCAACCATATAGGATTTTGTGTGTTCATAGCCTGCGTCATCTGAGCATACTCAAGCTATCTTTTTCTCTTTTTTTCTTTCCTGAGACATATAAAACAGAGAAAGGAAATTATTTTATGTAAAAGCAATTAATAGCTCACCCTGAGCTAAGTGGAATTTCATGAGACAAGGAAAAGCCATCTTGGCACCCCTAGCATTCTTCTCTAAAATATTAAAGACCTGTGGGAAACAAAAATGGTATGGAGATTTCAATCAAAATTAAAAAGAGTCTCACAAATTTATTTAATGAACAACATGAGATAAGCTAAGTACAGGGAATACCACATGAATCCCTTAAGTAAGTGCTTAAGGAAAGAGGTCTAAGGAATGGCTTGAAGAAATGCCTAGCTGTGGATTGTCCTCCAAGTCATAGAGATAAGACAGGGATCCCATACGAAAACAGCCTTATTTGTATGCAGTACATTTCCATCCATTTTGTGTCCTTATTGCTGTATTTTTTCTTGTAATGTATGTAAAAGACCACAAAAAATTAATATAATGGTCAACAAAGTGATTCTTTAGCAAATGGAATGAACTTGAGAGGGCTATATCAGTCATATTTTTTCATAACTTCAATAACTTTCTTTTGGTAGTGAAAACTTAATACAAATATTACCATGCAGAAACAGAAGGGCCCATATAACCAGAAACAAACATCTGCCAATGCTTTTTTTCCCCTTATGCCCTCTGAGAATGAGGTTGACGTTGGAAATGAATCTTTTGAACAGAAGGAAGCACACTATTTCCTGGAATTTCAAAATTCTTACAGTGTTTTTGCCATGCACTATCATTCACACGTGGCTTATGAAAACAAATGACAGAGTGCATTGCCACTTGTGCATTTACATTCAATGAAATCGTGTAACTTATAATCTTGGAAAATGCTTCTGTTCTAACACTACTATCTTGTACCAGTGATACTCAAAAGTACTTTGCAAATGTTAACAAAGACAGGTTCACAATTTTCTGACAGCTGGAGAATCATGTAATTTATTTTCTAATGAATTGGGGAAACTGGACAAAAAGGTGTTAAGGACTTTTCTGCAATAGGGCTCCCATATGCATATGCACTTAACAGTAAGTAGGTGTAGATTTGGGTGTTCATGCTAGATAACTAAGCTTCCGGAGGAACGAGGAACCATTTCAAAAGACTGAGAAATATTGAGGTGACCCAAGCCCATTTCAAGGGACCTCCAGTAGAGAACCATGAATTAGGAAACAGGTTTTCCTGTTTCCTTACTTGTTTCAGTATTACAGATGACTATTTGACTTGGTCTCGGGAAAAAAGGCAAAATTTGAGTGATTTGTGAGCAGTCTAGAAAACAGATATTTAATGATAACTATATGGATTCAATTACCTTTAGTGAAAGTTACATATTGAAAGACACTTTTTCAAGTCACAAAATATTTCATTCCTGTTTACCTAACTTTTTATGTCAAGACTCAAGAGCTTTAAACTGTTCCCTTAGCTTTACTTTAGGCACTATAGTATGTAAAGTATTAGTCTAAACATGTTCCCAAGTCTGTAATGGAGCAATTTAGAATACAAGATTCTCAGGTCTGTCCTTCAGCAAACAAGATTAGTTCATTTCATTAATTAAACAGAACATCACCCGGTACACTTCAATGGCTCAAAAGTTTCACATCTTTGATAACCATAGACTCCACAACTTTTTAATTCTTTCATACTTTTACTGCATTGTGATTAATCAGAACTGTATTCATGACAATTCTTGTGCTTAGGACCTTCCATTATAAAGAGAGAAACATACTGAAAACTCATTTCATACAATGTGCTTTGAAATATAACTTTGTACTCCTTATTTTCTCATTGCTCCTAATGATTTCAACAGGAGATTTTTAGTGGTAAAGTGAAGATCTAGACAATCAGTGTTAAAAATTGTAATTGAAACTAAAAGGCTTTGGAAACCTTTCACATGTAAATTGAGCTTTCCACTTGCTTCAAGGAATCTGAGAGGTTGGATTAGAAAAATAGGTAAAGCAAAAATACTTTAGAGCATGGCATATGTTCCTGTAAATGACAGGGTTCTTCATCTTTAGCATGGTTTTAAGACTAAACAGACAACATCTAGCACATTTTAGGAATACAGTGAAAATAGCTCTTTCTTTGCTTTTTCTGAAATTAAGTAATCCAGTATAGAATACTGAGCTTTCAACTACAAAGGCAACACCAGACTGAATGTATCGAGATGGCCTTCCTCTCTAAGTGCTGTTCTCCAGAGCATCTGTTGTTTTCCCATGAGAGTGACTAGCTTGAGTGACTGGGTCTACCTTTGAAAGTACTGAGGGAAGAAATATATCTTAAGGCACCGAGAAGCATCTAACTGATACACTGAGGCTATTTAGGAGCACAGTGCAAAGTCTCTCCAACCACCCTCCTGAAGCTGTGCCTGAATAAGCCACAGTTTCTCAGTGTCTGCAGCAAACTGCACAACTACAATGAGGAGTAAGATACAACAATTCCTGTCAACAATGTGTAAACCTGTATTTGTACACACCTGCTGCTCTGTGAGTAATAAACGAGGGCTGGAACACATTTTCTGGAGTGGTGTGACTCTTTATTCCTCAACGAACGTTCTGGCCCTTCCTTAGAATCCGACCAAGACTAGGATTCATCACAACTAGTGCTCCAACGTGGAGCCAGAATATTTTTTGTGTGGAAAAAACAAATATTGTCATCAGGCACAGCAGAAACCTCCTTTCTCTACTTCTCCATTCGGCCTTGAGGAGTTTTACACGTTTGCCTAAGAAACAAACACATGTCAACTACTACACTGTTATGAAATTAGTTACAGAAAACAAAACTGGGATAAATAGAATTTTTTTTAAATTACAAGGAAAAGTACAAAATAACAGGAAGAAACAAATTTCAGAAGCAGAGCAAATTCTCTTATGAAAGGTGCATGGTTTTAAAAATACAAGCATATTCAAATTCAAACTCTTATTTGTCACCAAAAAGCAATAGAAACTGATATATTAGACTCATGTTTGAAAGTATATCAGCAATATTTAAGTATGACAAAGCAGTAATTGAAAAGTTCTTCGAGAATAAGTCCATGGATAGATAGACCTGTGATACAGAAAAGAGTCATGAACTCAGAATACAATTCTTTTAAAATGAAAGATATGAGTGTGTTCTTATCATAAATGTTTAAAATAAAAACAAACAGAACCAAAACAAACAGGAAAAAAAAACAAACAAAAAAACCCCTAAAAGTTTAGTCTGAACTGAGGAGAATTTTATTAGAGACATTTCTATAGTTAGAAGGTTACAGGAAACACCATAAAATAACAGATGACACATTTCAAAAGACAATATTCAATTCAAACAGATACTTCCTTATCCAGATAGTTGAGGTAGATTTTGGACCTGCTGATAATGATTGCTTCTGAAAAAGGTTGCACAGCACCTCAAAAGATCACCAAAATTTCTTTAAGTTTCTTCTTTTTTTTTCTTTAGGGTTTTTAACTTAAATATCATGCTGCAGAATCATTAGAAATATACATTACAAGTTTAAACTCATAATTTTAATAACTTCTTGCTTAAATAAAATCTCTACACATTTAAATGCTATGAAACAAATATGGTTCTGTATTTATATTTCCTTGAACTGGATAGTTTACAAAATAAAATTAATTGGTACAACTAACTGGGAGAATTGTAATAGTGAATAGCCGATGAAGACATATGAGTTATGTCAAGGCTAAATCCAATTCATTAGTCTTTCCAATGCACTTCATTATTATTGTTTTCCAAAAGGTTATGCCACTACAATGCACATACCTTAACTTTCTCAATGTTTCTGTAACTCAGTAGAGAAATTAACTTTATGGTAGAATTGTTTTAATTTAACAAAATGTTTTCTTTGTAGACAAGAATTTTATATTAAAAGAAGACAAACATAAACCTTATTTTACTTTCTGTAACAGATAATAACTGTAGCAATTCAGACAAGGATATATCCTCTTGAGGTTTTTGCATTGATCGCAACTCCATAGAGGGACTGCAGCATGACGGCATAAAAGACTGCAAGACAATTAATTAAATAAATGAAATTTACTTCTCTTCTATAGCACTTATTCCACCTAATCATCCCAAGTGGGAGATAAAACAACCTCCTTCCTTTCTCCATATGAGGAACCTGAAGCATAATAAAGAGTCTTGCTACACTTTTGACTGTAAGAAAGTGAAAGGAGATGGAGGGATGGGAACAGAGTCTGTCTGGTTTTGGCTTTATCTGACTTCACTTACCTAAAAATAAACCTACACTTGTTTTGGTTTGGAAAGGAAAACTTATAACAAGTTGTGTTTATATTCTAAATATGAAAAAGCAAAACAAATTAAAAAGAAAAACAAAACCACCCTTGTTTTAAAACTAGACTGAGGTTTAAAATTGCCTTACAGGTATAAAGGATTTTCATATTTTAATACATTTTTCCATAAATGGGGTAAGATTGAACTTCACATTATCCCCACTAAAAAAATCAGGCAGTCTAAATTAATCATGTCTGAGATCTTATACTTCTTCAAATTTTTTGTGGGTATTTTTTCCTGGGATTTTGAGGGGAGAGTAATAAGGTATGTGGATAAGATCAAAATAGAAATGTAAATTATTTCCTTACCTGTAATGTTACCTTCTCTATAAGGGTACCTGCTGCTCTGTTAGTGCAGTACTGATGTGTTTTTTGCCTTTGTCCCAAGCTTCAGAGATTCCTTTGGTGATTTTTCCCCACTTGCTTACCAGCTTCCACTGCTGGCATTTTGAGGTAGTACACTCACACTT
The DNA here is from genome assembly GCF_025592945.1 of Manacus candei. Lineage (NCBI taxonomy): Eukaryota > Metazoa > Chordata > Aves > Passeriformes > Pipridae > Manacus > Manacus candei. Next base: position 8,026,049 of record NW_026138091.1, on the reverse strand, counting down.
GGCTCCACGAATACTGCCACGGCTGAGGGAATATAAGACAACTAAAAAACAAGTTAGAAAACACCACAGCAATATCCAGGCAGGAAAAAAAATGTTTCAAAACAATGAATCAATCATCAACTTGAAACCTTTGATCGCTTTCCTTTCTCTTTTCATTCATTTAGGATCTCCACATAAAGAAAAGACTTTTCTGTGCTTGGAGAAATTTTAGCCAAAGTAATGGGTGCTGACAGAGTAGTGGGTACCCATTCAGAGAATATAAAATTATTTTAAGGAAATCTAATTTTAACTTTCTCCAGTATGAGTACCCATCATGCCATCACTCCAATACAGATAAGAAAGAGAAGAAAGGCGGCAGATTTGGAGGATTTCAGAAAAATCCTGTCATCTTTTCTCAAGTCTTATTAGAACTGTGAAAAAGGAAGACCCAAGGCCTTTTCTCTTAGAGACTGCAATAGATAAACAATGAGAAGGATTTCTCATTGTCCAGGAAAATAACACATAAAGTATGCTTCACTAAGAAGTAGTCAAGATTATGGTTGCTTCTCAATTAAGAGTTGTAGTCATCTTGGTCAAAGATGAAAAGAACAACCACTACTATCACTTTAATAAGTAAATGTTTTCTTGCTTGAGCATTATGGAGATGTCCAGGTGAAAGTTACAGGGTCTTACAACTCCTCTGTACTGGGGATCATCTGGACACCATTTTTGAACTCCACAGTACCCAGAAAAGAAGTATCCTGTCAAAGGAAAAAATGAATGATAGAAATTTGGGTAAGAATCTGATGTGGTTTTGAATTTAACTTGTCTTTCTTAAAGAACCTGTCCAGTTTTTTCATACCTGCATCTTCTCATTATCTTCTAACTAACATGTGACCCAAGACAAGATAAGTATGAATGAATTGAAGTAGCTAACTGCAATTAGATGCTGGTATTCTAAAATCTCAAGTAATGAAGGAAAGACCAAAATGCTCTGAAGAGGTCATTGCCTTCAAATATCAGGAATGTTCAGTATCAGTTATGTGCTTTAAGGTCAAGAGAAAGAAAAAGGACTCTGGCAATTTCTTGAATGACCATCCAAAAAAAAATTGGCTTCCCAAGTAATAAGCTTCAAATTTGCCAAGGTACATTCTAGAACAAAGTCTCCTCTTCCTTTTTTTGTACTTTGAGGATGATGAAAAATAATTACTAGCTAGTGGAATTGGAATGATGCCTTGAAGATGGTAAATTTGCGTTTTCCAACGTCACTCTGAAAAGATGACAAAGAGGCAGGATAGAGGGATCTCCAGATTCTAGAAGAAGAACTAATCTGATTTTGGAGTGTATTTGCCTCAGTTAGAGACAGCAGGAGCAGAGATAAAGTCATTTGGTCATCCTTTGGCAGGGACAAGTTCCTAAGCCACAAAGATGGAATTCAGGATGAAGAAACAAGTTCTTCTGGCTGGCATCAGTAATATATCTTCTGGTGTTCTTGAATCTGAAGAGACAAACTGTTTTGGACCTCTTAAAATACACAACGCCATTAAAATGCTCAGATCTTCTATTACTACTGAGTTTGTAGATGCATGTTGGCTAGACACAATCCACTGTTTCCTTGAGATCATATCATTCTTCATAAACTGGAGACACACTTCTCTTCAGTCTCACCAATTCAATTCTACAGGTTGCATCAAAAGAATAAGCTATGATAAACTAGATATTTTGTAGCTTTATCCAGAATCTGCACTTCAGAGCTACATGGCATTTATCACTGCAGATATGAAAGGGAATGAACGAGAGTCAGAACTGTAAGATCTGAGAAGGAATCATTGGTGTATACTAATAATGCAGTAGAAGAAAACTCACAATCCATTTTATAGAACACAGAAAGACCTTTGGAGTCTGTTCTCCACAGCAGTAGTGGCTTTCCTGAAATTTGACCTGGTGTTCACTGAGGTGGAAGGAGTAGTAAACTCCAACCCATGAAAAAAAATTACCAATTTTGAAATTCTTATGTAAACTAATTCTATCTTGGTCATCTTCTTTATTAATTTAGTTGTAGACATCAATCTTTCACTTATTCCTGCCTTAAATTTTCCTTCATTTTGAAGAGTTCTCAGATATTGAGAAATATGTAAGATTTACAACCATGCTCACTTTGCTCTGCAAGGGAATAATATCTAAACAATCTGATTTCAACTTGTTTGAGAGTTGTTCACTCCTCCCACTGTGTATGTTCAGAATGCTCTGTATGGCTGACTCTCCACTTTTCCTTCTCTATTAGAAGGCAGAAAAGCAGGGCTGTGACAGGGTGGGGGTTTTGATATTTTCTATAATCAGTCCTAATGAATAAGGAAATACCTCAAGAAAACTATGTTATTTTGGAGAATTGAAGGTATTACATTTTGAACAATTGGGGGCCACTTTTGCACTCCCTCCTATCAGTTCTACAACTAAGCAGTGATGCAGAGTTTCTGAAGCCTGTGCCAAATACCCAGGGAAAAAGGCAAGAGTTCTGCCTGCAGCTATTTAGGTAGCAGATGAGGTGAGGTTTCAGAACACCCCTTTCCCTCTGAGGTGTAATGTATCACTCTGACTTGCAGAAATGATACAAAGAAGCCCCTACAGACTACAAAGGAGGGTGAGACAAGGAAGAAGCACTAGTTTTAGAGCATGCCAGCATGACTCACACAATACTGGCATATGAATATCATCTTTCTGTATGGTAATTCCTGATGTAGTGGAAACTGACAATTTTCCAAGAAAATTTAAAAGGACTACTAGATATTCAAAGAGCTCTTGCACAGCTGTGAATGTCAAAGGGACTGGCAGAATGAAGCTGCAAATGAGTGGAAACATCTTTGATTTTGGTGTCAGGACGCTGGAAAAGCAGAACTTCATGGAGAAGTGCAGAAAACCAGTCATTAACAAACAGCCTTAAGAACTCATTTTTATTTTCCATCAGAGGCACAAAATTATTCTTCAGACATGAAGTCAATGTCTCAAATACGCCAGCAAAGGACAAGGGGGGAAAAAAAGAATAAGAAAAATAAATCACAAGTTGAATCTTTTGGGACAAAGGCAGAAAACCTCTCGGCTAGACAGGTGAATTGTAGGGTTCGCACATGGAAGTAATATTTGCAAAAATCACTAATTATTAATTAATGACATGCAACTGAAATCTATTTGCATTTTTCTTTAAATATTGCAGAAATATTTTCCCGTTATTTCAGAGTAATTCTCTCAGTGTTCAGGTTCCGCAGATGATAAAAGGATGCTTTACAGTGGATCCTGGATACAGTCTTACCTTAGGACAAACTATTCCACAATAAAAATGTATAAATTAGAGCATCACACTGCAAGTGTGATGAAGGAATTGCAGAAGATTTCATTTCTCATGATTTGTACAGTATGTCTACTCATAAAAAATTTAGATTACGCTTTCTGCATAGCCAGAGGCAAGACTCCCCTCTCACAGGGAGATTAGCAAGGCAATGTATCATCAGTCTCCCTCTTTCCAAAAGAACTGTATCAATGAATATTGCCTTTAACCCATTCTCTCTTTAGATGTTCCTCACTTTTGTTCTTAATTTCAGTATCCAAAAGACTCAAAATCAGAACAGAACTAAACAAAATTTGAGACCGAAAATGTCTTGGGAGTTGAATGTTTGGATTATCTTCACCTGCCCAACAAGTTTTACTGACCTTTCAGTCTCTGACTTAGCTTATAACATTTCACATCACAACACTCATTCCTATAATTCTTTATACCATAACTAGTCTTTTGTGAGTATTTTAGAGTATATTTGCTTTTGGGGAAAGGACCATGACTTGTCTAGATTTCTGTGACTGCAAAAATGAACATCATCAAGCTGTAGGCCTAGACTCCTGTCAAATATAGACTTGCAAGTTTTCATAGGATAAAACTAGGCATACCAACATTAAAGAAGCAAATTTGGTATATGAAAGTTATTTTTAGGAAAATCAGTGAATTGCATTGCCCTGAATACTGATGATTCCCCGTAACATGTGTTGGCTGGCATGTTAACTATTTTCATCAAAAGATTAGTGTTTATGTGCCCTAAAAAAATATGAAGCTTCAAAATGAAAGAACTGTGATTCTAGATCAAAACAATAATTACTGATTAATACAAAATCTAGCTCGACCCTAGAAAATATCCTCATGTTTCTATTACCAGCTCATTTGCCCCCTAAAACTTGTATGTATTCTTAGAAAATGTGTAGATACAACTTACTGCTATTTTAATGACAGATTAGATACAGTGGGTCTCTGAGTTAGCAATGAGAAACATGCTGCAACAGCTGCAAACTTCTCCTAATGACAGATTAGCCAAAGGCATGGAAAGAGTTACCATACCATGTAAAGAGATACATAAAGAAGCTGTCACAAGTGCAATCACTCTTTTCCATGGGTAATATTTTGCTACAGTCTGTGTACTCACTCATATTGTAATCACATAATTTTCATGAACCACAAGGTATTGCTGGTCACTGTATATATGTGCATTAGTCCTATAAATCTTCATCTGAAATTAAGATAGGAGGTGAGGAGTCTATAGACAGAGGCTCTGAAGTGAGACAGGGAAACCGAGCAGTTTTACAGTGAGGTGGTTTCTTCATTGATATATACACCCCCTTAAATAATATTAGGGAAAGTACTTCCTGTACCTAACACATGGCAGATCATTGATTCATCCTGTAAGTATTTCACATTTCACAGCGGTCAAAACAAAAGGCAAACTTTCATGTGATGTAAGTTAGTAGCAGTTTTACACTGTAAAACATGTCATATGCTACCTTATTAGCACTAACTGACCACAACTACCATACATCCAGCCTATCAGAAACACCCTGGAATAACCTATACATGACATTTGTATGATGAATTTCTGTTTTTTCCAATTACATATCATTACTACTGCTTTTTCTGAAAAGCCTGGAGGAGGAAGAAGAACAGACATGAGGGAAGAAGCTACCACAATGGTGATATTTCTTTTCATCTTTGGCAGAAAAAAATTAATACTTGTTCCATTTTCTTCCCCTCTGCTTCTGCTTAAAGAGCCTATGCATGTGTTCCTCATCTGGAGAAGTACAGATTAACAACTAACATCGCTGCATTGCCAACACTAGGTCAGGTTCAGGTACAAGAAAAACGCCAGTTTCTTCTCATATCTAGGGACATACTTTAGCCCTCTTGTATTACGTTGTCTTTCTCAAGCATCCGTTATGACAGCACTGGTGGTAGTTGAGTCACCACTTAATGCTGCCCTTTGATATTGGGAATCTGAGAAGCCCAATGAAAAGCATTACTATGTAAAGGTACCTAACAGAGGTCCTTTCATTCCTTATGCTGAAAGGATTATGAACAGCATATTTTATAAATTGAAACATAAATAAAATTAGTTCCTCTTCTGTCACCAGCTGTAATTAATTTAGAAACAACCCAGTATCTGCAAGTGAGAAAGAAGAGATAGGGTAAAAATGTAAGCAGTATTTATAGATAGCAATGAAATTACATTGATTGAGAGCAGTGGGATGAACATACTGAACACAATTTGGCTTCATGTGCAGTCAGTTGGTGCGCTTGGATGGTATACTTTCACTTCTTCCAAGGACAATATTCAATTTTTACTTTCTTTTAAACTCTGGAAACCATAATGTAAAATTAAATAAATTAGAATATTACAAATAACTGACTTCAGGCTTTCTCCAATATTGTTTTTGAATGTAGATAAACACTCTCAGTATGGGTTTCTCACCATGCTGGCAATATTTCTGTTCATTTCACATTAGTCATCTATCTCCAGTATTGATTTGGAAAGCAGATTTGTATTTGGCATGTGGATAAATATATTCAATATGGATTTATTTTTGGCTCTGTAATATTTCTCTTTTATTTCTCTCTGCCCTTGTAATATTTATTTTATTTTAGTGCAGTACTCTATTGCTAATATTGGTTTACCATATAGTTACATAGTAATATATTAGATATTGATTTCTTTCTGTACTGTGTACTTTTCTCCACATGTTAAAAATATTAGCTAGTTTTCAGAGTGACAATTGCAGTTCCTTCAGCCCATTTTAAAAGTATGGGTGCTCAGCTATTCCAGTAGCTACCTGCTCATTTCCAAAAGCTACCCTTTGTGACCCACCTGAAAATACTTCTTTCACTTGCCTAGAGGAAAACACTGCTCACTTTCTACAGATTTTCAGAGGTTAATAATCAATACCTGCTATGTATCTGACTTTTTTTTTGTTGTTAATTTATAGTATTAGTATTAGTGTTTGTATTACACCAACAAGTCAGTGCTAAAAGAACATGCACTGTTGCCAGCTTTTACTGAATAGTATATACTGGACATGTTGCTCATCATAGTATGATTCACCAGTTTAGCTCACAGTTGTGTATCATCAGAATATGAACATTCTTGAGACTTTGAAAATATTATATTGCATTTGATAGTGGTCAAAATCCAAAGCTTCCCAAACTAACAAAGAATGAAGGTATTTTTATGATCATCTTCCTACTGAGGACCACATCAAAGAGAGTAAATTCTTTAAGCCAGCTGCTTCCTATTCAGCATTAAGTATCTAAATGTTAGGGGCTAATCTAGTCATCGTAGCTTTCTTCTAGGTTACTTGAGAGACATAAGCACCTCCAGAAGATAATTCATCTGACTTATCTTAGAACGAAATTAATTGGTTTCTGGAATTGAACAATTCTCAACAGTCAAGACCTTGGGCTAGTTATCTCACTCTAGAGTCCTAACCCAAGCAAAGTCCAGTAAATTCCACTCCATATATTTTAATCAGAACTTAGTACTTCGTATTAAAACTATGCCTCGTTCCACAGGCAGTTCTACCAAATCAAGCTAAAAGCTTGAAGACAAGGTACTATTTCATTACTGCGCAGTGGTTCAAAGCTGCACCAGGGAAGGTTTAGATTGAACATAAGGAAGCTTTTCTTTACTGAAAGGATGGTCAAACATTGGAACAGGCTTCCTAGAGAGGTGGTCAATACCCCAAGCTTGTCAGTTGTTGAAGAGGCATTCGGACAATGCCCCTATTGACATGCCTTAATTTGGTTAGCCCTGAATTGGTCAGGTAGTTGGATTAGATGATCACTGTAGGTTTCTTTCAACTGAAATAGTCTATTCTACACTACATTTCTCTTATGAAAAATACAAATGTGTATTTCTCTACATCTTCATAAAATATCAGCCCAGAGCCACTTTCCCACTGCCAGGAGCAAGAACACACTTCTTTAGTCATGCTGCATCTCCAGGATCTCAAGATGAGACCTGGGATACGGCACTTTACCTTGTTCTTGTGGTCTAGTTTCTGCAGGAAAGACACACAGGTTTATGGGCTGCCTAGGAGCCATGATATTGTCCAAGCTAGTCCCAGGGTGGATGCCTGGGGAACTGGGACTGCAGGAGGCATTGCAACATGCACTTTCATACAGTTTACATGCAGCTTCTGGTGCTCATATGTAAAGTCTGCCTCTGTGATAAAGATAATGGGCAATGTAATGTTCTTAAAAATACAAGTAAAGACTGGCATCTGGATCAGCCCTTGGAAAACCCCTATCCACGGAGAGACCTCTGGTGTGGAACACTCCCCATAACTAAGAGAAATATTAAATTATTTCTCCTCAGCTCTTACCTGACTGCAAAATATCCAGTCTTTGTAAAGGACTCCTTTGTTTAACACAAACTCATAGCATTTTTTAAATGTCATGTTCAGTTTTATACATAAGACTGCTATATTTTGTAGTTTTCAACTGATGGGAAAATTGCTTTGTTTTAAGCAGACATTTTCCTATGTTGAAGGAAAAGAAAGGAAACACAACCAGAAGAGCTTTTTGAATTAAAATAATTATGTTAGAAAGACACTGAAAGAAGAAAGAATATTTCAAATGTAACAAAAAAAAAAGAATTTTCCATTTTTTTGAAACACTTTTCTAATCATTTAAAGAAGGTAATGTGCAAAAATTTTGTGTTTATTTATCAAAAATTGAGGCTAGCCATATAAAAAAATTCAATTGCTTCCTCTAACAACAGTTTCTCAGTCTGGAGGAGAATGCCTAAATGCACCTGGTAAAATCTCAGCTATGCTCATAATTATTTCATAACTCTTCTAATATGCTTCTGAATATTCTGTTTTGTTGTGGTATAATGCTCAGCAACACAAACACACATTTCTTAATATGAACTCAAAAAAATTTCTGGTTTAGCTAAGTTGTCACTGGCTTTTTTCCCCGTCCCTTCCTGCAGGCTACATAGACCAAAGTAGTCAACTCTAAACGAGCATAAGTTAACTCAGTACTCAGCTTATTCATACACACTTTCTCCCTGTATTCAGTCCTTTTCTGTGGTTTACTCTTAACATCAGCCTTTTCCCACTAACATGCAAACAAATTAAGATAATAATACCTGTCTTTTCATTCTGAAGAAAATTTCCAAATGAGTTTTGTTAACATCTGAATTCTAGTATTTCTAATTCATTATTCATGTAAGACCTTATTAGATCACTATAGCTGAACAAAATGCAAAACCTTAAGCTGACCATATTTTTAAAAATCCCTTAGTTTTCCCCCATTATTCATTTGGCCTTTTTGCCTAATATCATAAGTATTAGGAAGTTGGTATCATCACTTTTTACAATACTATGATTAAATATGCTAAGAGAGGTGGACAAGTAAAATACTTTCTTCCTCCACTAGTTTCATCTCTAACATAAAACTTAACTATTAACAACTCAAGATGCAGAAATATAAGTGCTGCTTTTGAAGTTGGTATCCCATAAAAGAGTAGCTAGTATTTCAGCAGTCAATTGGGTTAGGTTTTTCGCACATGAAGGAGGCTAACTTAGAAAATATTTGGAGGTGAATATAGACTTTTTTTTGGCTTTTCAGGAAAGTCTTCACAAGGCTTTTCTGTAATCCACTTAAATCACCCAAGCTGCTCAGTTCTCTTTGTTTCTTTATAATCACATATGGTTTATTTCATTTTACAGTGAGAAACTTATTATTCATGATTTCTTAATACTGACTGACTGTAGAGTTATTTTATTATTCTCATCAAAGAAAAAAAAAAGGAAAAAAAAGGAGATTTTGAAACCACAGAGCACTTTAGACTGTTATATAGATTATATAGACTTCAGGGAGCAGAAAGAGGAGCTAAAACAATATTGTAGTCACTACATATTAGGGAAAGTTACTTGCCTTTCGATAATAAACTACTCTCTTAACATAAAGAACTACTCGCATTTCCAATAGCAATGTATATTTTTCTGCCCATCAGAAAGATGTTTGCTAAAATCACAGCTCCCTGCATCTGGAAAGACAGAGACCTTCATTCACCTGTCACCTGGTTTCAATGACTTAGACCAACTTTAAATCAGAAATTTGAATTCAAGTTTGCTATTGTCTCAAAACAGCTTTGCAGATATGTGGAAAATGAAGGAAGGAGGGGCACAGCATACCATATCTGGACAAACCAGAAAGCAGAACAAATAGTGGGGCATTTAAGGTGACCTTTCAGTGGTGCTAGGTCTGTAAGCAGGTTATGGTAGCCATTATACTGAATCACTGTTTATGATGGCAAATATAAAAAAAGGACTGGCTTTTTCAAAGCATCACTTTTGAAGAGGTATGAAATGAATCCTGAGGATTGCCCCCACCATGGAGGACAAGAAAATTCCAACTGCTTCAAAGAACTAGTCCTACAAATCTACAACAGAGGCATAAGCCCTTGAGGACAACAGCTTTGGTCTTCTGTAGATTCCTAACAATGGACAAAACTTCACAACCTCAACAAATGCAGAAAAACCCATATTCTGACAAATTATTGAGAAAAATTAAGGCATCAAGGCATTTCTAATTCATCTTTCCTCCTTTTGTGACATCTTTTTTTTCTGCAGAAATGCAATCCAGACCAACATGTTTACTTACCTCTTGTTAAACACTCTCAATAAATATAAAATGGCATGTATTCTGTAACACTAATAATGGTTAGTGTTTGACAAATTTTAAAACACATACAATTCTTTTTCTATTTCTATTACTATTATTAAATTCTATCTAGTTCCTTCTTGTTATATTATACATGCAGACACATTTTACATGTATATAATCAGTTTTGCATTGGCCTGTACAAAGTTAAGTGTGGGCAGCATTCCAGCAAGGTTATGTTCAGAAGAAACATATTTGAAAGTGGATTCAGGAATGGGATTGTATAACAAACATTTAGAAAGTGCCCTTCCTTCAAATAATGTGAAAATGTTTTAGAGACTTATACATACAGAAACTGAGACATATGGAGGTCTCTGTGGAACAGAAGGAATACAATTCAATCAGTGCACGCTACATATCACTACAGCCAATGTATACCAGAAATTTAGTGTTTATGAAAGGAAGATTTCAATGAAATGACACAGACACTCAAACACTTGCACACAGTAAACACCGTGCTAACAAATTATGGCCTGACACTGCAAACAAGTACTAAATACTTAAAAAAAAAAACAGACATGAGTGTGTGTGGTGGCATGTAGAGGTGAAGGTGTTTATACTTAAACACATGCATGTGTGTCTTCTGAGAGCATTTTAATCTTTTGTATGTTGATGAAGAACTGTGTTGACCCTACTGAGATACAATGCTGTAGATTTAGGAAGTTTTTGTGTTTACAGATTATCTGAAGAATTTGTTTTTCTTCTATTTCTCTTAGCCACTAAAAGGAGAGACGACAGCATGTATACTTTGTTGTCAGGCATTGTATATGATGAATGTTAGATGTATTGCTGTTAATGTAATTTTGAACCAATAATATAAGTGTCAAATAGAGGAAAAGAACTCACTGAAACTCTGTCAAAATTTCTTGGTAAATCCCAGTCATACAAGATGAAAAGAACCGAAAGATCATACTGTAATGACACATCAAATGCTTACCATACTCAGTAGTTTTTATGTAGAAACATGATATTCCATGTTATTGATAAAAATGCACTTGTTTGCTATCCTGTAAATGAAGGGCTTAGCAAGGTGTACAGACTTCGAGCAAGTTTCAGAAAGAAATACATATTAGATTATAATACATTTGATGATTACTTTTAGTTCAAGGGATCAACTCTACTATCCTCAGTGCTTACCTGAGAAGGTCTGGCACACTGCTTACTATGTTCAGGTAATCGAAAAGTATGCTGAGAATAGTGTGCAGGACCAGGAAGTCCAATCCCAGTATGACTCTCTTCCCATGCTTCTTCAGTCTTCTCAGCTCAGGTCTTCAATGTGCACCCAATTTTCTGTGCACCATTTTTTTTTTTTTATACTTGTTGGCAACATGTCAGGTTGGTATCATACCTACCCTAGTTGTTTTCACTTTATTCCCAGAGGAACAGCTCCACCCCTTACGATCTGGAAGAACTTTACATTCCTCCCCTTCAAGACATGGTTGCATGTGGCACCACCATTTCTGCTCCACGATTGAAGCTACAAGAAAGGAAAACAAACATATTTGCATGTTGTTGAAATGGACACTTCATTATGTTATTATGTTGCAATATTTATTTTCCAGAAAAATATTAGAAATATGTTCACTGACAGCTAGTCTGTTATTTTCAGCCACCTCAGAACCTTAATAAGAAATTAAATTTCAATTTGCAAAACGTGCTATGTGCTTCAAAGGCAACCTCTTCACAGCATTTCATTCCAACCTCATTTATTCTTGCTCAGCCAGATTTCGAAGTGATAAGTAGAATCTCTTCTTTTGCCTGGTCTACTATACAGTCTAGCACAGTCTGATTAACTTTATTCCCCAGCGATGACATATTTACAGCTTCTCTGACAGCCAACAACATATCAACAGTAAAGAGATAACGTAAAGGGTGAATCCTGCTACTCTTTCAGAGAAAGCAATGTGAAAAATCAGCTCATATTTTCCCAAATAAAACATATGAACTTATACCACAATTAAGTAAGACATTAATATTGCACTGTGAATAGGAATAATAGCGTTGGTCTAAAAAGACTAAAAACTGGACAGAATTGCATTCTGTTTCTTTGCTTTTTTTTTCATGTATGATAAATATATAAATCAGATATGACTGTAGCACATGAAAATTATATACTCATGTCAATTTTGCATAAATACTTTCAATTAAGTAAATTTCATACAACTCCAAGGGTCCTCTCTTAGATCAAATTTAGCCCCTCAAGTGGTCTCTTTCACTGTCATCTAATAATTTTGTTTAGCATTTCCGCAGGGCAATAGCAAATAACTAATTCTTCCCATCTTCCTTCTGTTCACCTTGGAGATCACCTTCAAAATGCAGAAGCCATCCTACTCTTATTTTAAATAGGTAACCGTAATGGAGTGGGTCTCATTGATGATGTTAAGCCAGCAAAAACTTCAAGAGACTTAAAGAAAGGAAGCAATAGAAGTAGTCGCACCATCAACACAAGAAGGAGCTGCCCGGGTGGTACCTGCTACCTGCCCAGGGAAGCAGGAGCACTTCACCGTCTGTGATCTTTCTTCTATCTTGTTCTTATTGCAACATCTGTGAAGTGCCACCACTTCACAGGTCCCAGTTTTAACATGGTGAGCTGTGAAAATAAAAAGATGAGCAATTTGATAACTTTGCAAGGTAGCAACATACTGTTTGGTTTGGGTTTTTTTAATAAGAAATGCATTAAAATTTGTTCTGTAAGGCAATCTGTCATGCATGAAACAAGAATTACAATGATATTAACACTAGAATATAAAGTTGATTTCTTTTGTAAAAGTAGTATAACTATCTCAGGCAGAAAACACTAGCTAAAGAAGAATGGTTGGACAAGGCTGCATAGAGGACTACTCCAGTGAAGTGGGAAGCAGAAACACAAAACTAGCCTAGAAACTATATTAATTTCTGGACTTCCATAAACAGCTGTGTATCTCTACCAATATTTTTCTTCTTTTTCCCCAAGGGAGAAACTTTGACGTGAAAGTGTATCAATGCTAAAATAACTATACATGCATATGTTTTCAGAATCTATGTCTCCAGGTTTTATGTCCAGAACAGATAGTCTTTGATAAGGTATTCCAAAACCTTCCTACAAGTGCACAGAGAACAACTGGCAGGATACAGGGACAGCCCTAAAACAAAACCCAGAAATAATATCTGCTAAGGAATCACATTTTAAATCTTTCTACCTGGTTCTGCAAAGTAAATCTGGGAACATGGGGAACCAAATTTTTCAAACAAGGGAGGCAACGTGACAATTTTCTTTATTCGATATATGTACCTATCACTCCCATTCAATCTGCTGTAACTGATCACCAGAATCATGCTACTGGAGTCCTATGAGAGGACCAATTTGGTAAGAGGAGAACTGCCAAACTACCCTTTCTGGTTCAGCAGCCAGTTACCAAAGGACTTGGTTTTCAGAAAAAGTAATTTTATCTGAACTTTCAGTGGTTACTGATATAAGACCAGATATTTGTGGGGATAGTTCATTCCCATCAGAAAGAAGAGAGAAAGAAATATGAACTTTTAGCTGACCTACAACTTTTTATGGGGAGGAATACAAACTATTTAAAGCAATATGTGTTTTAACAGTACCTCTAAATCCTCTATTTCTACTTCTGTTTAACTTTTTGTATATTCTATGCAAAGCATATGTACTGAATGTTTCAGCTACCTTTTATATCCCTAGTGTAAAACAATAAATGAGAGCTTCCATGAGGAGAAAATCCTACTAACAGCCTTTCAGGAGCCCAGCATTGATCCCGGGATCCACTCAGTTGTTATTGCACAGTGTCAGCTCCTAAAAGGCCTGAGAAAGGAAAACAAATTTGATGTAGGCTATGGACCCCAAGAATGTTCCTAGAGGCAAAAGCCACAGACAGCAATTAGACTCCATGTATTCATCAACAAAACATAAACTACTAAACATCTCATTCAGGGACTTATGCATTTTTCAGTATAACAAATTCCAATGAACCGTCTGTGGTCTTTCTTGTCACTCAGTGCATTGTACTGTGTCAGGTTTGATTATACTCCACCACATCATGCTGTGCTACATCTGAAAAGATATAACATGATGCAAACAATTAACCCACGATCCATCATATTTTGATATGCTAAAATGTTACATTTACATCAGAAATCTAGGAGGAAAGAAAATATTTTTATGCACAAAAACTGCTTTTCTTCAACTTCTAACTACAATTTTTAATTCAACAGAGAATAAGGAAAACAATTCGTACTGTCTGTCTGAAATTTTCAACCTGTGGTATTTTCATACTATTGATGATGAGCAAAATATTTTTACAGCTACTAGCACAGGCTGCTGCAAAAATTACTTTTAATTATTTTCCAAACCATTCTACTGGTATACATGCCAACAAAGCAATTTAAATAAACTATTTTTTCCTCAGTAAAACACTTAGAAGGTTTTTTATCTGTGAATAGGGAAAAAATTATTCTATGATATACTGGGAATGTATAATATATAGTAGAGCAAACACATGCTGCTTTTGTAAGTTCACATTAATTTTTATTTTGATAGGCAATTACACATCTTATACCCACTCATGCTAACACAAATTCACTACTTTGTATTTTAGGAAAGGTACATAAAAAACCCCAGACACTGAATCTACAAAAGGAAGTAAATTTAGTCATAGGATGAGAACTTCGTATTACTTATTTTTCACTATATTAGTTTTTATTTATATTCTTTGTATCACTAACCCTGAAATTTTGACTCCTCACTCTCTTATTGTATACCTTTACACTGCTCTACTAGGTCTACAGAAATGCCATAATATAACCGCCAAGAGAAAATGAAGTACAATGTATGCCAATAGTCACTGGGAATGGAAGCCAGTTGAAAGAGTTGTTGTAAAATTCTGTGAGAGAAATGTTAATTTCTCTCTTCAAAAGTTTTGAAAGCCTCCTTTGCAGTAATTAGGAGGAGAAAATCAGGCATTGTAATACTTCTATGGAAAAAGAGTGTAATTAAATGAAACAGTCACTTACATTCATGTACAATACAGAAAAGCATTTCAAAAAGTGAAAAGTTACATGAAAAATGGAACAGAACAAAAAATAATCATATACTATTGATAGTATTTGGGGAATCTTTAATAAAGCTACTTTGACATTTTCTGGGTATAAAACCAAGACATCCTAGAAAAGTATACAAAGATACTTCAAACACTGAAAAATCTAGGCCAACCATTCTTTAGTTTCTATACCATCTAGAGTATGCAATGAATATTCTTTGAGAGGAAATGTAGGGATTTCAGCTCCTTATGCTTATCAAATCATTGAGTTCCAGTGCCATAAGTACAGTATCTGTCATATTCATGTGAAATTAAGCTTCTATACAGCAGATAAAGTATTTCCCACAACTTAATACAAATTAACCTCATCAAGCCACTGAACCATTCCACAAAAGGAAGATAGTACTTTGGGAGATTCACATTTTGGTTTTGTTTCTTTTTCTCCTAGCACAGACTTCAAAGCATGCTGCTTGTTTTGCAGAAATTTTTTGAGGAACCAAATGCCATTTCTAGAAGCCTGAAGAAATTAGTTATTCAAAACCAGTGCAAACACTTAGTCCTGCATTCCCTGTTAGTGCAAGTTGTCCTTCCTGCAATCACTGTGAAGGACTGAAGAAAGAGACTCAGAGATCATTATGTGCAAAATTTTCCTGATGATTGTATATAATATATGTATAGATTATATTCCAGAGGATGTAACACTGTATTATGAGAGTAGGACTTGAGAAACAGGCACGACCATTTCTCACTCATTAATTATATATTCTGTAATTAACCTGTCACTTTTAAAGCTTTTTTCATGTAGCAAAATCATCAATAGCTATCTCACATATCAGTATGATATTCATATGCCAAAAACTTAAGTGGTCATTATCATGTTTCTGGAAAAAGTAAAGCTAAGCAATTATTATTCCTCATTTTACATAAAACTGTTTCTTCATGGTAGCTTTAAATTTCTTTCCATCAGGTAAATAAAATTTCAGTCACATTTGCACAGCACATCTGGCACTAAGTTATGGCCCTTATCCCTCTATTTCTTTGGGAAGATTGCTCCGGGTAAGAAGGGAAGTTAGTATTCAAGATTATTATTTTGCAACTCACAAATATGAATGCAAGGTATTTAGTATAGGTGCAGTGTTATATACAAACCTAGCATTAAATCAAGAAAAGTCTTCTGAATAGCATTGTTCATTATGATCACCATTTCATAGGCTCAACACTTAATCCTTGATGTTCAATTCTGACACCCATCAGGCTCTTCAGAGGGACCTGGAGAAGCTGGAGAGATGGTCTGATTCCAGCGGGATGAGGTTCAACAAGGCCAAGTGCCGGGTCCTGCACTTTGGCCACAACAACCCCCTGCAGCGCTACAGGCTGGGCACAGAGTGGCTGGAGAGCAGCCAGGCAGAAAGGGACCTGGGAGTTTGGATTGACAGGAAGCTGAACATGAGCCAGCAGTGTGCCCAGGTGGCCAAGAAGCCCAATGGCTTCCTGGCCTGGATCAGGAACAGTGTGGCCAACAGGTCCAGGGAAGTGATTCTTCCCCTGTACTCAGCGCTGGTGAGGTCACACCTGGAGTACTGTGTCCAGTTCTTGGCCCCTCAGTTCAGGAAGGATATTGAGGTGCTGGAGCAGGTCCAGAGAAGAGCAACAAGGCTGGTGAAGGGACTTGAGCACAAGTCCTATGAGGAGAGGTTGAGGGAGCAGGGGCTGTTTGGCCTGGAGAAGAGGAGGCTCAGGGGAGACCTCATCACTCTCTACAACTACCTGAAAGGAGGTTGTAGTCAGGTGGGGGTCAGTCTCTTCTCCCAGGCAACCAGCAGTAGGACAAGAGGGCATGATCTTAAGCTGTGCCAGGGGAAGTTAGGTTGGATATTAGGAAGAAATTTTTTAGAGAGGATAATCAGGCATTGGAATGGGCTGCCCAGGGAGGTGGTGGATTCTCCGTCCCTGGAGGTTTTTAAGATGAGACTGGATGTGGCACTTAGTGCCGTGGTCTAGTAACCGCAGTGGTGTTGGATCAAGGGTTGGACTTGATGATCTCAGAGTTCTTTTCTGGTCTACTGACACTTGACAGGATGTACCTATCTCAGAAGGGGGAAAGAGTTCTAGCACGGGAGCTAGCAGGGCTCATTGGTAGAGCTTTAAACTAGCTTGGAAGGGGGAAAGGAACAAAATCAGGCTGGTCAGTGATGAGCGATGGGGCAGTGTGCCAAAACTTGAGGAGATGAGGGTTCAAGGATCATTCCATGGGATCCCTCAGTCTGCTTCACAAGATGCTGGTTACAATGTACCACTCCTGAAATGTGTGTACACCAGTGCACACAGCATGAGGAACAAACAAGAGGAACTCAAAGCTTTGGTCCAGTCCCAGAGATTTCACATCACTGGCATAATTGAAACCTGGTGGGATGAGACCTGTGACTGAAGTGCCCTGTTGGATGGTTACAGGCTCTTTGGGAGGTTTAGGCAGGGCAGAAGAGGCAGAGGGGTGGCACTGTAACAGAAGGGTTAGAATGTATGGTGCTCACAGCTTGCAATGGCACCATTGAGAGCCTCTGGGTAAGAATCAAGGGGGCAAACAAATAATGTGGATATCATTGTGGGACAGTGCAAAATATAAATGTGCTGTTTTGTAGACTCTGAATATGGCCTGTCTTTGGTCAAAAATCTATATCATGCTTCTAACTATATGTTTTCTTTGTTTCCTTGATTTGATTACACATTGAACCTAAAAGTAAGTATTCTCACACAGAGGGCAAGTAAAGAATTGTTTCCACATATTTTTTTAATTTTATTTTGTTACATATTTTTAATTGTTTTGAAAAAAATAAGAGATTTTTAAAATTGTGAAAATTATCAAAAACAAAGGTATTCTTCTATTTTTTAAAAACTTATTTGGTATTTTTCTCTTTGCTTGGTCAGTTTTTCCCCTGTTTGGCCAGTGAACCGAAAAATCAATTACAGACACAGCAGTAATTCCTATGTCCTCAGTGGTGACCATGAGGCATGACACAGTTGTGGTTCATGTCAGCAAAGGCACTCATGTTGCTTTATTTTCAGATGACACATGGAGTCGTACTATAGAATCAGCAGGAAAAAACTGCCAACTTTGTGCTGTCTTATTCTACATTATCACAGAATCACAAAATCACAGGATGGGTAAGGTTGGAAGGGACCACAGTGGGGCTCCACCCTTTTGATAACCTCCCTTCAGATACTTACATACATTGTATATACACAAGCTGTCTATGAGCCAGTGGTGTGCCTCTGAGGCCAGGAATGCCTCAGGGTGCATTAGGAAGACACTGCCAGAAGTTTGAGGGAGGTGATCCTGCCCCTCTACTCAGCCCTAGTGAGGCCACATCTGGAGTGCTGAGTCCAGTTCTGGGCTCCTCAGTACAAGAGAGACATGGAACTCCTGGAGTGGGTCCAATGGAGGGCTAAGAACGTAATTAAGGGATTGGAGCATCTCTCTTAGGAGGACAGGCTGAGAGAGTTGGACCTGTTCAGCCTTGAAAGGAGATGACTGAGAGGGAACTTCATCATATTTCATATCATATTTCCATACAAATATTTCTGAAACCCCTACAAACACACCTCATTGACAGGTCCTTGAGGTCTTATTTACAGCATTCATGTTTCCAAGACTCAGCTATAGTCATTAAAAGTCACTTTGTCACCTTGGCAATGAAAAGTCCAGATAGACTATGCTCTACTTGCAGCAGTAGAAAATCAGTTTAGGTTAGAAGTAGAGCATTGTTTTTCATTTCTGTTTTACCATGATATATATGTCTTGCATCTTGAGACAGGTTCTTAGATGAATTGCTAAAAAAATCAGAGCTGACTGCTTGGAATTTTTGCAGTGCCACCTGTGGGCAACATGTACACAGAAAATGTTGCTAACTGCACCTCCTCTCAGACTTCTTGGTTTCACTGTGGTATTTTCAATCCTGAGAGGACCATTTTAAAATCACAAGAATAATTGTTGTGTTTATTCTTCAGATGTTAGCCCAGCTCCTCTAGCATGCAATTAACCCAGTTAGTCCACTTGGGTAAAGGATGATGAACAGAGTTCATATGACAATACTACGCGGACAGGATCTCTGGTAGCCTTTAAAACCTGAGATAATGAATGGATTGTCATAGTCACATTGCCAAGCATAATCTTCTGCACAGTGCCAAAGAAAAGTCTCATCCATCAGCTTGTCTGCCAGTCATCAGTTATAGCCATCTGTGTGTGAAGACATTTTCCCTTTTGGAAAAAATCAATGAAAACTACAATGTAAGTGTTCTCCTGAGAAAAGCTCACTAATGAACCTGTGAGATCCAGCCTCAGACATTGCCATACCAAAACCTACACACTGAAATGGACTGAAGGATTGAGCTATCTCCACTAAGAGACAAAACGACTCAACAGAATAATGCAGCAGGCTGGTACAGTCCCAACTGGTCACACAATCTTAACAAACATAAAACCACAGATGAAGCACTTCATGTAGGATCTCTTGGACCTGGAGAGTTTGCAGTTATCTGACTTTATTCTCCTAGCCTTACCAAGACTAATTTTATTCAATAAGTCCTCTGGCAGGAGTGAGCCAGTATTAAATAAGCTTATCTCCTCTCTCTCACGAAAGTCAGAGCCTTTTTATGGCAAGGGTTACAAATGACTACTTCATGCCAAACTTTCAGCCAAAGACACAGGAACTCAAAACACAACTCATTTTTTGAAGGATAATTCCTTCTCCACATGACCCCCCTCAGCCTAGAGTGTAGCCCTCCCTAGGTCTGGCTTTCATTTTTGAAATTAGATGATTTCTAGGTTCACAAAACCCCAGAGACTTCAGAGATAAGATCACAAGCAGGATCATTTAGGATTTTGCAGCTCTTTATATGTCAGCTCACTGGAAGAGAAGAGGTTTCTTCACATTAACCCAGTCATCAGCAGGAGCTGAGTTCCCTGGCTGCAGGCTGCCTGCCCCACCTCTCACTGCAAGTGCCCAGAGTGAAGCCACTCCACTGCAGCCACCCCGTTCATTGGGCAGCAGAGCAGATGAGATGATGATGACAGCAGCAAAGCTGCGTGTTTCCTTATGGGACAAAAATGAAGCCACTTTTCTTTTTGCAAGCAACACATTTCCCATATTTCTTCTCTAGCAGCTGCAGGCTGACATGATCCACAAGAGGAGCTTGTGTAGAGCTGGTAGAGAAACATCCAGGGCAAGGCGCAGTTTATAAATATCACAAGAAGTCAAAAGCCCCAGTATCTCTGAGGTTGTTATCAAACATGTTAAGCAAATGATATATTAAAGTGTGCAGACATTTTGTAAATTACCAGGCTGAGACTTGAGATTACTAATTATATGATTTCACAGAGAAAAAAGACCAATCCAGCTCTCAGGCACTCAAAAGAACATTTGGCACAAAGACTTTTTATTCTCTCATATGCTCTCTGTGGGCCTTCTGCCAAATACCTCGACTCAGTAAGAAGCAGTAGCACTTGTCTCAGAGCAACCTTCAGCATTTGACAGAATACAATACTCCCACAATTCCTCCTCAGTCTCAGAGCTTCAGAAGCCTGTAGTTTACACAGTTATGGGGAATATATTTCCCCTGTTTCCTTAGATGACTCATTATTGATTTTCTTTTCTTTACAGCTGACCCAAATGGTCCCAGGGTACATCGTACTAGATGACAAATTAACATGTTCTGAGGGATGTATCAAGAAAAAAAAAGAAAAGAAAGGGTTTTTCTACCTCCTCGTGTTTGATTGACCCTCTGGCAAAACACCCTCACCCTAAGTAGCAGCTTAAGAAAAGTACTGTGTAAGGAAGTCTCTATGAAATAGGATTAATATAACAAGGTGGGGAGGTAAATTCAGTAGTGCTTTTGAACTGCCTGCTTTCAGGCTTCTCATGCTTATTAGAAAATCTCAAACACCTCAGTGGACTTTAGGTGCCTATACAGAGAAAACAGCAGAAGCCCAGGCAAGGGCAACCATAATTTTCCAGAAGAAGGGTGCAGCTGTGTCCCTGCGCTATATTTCCATTGCAATGTACATCTCATGTGTGATCTTGCTTCTAAAATTAAAGACACCTTTTACTAGACCAGATTGTTCAGAGCTCCATCCAATCTGGCCTTAAACACTTCCAGGAATGGGGCATCCACAGCTTCTCTGGGCAACCTGTTCCAATTCCTTATCACCCTCACAGTAAAGAATTTGTTCCTAATATCTAATCTAAACCTACTCTATTCAGTTCGAAACCAGTCCCCCTTGTCCTGTCACTACATTCTCCTATAAAAAGTCCTTCTCCATCTTTCTTGTAGGTCATAGATCTCACTAATAAGATGGTCAATTGAAATGTAAGCACCCAAATGTCACCACGAATTCCATTATCAAAGTATTTATGTGTTATTTCACTTTTTAAAAAATTATGCTTAGCACTCCTTATTCACCCCATGCTAAGATTTTTCAAGCTTTGAAAAGCAACAGTTCCCCAAAATTATTTTGAAAATCTTTAATAAATTCTACCAAATAAAGAAGTTAAGAGAAAGCCTTAAAGTATATAGCACAAAGATAATTTTCTAAGGATGAATATGAACATCACTTGTGTAATATCTGTATTGAAGAATTTTATGCTGCATCAAATCTAGAATACATGCTCTAGAAGCACTGTGGGACTTAAGTGGTGACCTGATTGAAACCAGTCAGTGAGGTCAAGTTAGAGTTCTGAAAATCCTGTCAATGTCAAGATTCTCATTGGGCAAAGTTTTTCCAAACATAATATTCAGAATACTGAGTCACTCTCTATCCCTATTCTGTACAGAAAGACATTTATGTACACCTGTGCACCCATTCACCTAGAAAGTATATTTAAATGGAAATATAAGATACTGAAAATACTTAACATTCTTATGTGTGTATACATTCATCACATAAATATGTGATGAAATTTAATGTAACTTATCTATAAAAAGCATTTAATTTTTGAAATTCCACCTTTTAAAAGCTCTGTAAGATTTTTGCTTGCTTGCTTGCTTGCTTGCTTGCTTTGATCATCGGCTGGTTGGCTCGTTGCTATTTTACACACAGAGTTTTAGTTGGTGTGTCAATATTTTTTTATTTCAGGTTTGTTTTGGCTTTGTTTTTCCTCATCTTATCTATTGTCAAGACTGAATAGAATGTACTAATTTTCTTTAATTTTGTAATGTATTTTTACAATACATCACATTCCAATTTGCATCTCTGTAATGCATTTTTACTTAACCTGACAGGTAAACCAAATTATCAAATACACCTTGAAATATTTCTTCCACAAATCGCAGGCACATATATGCATACTCACCTTCCTGAAAACTATGTAACTGGGGTTTTTTTCTTGTTCCTTTTTACATCTCTGACTTCTAGGACTTCCCCACAGTCTGTCAGACTGCCCCATGTGTTAAGAGAAATCCATAGGATGTCTCAGCACACAGTTCACTGTCTGAAAGAAAGATCTTAATTTTAAGTTTTAGCTTGCTTCTGTAGAGCCCCAGGCAAGCTCTCTGAAGTGCGGAGTCAGGAGGGGAACTTAACTCAGGCCTTTAGAAAAAGCTGCTAACAAGGCACATGTCTAGTACTGTGAAATGCCCTCTTTTGGAGTGATCTCCCCTGCTACAACCTTCTCTCTACATTATTGATTCCATATAAATAGCAAGTCTCTAAGCCATGGGCATGATGAATCATTAAGGATCTGGACAGTCTATGGATGGCCTGGGAAGAGGCTGGCTATTCTTCAAGACAGAGGAAAAGAAAGCACATTTCAACAAGCCAAGTAAAAGAGGAGAAACTACTAAGAGAGCCATTCAGAGCAGTGCAATCAAGAATATTTTTGCTCAAGGATTCCCAGTAGATAATACTTTCAGATATCTCTTCGTGCTGAAAAAGCATCTTTTAAGATGCTCTTAGCAGACTCCCTGGCATTTGTTTCTGAAGGAACTCTTGTCAGTAGAAGCTGTTGATAGGAAACATATATACCCACCCTCATTGCTATCCAAAGTCAGAAGGTGCAAAAATGTCACAGTTCCCAGAGCTCCAGAAACGTGCTTTGTAAAAACTGTCAGGTAACAAAAGCATCTGAAGCAATTCACGTCTTCAAGAAAAATCTATTCAAAACAAAGATATGGAGGGAGTGTTGGAATTCATAACTATTCAGGGACTTTTTCAGGGAATGGAGACATGGCTTTATGGTTGCTATCTTAATCCCGTATCTCTGTGGAAGTTCATACATTGCACACAGGGAAGAGGCCATGCCAGGCCAGCTCAGGATCCCTTTCCCTTACTGCCTATCCGTGCAATATGCCAGGCACCTTGTGTATCTATACCACTGCTGAGACACAAGTATAGAGCACAGCAGAGCTTGCTGGGCAGCTCTTGGGTATGAGTTTTCTGAGATCATAAAAAGCACATCTGGAGCAAAACACAAGCAAATTATTAGTAAACTAACTTTGCGTTACCCCAGAGAGGTCAAGCCTCCTGCATTGGACATGAGACTCACAAACCAGCCAAGTAACTGTGCCTCCTGCCATGGAACAGAGGTAAGGCTATGGTGCCGTGCTGTTGCTGCTGAAAGGGCTGGTGAAGGAGCCACTGCTCAAGGCAAGCTACCAAACAGGTCCAGCTCCCACAGCTCCTCCTCTGCCATGTTACCCAACACCCAGATTCATCATTCTCCCACAAGAGCCAGAGCAATGCTTCTGCAGACACCAGGAATGAGGCACCGTCCAAGGTGTTATGTCAGTGCCAAAGACTGGTCATGCCAAAGGGAGATTCTGAAGAGGTATCCACAGTTCTCACATCTTTCTAACCACTTGAAAAGATGGAGCAGGAGGGGAAGGAGAGTGGTAGGCCCTCAGGGAGAAATGAAAATTTAAAAAACAATAAATACATTTAATAGTTGAATTTTAATGCAACTATTGCTAAAAGGAACTTGCAAGGAAGACTAAATATAAGAGACAAATGACCACCTGCACATAAAATCATAGCATCCACATACTGGTTGTATACATTTTTATGACTGCATATTCTTTCATCTTTTTGCTAGTTTAATGTAGAAGTTTCCTCTCAGAGGTCAACATTAGAACCTCAAAACCTCAGCCCTCAGACTGCACTGAAGAGTGATTTTTAGTTAAATAACAGAGAGACCAGCAGATTGGGTAGCAGTTGTTATCTGTGGGCTATTTGGACTTTTTCAAAGTCCCAGGTGTGAAGCTGAATGCTATATACAATATATAGTAGTGTACTGTATTTGTCTGCCAGTGCCTAACAACATGTCAAAAATGACAGCAGACCATTTACA
Organism: Manacus candei; assembly: GCF_025592945.1. Classification (NCBI taxonomy): domain Eukaryota; kingdom Metazoa; phylum Chordata; class Aves; order Passeriformes; family Pipridae; genus Manacus; species Manacus candei. The sequence goes on along the minus strand of NW_026138091.1, from coordinate 8,001,660 downwards.
AATATCCATAGGGCTATGCCTCTTTCTAAGGTTAGATGAAACTGTTATGCAGAAATAACCAATTACCCACAATTCCTTAGGAATATCTACACTGCCTCATGACAAATATTTTTACTACTTTAATTTTAAAATGCACACCAGAAAAATAGATGAACATTAAATAACTGTCCAGGTCCACAGCACTGATACGTTGTGAAGGGAGTCAAGCATAATCTTCTTTAGTGTGTGAAAGACTGTCACAAAAACAGAAAAAAAAATTGCCTTCCCCTTCAATTCACAACTTTAAAAGCTGAACAGCAAGTGGATAAGCCATAGGATTTGACAAAATGCCATTCATGAGATACCTTGTCTGATCACATACACAAATTTAGCAGGAGTTTTATCTTTATAGGGCTCACAAGTCAGAGGAATCTTCAAAATACTCCTGGTGCATATCCTTCAGGTGCAACTGTAGTTACTGAATTATTGTAAAACAAAATAAAAGGATCAGAAAATCAGAAACTGAAGATGCAGCAGAGTGAACCACCCTTTCCCAAATTCAGTGAGAAGTTAACACCCGATTCTTTATATAAAAATGTTGCATAGTCTAGGACTTCTATGTTGACTGGGTACCTATAATTTCTAAGGACCTAGACACAAAATAGAAAAATAAATATGGGTACTATGAATTTCCTTTTATTTCACACACAACCACTGATATTTGTGGTTTGTGATTGCTCTTCACTTGGATTTTTACTTTAACAAATATGCTGCATAACACAGACGTTATCTGATTATTTCTGATCCTCTGTCCCAGCTCTCCAAGGGAGTCGCATGTTCATCCACATTTCCCTTCTCATACATTTGTTTCTAGAGCCTAGCAACATGCATATTACATGAATACGTTGTCAGCTGAACGAACAGAAACCAAATTTCAGCAGTTCATGCATGGTTCTGAACCCCAAAAGCAGTGCACTGCAGTGTCTCAACCTGCAAACTGGAGACACTTGCTGGAGTTTTGTCCCTGCTAATTTTTTTTCAAGAACTTTACATATGCACACCTACATACATACATACACAATCAAGGACATAGAAGAAAGTATCTCTAAGTAGAAGGATCCAACACAACAATGCATCTTGACATCTTTATTTACTTTCTGAATATTAATATATCATTTACTGTATTATTATAACAATAATAAAAGTGGGATTTCCACTGTTCTCTACAAAAGCAAAGACACATGTCACCATACACTGGATGCCTACAGTGACTAATCTAATCTGAACAACCCTGTATAATCAATGCAGCTAGAGAAAGAAGCACCACCAGAAGGTATTACCTGAATTTTAAGTGTGCAAGATCCCTCCTTAAGGGAAGGGCTACATCAGGAGAGACATGATTTGGTACCCAATTAGTCATTTCATCTCAGAGACTGCCCTCATTGGAATCTGACATTACCACGATACTGAAACAGGCCTAACAGAGGTCAGTGCTCTGGATGACCATGTCTGATCTAAGAATGACAATATAAATGTATAACTAAACCAAGCTAAAATATATCCACTGATTTGTCCTCCTCTGGAAAGCTGACTTTTAAGATCTCAGACATTTGCCAGGACCCTGCAGAGAAGTCACTTGCAGGTCCAAATACAACACTTAAGTCAGGGGAAGAAGCAGAAGGACATTTGAGAAACATATTTGCCTAGCTTTTACTTCAGGAGCTTTTAAAATTTTATTATTTATGTTAGTAACATATCAAGACCGATTTTCAAGTTCTCTTTAAACAGTGAACTTTCTTCTTCAAAGAAAAAAACAAAACAAGAAGAGAAACTTAGAGGACTCAGACAGACATCCTGGATTTAAAATCCATAATGACTTATTTTCTCACTGTATTAATAGTCATGGCTAGGCTTCGCGAATGAAGATTTGGGATTGTTTTCATCAAACCAGTCCTTGTTCTTCTTGAAGGAGAACCCTTAGGATTCTTCAGAGGACTGCAGGATGCTGTTTTTAATAAAGGGACACAGAAATAATCTGAAGTCCTTAAATCTCATCCATAGCTGTAAAGTAATGTTTCCATATTTTTCTCCAGGTTGTCTGTAAGAAAGAAATCTCATGTTTACCACTATCTCCTCTTTAATTATTCACATCTGCTATGCATGAACCTAGTTGATTTTTTCATTAAATAAATAAATAAATAAATAAGAATTAAAACTTCATTTAAAACTATTGAAATTGTTACCCCCTAGTGACCATTGTTATGAAAAATGGTAATTTTATAGTTTAACACTCCTCTCCTATGATTCTATTAGTATAAACCATAATTTGGCATTTTCCCATATTTTTAGTGTGGGTCATAATGTTGCTTAAATGTAGACGGTTGTATTCCTAGCACCCAGTAGAAAAGTAAATTAGTTTATAATCACTCCTACAGATCTGTTCCAAAGATAAATTTTTGAGGGAGCTTTTCTGGTAGCCAAGATCAGTCTGATTAGCGGGAATTTTTTCTTTTTTTTTTCCCATACACCATCATTTAGTGTAACAGTTTTAAACGGGAGTTCTTCACAGGATTTATTGTATATTCAGGTTAAAAATGTTCATTAGACTAATTCATATTTGAAAACAGAAACAAGAACTACACTTGAGACAGACACTTGTTCAGCAAATTCATTATTTTTAAAAGCACTTTCAGTACTTACTGTCAATAGTGCCCAACAGACTAGCTTGTTTGTTTCAGAAAGATGAAAAATAATGAGGGTTAAATGTCACCTGTGATGATATAAACCACACGAACTGCAAAAATAAAAGTATTATTTCCATACGTCAGTCAGACTATTTTAATTTAGTTTTGCTCTCACTTTCAGAAAAAACAACCTAACTTTAAATTCTAAATGCCTTTAACATGAACAGAAAATGTTGATGATTTATTAATGGAGGTCTTAGTCCAAACTAATTAAAATAATTTTGTGCTTTGCTATTTCCAAAAATAGCTGACTGATTCTGTACATTTTTGGGTACTTCTATAACTAAAGAACAGCTGTTTCTAGAATATGGCATTTTTACGAGCAACGATATGCAGTGTTCCTTATGGGGTTTTTTTTTTGTGGCGGGGGGTTGAAAGAAAATTTAAACTTAGTTTAAATATTCTTTCTTTTTCTCTAACACATAGATTTTACTTCAGATTTGTGACGTAGAATATACTTAACCCCTCTCTGGTGGATATGGTCTTTTCTTCAGTCATTTTCCTGTATATAAGCAGTTTTCAGAGTAAACCAAAGGAAAACCTAATGACAGTGATGTGACAGAAGGCTGGGAAATATGTTCCGTCTTTAAATCGCTTTGCAGAAAATGCATCTAATGAAGCGGGGCAAAAACTAAAAAGTCAAGAAAGGCATAAGACCAGTGAGTACTGTGCAATGGGGTGTAGCAGGATGGTCTGCCCTTGGAATGTCATCAAGAAACTCGAACAATGCCCTATTTGCAAGGCTAGCAGCGGTGGACTGAGAGAGGGTGCGTTATGCTGGTTTTGGTGTTGAATTATGCTAAAACCATTTTGACTCAAATTACCCTAAAGTTAACATCTCGATAGTGAAGCAAAGATTGGGCAGATATGGTAAGGTACCCTTATCTAAAAATGATAAGCTGACATGGCTGTCCCATAGACAAATGATTGACAGACAGTTACTTAATACTATAAAAACCCAGTCCATTTTCATATGGTAGGTTCTTCTAACACACCCCTTTCTTGGAGTGTGTGTGGAGATTCCTCCTGTGAGCAGGGGCATGCCTCAAGGTTACTCCTGAAGGCTGAGTGAAAGATCTGCCCATGGTCTTTGATATGGGTGAGTTAAATCACCCTCTACTTAATAATTGTTTCTTTCTTTTTGACTAGCGTTAATATAATTGCTTTAATAAAACTGCTTTGATATAGTGTCCAATATTATATCAGTAATCTTAGCTTCTATATGGTGTAGTAAATAATTCTGACTGAGATCTTTTTGTCTATTCATTTATCATAACAAATATCCATTTTTATATAACTATATCTGATTTGCCATTCTTAATCCTGTGGGACAAAGCTGTACAATCGCACCTCTGTAATTCCTCAGACTTAAACTGTTGACAGTCTGGGGCTAAAATTGGATCCAGTCACACCTAGGCTCCTCTCTGAGGAGTTTAGAAAGTAAGGGGGTCCTTTCTGCACCTTGTGACTTAATGAGAGGGCTTCTCTAATAAACTTTGTCTGGAGCTCCCACTCCATCCATGAAGGGGGTTCCTCCTAATTGCCCACTTTTTAACTGTTTTTATCCAATCCCATCTTCGACCCTAACGTCAGGCAGAGGGCCTGAGTGCCCTTCATTCCTTCAGTCCGTCAAGAGAAGTTTCCAGGACTGATGGTCACCTAAACTATACTATGAACAGAAGTGGCCTAAGTAGGATGACAGGTTAATTCTTTTCTCAGATGTTTCCAGGGCATAACTTCTGGAGGGAAAAAATATGGATTATTTCCTTACCATAACTGAGATTTTCTGGATTTCCCCAGGTTCTTAAAACATAAACATGGGCATGGAAACAGTATTTTAATTCCCTTAAGATGATTTTTAACCAAAACTAAAAGGAAAAAAAATATTTACCCAGCCTTCATATGTACAATGTGCATCAGTGTAACAAGATGGCACAAAATTACTTTTCCTCCTTCCTTATTTAAATTTACATCTTCTCTCAGATATAGTTATATCTGCTCTTAATATCTCTGGCAGATGTTCTGGGGTGAATGAGGCAATTAAGAAGCCAAAATTCCCATTTCTTCCAGATGCTTATTCTCTCAATATTCACTCACTGGAAATATATTTACTTTCCACTCTGTGGTGTGTAGCAGTTAGCACACCTTCTGGGTTCCATTTCACAAAATTTCCACAGTTAATCTGACACATGCCAATGCATCTTAGATGAAAGTTCAGCACCAGTAATTATTTTTTTTCTACTGGTACCATATTTATATAACAGAACAAAACTGAGCAAAGTTTTAAATAAGTATTTTACCTCAGAAATATTTTCATTTTGTTTTTCCTTGGTACAATACTTTCTACTGTCTTATTTTTAAAACTTAACTTTGGTTTTCCTTAGTCTTCCAGCTCACTGAAGGAATCTAATGATCGTTTCAGCCTTTTCTGTGATTAGTTCTAGTCACTGAGATTGAATTACAGGCTTAACTACTTCGTCCTTACTCCCCTCTCATCTGACACATACATAGTCTTGGGTTCAAATTCCGGATCCAGAACAATTCTGACCTTCCCAGCCACTCAGACAGCTATCCCCTCATACATGGTTCTGGAGCGCAGACTCAGCTGAAGCAATTCTAATAACTTGCACCTAAAAATACAATGGCACAATGCACCCAAGATTTGTGCTGGTCTTAACAGAACACTTTTTCTTATGCATATCCTTTCTGCAGCTCTGCATTCACCCAAAATAACCCACACATTCAGCTTTATACTTCAGTCATTCAAGGGCACTTGATATTGAAGCCAGAAGTACTTTGCAAAAAGAATTCCAAGTCTACTGCATTTGCTTGAGAACAATTTGAGTACAAGAGTTATACAAATCTATGGGGAAAAAAGAACAAGACAGACTTGGCAGCTCCTGCCTCAGCCTCCTTATCATTACAGACAGAATTCTTGCTCAGTCTGGTAAAAGAGAGCTGCACAAAGCAGACTGCTCTTTTATGATTTTCCTGCTTCCTATCATCTGAACCCCAAAGCCAGCCTCTATACTCCAGTACATATGCCACAGTTTTCCTCCCATCTAAGTGGAGAAGTGGGTGTTTCTTGGTCACACTGAAATAGTGCTTTCACAATCTCAAAGGGAAGATCAAAATTTCAGTATTATTCCTTTGCAAATTTAAGAATTCTTTCAGAATTTCTCTGCATGCACACATGGCATACAGGGCAGGTGTCAAGAGAATGGGGCCAGACTCTGTTCAGTGGTGCCCAGAGACAGGACAAGGGACAACAAGCAGAAACTGAAACACAGAAAATTCCATCTGAATATGACAAAAACCTGCTTTACTGTGAGGGTGACAGTAACTGGAACAGGTTGCCCAGTAGGGCTGTGGAGTGTCCTTCTCTGGAGATATTCAAAACCTGCCCGGACATGATTCTGTGCAACCTGCTATAGGTGAACCTACTTTAGCAGGGAGATTGGACTAGATGATGTCCAGAAGTCTCTTCCAACCCCAGCCATTCTCTGATTCTGTGTGTCTTAGCTCAACAAGAAGAAATGGAAAAAATGCAAAATCCAGGTTTTAGAAAAACAGAATGACATTTGCAGAATGATATGCAGATATAAATGAATCTGTCATAGACCAAATTTCACTGGCTTCTGAACTGCAACATGATACTCCATTTGAACACTGGAAATAAAATAAAACTTTTGCAGTTTTATTCAGACGTTATGATTCTGATACAGGAGATGAGTTCTTTGGCAGATAGAACAACATCCATAGTCAACAATACCCAAGTCCTCCAGCTAAGAGACTTTCGAATAGTTCCAGAAGTTTTCCAACAGGTTGTAAACTATTTGCTATATCAATTCAGGGAAGTATTCACACCTACCCTGAAAGTTTGAGTTCCCACCTTTTGAAAAGAATGAGCTGAAAGGTTTTCCAGAGCACTTAGGAGAGATGCCTAAAACTGGATATTGTGGAAGATTCCCCAAGTTTTCAGTTAGGTTTGAAAAGCACCTAGTATTTTCTGAAACTCCCATAAATAAATGACAAGCACTTAAAAAAACATGAAAATGGTCCATGTAAGCTAATTTAACAGTGATGACCTTGCATTTTCTTCTTTCATTCAGGTCTGTCATACCTCTGTGCACATATGCATGCACAAAGACTTTGTTGCTTTGGAGCCGTTGGTTTGTGCAGCTTAGATCAACTCTCTTATTTTCTAAAACTATGAGAACCGTTTACAAATTTGCATTGAGTCTTTTAGGTTGGACTTGATGATCTTAAAGGTCTTTTCCAATCTAAATAATTCTCTGATTCTATGATTCTAAATCTCTACTGCAGTGAAAGGCTGCCCCAGTGAGCCTTAAAATGGTAAATTCCCTCAGCCCCCCCCCAAAATAACAGAACTAAAATTTTGTGTTCAGAAGGAAAACAAAGAAAGTATTTTTCTACTGTTCTTCCCCAGAATAAGTTGACTGTTTCTGAACATTTTCTTGGCACCTGTATGACTAAAGAACAACTGTTCTAGAATATGACATTGTACTAGCAATTACTTAACACTGCTGTAGAGTAAATTCAGTGAAGAGTGTCAAGAGAGAAGGGCACAGTCTTTAGACATCATCAGCAGAAAATTAACGCAGATGAAAGTTGGATTAATATATGCCCTGAATGTTATAGAAATAATCTTCACATGGGATGTGCTTTTTCAGGCACAAAACACACAACCTGAATATGTGAAATACCCCTGAGTCAGAATATGGAGGTGTGCAGTAGATACCTGCAAACATATGGGACAGTTATCGGTGCACATATGGAATGTATGTTGGATGTATGGGATGTATGTTGGAAAGCCCAAGAGACAGTGCAAAAAAACTTTAAGACTGACACCAGGATATGTCATCCCTACATGAAACCAGATCTAGACTTTGAAGATGGAATTGGTCCTAATCATGCCATTATATTAATTTTACACATCTGGATTGAATGGTTTGGGTTGTAAGGGACCTTAAAGATCATCTAGTTCCACACAGATACTGTTAAGGATCAGACTGTAATTATAATGTGATATTGACCCATTATATCTGACCTATAAAAATGACATGATCTTAAAATGTTGAATCTGGAGAAACCATAACGTAAAGGAAAATGTAAACTATTCAGATTTTCATTTCAATTATATTTTTGTTTGATAGTCCCAGATGCTATTAAAATTTTATGAGCAATTCTCCAAGGAAAAGGACAGGAAAAAATTAAGTTGTTATAATAGTGGAGAAAAATCTGCTTGGTCTCTCCACCACAGAAAGCTGATTTCATGGTCTTGAACATAAAATTCATACTAGTCATGACTGTACAATATACCATCAGCGCCAAAGCCATAAGAATACCCAGATAAAGCTCTTCTACAACTCATGTCAAATTCCAAGGCTGGAACCTTCAACCATAAGGTACATCAGAGCTTTCCTGCACAGAAAGATTCACATTTTCAGAGTAATTCAGTAGACTCTTGTTATCAGCATTAAGTATTTATATAAAGAGACAGAGGATGAAATTTCCTCAAAAGGTTTATTTGTGTAAACTCATCTGATATTTACCTCTTCAAAGACAGTGTAACCAGTATAGTCAATGAGTAAAAATGTTTCCAGCAAAGGGGAAAGTTCTGGGAAGTAGGCACAGGCAGCTGCAATTTCCTGCTGTGGCATAGCATCCTGCTCCATGGTGTATGATAGGAGTCTCCAAGTCACTAAACAGTCATTCTCTTCCTTCCTGATCACAGCTGCATCTAACATCCATTCCTTTCCTTTTCTACTCCAAGGAAAAATTTATTTAAGACATTCTCTATGACATGATATCCATTTAGGCAAATGAAAAATTCAGAATATAACTTCAGGTCCAAAAAATAATCTTTAAATCTAGAAATGCGAACAAAAATATATATTACTTTGTGCTACATTAATTGAGCACTTAAAAAGTCATTGAAACAAGGGAAATTCTGATCAACAGATCCAAGAGAGGGTATTATTAAACCAAAACTAACTAAAAAAGATGACTATTGGATGGAGGAGGGAGCATTTAACAATTTATTCTGTTTTAATGGTTTTAGTCAAAACAATGGCATGCAAATGTAAGCACTCTCTTTTCCTAGCTGTATTAAGGAATCTAGCAGAATGAATGACTTAGTACACATAACAAATCTACAGGACTAATTTGAAATCAAGAATATAAAAATGGAAAAGTAAATCTGATTCTAGTATTAGGGAAATGTCAACATTTACTAATGATAGGAACAAGTAACAGAAGGATAAGCATACTATCAGAACATCTTACAATATTTTCTTAACACAAAAGAAGAGGAAAGCTTAATCTTCCAAAACAGAAATTAGCTGATGATTGGTGGGACAGTTATCCAAAGGAAGATAACATTACTACAAATGAAAGGATGGAAAATATTAAGAAATTTGGCATTTCAAACTGTAAAATCAACTATGTAATTTCTACAAGAATATAATCTTCTGTGCAGTCATCTTCTTTCCACTGCAACACAAAATCTAAATGTATTTAAGAAAAGGATCCTGGGTAATCACTCATGGAAAGCTAATAAAAATTTGACATTGGGATTACAATACCAAGCCCAAAATACAGAACTGTCCTTTTCCTTTCCTTAGAAAAACATCCAGAAACCGCACTACTTGCCAAATATAAACAGAAATACTTTTAAGTGATCAGTATAAAAGAAAATGTATGATATCTCATTGCAACTCTCCAGCTTCTCTCTCCATTGCTGCTTCAAGGACAGACAAGTTTCACAGCCAAGATGATGGTGGGAATGGGGGCAAAAACGAAGGTAGCCATTTGCTGTGATGGCTGGATGCCAGGTACCCACAAAAGCCACTCCCTCACTCCCCTCTGCAACTGGACAGAGGAGAGACAAAAAAACAACGAAGGATTCATAAGTTAAGAGCCAGGAGAGGTCACTTACTGATCACCAGCACAGGCAAAACAGACTCAAAGTGGGGATATTAATTGAATTTATTACTAACAGGGTCAGAGCAAAAGAGGGAGAAGTAAAATAATCTTTAAAACACCTTCCCCTCACCTTTCTTCCATGTTCTCCCTCCTCCCCCCCCAGCAGTGCAGGGGGATGGGCAATGGGGGTTACAGTCAGTTGTTGTTTCTGCTGTTGCTCAGGGAGAGGAGTCCTTCCCCTGCTCCCGTGGGGTCCCTCCCACAGGAGACAGTCCTTGATGGACCTCTCCGGTGTGAGTCCATCCCTCAGGCAACAGTTCTTCCCAAACTGCTGTCCCATGGGTCACTCCTCCATGGGGTGCAGTCCTTCATGAATGAGCTGTACCAACATGGGTCCCCCACAGGGGCCACAAGTCCTACCCGGGAAAAACCTGCTCCAGCATAGGTTTCCCTCTCCATGGGCTGCAGGCCTCCAGTAGGACCCTGCTCCATCCTGAGCCTCCCCCGGGGTCACAGCCTCCTTCATGCATCCACCTGCTCCAGCATGGGCTCCTCCATTGGCTGCAGGTGGGTCTCTGCACCCTGATGGTCCTCCATGGGCTGCAGGGGCACAGCTGCTCCACCATGGTCTGCCCTAAGGGCTGCAGGGGCCTCAGCTCCAGCACCTGGAGCACCTCCTGCCCCTCCTTCTGCACAGATCTTGGTGTCTACGCTGTTGTTCCCATGTTCTCAGTCCGCTCTTCCCTGGCTGGAATTCCTTCTGTGCAACAGTCTTCTTTTCTTAAATATGTTATCACAGAGGCATTACTATCACTCCTAATTGGCTCGGCCTTGGCCAGTGGCACAAGTCCGTCCTGGAGCCAGCTGGCATTGGCTCCACGGGACAGGGGAAGATTCTAGCACCTTCTAAAAGAAGCTACACATGTAGCCTCCCCCCCACCCCACTACCAAAACCCAGCCACAGAAAATCACTATAAGCTGGCAGCACAGAGAAGAGATAGGAGTAACTCTGCTATTGTGATGATTTCTGCACCCATGTTCCAGTGAACCATCAGAACTACTGGTATCTTGGCAATCGGAGAAAATTTTTTCCTCTTTACCTTGGCAGAAGGCCAAGGAATATTATCTGCTGAATTCTAACAGATATGGTATTAACATTTTAGATTGCAGTGGCAGATACTGATATGAAAGTGTTTGACTGACTGTTCAATTTTATCTTCAAGCAAATGGCAATACTGGGATTGGTTTCAGATCCTGATACAACTGAAACTTTCAAATAATGCCCAAGCTAGATAAGAACACCTAATATCTTTCTTCCCCATGTCTGCTAAAATAACTATTATCTTCCTTTGTTTCTATATTTAAACATTAATTACATTTAGAATTAAGTTAGCGAAAGTTGCACACAAAGCATTCTCATTTAAAAGAATCTATCTCTGGCAAAACTTCCATAAGAGATAAGATTGTCCATTTTTTGAGACAGCAAATATGACAAAAGAGTGTGATGAAACAGGACTGACAGATTAACAATAGATGGGTGGACGTCTAATATTTTTACAGACCCTATTGACATCTTCCAACTTCACCTGGTAGCTCCTAAGGCATCCACACACATCTCTGCATGCTTTCAAATTCCCTCATTTAAATCTTAGGTATTTTTCTAATTCCAATAAAGAACCTGGTAATATGCAAAACAACTCCTATATCCTTTGACAGGTCCACACAACCAGAAGGTACATGTTAAACATACACAATTTACCCACAAGGTCAGATCACTCACCAAATGCTGTAGTAGAAGTACTTCTAGAAAGTGTGAACTGAGGGAAAAACAGTACTGTATCCACTTACCCTTTATATTAGGGCCCATATCATGGAAGTGAAGATCTGCATTTGGTGCCCTTTTTAGCTCGAAGGAGTTCAAACCAATTATCTTATGTCCCCAAAGAATGACATTACCTTCAATCAGGCTCATTCAGGAAGAAAGAACAAGAGGGAGCACATGGCTATCTAGTGGTTACTTAGCTGGACATATCTGATTTCTGTTCTGTTCACTGAAGTTACTTACTGTTTTTAAAATTGAATACAAACACCCTCTATTTCTGCATTACGAATGTTTTCTTCTACACACTATCAAATCCTCAACAGAAAGAAAAAATGTACATTCATACTAAACCCCTATAACTTCATGACGAAGGAACTTCTACAGAAAAACAAAGATTTGAATACTTCAGAGGTCTCCCATGTAACAGTTAGGGCTATTCTTATCCAGACATGGAGTCTCAAAATGCTGTGAATATAGATCTCAATTATAGGCAATTCCCTAATATTCCCGAATAAATATTTCACTGCAGTACGTTGTAGGTATTTACCCAAGCTTCAGAGCATTTTTGCCAGGAACTTGCACAGTCTTAATGCAATAACAAGACACCAGAATAAGGGGCTGATACAGGCCTTCTGAATGACTGCAACCTCCAGTGTGACTCCTAGGAGGACAACCAGCTGCATATATTCTGCAATGTTCCAGTTAATATAATGCTCAAGAACCTTTGGTATGATCTTTCACACAAAATGCAATGAGACCAAAGTCAGTCAGAGGTCTGTGGTGGACCTTTTCTTACAGAGTATCCTGAAACCTCAGCAGGACTAATAATTCAAAGTCATTATTAATAACTAAACACAAAGATATTTTGAAACAGAGAAAAATCAGTGGTGCTGACTAAAGATGAATAGAAATAAAAGCGCTTATAAAGAAATCTTCCCCTGCTGGGATGGATTCCCCCTTCCTAGTCTGCCCTCAGAGCAGAACCCCTCAATGCAGTCACATCTGACTCCTTAAGCCCCTTTCTTTCACCTCAAAAGGCTATTCTTTGTCTCTTCAACAGTCATCTCAGCTCTGGAAGCTTTCTGCCAAACCACTCAAGATAGTTTCATGGGGTCTAAAGCAGGCAGTCTCCACAAGAACAATATCTTCTGCACTACTGCTTCAGACTTAAACATACAGCAAACAGCAAATGAGGAGGAGAAATAAGCAGAATTAACCATCAGTGTTCAGAAGCATGTCCACTTAGAAAAGTGAAGTCTTTAGTAAACTTCAAGGTACATTTACTCACATCCATAATATACAGTAATTTTGATAATAAAGTTTTCTTCTGGAAGTCCAGGGACCGCAAGCCAGTAGTGGGCTTTATATGCTGACATCTGAACATGTAACTATATGTAGAGCAAATAGTTACAAATAAGTGACTAGATGAATATCAGTCAGTCAATAACTGTAAGGAGAAAGTTTCACTAGGACAAAATCTACTACAATGGTCAGACGAACAATGGTATCTTTAAGGCATGATTCACAACACTAAGGGTTTGGAAAGCATTGCACAAGATTCACCAGCATGCCTCAAGTCCCTTGCACTGTCCTAGTGATACAAAAGAACCACAAATACGAGGTTACTGCAAATATTACATAAATGACCTAATAAACCATGTAAACAGCTGTTCTTATCACCAGTGAATTTCACCCCTTGTGCATAAAACAGACATGAGGGCATTGAGGGACCACATACACACAGCTTTTAGGAAAGTGCTATATTCTTTCTCTACGGTACCAATCAATAAAAAAGCCCAGGGGTCAGGCAGAGCCTGTCACATGCTGATTCAGTGCAATGTTAGCATTACTGCACTTGCTAAGAGAGTCCTGCTGAATGGTAGAAGCCAAAAGAACAAACTTGCACCACCCCATCTGTTTGTGAGGGCTTCCAGTTGCCCTCCAGAACCAGGTGTACTACTGCCCACACTGAACCATGATATCACATTTTATTAAATTTGTTCGCTACTATGAGATTTCTTCCCCTAAAAAGTTACATTCTCAAAGATACACACAGGGGGACATATGTTAGACTGTATGGAGACCTGTTCAAGGCTTGCCACCTTTCAGTACATTTTTCTGAAAACATGACAAATCTGGCATAAGGCTTAAAAGTTCTTCCAGAGCAATCTAAAATTCTGAGATATCCAAAGAGAATAAGATACCCAGGGAATCCTAGGCCTGAGGAGGTAACGAAACCTTGTCTATCTGTGTGAGTATGGTGTGTGCAGGGAGTCAAACAGGGCAGCAGTCAGATCACTGGAGCCGCCCACTGGTAAGTGGTTTCGGTTGCAGCTCAGTTGGGTTTCAGAACAGCTACTCCTCTGCAAGGAGAAACCAAGATTCATTATCTCCTTGCAAATAAAAAGACATTCCCTCAGACTTCTAATTTAGTGCAAATTCGCAGACAAGTAGGAGCAGCAAACGATGGTTTAGCTTATTTTAACCATATGATAGGCATCAGATGAATAAGTTCAGCTTCTGAGTGACTTTATTTTAAATGAAAATAAATTATCATGACTTTTTATCTATTGAGTCCAAAAATACTCAATTACTTTATTTATCTACCTGGAGTGTTTTCTGGTTTCATAACAAGTTCCTTCTGGCATGTAAGCATTCATGATTAGTTATATTTTTAAATAAAAACTTTCTAAACTTTTGTTTCCCCAAGGATTTAAAATTAATATAAAATGTATTGGTTTGTATTTTGAGAAATATTAAACTATGCTTAGATTCAAAAGAACTCTTAGTTAGGATATTTTATTGTATTATTCATACAAAAAAAACCTTAGTAATCAAAAAGTCACAGAAACATAAATTTTGAAAAAGTTTCTAGTTTTAGGGTAGGAATTGTGTCACAGCAGGCTCTTGTCTACAAAAGAGTGCTTGTAATGGGCTATCAGTATTTCTTTCTCAAAAGGATCCAACACTTGAAGCCTTAAACAAGGGCTGTGATACAATGGTCACCAAATCAATTCATGCTCCCTATAACAGAAATAGCAAACAGGAAGTGATGCTGAACTGATGCCTGCATGCCATATGTGCCAGCACATATTGTGTGTTTGCACAGGTTTGTTATCCAAGAGCTAGCAATGAGTAGGAGGATCAGGATCAGTCTTTATCAGTTTTTAGACTCATAATCTTGACAACATCCTTTTGGAGATTGATATACCTCTCTTCTCATACGTAGCTACTGCAGCCCAAATTGATCTGGTACTGCGAGCTGACTCATGTGTGCGTGTGCTTGAGTGAGACACCCATCACCTCGTATCAGGGTCCTCAGCAAAACGAGAAAGAAAAAGCAGCCTTATTGAGGGTTTTTTACAGAAGATAGGATAAATGGAATGTAAGGATGTGCACAGTCAGGAATTATGCAGGAGAACTCATAAGTCTCTATGCAGAAAAAAGTGAGCTTTGTGTTGTTTTAAACACTAAGTGTTTACCTTTTTTAGCTCTTGGACTTCCTGTTCAGAATGATGAAACTTCAGCAGCCAGCCTAGATAATGGAAGCAGAATTGTCTTCAAATCTGACTTCTCAAGAAAAAGAAGGATGGATTTAGCACCCACAACACACTGAAAAGATGTAATCTGAAATCCTAGTTTGTAGCCCTGATGGGTTGCTCAACTGGACCTCAGAGCCTGGTTCCCTATGCCATGCCTCGGCCTCTGGTTTTCCTTCTGCTGACTTGGGAGTTCTCATTTGTGCCATATCCCTGAAATAAGTCCAACAAGTCTAGAGAGAGCCTGTCAGAGTCATCTGTTTATATTCTTCCTGAAGTCTGCCTGGAGAGCAGAATGCTCATTAAACCATTTTTCACGCACTGATTATATTTTTCTTCTTTTTCTTTTCTTTTACAATTGCCTTCTGAAAAAGAGATGGGTTTGAGAGTTAGTGCAACTAGTGCATAATATGAGCAAGTCTATCGGAAAGTAAAGATTTTTTTAAAATGCCGATTATTGATTTTTGAAATTGTAGGGGCTTCTTCAAAGTCATTGGGGTTTGTCTTGTCAATATGTTAGTAAAGATTTCTAAAAATGAAGATTAATGATGCTAGGGATAATTAGTGCTGAAGAAACTCACACATTTCTCAGTATTTGGAGGATATTGGTGAACACAGTCAAGTTCTCCTTGAATGTACCTTAGCTCTGTTTCTGCCATGAGAGTAGGGGGGAAGATTTTCTATGACATGACAGGAAGTTAAACTCCCAGTATCTTTGGAAATCAATGGTATTTGAGCTACATAGCTCTGATTTGTGCTTTTTAAAAAATACCCCATATACAGTGAGTGCAGCTGATTTACTAAATCCACAAGCCAAAATATTTGGCTCAAAAAGTCTGAATGTTTTTTCTTTCCAAAAGAAACCGAATATGTTCAATAGCTGCTTTTCCAAATTAAACACTCAAGTCATACTTCTTACTATTATTTTTCCCTTCAAGATTTATTCATATATTTTGTTATAGGCATGAAAAATTACAAATTAAAGAAAAAGAAGCTTTTTGTTAACTTGCAGGAATGTAAGAAGTCCCTACAGCTAATAATCTGGTTTTGCAGGGGGGCTCAAGCACGTATTTATTTTTTTATCCAAAAAGATTAAGTTAAATATTTCTTAAGTTATTTCTGTTCTAAGGCTGAGGCTTAAATGCTAAATACTGTCCAGATAATTAATAGTGTAGTTCTGCTGGGGTTTCCCTTGCACAGAAAAGCTAAAATTGGTGGTGGATCATTTTATTCTCAATTATGAAGCACTAATTCCTCAAATAGTCCTTAGGATCATAATTTGTTTCTGTGAAATACTTGGTGATAGGTTTTACTCATCAGATTTTCAAAAAGAGTCACAAGCATACTTTGGAAAAGTTTGAATTCAATTGAAGCAAACACAGCTTGACCAGTCCTTGTGTATGAAACCAAAATGGTCTGTATATGGGCTTTTTGATTTTTAAAGAAAGATAATCAAAGACAAGGAATTCTAAATCCAGGCTAGGATATCTTGGCTCTTTTCCAATAGGCAACTAAACCGGGAAGCCACAGCACAAATCTGTATTCCAGTTTGGAGGGGGAACAAAGGCTGAGCAAAGGGTGGCAGCACAGTTGTTATCTGGCATGATGTCCATCTTTGGTGGCCTGCAGGACCACATCAGAATCTGTTTTGTTTGCAGCCAAATTACAACTTGCACAAGACTTTGCAGACAGTGTCTCTGCAACCTGAAGTCCTTAATCATTGAGGTATTTTGAAGAAAGATGTCCTCACACAACAGAAAATACCTGCTATATAAAAATACCTGCCCATGGAATCCTATATTCAGAGTGAACATTATAAAATGTACACAAACACACAGAATTAACTGACTGGTGTTTTTGGAATCCTTTTCCTGGATTTAACTCCTTAAGTCTTGGTACTGTTCGTGTTCCATTCTTACTTTATCCAAGTTGTTAAGAGTTTATTCTGATCTTGTATAAGCGGATGAACAGACAGTATATGATGATGAGAAATGGAGTTCAAAATCATATTATACTGCAGATTACATTTCAAGTTATATCAGCCTGTAAGAAGACATTAGTATGTGAATCCAGAGAGCTCACTCCTTGCATAGGATTTACAGAAACACACACACACAAAAAGAGACCTTTTCACAAGCTTCTATAAATCATCACAGCTTATGCTGGTGTGTATACATATTAAGGGTTGGAATGACCAAGAGGAAAGAAATCTCACACTGTCACAAGCTACCACAGTTCCTGGTCCAGTGTTAGGAGTGAAGCATAGAAGTCAGACAACACTGCAAAGCAGCGGTCTTTTCTTGGTGATGAAACCATCCCATTCAGCACACATTATCCATGAAGTTAGCCTTGACAGATAACTGCAAACAGTCACATCATAAATGTTACTAAAACTTGTTTCTTTCTAGGGCCCATTCCAGGAATTCATTTGCAGCATACCTATCTGCTAACTATTTTTATGAGATAAGCAGTATTCATTATTTGATTTTTTACTTTACCACCCTTTTTTTAGCATATTTTCAACTGTACTATCATTACAAAATGACGTAAAGTCAGAGAATGCTGAAAATGGCACTGAAGTACTTAAATTCTCAATAAATTAATAAAAGTCTATCTACTGAAAACTCTCATTCTTTGGTACTGATTAGTGAACCGATATCAGAAGACACAAATACATGTAAGTGAAAAAGGTCACATAGACTAGACACTTTTGAATTTGTTGATAGAGTCCACAGATACAAGAGTATAATAGAACAGAAAAGAATTTCTTACCTTTATGATGATTTGCCCCAGATGCTAATTTCCCCCACAGCGTTACAACAAATATTATTATTAGCAGTTTTCCTTTTGTTGCTTTCTGTAAGTATCTCTTATTCATCCTGCAAACAAACATACACAAAAATAAATATTATCTTAAGACTTTTTTAAAAGACAATTTTGGCTTAATTCAGGGAGAACTGACTAAGTTTTTATGAGTGTCTGGCTGACAACTCTCAAGTCTTAAATTCTGTTTCGCTCTAAATGAGGTATACCAAATAGAGCAGCAGTATAACCTCCCTCACTGGTCTGCCAGCATTCCTTCACCCTAGTCAATACTGGGTGAATTCAACATCATCATCATTTCTCTCAAGGCACAAGCATTGTTCATAACCACAGCAGACTCCAAGGCTGGTGGTAAGGATGAATCCATGCAGCTATGAGTAGGTTTTGATAAACAGAACAGTTTCACTACTGTGTCTGGGGTCGGTCATGGTCGATGTGGTTCTTTCTGACCATACTGTGGTCTTTTTAACTTTTGGGATTGTGGCTCTTTTTGAATTGTGCGCACAAGTAACAAGGCACTAACAGATTTGAACAGTCTAGCACATGTACCAATCCTCCCACAGAGAAATCCTGTTAGGAAGACATGAATGGTTTGGAAACATGAACTCAAGAAGGGCAGATTCACCAGTCTCTCTCCTGTCTACCTTTGGGTAATGAAAAGGTTTGATTTACTGCGCCAAGAGAAACTTCACACACCTCCCCTCATCTCGCTCAATGATGTTTTCACTGTGACAGCAAGCAACCATGGTGGTTCAAGCACAAGATAACACATGACTTTACTATCTTTCAGTAACTTCCTCCAAAGTCAAAATGCCCTCCTACCTGCCAAAAAGACAAGTTCAGGGATGTAGGCTCCAGTTGTGCAGAGAGTGGCAAGAGGTATAATGATGAATCCCTCTCACTTCATTCTCTGTAGAAGAACCCTAGGGAGCTGGCTAAGAAAGAGCTCCGCACGATGATCATGTTTCTGCTGATAGGTCAATAGGACAATGATGTCTATTTCAAACCACTTATACTAGAAAAGCTGAAAATTTGATCACTTGAACAAAATTGTTGCTGTGGAACTAGGTTGCCTTTCTGAGTAGAAAAAATGCATTGCTTCAGTATGGTTGCACATTTGTTTCCTATTACATTCGTAAGAAACCTAAAGAAATTCAAGCACATCTGTTTAGCTCTCTTCATGTACAATGCCATCTTGGGCAATCATAACTCCATGAAATGCAGACTGCTCTAATACAGAATTAATCAGTAGTGTGTTCAAAGTCCCAAATAATTTTCCATTCCTTTAAAACAATTCCTTTCCTCTGAACAAATTTCTTTCTAATAGAACACCATGTGCTGATAAGGCAGCACACATGCCAAAACTCCAGTCATGATTTCCAGACTTGAAACCAGACCACTTCACCCAAATCTGCCAATCTTGCTCTCCAGGAGATTGATGAGATCTTGTTAAGCACCTCTAAGTTTCCACATCAGGCTCTGTGTAAGAAAACACAATTACTCAAATTAAGAACCCACTGAAAAGTGCACCAAACCCTTTTAAACCTGAATTCAAAGCAACAAAGAACTCAGTATTCTTTGACAGAAGTAACACATCTACAGTGTGTTTTCCAGAGGTTCAGATAGCAAAAGGAGAGAGGTGTAAGCAAGTACTGCAGTTAGGATGGTGCACATGCCTCTGAAAGCCTGACTGATTAATAATCACAGGGGAAGTCATAGTGTGCTGTGAACCACACCAAGCTCTGCCTTCTTGCACTGATTCCAGTGACTTTGGAGTGTAAACTGCATATTCATCATCAGTTCCAGGTTTATGAAACACTCAAAGCTAAAGGGAAATACATTATTTGCCACTGTAAATAAGAAACAAAAAAATGAAATTGGAATGCATATTCAGCATATGCTCTTTCACAGCTATCTCTGTGAAAAGAATATGAATTAACTCTTTCACTCTGGATTCTCATACTGCACCTGTTATGCTGCTGGTTCCAAGTCATCTCTCATTAAAATCAAATCTTTCTTCCTCACCTACATGGCACTGCTCAAAATCCAGTGGGATTTGCACCATTAAAGCAAGGTTGACTCTAACACTGTTTCTTCCTCTATTCTGCTGATGCCAGATTCACTCACTGTGCTGCGTGACTGGCAGCAAATGCGCATCAGAAAATACAAATGTAGAAGGAAAAACAGGACCAGCAACGGAAAGAGAGAAAACCAGCCTATCTGCCTGTGAACAGCAGCCCCTCTGGAAGGATGGCAGAGAGAAGATACAAAGCTCTGCATGCAGCCCAGAACACCCAAGAGGAGTAAGCCAGGTCTGAGTGAGAAAAGAATGTTTTCTGCAAAGTAAGGAAAGGTTTTCACCTTTAATATTGAAAATCTGGACTCAGTACCATTGCCAGGTTTTCCAATCATGAGAAAAACGATACACCATTTTTGTACCACAAGCCTATTACATTATTCTACACTAGTTATCTGTGGTATTCACCTTTAGAAGGACAAAAATCTAAACTTTTTCTAATAGTAGTCCCATAATAGGCATAATTAACAGAAAAGTCAGCGCAAGTAGCAGTTCTAGCTTGAGACTGATGGTTCAGAGGCCACCAGCAGAAGTACCAAAAAAAAATCTGAGCAGATAAAGCATTCATAATATACAGCAGCTCAAACAGAAAAAGCTGGAAGATTATGTTAAGCTTCAAACTAATTATGCTGCATAATCCTAGACCTAGACCTGTAGTTGTGTGCATTGTCTGCTCACAGTGGTCAATCCAAGGACAGACAAGAGGCTGCATAAGCACAAACAAGGTATGAAGCACCCTGTTCTCAGCAGTCCTGCTACACACAGGGGCCTGTAGCAATACAGGCCTAGAAATAAAAAATGAAGGGTTTGTACTACAAGAAGCTGAGTGGTTGGGATGCACGCACTTCATCAGCAAAGCAGGCCAATAGCTAGTAATGAAGGAGAGGCCATAAGATATGCTCAGTATCTGAGTGCATGCATTATCACCTGGGCTCAGAAATTCTGATACTGGTTATTTTTTGTGCATTTGCAAAACAGCCCATGATATAGCACTGAGTAGACACTGAAACTAGATATCATTTGACCTCAGCTCTGAAACATAACTATTGGCCTCTTGCAACCCTGATCCATGTCAAGCAAGTGCATCCAGGAAATAAAAATGAGTCCATTACAGTACTGTTATTACGCTAACATAACTGGTTGTGTTAGAACAAATGAGCTCTAAAATGAGGTCCACTTTTGCTAGAGGCGATGCAGAGCTCCACAGACAAACTACAGCTATTAACCTGAAAGGTTTTCACTTTGAGACATTTTTGTCTTCTGTTTACCTTTCTTTCTGCAGAACCTCTCCCTCACTATGATCCATACAGCCTTCAATAATGCCACATAAGCCAAAGCTGATCCAAATGGAGGATAGCCATGCTATAGAAAAACCTACATTTAAAAATTCATTTTACACAAAAATACAAGCTTTATGCATAAAAAAAATTTCTTTCAGTTTCAAACCTCAGCATATTGGAAATAAACTCAAGGAATTCTCAGCACTTTCACACAGAAGAGGACATGAAATGTTGCCGTGTTTGAGTTCAATTCTCAATGTGCTTTGAGGCCAGGAAAAAAAGAAAGATAGCTCCTTTTCTGGTTCAGGGACTCATTCAAAATATAACAAAAAGATGTCACCCACATAATTTGAACAGGCAGTGGTTGAGTGTGAGATGGCTCTGCTGTGCCCAGCTCTTCACTATCACCATAACACATGGAATAAATTCATAGGATTTGTTGCTTTTCCTCCCTAAAATTCCATTTCCCTGAAGCACACTTCATGAGACCATCACCAATCTGGTATCATGTACTCAAGAATATTAATGTTTTGGTGATTAGTGACAAAAAACTGCAGGAGTTTTTTTCTCAGGGTGAAACCACATGTGATCCTGCAGAGAAGGTCCACGAGTTGCCATGTCAGCAGAAATCCTTCACCTCAGCCTCTGTGGCTCAAGAGCAGCAAACTGTGAATATACTCCTAGGTTGCACAGGCTCTCCTCATGACTGCTCCACCTCACTGTCAGCTCCCTCTCAACAGCAGATGTGGTCCAACCATTTGGCTGTACTGAAAATGCCATGCACAGATATGTATTTTCAATGTAGCATCCATAAGCTTTTGAGTTTCTACTTCCTTCCATCTTTGCTTCTGGGCTTGAGATCAGCCACCTTTCCAACAGCTCAGACTTAGAGGAGAATCACATGGGAACTACCTTATATTGTATGGCCAGTGCTAAATTGCCTTGCTTTCTGATTTTAGGTGAAGCACAAACACATATAATCTTTATTGTCAAGGAGAAAAAAACTGTAAGGAAATAATAGCTTTCATTCTTCCTTTAAAAGCTTATATACAAATAAAATTCTCATCTGTTCCTTGGAGTAACTGCATTTTTCTCTGTTGCTCCTTATCTTTCTTTTCTTTACAAACATCAGCTTCTGTGAAGCTGTTCAAAATTCATTCATTCCTACTTTACATATTTGGAAACTTTCACTGTCAGTAAGATCCATTTTCCTTTTGCAAACACATACACCCTGTGAATGCAAGTGTTCATAAAGAGGCGCAGAAGCCCATTTCTTTACTGGATCATGACAAAATGCTTGAGACAAAAACCTGACAGAAAATTAGTCCCACATCCTCTTACTTTTCTTTTTATGACAAATATTTTATTTGCTACTCCAGAGAAAGCCTAAATGAGTAGTAGAAATCACTTGAGACCCCAAGTCTCTTGTACAGAAATAATGCAGCCAGTTAAATTATGTTCTGTACTGTGTTGAATCTTACATTAGTTATTAGTTGTGTAAGTTTCTACATCCCACACAATGCAGGTATTTGCAGTTTTATTTAGCCTTTCCTGTAGGCTAGTGCAGATTTAAAAATGCCCCTCTGGTGAATAAGGTCACTTTGCAAAAGTAACACCGATGTGACCCCTGTGCATTTGCATATATATAAATTCCCTCTGTGACATTCCTGTCATGTTTGCTCAGTGAACAAGTAATTTGCCACTCTCGTTACTTCAGGTACAAGGTAGCTTGTGAAAATCAATCTCCCTTCTGCTTCATACATCACAGCCTATAACAGACACAAAAAAAAGTTCACTTCGATTCCGAAATGAAGCTGAGGGACAAACACGGACCTGTTCTCACAAGCTACTTTCTTTGATCAAGGTTGGCAAGGAAAGAAAGACAATAGGCATTTAGCCTAGCAAAGCATGCCAGCCTCAAGTAGGAGACACATAGGAAATCTCTGCATGCAAAGCAAAAGGGGTCAGTTTTGTTGGTTCTTTTTTCCAAAAATTGTTGTTTACTAGTGTGGATCTTTCAATAGCCAGAATAAGTACCAACAGAGAGCTTAGCCCCACTATTGAGAAATATTCAGAAACAGTTAAAGCACTGTAGGCAGACCAATACAGTAATGTTGCCACTGTTCCTTTCAGTTGAAGTTTAACAGTGGAAGCAGATTGAAGAATTTTAGGCTTTAATGCCATAAAGATGTCTTTTGAAAGGCTACTGTGCTAAGACTTAAGACACTGAGGCAAATGAAATCCTCTTGCCAAAAGTATTTAAGCATATGATTGATATGCATGCCCACGCTTGTCTTCTATTTAAATCAGTGTAACTTAAGCACATACTTAAATTTTAGCACATACTTTGCCAGAAATATATGTATGCAACACGAGTTCTTGAAAACTGACTATTGAGTGAGCTTTTATAAGAAGAGACAGTTTCAAGAAAAGAAAATGTCTCAAGTATCTGGAAAATAAAAGTTATGGAATATATGAAAACATGCAATAAACGAGAAACCATTCTTATTTACATTCTTCAATTAGTTTCCCAGTAGAGGGAAACTGTAGACAGATGCACATACAGGTAATTACATTTGCCAACAGTCTCATAGCACTTGGATGTGAAATTTACATATATATTATTGTTTCCAGAATCTGATAAGTATGAATGCTCAAATTATCAGAGGTATAAAATACTTTAGCCACCTAGCTGCATTCAATCTCCCAGCTAGAAACACTGAGAGATGGTGGAGAAAACTTATTTCTTCCAAAAGGGTATGCATGGTTGTGATGATATCACCTTGAAAACTTACATGAAACCGATAAATGGTCTTCCCTCTAAACTGCTATCAGTGTTAATCTCCCCTGTTTCCAGATTAACCCAGTTCTTTGTAGACACAGTTGATTGTAATTTTCACCTTCATTAATTTTCCAATGCAATACCTTACTGAAAGCAATAAAGAAAACAAAGAAAGAGTAAACAAGAAATGCACAGCCCTCCTAGCCAGTTTCAACTCAAAAAATACAGAAGTATTTAACTGTGTATATATTAAATTTCTTTCTTAGTCATTTCATTAAGACCAGCTAAAGAGTGTTCACCTGAAGAATATTGATGCTGACACATTACTCAGTACAGAGAAAGAAAATGTCATGAATTTTTGGGGGGTTAGATTCTATACTTCTATGTATTTATGAAAATGTAAAACTAACAGTAATAATCTAGCATTAGATGAACACGTGCCATTCATTGTGGTTTTAAATGCTAACATAAAACATTACAGAATATTTAAACATCTAAGACATTCTAATATCTTTAATCTGCCCAGTGATGTCCTACACCCTTGTGAAATAAATTCTGACTGTTAAGTGTTCAGAATTAGAGGGTACTTAGGTTTCAAGTTTCATCATTCCCTCTGATATTATTATGCCACTTTAAGCTATTTCTCTCCCAGTTTCTATGCTTAAGGGAGCTTTAAGTTGCAGGGGGTACTAGCTATTCATTTAATCATCACGGCAGTAGTATTTGCTTATATCTTATACGTGATCCTCCTGCAGATGATTATTTTCTTTATTCATATCTCACTAACCAATCAAAAGCTTAACTTGAAAAAAAGGATAACTGTGCAGTGGGCTTTGAACAAAAAGTCTCACTGAGACCTGAATCACTAGGTGTACTGTGATTTCATAAAGGCCACCGCGGTTGCAGAAATAAGCCTCCAAATCCATCAAGGCACAGAAAGGATCAAATATTAGTGGAGAATGGCAACTGAAGTGCCCATATTTAATAGCAAGGATGAAAATTATCTGGACAAGTGTAAGCCTAATATTCTGACCTCTTCAGTTTGCAAGAGCTTTGGAGGTTTTGAAGAAAAAAGATAGATTATAGACAGGGAAGTAAATAGAAATAAGATAAACTGTAGCAGTGTTACCAAGGGTAGCTTGTGCCAGACTAACTTGACAGCTTTTTTGATAACTGATTTTCCAGACAAAGAAATGAAGTAGATATAATTTGTCTGGATTTAGATAAAGCATTTTCTACTCAGCAGAGGTATGCCCACACAGGCACATGAAGAAAATATGAATCTTCACAGAAAAGTAAAATGGTTTTTCTCTATATACACAGGGTTTTATCAAATATTAGTGGGGTTTTGGCCCTGTTATGTTATCTAATCTTTTGCATAGACTATAATAACTAATGCTATCTTGAGAATCATCCAATATGCCACACAATTTTGACTTTCAGTCTCTGCTCCCTTGTCAGTGTTCTGAAACAGTAAGAAATTATTAATACCAGCTCAAACTGAAAAAAAAAATACAGTATTCCTGTGATGGTTTGCTAGGAATGAATTCAAGTCAGGTCAGGATTTGCCTTGCGATAGCTGAAGTATCTACCTGGCACCCAGTCTTCCTTGAAAAATCAAATCAATTTCTCACCCCCATTTCAAATATCCTCTTTTGAAGGGTAGCAGCAGCTATGTAAGAGTCATATAGACCTACAATCCTGATTTTCATCCAAGTGAGTCTACTTCAAGAAATAATGCACTCTCCTTGACATGTGTTATGCCAGTCTTGCAATGGCATTTTAATATGGCGAGGAGCTCATTAAATAGCCAGTCATAATCAGCACTTCTTAAAAGTCTATACCCAGCTTCCTGCTGCATGATATGTAGCTTGAGATTTGTAGGTAGAGTACAACAGGAGAATAAATGACAAAACAAATCAATAAGTAGTGTGTTGATCCTCTAGTGCCCTGAATCAGAGACTCTTACAAGGTGCATTTATGCTGGCATTTCAGTTTGAAGCTGATCTTCACTTTTCAAACAAATTTTCATGTTGTCTCCATTTATTATGATCTGGATCCCATCATGTAACAATTCTGGAACGATTCACAGCAAATTAATCCCTTTTAGATGAAAATAAAGCAGAAGATGAGCCCAAGAGTGCACCTAATGCACTCCAACAATTTAGGGGTGTTCAGTTCTAGGGACAAGGGCTAGTCAAAAAAACCCTTCTTCTCCACTGAATTATTATAATGTGGACATCATGCCCTCAGCAACAGCAGTTTGGGTCTACAAAATCACTTCTGTAGGGATAAACTGTTTGCTAATGTAGATGCAGCCCTATAATCTCATGAGGAAGGAGATAATTATTATAATTATTTTATACTTGGATAAGATGCCTTTTTGGTTGTGATTAATCTGAAAAGCCTTTTCAGATCCTCAGCAAACCTCAACAGCCTGTTAAAAGGGACCTGTCACTCAGGAAGCCCTTAAACAAGTTTGGATCTGCATTTTAGGGCCATTATTCCTACTGTGACACCACAGCAAAGGGAAAAGACAGCTTGTGTACCAAAGTCAGAGAACAGTTACCTGCAGTACATCCCCCTAATTTAGTGCACAGAGTGCAGAATAAATTACTTCAAATTACCCAGTGAATTGTTCCTTTTTGTGAAACAGTAAAAACCTTGTCTTTCAACGTAGAAAATTTTTTTTCTGTCTTTTTTTTCACAGTGAGTATTGCCTAATCTACAAGCAACTCTACTGTTGAGGAAAGTACAACTCACTGTAAAACTGTCAAACTGGATGCTTTACTGACTCCATACCTGCCATTCTCAGTCATTGGATTTATAATCAGTTTTTCCCTGGTCTGGTAGCCAAGCTACCAATAATGACACCTCCAAGATGAGTAGGTTGACCCTTTCAGGTGAATAACAGAAAATTACAGGACAAAAGGGAAAGCCTAGGAAATTGTTGACTGACAGTGCGACAGACACTGGCCAGCAAAGACCTGCCCTGCTCACCCCACTACATTTCCTGGCCCAGAGGGAAGGCGGTGCCTTCATGCCATCCTGGCAGACAGGACTTGAGCTAAGGATTGAGCCTAAGTACACTTCAATTGACTTTATCAAAAAAAAAAAATAAAATCATATTCATAATTAGATCAAAATTCTTTTATTCCAATGTAAAATGTCCTTAAATCAGAAGTTATTAAACTAAATCTGAATCAAGATGGTTTTGTTCCTAATACGTATTTGGCCCAGAAAATCCTCAGATGTTAGCATATTTACAAAAAATCTGCATTTGTATTCTCATGCATGCTTAGTGGAACAAAAAAAATTATTTACTTTCATTTGTATATTATTATTAAAGAGGCCTATGTTCATTATATTTTCATAACAACTGCATTAACAGCACCAGTATTAGACACAAAGATATTCAGAATTTCATGCATCTCATTTCTAAATAAGGGGTTACAGCCAGTGTTTGCAGTATTTATGATTAAAGAGAGGTCTTTCTTCTTACTCCCATTCTTCATTTTATAATGATTAATTGGAACTGTCTTGGAACTTGACCAAGTAATGCCTATTTTGCTGGCAGTAACAATCCAAATTTGGTAACATACAAGAGCAGTACAGTCTACTATGATTATTTTAGTGCTGTCTTAGGCTTTTTATGTGTCTCTTACAATAAGAGCATTACTTTCTAAACATGCAAGACCTGAAAGGGGTATTTAGGTAAGAAACAGAATTAGCTAGTACAACATAGGAAAGGCTATAAATGAAAGACAACAGAAAATTACCCAAACTTCTAAAGATAAATGGTGAGGTAGAAGGGTTTAGAATGCTGTTTCAAAGAAATCACGACTTAATTTTAATAAAGAAGCATTACACTTTACAAGAAGACAGATATAACACAATACATACATTACTTACTAAGAAAAAAAAACATAATATTTTCATAACATTTCAGTCATAAATATAGATATTGCACTGCCATCACCATCAAAGGAAATGATTATACTTTTGCCAGACTTGCAGGAAATTATATGCATGATACCAAGATCAGCAGTTCATTATATGCTGCTTTAATTTTGGAAAATCACCACAGCTTTCGAAATTTGAAAAGAAAAAACACAGTCTAAGCCGACATGTGCTTCCTTCTGCATCAGTTAGTTTTATTTCATTTTAACAGCTACCTGCCTTGCGCTTCCCACAATCCATGCCAGTGAAAAGTGAAAACTCTTCTTATAACACCGATGCAAGAAAGGATGTTTTCTGGTTTTATATTACTCCTTGCATAATTTGCAGTTGCTATTGCTAACAATGGGCCTCCAGTTCAGTGCCCTGTTGCACAGTGAAGTAAGCACAGCTCTCCCAGTGTTTCTCTAAGTCTTTAATAATTGATGTTTCTCTGAAAGCTCCCAAAGTCCAGTAATTAGATAAGAACTTCAATTTTAATTATCCTTCACAGTTTCATAAAAAACGTGATTTCTAAAGGCAACAAAAGGATTTATTTCCATGTATTAAAGCCTTGAGAATTTGAAAAAGATGAACCTAAATTTCTGGACAATCAGATTTGGCAAGTATTGCCAAAGTTTTGATTTTGAAATAATCAGTGGAGTTTACATATTTATGCTTCTTTTTTCAAATTATCTACAGATGCTGTATAGAAATTAATTCTGAATAGCTATATTAAGTATGACAAATTCACTTACATCACTGTTGTTCATGTCTAATTAATGTAAAAGCTAAACTGGGAAGGTAAACAATTTGCATAAAACAAGTCACAAATTCTGGAAAGGAGAATTTTCCCATAATTTCTTTATGCAAGCTTTGAAATTTCACAGAGAAAAATGAAACTGAAATTTCAAGGTCAAGATGGATTAGCCCCCAAGTGAATTAAGAAATACTACCTAAACACTGAAAATTACTTACCACAGAACTATGTATCTTTAATAAAAAGCCATTAAGATAAATAAAAATAAAAGTTTATTAATTAAGACTGCTTCTTCTGGGGTTTTTTTCTGGGTTTTTTTTTAGTAGGTTATAATATGTGCCCATTCCTGTTTCACTGGTATCACACCAATGCATGTTTTGTTTTCACCATCTAACCTAAATGCTCTAAGACTCAGTCTCCTGTGAATGGTAGGAATGAGGTTAAATTCTCATTTCAAAAATAAATCCTGAAAAAAGAAGAGGCACGAATCTTTAAAGTTGTTTTTTTTTTCAGGTACTTCCAGTGGTAGCTGGGTTGCTTTTGTATATCCAGGCTAATATATTTTATTTGATGGTGGCAATTCAAGCTTCTTCAATAGAAAAAGGAGGACCAAAATTTATTTGAAAGAAAGTGTCTAAAGGACATTTCTTTGCACACTCAATGAAACCAGTGTCCTTTTACAATCATATGTTTTCATTGTACTTCACCTAAGATAACCTAGAGCTGATGAACCTGAATTACATGCTATGGCCTCAAAGTTTAGCAGTCACCTCAAATTATTCGTCATCATATCAACTGCAAGATGTGCAAAGTATTTACACGAGCATACAATGGAATGTAGTGGGAAAGAAACTCACCCAAAATGTATTGTTTCCATAAATATAAACCACTACATATTTGCAGTGCAGTGCAAACCAGATTAAGCTCATCAAATACCAATTCCTTGTTCAGCTATACTGAAAATCTTTTACATGAGGTAAAAGATAAATGGGATATTTCTCATGATGGCTGTAATTCAGAAATACTCATCTACAGGCAGTATAAGAAAACAAAAAGTTAGTCTCTGAGCCTCAGTATAATTTTTTTCCAATTTTGGTCTGTTCCTCTGAGTATTATCTTTGTCAAATACCATTTAAAACTGAAAATGCTAACTTTTATTATTGTTGTCTTCTAGCTTGAGTGATGACAATAGGTATATATACATTAATGATCAGAAAAGTAGGCAATACAGAAGAGAATTTTAGTCCAAACTAACTTAAAAAATACACTAAGTCTACTTTTCAACTTGGAAAACGCATTAGAAGAGGGATGGAATTTGTTTACTTACAGCAAAAGGAATGTTCTATAGCTCACTTGCTGAGAAAATACTGTTTCATTGATTAAAAATTATACAGAAATTTGCACTGAGGTCACATAGGTAGCTGTGAGAAGGAAAAAAATAAATCAAACTAAATAAACAAAAATCAGTCACCCAGAATATGGAAAATCCACATTAAGGTCCCTGAAGGTAGATGAAGGAATGTATACTTTCATCTCCAGAAAAATAGCCCCTTGAGTACACAGTAGTGTATGGTACTCTCAGATTCTTTAGCTAATATCACCCCTAGAAACCTTTATTATTCATTGCAACATCAAAAATATGTATTTCACTTCCTGGTGACTGTCTCACCCACCAGACTGCAGTCACTCTTCCTCTGAATCTTTATGGTTTATATAAAACATAAAAAAGCATTAAGGGATAATCTTTGGAGCAAGCCATTCACACTTTCACTGCACTATCAAATTCCTCAAGACAAAAAGAGAGATCTAAACTCGTGGGCCCTATGTCTTACAGGAATTTTGTACAGAAGTAGTTGTTTCTTCTAATTTTTGAAGACTAAGAGTTTGTTTTGTTATTTTATACCATCAGTTAAAGAAGTATAATGTTTTATTTTGGTTAAATATTTTGTTAAATGCAAGCACAAAATTCGTGAAAACCAAAAATATTCTTTCAGTAACAGTAAAACAGAAAAACACTTTCATTTAGGATTTATCAAATGAAACTGTGATGAAAATCAAATGATATCTTGAGATCTTGAGTTACCACAGAACCTTATATTTTCTTCCCTTTCCCCTGTATATATCTACATCTATATCTACATCTACATCCTCCTGGGAGTATGCAGTGATCACTGTCTCCACCAGTACATTATCCTTTAGATTCTAGCAACTGGAGATAGAATATTCCTACAAGCCATAATGATTGTTCAGTCCCAGCAGACAATTTTTGACCAAGGTACCCCTAACAGTGGACTCCAACCATGTCCCTGTAAATTTAATCCCTGTAAAACACCATATTCAGTTTCCCCGATTTTTGCAGAACTCTAGAGCATCTGCAGAATTATGATTTAGTTGGCTACAGCTAAAGCAAATTTTGGAGATACAATTTAAAAGTCAGTGCACAGCATATTTCATGTACTAGAAAAAAAGGTATTATAGCTACCCAGGTTAAAAAAAAAAAGTGTGAAAAATATCCCTTAACTACATGTTCAATAAGGCATGTCAAAAAATCAAAGAATCTGAATTATTAGAAATTATTCAAATTGACATTACCAGAAGTAATATTTTTCTATTAATAGAAGAATCAGTAGAAAGCAACTGCCAGCCTCACAGTTCATCAGAAGAAGTATCACCTAACTACATTTCATCAAAAAAGACACCACACCAAAATGCCATTATAATCCAAGATTCAAGAAAATAATTAATCCCCCTATTTATGTGCCTATGATGTAGCTGGTGTGCTGTGCAATGCTGATTTAAAATCTACCAAATGTCTCTTCAAACTCTTATTCTTGAAAAATATTCAGCATGATTACAAAAAGTGTTTAAGTTTATAATAGCTTTTGTACGAAAAAGTGAGAGAAGCTATATTTCTTAGCCCTCTATCATTTTTTTCAGCAGTATGAGAAGAAAGATCTATGCTTTCCAGAAGTAATCAAAGCAAGGAGAGGTTAGACTTAATAAGAAGAAATCTGAGCCATGCATATCTACCTATCCTCTTAAAGTACCCGCCACTTCAGTACAAGGTGGAATGACTTAGAATTTATGAACATCATAGCCAGAAAAAAGTAAAACATTGATCCTGCCAGGATGTACAGAGTATGGAGCAAATGAGACTTTTCTTTATAGACTTAAAGAATCCTCATCAAAGAGTTATTTTGTTCATATCAGTCAACACCTTGTAATGTAAACCTCTGATGAACGTGCCATGTAGAATTCTGGTATCTCTCCTGTTGAAATTTCAGCTAAATACCTAGCTTTTGCTTGGCAGGAAAAGTCTAATTTTGAGACAAAATACTGGATTTTCACAATTTGAAGAAGAGAACAATCAATTAATCCTATGATGCTTTATTTCTGCAGGGTAATAACTAAGTACTGTCAATATGGGTTAAATAAATCTGATATTTCAACTTTTGTGCAAATACCTTGACTTCATTTTATTCTTAAATTGAACAAAGATAGGGTATTTACAACAAATCTTTGAATGGACCATAATGGTTGATGCATATGTCTATAATTTCTCTGAAATTATAAATATATATTTTATAGAGAGCACTTTGGTTTTAGGAAATGGAATCACTGCTTTTGATTGTGCCATTAAGTGTCAGAGTACTATTAGTATAAATTGAAAACACACCCAGTGACTACAAGCCTGTTGCCTTGTTATGAAATTTGCAGCACTTCATGAGATGAGAGAAAAATTATTGCCCAGAAGGTTACATAGAACCTACATGGCAGACACACACACTAAAGATTCAAAATAAGCACCCCAAAATTACTTGGACGTTTATTCCACTGGAAGTAGCTCTTTTAATAAAGGTTATTACAGATCTAGTTGAGCTTCATGTCTGTGACTTCCTATTCACAGTATATCAACAACATGGAAGTAGTTAATTTTAAAATATCTATATTTTCAGCATGTCTTCACTAAAGTAGGCTGATACTATGTTTGTAAATAGCTGTATTTTTAAGACATTTGGCTCAGCTAAACTGAAGAGCTAAGCATGGAGTAATCCCTAAAACACTGAAGAAAACATCTCTAAGGTATGAGAACTGTTGCTGATTGTGGGCAACAAAGTAATTTCTAAATCAAATGAGAAAATGCAGATAATCTCTAAAAAATATGGGACATTATCAGCGGACTTATTCAGTTCAGTAGCTGACACACTTGATTATGATTTGCAACAACATTTTGACCACAAAGGTTGCCACTCTCTCCCGTACAAGTCAAAGTCAGAGATTGGATCTCAGCGTCACATCAGAATTTGTTACGTCAGAGGAAAGGCAGACCTCTAAATGCAGACACGTCTAGCACTCCAGAGACTGTAGAAGCATATTTTAAGGGCTGAACATCCAGAAGAAAAACTGAGTTTATCAACAGATTCCCCCATCTTCTTCTCCATGAGACATAAGATTATGAGTGTCACACCACCAGAAAGGAGCAGGAGCTTAGAACTGGCAAGGACACCTTCAGGCAGACTTGTTCAGAACACTTAAACACAACACAAAGTTGAACTATGTACAAGTAACCTTTGCCCCATTAAACATAGCAACCAAACATTATCCAGGAAAGAAAAGGTACTAAGGCAAATTTGGAAACAGTTTGCAAGCACAATGATGGAATGGTAACTGCAGCCTCAACCATTCTCTAGTCTGCTTTTAGTAGACAACAAAACTAAAACATAGTTTTAGCCACATAAGTTGGGAGTCACTTGTTCTAACTAAAACATTTTAAAGATTAAATATCTAAATGTCTACACCTCTCTTAGACTTGATGGAAGGGAAAAGAGAGATTCCAGAGGTGGTTTACAGCAGCTTAACACAGGTACCTAAGGGCTGCTGAATCATCCCAGTAATTGCAAGTTTCCCTCCATTCATTATAAAAGGAATTAAAGAAGTTAGTCTAGACAGACAGATCTGCCTTTTTAAGGCTGGATGAGATGAAGCTCACCCCTGGAGTCCTTTACTTATCCAGCAAGAACATATTAAAACCCCCGTGATTTCCTCTTTTCCCATGGTTATGACAACTATCTCCTCCTGGTAGGAACAGCAGCAATGAACTGTACACCTATGCCAACTACTGAAGTGTACCTGTTTGAAAGCATTATGTTCACTGTATTCTTCTGCTGTACAGAGCTCTCCATTGAAATTATTCTTGAGAGAATACCCCAAGGAACTGACTCTGGAAATTGAACACCCAAATGAGTCTTAGAAGCGAGTTTATTCCTCAACACCATTTTCCAGAATATCTGAAGTCCTGACCTATCCTTAAAAGGTATTGTATATTTGTTAGCTTTCCTTTATTACTGTAAAGAGCAGAAATGACATTTCACCCATCTTGTCATTATTCCAAGAACTGGAACACCAGTCTTCTATGTCCTTGTGCAGACCTTAATCTCTGTAAGATCAGAGGACTGCTAAAATTTCTGCGGTTGTTGCTGTGCTCTAAAAACAATCAAAAAAATCTAAAAACAAAAGACAGAAAAACAATCTAAATAAAAGAGTCCATATTATACAGATTTACGCATTTTACAGCTTTTTAAAGACTTGAAATAGAAAAATTTGCTTTTCTACTCAGAATTTAATTCCTGTTGCTTTAAAATTCGTCACTAAATGAGGGTGTTTGATGAGTATCAAGAGTTTTGTTTTACCTGGTAACCAGATGGCAATTCTTTGTCTGAGGTTTGGTGTTGTTTAGTTGTATTTTTTTTTTGTTCTTAATAGGTATGGCAAACATTGTATCCTGCTACTACTATATTTTAGCATATTTAATTGCCAAGTTCACAAGAAACCGACTCACTGCTTTTCCCAAGCAGATGGTGGAAGTTGATTTTAAAACTGTAGCGAGACTTCTTTTCCAAAATGCCTGCATAGCTTTATGAAGTCTAATTACTGTTCAGTATGCACACTGAATAACAGCTCATGAGCATGTCTGCAGTTAGAGGCCAAGTACAGAAGGTGTTGAGTGCTCTAGCCTAGAACCCTGCATTGGGACAACTTTTTGTATCTAAAACTCAGCACATTTCAGTTTCTGTGGGACTGGAGCTACACCTTCAGTTCGTGGGAGACATAAGGTCTTAATAAACACTGGTGTCCATTTTGGACTTTATTATTTGCCCTTTTGTTATATATCTATTCTTTTATTAGGTTTAAATACGAGCACTTTACAGCTATATGTGTCAGAAAAGCATACAATAAAAACTAATTTTTAAATTAATTCTGCCAAGCTAAATCTACAGGTGCTGCAAAATGAAGAGTGACCTAAAAGAATGGTTTAAAATTGAAGAGTTTACATGAACTCAACTTGGTAAATAAATATGAAAAAGAACAGTAGGTGACATGAGACATAAGTCAGAAATGTAGGTCTAAATATCTTCCAGCAGTCTCTGAAGTTCACATCTGGATCTGAATGCACACCCCATGCCTCACCAATCATTATTAACTGTAAAGTAATCTTCTAGAGTAACTTGTGTGCTAATAACAAAAAAAACCTAAAAAGCAGTAAAACCACCTCTTGCCAACCCATATATAGCACAGGAATACAGCTAAAGACATGAGCTAGAACAGCCTGTCTGACCTGACATGACCCCAGAGCTCTGTCCCCCAGCAAAGTGAGCTGCTGCCACCCCACCCAGGCATGGCAGCTCTCAGCCAAGGCTGCAGCAGCAGCTATAGCCCACAGACTGTGTTCTGCTGGAAAAGAATTGCCAGAAGCAAAGTGCACGCTCCCAACAGCCTCCTTAACCTCCCCTTACCTCAAAGGACCCGGTCCATTTATTTTACAAGAGAAAGTATTAAATGCAATTGTTTCAAATAAATACAACCCTATTCACACAGAAACCATATATAAATGTCCATTGGTTGTTAAAAAATCATTCCAGAGAAATAAACAAGAGCTATAACAGATAGTGTCCAAGTAACATGAAATCCTACCAACAATTGAACCATCAAATTAACAGGTCACTGATAATAATTGGGATCTTCGAATACTGCAAAATATTATTCATTTGTACACTGAAAGTCAGATTCCTTACATTGTTGCACAAAGATTAGGAAGGAATAAATATAATGGATTAATGAATAATATGAGAGAATGAATAGTATGCATTAAGCTATTGGAAGATAATGATGTGCCATTAAATAGACCAGCTATTATGCTTCCTAATTTCAATACTGTAGTTAAAAAAGAGCAAATAGGGCAAAAAGAAGGAGTGAAAGAAATGTAATGTTGCTATTGAAAATGGGTACCTAAGGACCTTATGTGTATACTCCTTCACAATTTAATCTGATTAATAAGAAGTAATAATTTTCAGCTCAGCACTACTTACAAAAAAACCTAGTCTTCATCTTATATAAGATTTTGCATAAAATGCTTTTCAGCCTCAAGATAGCGAACAAGTTAGCTATTAGAGAACCTGCATAATTTCATGGCACAAAGTAGGGCTTATCACACATTTCCCATCTAGATTGTATTATGAAAAATTGTATCCAGTCATTGCTGGGTTTGGTTGACTGGAACTAAACATGATGGGAATAAAATGAACATTCTTTTTCAAATGTAAGAAGAATGTTCTCATTAAAATGATTTGGTGATATGACTTAAAACAATTTATTTAATCTTCACCTTTTCTATGTAACTATCCTTCAACTGAGAATTTTAAAAAGTATCATTTAAAATACATTTTTGAAGTATAATGAGATGCTCTGTCAGATGGGAAGACAAATTAAAAGTGCAATTCACACATAGCAGCATTGCCACCATGGAGCTACTAATCTTTTGCACAATGCTCACAGTCAAATGTACTCCAGTCTCTGTAGGGCACTTGCAGGGAGACTGGGATTTAAATTATTCATCAATGTGGATTTCCTTTTGCAGAAAAATTAGTGTGCCACATAAATAGCAAAGCTGTTAATTCTTGGACTTTTGCAATTTAACTGCTTGGTAATAGTATCTGTTATTACCAGTTAGTTTCCCTAGCAGTTACAATAGCAATATTCTGTCAAACTGAAAGCTATATACAAAAATAATGTAGAAGACAGAACATCCTCACAGCCAATAAATGTCCAGAATGCACTAGGTCCTATAAATATAAACAGCCATGCATAAGTCTGTCAGGAGACCTGATGAATGCCAGATTACGGCCACAACCTTTATGTCCAGAAAACAATGCCATCTCAGCTACAGCACACCTTTAGATATGAACATCCAGAGGGAATAGGATATCAAAATAACTTGCCTGAAAAGACTTGCAATTTTCAAAACTGTCAGGTATGGATTTCAAGTGAAGTGCTATGTGACTTCATCCACCTATTAACCACAGAACACTACAAGCCATTATTTATAAAGTCAAGCTGCATTGACATCTAAATGGTATTATTAAACTTTCACAACAGTGGTACCTGTCCAATTTGGGCAGCAGAGGAGGGCAGCGTTTGTGACGTGGTAGTTCTATCAGCATTTCAGTGGAGCAATACCAGAAGTTGGTTTCTTCTATGTTTGAGGGAACTGCCACAAAATTTCCAACCTATGGAATACATTTAAATAACCAGTTCCTAGCAGCTTCGCTGAAGGTATTCACTGGGCACAAAGTTAAGCACATGCCTAAAGTCTGGTCATTATGAAAAAAAAGGCAAAACAAATTAGTGAAAGGACTGTACTGGTTCCTTCCTAAGTGCCTAGAATGGTTCTTTGGACTTCCGACTGGTTCAAAAATTGTAATCAAAAAGAAATTATAAAAAATGAAAGGCTTCCCAGAAAAACAACTTTCACAGTTGCATTCACAGATATTCACTGGTTATTGTGAGTTGAAAGTGACCCACAAGGATCATCAAGTGCAATTCCTAAATGAATGGTTGTATGGGAATTGAACCCACGACCTTGGCAGCATTATCACCACGCTCAAAGCAACTAAGCCAACATCAAAAAAAAGTAAATATCCTTGATTTTAACATGTAATTGAAGTTACTGCTTCTGCTTTCGGAATGAAACATTCAAAAGTAAGAACTAGTATCACAGAGTAAAACATCAGACTAAGCAAAATCTAGGTGAAATGCCAAAATTAAAATTAGAGAAAAAAATAATCAAGGACACTACCTAAATAATTGAGTGCAAAGAAATGCATGCAGGTTCATACTAAGCAAAGATACACCATCTCCAGTTCTAAATGTGAAATCCTCACCTTTGCAGCCTGAACAGGAAACAAAACCATATCTTCTGCCTAGACTTCAGTTACACAGAAATCAAAGCTGTCCATAGTGTGACACAACATGGAAATTTGCTCATTATGTCAGATTTCAGTTCACAGTTCTGAGATTTCGTATGACAATATTTTGGTCTCATAGGACAAATTGCATTCTCATTTTCAGTGTTGTTCTTAAGGTAAATAACTCTGCGATGGAACTACAATGGATGTGGACCATTCCTATGTTTGCCCAATAAACCTGAACATTTCAGTTAGTCTTCATCATTCTCTCCTGGAAGTCCAAAACCACTAACATCCAAAAAACTTAGGGAACACATTGCATTATTTCCAGAAATGCAGTTATACTAGTCAGCCTCCTCTCCTGCCATCTGAAGGACATTCAGAGAACACGCAGACCTCCCAGGACTCTTCTTCCTTTCTCACAGCTATCAATGGAGGCAATCTGGCATGTAACATTTTGTGTTTCCCACAGTAATGATCACAATACAAATGCTTGCAGCTCAAGAAGATCTGTCTAAAGGAGCTGAAAATATAATTTGGGACACAAACCAGATACTTTTAGAGAGAGATTTTGCTTACTTCCATATTGCTTTTCTTAATTGTTGACTTCTTTACTTTTGCAAATATATTCAGCATAATGAAGAAGGATGTATTTTACTCCATAAGAATAAGGTTGATCTTATTCACTAAATGAGTAAACATCACTGATTCTACTGTGACAAAATCTGTGAGGACTGAGTTGCCACCACCAGCAAATTCTACAGACTGAGACACTCCTTCCAGGAATATAATATATTCAGGAATATACCTGAACCTAATACAAGAAAAATGCACTGAAATATTTTTTCCAAGTTTTTAGGCCAGATTAAAAAATACATCAGGTTTCATTATTTAGAAGAGGTTCACTTGCTACTACAAACAATTCTGTTTTTTACAAGAACAGTATTCGATTAATTGACCTTCCCTCTTACTCACTGACAGAAGTAATGCAAAGTAGCACCCACATGGAAATGAGTCCTGGTTCGTCATTATTTTATGATAATTTGAAACACTGACTGATGCAGATGCAGTTTATTTTTCACTTGGGTTTCAGATGAGAAATTATGCATTTTATTTCACCAGTGTGTATGAATTGGAAATTTGATTCTGAAATTATTATGAGGAAAAAACAATTCATAGAATCATAGAATGGTTTGGGTTGGAAGGGACCTTCAAGATCACCTACTTCCAAACCCTAGATCACCCTTCCAAAACATCTTCCACTAGAGCAGTTTGCTCCAAGCTCCATTCAGCCTGGCCTTGAACACTTGCAGAGGTAGGGCATCCACCACTTATCTGAGCAATCTATTGCAGAGCCTCATCACCCTCGCAGTAAATAATTTCTTTCTAATATCCAATTTAAATCTACTCTCTGTGAGTTTAAAGCCATTCCCCCTTGTTCTATCACTATATGCCTTTGTAAAAAAAGTGCATGCAGTGACAAGACAAAAAGGGAATTCTAAATAAGATTCATGAAAGTCTCTTTCACATAATCTTCCTTATGAAACTCCTATTCAGATTGTTCTAACTATCTCCACATGGATACAGACAGCATATTTGACTTCTAGTGGACAAAACCCCACATGGTGGTGACCTGAAGCATTCCTCCTGCATGTTTAGATATCCTTCCAGGAGAGCTCCAGAATGCCAATGCTTCAGACACATGTAAGGATAAAAGAATGAAATATTTTTATTTAAATACAATTGGTTCTAAACACAAAAAATATTTCCTTTTTAAATGTCATTTATTTCCAAATATGTATCTTGGTGATGATTCCTCTAATTAAAAGGGAATTTTGCAAAAACCTAGCTCTGCTGAAGGAGCACTCAGGAAAAGATAATAACCTTGCTCACCATCTCACTGTATCTCTGGAACTTCAATCCCACTACTTGCGATAGATGGACCTGCACATTGTATGCAATGCAGCAGCCAGCCTAAGTACAGCTCCATGCCACTGCAGCTGGGTTGCTTCTGTTACTCCAGTTAGTTCATTTAGCAGGAGATTAAGCATCTCAACATTGCAAAAAGGAGACCGAAGGCCAAGTCCCTTGGTAACTTTAAAGAGAGTCCAAGCACAGAGGAAATTCCTTGCAGATTAAGTACAGCTGTCAGCCTATAAACTTTCCAGTTTTTCTATTCCATTCCTTTCCTCAAAGGGAGAAGAGGGCTGAGCCTGGATAATTACATTGTCCTTTCAGCATAATTACCCAGCTTTGTCACTGCTTCACACATAATTAAGTACTAATATTACCCTATAAGTAAACAATATATACATGATATTTCTGCAATGGGCAAGAAAGCATTGCCTTATATACATGCTATTAGCAGCAGTAAAATTGTAAATTGCATGCTGAATCTGAAGCCATACTATGCTGTCAGATATTTTTGATTAAAATTAATTTGTTTGCTCTTCTGTACAATGAACCATTAAAAAATAATTTGTAAAATGCTGAAAATATTCATTCTTGAAGTGATTCCTATACAATGAACAGTGTGTCTGAAAACATGAATCATCATGTAAAAGAAGATACTGAACTCAAGTCTGCTGTTTGGAAACATGATTACATGTGTGTCTGTACTGTAAAATTGCCTGTGATGTCTTAACCCTAGCCAGCAGGTCAGCACCACCCAGCCACTCGCTCACTCCCCCCAGAAGGATGGATAAGAGAAACAGAATGTTAAAAGGGAGAAAACTCATGGGTTGAGATAAAGAAAGTTCAATAGGTAAAGAAAAAGCTGCACACTCAAGCAAATCAAAACAAGGAACTAATTCACCACTTCCCATGGGCAGGCAACTGTTGAGCCATCTCCAGGAAAGCAGGGCTCTATCACACAGAACAGTGACTTGGGAAGACAAACGCTATCACTCCAAATGTCCCCCCTTGCTCCATCTTTGCTCCTGATTTTATTGCTGAGCACCACATTGTATGGAATGGGACGTCCCTTTGGTCAGTTTGGGTCAGCTGTCCCGGCTCCATCCCCTCCCAGCTCCTTGTCCACTCCCAGCCAACTCACTGGTAGGGCAGCATGAGAGGCCCAAAGCCTCGATGGTGCATAAGCATTGCACAGTAGTAATTAAAACATCCCTGTGTTACCAATACTGTTTTCAGCACAAATTAAAACATAACCCCATATTACCTACTATGAAGAAAATTAAAACTATTCCAGCCAAAAAAAAGTACACTTCCAAAGAATAGTGGCACGATATTAGATGTTCTTTGCATAAATGCTGATGACTGCATGAGGAAGAGTGCCAAAAGTTGTTGAGAATGAGGTCTTAGATGTTCATTTGTGAACTTTGACACAAGTCAACTTTAGAACTTTAGTCTGGTCTCTGTCCTATATTTAAAAATCACCAACACAGGACAGAGTTCAAACAGGGGACTCACTGGGTCTTATGCTGAACCAAGACCATTAAAATAACTATAAACACCTTTCATCATTTTCAGAAACTATCTCTGTGTTTGCCTTTTAAAATATCCTATAGTGGTGAGTTTTAGAATTTACTGATCAGTTGTAGGAAAAAGCACTTCCATTTCTTTGTCTTATACCCCTAAATTAAGATGGTGCTCCTTAGTTGCAGCATAAGAAAGAATGATCATTACGTATTTCCACATTTCATCACACCTGTCCATTTTCCAAAGGAAAGAGTCCCAATTTACACTGTCTTTTCTAATAGCACCAGTGTTCCATGCCTCTGGTTCATATTTGGTTAAATTCACTGTACCCTTTCTGGTTCTTCTACACCTTTCTGTGATAGAATGAATTAATCTTGCATGTAGTATTCAAACAACCTGTGTAACATTTAATTGTGTTAGTGAAATGAAATTCTGGTGTTTGTTCTCAAAGCCTTACCTTCAAATTTTCAACACCTACTTCTCCTTTTCATTGTTAAGCATTGAGGTGACATTCTGTATGAAATATTTGCTGTGATTCTAATATTGCTAAATGATAATAACAATCGTAATTTTGAGGTCATTATTCTGCATGTGTAGTTCAGACCATTTCCTCTGCATGCATCAACAACAACATTGAATTTCATTAGCCATTTTATTAGCCAGTAACTCAGTATTGTACCATAAGAATCTCATCACAGACTGTTTTAAATACCAGGCATTATTTTGTTTTGTCTGCAAACTTCCTCACTACAATGCTCATCTCATTTTCTGAATAATTTATGAGTCTGTGAAATTCAAATTTATGAATATATTGAACAGCCCAGGCTCAGCACAGACTTTTGCAGGACTTTATTTGTAACCACACTCCATTATAAGAACAAACCATTGATTTCTATCCAGCAATCTTTTAGCAAGAGACTTTGTTGAAGGAATTTGTTATAATCTCTTTCACAGTTGCAACTAGATTGTATCATCTGGATCATCCTTATCCAATG
Organism: Manacus candei; assembly: GCF_025592945.1. Classification (NCBI taxonomy): domain Eukaryota; kingdom Metazoa; phylum Chordata; class Aves; order Passeriformes; family Pipridae; genus Manacus; species Manacus candei. Next base: position 7,959,295 of record NW_026138091.1, on the reverse strand, counting down.
TTTACTGACACATTCAAAGAACTCTAGATTTTTGACTCATGACATCCCTCTAGTTTCCAAACCACATTGGTGCTTATTGTATCTATTTATCTAGGTGTTCACTAACTCTACTCTTTATAATTATGTCTATCAAATTGTTTAATGCAAATGTCAGATTTCTTGGTATATAATTATCATCCTGAAAACCCATTTTAAACACAGGTACCACTTCTTACTCATTCAAAATTGTAGGTTGCTTATTACAATTATCGGCCTTGCAACTTTATATTTAAGTTCCTTAGAACACCTAAATGAGAGCTGTTAGATCATGTTGGTCTGGCACTATTAATTTTATTGCTCAAAAAGGTCTTTTATTGACACTTTAATTTGAGACAGTTCCTCAGATTTATAATCCATAAACAATGACTCTGAAGAAGGTATTTCCCTAACCTTCTCTGAAGAGTACATAAATGCATACAATTAAACCAGATTTTCTGCACAATGGCCTTATTATACTCAATGACTTTGATTATCTATCTATCTTCAACATTCTCTTGCAATTTCCCAATTCCAGTGTAGGGCTGTGTGTTTGTGCGTGCGTGTTGTTTGTAGATTTCCCTTAGGAAGTTGCCCCTCAATATGTTTTTGTTCAGTTCCATTGCAATTTTACATTTAAACTGCCAAGTTCACATTTATTTCCTCATTTGACATGCATGTCTGTGAGTTCTAACAGTTTCTGTCTGATATGTAACATGCTTTCCGTATTTTGAAAGCATTCAACAATTAGCACTTAAGTTTATAGTTTACTTAAATGTATAGAGGTTACCTGCAAGCATTTTTATCCTTGCTGCTGCTTCCTTCAGTTAGTTTGTTTACACTTTATCTTTCTCACAATACACCTTTTTAGTGTTAAAAGGTACACAGGAGCTATTTAGATTTTTTTCGTACAACATATTTGGAGGCAACTGAAATCTCTAAACATTATTGTGTTTTCTGCTCTAGTCTCTGATTATTCATCTGGGGAATCCTAGATTCACTATCTCTTTCAGTACAATAATTACAGGCATCTAAGTGAAATTGTAAAATAGAAACTTGACAACAAGCAATGGGAAAGACACTTTTCATCCAGTATTTCTTCAGACTATGGAATTCATTGTCAGCATCTAGGCTAGGTGTTCAATAGTACAGTATAATACATCTTTCCCTACTTAGGTATGCCATGGTAACCTCCATGAAAATCTGTGATTTATGGCTTAGTGCTCCCACCCATCCACATCATGTCTTAGTGTGTCATTTCTATTTGCTTCCTACTCCACCAATGAACGTCTCTCTCATTATCTACCTTCCATTTTACAATAGAGATGCCTCTTATACCAATAAAATTTAAAGCTAGCCGTTTTCATTTCTAAATTTGGGGTTCAGACTTCAAATGCTGAGATGGAGCTGAACACAGAAGACATACACAGGGAGTTATGGAATATCACTGTATTGCTGGTACTCAAGATAAGTTCTGGATAATTTAAGTTACTCCAAAAGCTAGAAACAAACCTTAACTAGGAAAATATTTATTTACAAGATATTAACTATGTGATATTAATTCCATGTGTGGATCCTCTCATTCTAAAACAAGAAGAACTTATTACAAAACAGTTCATTTCCAAAAGAGTGTGTGTGTGTATATATATATATATATGTGACCTTTATCAGAAGACTGCACTACAAACAACTTTTCAGAAATCTCTCATTAGCTAAATTCTTATTTTTCTTAGTTCATAAATATTTAATGGTAGCTGGTTTTACTTTTCTCCAAGAATTTATACAAATTGACCACAATGTTGATCATTTCATATAACTCCTTACCGACACTAAAATAGACTGCTGCGTACTTACAAAAAATTAAATATGTGTATCTCTCCTTAATTCAAGTTCTGCAATATTAATTTATATTGAGTCTTCTAATTGAATGGAAATCTCAAATGAAAATCACAAATGCAACGGTGAACTGGTCAAACTGTAACCGATCATATACAACAGTAAAGTGGTGGGCAAATAAAATGGAAGTGTAGATGTGGCACTTAGGGATGTGGTTTACTGGTAGACTTGGTAGTGCTGGGTTAATCATTGGACTTGATGACCTTAGGGGTCTTTTCCAGCCTAAACAATTCTATGATTTCAAACTGTCTTCCAGAAGCTGAGTAAAATATAAAATTACATATGCACTTTCTTGGCTTTTGGTTCCTTGCATATGCTATCATGTTTTACTTGTGCAGACATATAGACAGACATACAGACAGACAGAAAGATCTATACTCTTTTTTCAGTCCAGAAATTCTAGTCTACTCTTAGTCAACAAGTGAACACGGAATCACAAGAAAATACTGCATCTTTTTTTCTCTCCATAGGAACAAGATATAAAAGGCGAAGCAATACATATATCAAATCAAACATTCATATAACTCAATATCCTATCTCTGGCAACTGTGAATTAATGATAACTAAGGAACAGTATAAAATAAAACACATAATGGTAATGCCATAATAAACTCTCATTTCATAATAAACTCTCCTTTACCCATGGAAAACTTCCAACACAAAGATAGTCTAATGCCTCTAATTCAGGTTGAAGTACACTGGCATAGAAAGTCACTATTCATTTAAGAAGTCATCACACACCTTTCATGAGTCACATCTTTATCTTTTCTAAATCTTTTCTAATTCTACTATATGGTTTTCAGGACTAGAACCCTAGAAGTGTACCAATTCTCAAGGACAAAGACAGACCAGAGGTTTGTACAATGCCATAATGATGTTTGCTTTGTTCTCTCTTCCTTTCCAGAAATTCTTTTAATTTTATGTGCTGCTTTTGTGCACTGTTGAATCATTAACTATTTCTAAGCACAGAGCTGACTTTATCATAGAATGATCTACTGTAATTCCAAGATTTCTATCTTGAGTGGAAATAACCATTCAGAGCACATCACTATGTATGCAAAGTTAGTTTTTCCTTCCAATGTTCATCACTATCAATACTGGATTTCATCTGGCACCTTATCACACCATCTCCCTGTATTGTGAAATCTTTTGCAGCTCTCATCAGTTAATTTCCATTTTCACTTCACTGAATAGATTAGTATTTGTCACCTCCTTATTCACCTCTTTTTCCAGATCATTTATGAACACCTTGAGCAGACAGGCTTAGCATAGATTCTTCTGGACTTCACCAATGATCTTTTAATACAGGAAAAAAAATATTTTTTTTCCTAACATTTAACCATTTATTAATCTAAGAGAAGACCTTCCCTCATGTCTCATTGCAGCTTAATTTGACACTAGCTTTGATGTACAATCTTCCTAGAAACCTCTCTTCAGAATGCAAGTGAGAAATAATTTGCAAATATTTTCTGTTACTTTGATGAAAGTAAATTTATTTGTAAATTTGATTTTAATTTTCTGATTTTTGAACAAATTAATTTTCCATTAAAATACATATATTGATGATAATTTTCATTTTTGTTTTCTTTTTGTTTGCTCTCAGAACAAGCTTCTGTTACAGTTTTGTGCATTGTACTTCACATAAATTACTTTTTTCATGAATTAGGACAAGTGAGGTAATTAAAACATGAGGTTTGCTTACATGACAGTGGATGCAAGTTTTCACTGCTTTCAGTTTCTACACATTGAAATAACCATAGTCTATATAATATCATTATTTATAAGTCATTGACTAGTGAGATGCTAGGTCATAGTTCAGAAGACCTTTTAAAAGCAACCAAAGACAAAGGTATGGCATAGTCAGTTCCCAGGCCATCTAGAAGTACCAAACTAAGACCAAAGAACACAGAACAGCTTACAAGCTTTATCTTCGGCTAAGTTAATTACCTACTAAAGTCAGCAATGCTCATGGCACTGGCCTCTGTAATAGGAAACATATCAGGATTCCTTTTCCCAGGATACTGCTGTGAGCTACAGCTTACTGGAGAAAGTGCCAAGTCAGCAGAGGACCACAGGATTCCAGTACCAGCAGGAATCCAAATAATCAAAAGGTATCACTAAGAAAGCAAGGCACCTTCATTACATGAGAATTCAAGAGGATGCTGGAAGTGTAAAAGGATTGTGTATTCATAGAGAAGAGCATCTCAGGGAGAAAGTCACAGACAGCAACTACTTGTCCCTGGACTCATACTATTACAACCCTGACTTTTCATGCATGGTGGATGCTGCTAGAAGTCAAGTCTGCTTAAGTTCAAACATACCTATTATCTGCTAAAAATGGCAATTGTTCTATAGAGGAAACCTGTCATGAACTATTACTGGTTCAAGGGTCACTTAGCTGTTCATTAATCCTGGAAAACATGTCATGTATAGGCCTCTCTCTTCTGTGTCCCACAATGTCATGCCTACTTCTTGCTTTACATACTTATAACTAACTCTCTATAATGAGAATATCACTTCTTCTTCAACATCCATCCAAAAGACTATGTACTACCTATCTCAACATCTCAGTTTCTCAAAGTAGTGACGCTCTTTCTTTTCTCTTGTTCGAAATGAGGTGAAGTAAACCTTAATAATGAATAAAGTGTTTCTGAAATGCAAGAAAATGTACCATTAGTAATCTACTAAAAATTTTGAAGCACAGGTCAATGTTAGTTTGTATTACTTACCTTCTGGCTGTTTAACGCTGATCTTACTTTAATTCAGTACAATTTTTATATGAGTATGCTGGCACAATATGAACACAGATACCACAGTACTAAAGGATTTATATAAAGAGATTTAGGTGAACTTTCTATGACCATTATTCTTCCAGAGCTTTTCAAACTTGTTTTGTATTAGCCAGATGATCTTGCACTTTTATATTTACCACTTCAGGATTGCCAACCAGATACCAAATGTGGATGATTTGTGAATGTTACACTTCTTTGTGCTTTTAATTTCAGATAAGCAGCTGAAGAAGGCTGGAAATGGTAGTGCTACATTTTATTAACAAGATTTAAATATGATTTGTAAAACTGGACACATAGATTTCTCTGTTTCAGTCACTGAAACATCACAAAGGAAAGATGAATTGGCTTTATGTCTCTGCTTGGTCACAGCCTTTATAGTCCTAATCAATAAACAAATAGGGCTGTCAGCTTCCTCTCCTGCATTCTTCATGATGAGGCAAATATCTAACTTCAGCAATTGCTACAAGACAGTTCCTTCACAGTGAATTCAGGAGTTTTGGCAATAGAAGTTATTCTGTAGTGTTTGAACCACTACAGGGCAAACCAACCCTGTCACTCAGTCCAGAACAGATAGTCTTTTCAACTACAGAGGAGAGCTGGAAGAACTATTCTGTTTAATGACATCAGTGTCCAAGCTTCCCTTTGCTGTCTTAGGGATGTGCCTTCTTTGCTGCTTTCAGGCCACAGGGATTAGGTACACATTGTCTAAAATAGAAACCAAACCCCTCAAACCACCAATTACCTTAACTGCCCAGTTTTCTCAAGATAAAAATGAAACACGCACCCCAGAGTACTTTAGTTCAGAATAAAAAAAGGTAGCAATTCACATGACCAACATTCAAAATTATGTAGACAGTAGAAACTGAGGGTGTACACTCAAAAAAAATGAAGGAGGAAAATATTTTTAATTATATGGAACAGAACAGAGAGGAGATTTGCTTACTTTATGTTTCTCTTGTTTTCCACAAGAACTGTAGCAAAGTAAGCCAGAACTCCAGACATGGCACCTGAATTCCCAGTATCTGGATGGTTTTAAGAGAAGAAAAACAAATAAGGAATGAAAAGAGAACTCCTTGAATACTCAAGAAACAAGGTTAGACTACACTGAAGCACAGAGAGCTGAAGATCTCAGCTCAGGGACAGGTCTCAGGGATGAGGAAGAAAAAGGAGATAATGTAGCAATGAAAATTCAAAAAGTTTTGTCACGAATTGGGAAACTGCGTGACTACAGTTCAGTCTTCTTTGTGCCAGCACTGCTTTCCGGTCCTGCACTGCTGAATGCAGGGAACTTCCCAAACCTGTGCAGACACCTCCAAGCAACACCCCCCAGCATCAGCAAGCATCCAGCTTAAATGGATTTTGGATGTTCAGTTTTTCCAGGGGCAGTCAAACATGGAGCCTATGGCAACTCCTTGATGTTAGCTGAAAGTCTTCAGCCCTGTAAACTCTATTGTGCCTCTGAGTGTCGGACTCTAGTTTCAAATGTTTTAGTAGATATTCGTTGTTTTAGTTTTAGTTCTCTTGTCAATTTTTTTTCTCCCTATTCTAATGGATTAAAACTTTTAAAGGTACATGAAATCTTCTTTGCTTTTTTCATTTAATATTCATAAGTAACGTATGAGAAATTATACCAAACATTCTAAAAATAAACAAAGTTTTAAGTGGGAACATGAGTTCTTATCCCACACTGTGCAACATGTTATGATCATCTTTGGTTCTTTCTCAAGTCCTATAAAGTATAAAGAGAATAGTATGCATACAGCCAAGTGTCAACTATGCCACTTCCCATTCTATCATCATGATCTAACTCAAATACTTCAGTGAAAACTGAGCGACTTCACAGAATCATAGAATTGTTTAGGTTAGAAAAGACCTTCAAGATCATCAAGTCCAATCACAGAATGGACAAATCCCAATGCACTTGATGAGGAGTAAATTATTGTATACCATTTAAAAAGTGGCAAGATTCAATCAGATCAGACTTATATTGGGTTAAAAAGCTATGTAAATATAGTTAATCCTTTTTAAAAAGAAAGGTAATGTGACAATTCTTACTTACTTGCAGATCAATATAGTAAAATGGCTAAAAGGACTAAGGAGACGCTTTCCTGGAATAGTTTTTAAAAGTTCACATGAAAAACAAGATTCAAATTTTATATTTAAATACGTTTTCATAATATAGATTTGAATAGGTGATTTCGGGAGAAAATCCTTTAAGCTTTAAATTATCACATTGTGCATAACAGCAGAAGAAGAAACACTTTAAAAATTCCAATTTATGAAAAACAAAAAAATTATTTTGTGCATTCCTTAAGAATTCTGTGGGTTAATTCTGCCTAAAAGTACACACTAATACTTGACACAGGTTTATATCTATCAATTTGTGGAATATTTTCTTCAGTTGATTTCAAGATGTAATTTTAAAAGTAGCAATGATTTTCATAGTTAATTCTGTTGTCACCCTGCAGACTCCATTTTATTTATGACCAAGTCTTGACTGTATTCATACTGAGAATAAGACTGATAGGCAATAAAAGGAAAGAAAATCAAGATTCGGCTTTGTAGCACTGCAATCACGTTTAGGTGACATAAAGGAATGGCATCTGGTGATTATGTAAGACAACTGCATCTATCTATGTGTGTTGTAAGTTTATTATATAGTCCATGAGGCACTCATGAACTAATGCATGAATTTTTCAATAATTTGAACTATAAATGAAATAAATTGTACTTAATTTTTTTTAATCATCTTATTTTTTTCAAAATTGGAATACAAAATATGTTTGATGAGATATCCGTGGAGACCACAATTTTGCATCAGTATCTCACTGGCCACATGTAAATCTGGAGAAGTCTCCAAATGCTGCTTCTCAAAGTGCAGTAAGGCTTTCTCTGTACTGCCAGATATTTTGCAGCAAACATCAGACAGCCGTAATTCCAAGAAATATTGTTCAGCAAACTCTGTCTTTGTCAAGAGACAGCACCATTTCCCTTACAGTCTCCAAAGTGCACAGTTGCTCAGGATGCAGGTAACAGCTAAACAAATCTCTTCCTCAATCCAACTGTGTAACAAGAAAGCCCTTCATTAGTATAGTGAAATGTCAACTCAGTCTCCCAGGATGGCAGCAATAATCATCAAACCACTCAGTCTTCTGCTGTGATCAGTTGGACTTTGTAGTTCAATGGAAAGTTTGTTCCTTCTGTTAACAAACTTAGATATCTAGGGCAGAAACAACAATAAATATTAATTTTATCAGCACCTACTAAAATTCTGCAATCCCCCAATCTACAAACTCCTGAGCTAGTGCCTGAGTACTGGGTTCTCTATCAGCATACATATATCCATTCAAGGAGCTTAAATAGTCCAGCTACCTACTCAAACTGTTGTCTAGAGATGGTAGCAATTCTGGATAGAGTTAGCACATCCTACTAAGAAGTTTAAGAGCACTCATAGTAGTATCTGATTCATGCTGAACTCCATAAATCTCAGAGCAGTTTTTGTTACTCTCAAATTTGGAAGCCACTGCTAATTGTTCCAGATCTAGACCATTATTGTCAACCACCAGTCCACGCTTGCCTCCAGATATGTATTTCATGTTGAATAAAACTCATCTAACGGACAGTCTTACAGTTGTCATATGTGCTTCTCTTCTACAAGCTGTCCATGCTCTCCATTACTCTTCTGCTGCTTCACCCTCTAAAAGCAGCTGCCAAAACTATTGGCAAAGCTGTTTAATATTGACAGTAGACATTGTACTCAAACCATCTGCAGATAAACAGCAAATACATCACACAGATAGTTCCATAGTTGCAATAGCCATTTGTCCGTGCTGACTAGATACAAGTTGAAAGAAAGCAATATTTGCTAGCAAAAATACATACTTGGAATAGTAAGAAGTCGATAAAAATTGTATAATTTGGCCTCAGATTGCAGAATTCCTATTGATTCCTGCAGATTTCCAGTTTTGCTAAACCTCTGCCATAGCAGGGCACTCAGCAGCATGCTAAAGAGACTCAGATCTGTTATCTTGTTTTCAGTATACAAATGTATGCAATTATGGAAATTGTATAACCAATTATGAATAATCTATAGAATGAAAATTGTTCACTTAAAAGCCATGTACAACATCCAGTGAATTCATTTAGAGAAATAAATTATTCTAAGACATAAATCATTTCCCAAATAAATTATTCACTGTGAATTGTTCACCCCCTAGTAATCAAGAGCTAATCTGCTGTTCCTCCAAACACCAAGTCAGTTAAAAGAATGCAAATTAATCTGGAAATTGTAATAACCATTGATCCGTTTCTCTTTGTCATATATAACAATGCAACTTGGTACTGTTTCCTATTTCTTTTAAAAGGCTATATTAATTCATTTGCTGAAGATCAAATCTAGAAAGCGGAAACACTCAAAAGAAAATAGAAAGCAGAAAGGAGAAAAGTTCTTCTCTTGTAACAAACAGTAATATTCTGCCTAATTAGAATTCATTGTAAACAGTTTATGCTCTTATACTACTGTTGTGGTATTATAATCCTCTTTGCTCTCTCAGTTATTCACTCAGATCACTTACACAGCTTTAATTCCCTAGGTACTATATTGAACAAGTATTCTTTCTCAAGATTTTCTGTGAAAGAATTTGATATCTGCTTGGTTTAATTTCACTTTCACTTGGAGGTGTAATTTGGGAGGCTGCAGCAACACAAGCAAAAACCAGTGTCTGAAGATAGTTATTCCAAGCCTTTCCAAAGAGAAAGATCCCTGAGGCAATAGCATACTTGTTAAAATGATGGTGAATGCTTCTTATGAAATCCAACCAGAAATACAGTAGTGTAAATGATTTAAGTATGCCTGGTTAGGCAGTAACCTTGCACTGGAGCTGGAATTTGGATTAGTAGATTTATTTTGGTTCTTATTCTCTATTATTCTGTATGTGGGTCTGGAGAGTTCTACCCTATCTGTAGTATATTTATCATTCCTCATTTCTATTCCCTGCTACAATGTCCTCACCTCTTTATGTTCCTTACTTTTATGTGCAATACATTTGCCTCCCAGCATACCCTCTAGCTTACTCCTCTTGGTGATTCCTAACTTCCTGCATTTCTATTTGTCCTATCTCCCAAACTACATCTACTTATCATAAGTTCCTGTTCTGTTTTCCCCTTTGCTATCCCTTTTCATGTACTGTAACAGATCTCAGTGGGAAACTAACCTCCTAGCACACAAAAATATTAATGATTTCAAAAGCTTTCCATTGAAAGGAAAATAAAGGCCAAATTCTCAAATCTTTTGCAATTTGAAAATGTCAACAGAAGACATACTTTACCAAGATATTTCAATTTTAAAATTTTCATTTTATTGCTGATATTACTATAAAATAAACACATTTCAAAACCATTTTTTCAACAATTAAGAAAAACTAAAATCTTAATTTGGAAAATGGCAAAGTTGGTTGTTTCCACCATTTTAAAACTTTTTTAAAACTATTTTAAGCCAGGAAATTAATCAAAAAGGATCTCCCACAAGCAGTTTAAGTTCAGTCCTCTCAATGTTTTCCAACTAAAAATGGTTTAGTCAAAAATTACTCTGATCTACTCTATCTTGTACAATATTGATTATGGTTTGATATGTAGTTCCTCTTAAGTAATTTTTTTCAGTTTGGTTGTTCCAAAAACTTGATATTAAAAACTTTATATTAAAAATACATTAGAGCACAATGTGAATCTTATATTAGGTTTCTAATTGCATCATTTCACCAAGATCAGGTGATGTTCAAATAGTCCAACATTTTCGAACCTTACCTGTAACACTAAAGAGAGGAAACTCTATACTTAAAAAATCTTGAGAAATAAGAAAAGATTCTTTCTTTATCACAGTTCACATCCCAAGTTTGGTGAAAGCTTAACTGGCTAACACAAGTGCTTTGAATAAATTAAAGCTTAGCTTTAACCTCTGTTCTTCTGAAAATCAGATTCTACAAAGGGATCAACTGCAAATATAGAAAATTCAGAAAGACAGAACCATCCAATATCAGCTCTTTAGACTGTAAAATTTTGCAAACAGAGTCTGGACAGAATATGCAAATCGTGTGTGTGTGAACACATGCCTACCAAAGCACAATAAATAACAACAAAAAATCTTTCTGACTAAGCAAGCAGCAATTCCAACAAACGATTTCATTGCTGAAATTTCATTTTGATCAAAATAACATTTTTGCTGAGATGAGAGCATCTCATTGCTGGTTTATGTAATGAATCCTAGGTTTTCTCAAATTAAAGAAACAGACTAGTTTGTCTTTAATTGAAGAGACTAAAAACTCATGAACATAGATATCCAAGAAACTATGCAACATTTCATATAAATAAAATTTACTTAAAGAAAAAATGGTAAGTGTGCAGAGCCACTTGCATTTAACACTATGTGTATTAACAACACCTTTTTCAAATTAAGTTAATTTCAAACAGTATGAAAGCAATCTGAAGAAACCACTGCTACAGTTCATAGCTAGATATTGCTGGTTGTTTATAAGTTAATTGTAAATTTGTTTTTTTCCTTCACTCTGTATGTTGATTATTAAAATTAAAGAATGCTCTCTACAGGCTAGAGATCTGGAACATGAGCAAATAAACTCTCTACCCTCTAGTGTAAATCCACGTGATGGTATAACCTGTTTCCTAGGATTGTTGAAAAACATTACTAAATCAAAAGCCCCCAAAATAAATCTAACCTATTACTCTGTTTTCTGAATTTCAGGATTGCAATCTACATGTGATGAGCTCTTCTTTTATCAAAACCAATAAGCTTCTAAGTAGATAAATTTTATGTAATTAAAAATAAAGCCACCTCCTTTCCTAGCCTCTTGCTTTTTCATCCTGGTCATTTAGTGATAGCAGCTGAGTTTTCACAAGGATACAAGTGCCAAAGCCTTGTACTTACATTTCCCTGCAGAAAGAGCTCCAGTTCTTCACATAATCCACAACACTTGTGACACAGGTGCAAGGATCTCTTCAAGTGCCTTGCTGATTTCTTTAAGCAGCAAAAAACTTGCTATATTGTTTTCCTTCTTTTATGACAGTGATAAGTGAGGCCTTGCAGCAGAAGGACCATTCATTCTACACTATTAGAGACAGCCCTTATTTGGTGCCTAATGTTCCATGACCCATAAGCATTAAAGGAACTGCTAAGAAGTATTTGATCAGGTAAAAGCTATATATTTGAGCCACAGGCATGCAACAGAACATATTGGAGAACAAAAATGTTTCATATAATGAAGAGAATGCAGCACAATCAGGTAATAAAATAACAGAACAAAAATATAGTCTGGCTTGGAGGCACATTCTTGCACAGAAAACCCACCACATTCCTTGTGGCAAAGCCACAGTCAGTCCCAGGCAGGAGAATAACCAGCCTCTCCCAGACATGCTGCTGGGCCCAAGGGTTGTAACACTGATACAGGATACAAGTAAAAAAAAATCATGTCATGCTTTATATTAGTCCATTAGTGCCTGGTTTCCTCTGGATTGTCAATAATTCTCTGAGAAATAGACTCACAAAACCAGTTACAGGGTTAATCCCTCAGGAATGCATTGGTCTGATAGACTAGCAGAAGAGGACAAGCCAGAGGAAATAGCAATACTGTGTTAAAGGCATATCTGGTGGTCTACACAAAAAAATGGAATATGCAAAGACAGTTTCTCTCTTCAACAAGAAGCAGGAGGTCTCTAGTGCAGCCCCCTGCTCAAAGCAGGGTCACTTCTGAGCTCAGACCATTTTGCTCAGGGCTTTATTCTGTTGGGTCTTGTAAACCCCAAAGGATAGAGAGCACAACTGCCCTGGACAGTTTTATGGTGAAAAAAAAGGTTTTCCTTATGTTCAGTTTGTATGTCTCCTCTTTTAGCTTATGCTTAATATCTCTCTGTCTCCCAAAGAGCCTCTCTCCGTCTTCACGTAGGTACCAGCAAGCTCTTGTTAGCTCCATGCAAAAGCCTCCTTTCCACTAGGTGGTGAACAAGTCCCAGTCCCTCAGACTTTCCTTGCAGGGTAAATGCTCAAATCTTGAATGTTGTGGGAGGTCCTCTGCTGAACACACTCCAGTTTGTGTCTTTCTTCTGGGGGACCAAAACTGAGCACAGTGAGACAAGGTCTAATGAGTGTTGAATAAGGGAGGATGATGCCTTCCTTCAATCTACCACTCGTGCCTCTGTTTTTGCAGCCCAGGAGGTGGCTGGCCATTCTTGCTGCCAAGGTACAGAGCTGCCCCGTGCTCAGCTGCCCACCAAAGCCCCACAGAGCTGCTCCTCAGCTGGGACCACCCCCAGCAGCCAGGACTGCTGCAGCGGGGCTTCCTTCCCAGAGGCAGTGCTGGGCATTTCTCCTCCTTGAATTAATATGGGTCCAAACGCTTCACTCAAATGGATACCTGAGACTACAAGCAGGAGGAGGAACTGAACCTCTCACAGTAGCTGTCTGCCCAATAAAATCATTCATTTTCAGCAGGGCCATGGCAGCAGGAGCAACCGCTGCGCCTGTCAGAGTGTCACTGGCCCTGCTGCAGCCATAGCAGCAGCAGCCACAGAACCAGGTCCTATCTCCATACCTACACCTCCTGGCCTAGTAAACCAAAGATGAGTCCAGACAGAACTCAAAGGCTGCTTAAGGATATCAAATGAAGTGGCAGTGGCAGTCTCAATAAGCAGAGTCCAATGAGCTGCTTAGGGAAAAAGCAATCCTCGTTAGCCTTTAATCTGACAAAAGTAGCACAGAGCCCATCCTGAGAGCTGAACATGATTAACAGTTATTTTAAGGTACCTCTGTGTAATCAGGAAACGCTCTGACAACAATTCCAGGAGGAGATTAGGGTCTTTGCCTGCAAAATAGGTAAGTCTGCCTTCAATAAGCTCAGTAAGGGAAACACCTGCTTTGCAAACAGGCAAGGGCTGGCCCTGCTCATACACTATACTGGCTCTGCAGCCAGAAGCTGTGGTTGGAGTTTCCCTACTGGCAAATCTCCCAACTTGCCTTATGAAGAAATGGGACGTGTTGGTTCAGACGTAGTGTGGCACCCTTCACATGCACATACAAAACAACTTGTGTCTGCTTAACAAGCAGTAGATAGGCAGTGGATCCCTCTTGCTTTTATGTGGCCATAGGACTGCTGCTCCCTCGCAGCACATCCCAGTGAAGCCCAGACCACGGGTGGCAGTAAGGACACAGTCCTTCCTGTAAGGAGGCAACTGCACGTGGGTGGCAGCAGCACTGAGCCCAAGGAGCTGCCTCTCACGTCTGCAAACCAATGCCCTGGGAAACTCACCCAGCCCAGCTGCCTCGGAAATACAATTTACAGGAGCCCCAGATGCCTAGCCAAGTTTATTTTGTTGCCGCAGCAACCATCTTCTCTTACTCCACTTGGCCCTGTCACCTCCTCCGTTGCATCTAAAAGGAGATTTCTTGGTAGGGAAGGGTGGGAGGAGAAAAGCTCCTATAGAAAAGGAAATTTATGGGGGAAAAAATCTAGTTAGATCTATAAAAACTGTACAGCCAATAAGATCCTAAAGGCATTTTTAAATGGACAACCACTTGAGCTTTCAACAATGAACCCGGAAGAAACCAGAAAGGAAAAAAGAATGAAGGGTAACATAAACCACAGCATATTTCACTTTGAGCTTTTTCTCCAAAAGACAATGCCATGTACTTTATCACTGCACTAATCCAAGAAAATTAGTTTCTTTTGTTTCTATATATTGCTGGGCCAGCTGGCAAAGCTAGTAACAGATTTCAGTAGCAAAATTTTGCATATGTGTAAGTTTTACTCACTAAAGGTTGAAACTACATTGCATAACTCCCTACAACTGCCATAATCTTTTAATGTCTTTTATTTAATGACACCAACAAACCAGTCTATGTTAAAAGTTGGCTTTCATAAAAATAAGGCAATTTTTTGACTTAGCAAATCAAAAAAACGAAGAAAAAATACACAAATGAGGTAATAAACAATTACTTTCAAAGAACCAACCATCAGTTTAGTAGTTTACATAAAAGAGATGGTGATGCTGCATCTGCAAGATGTGATTTAATGGGTAGAATGAATGAACTAGGGAAATGACCATAAAAAATCCAGGATTTTGCAAGTTTAGGGAGAATGTCTCCTCACTGGTTTAATGTGAAATATTACTGCTATTCTGCTCCCATTCTACTGACAAAATATCACCGATGTCCACTGAAAGTCTGTCCCAAATATGTAACCAATTCACCTTGCAGAGCACTAAGTATTTTGACCCAGACCTGCACTAAGTAAATGCTCACTATTCTTCTTTATAGAATTCCTTACCACATACAACAGGCACATGTAAAATTTCAGGTACACCTCTCAAAACTGCATTTTCCTATCCTTTCCTCTATTTTGGTTTCTTTACCAACAAAATTGATGTGCCCTGAACTGAAAGAATACATTGAAGATCCCTTCTAACCCAAAACATTCTGTGATTCTATTAATTAAAACAGTGTTTTTTAAAATAAACTCAACTTCTTCCAGGAAGAAGATCAGGATCTCACACGGAGTCTTATTAATTATCTAGAAACAGTGAAGAGGACTGTGCAGCTACATGGCTACAGGTACATAGGTTAGCATGCAATTTACCAGCAAGGATTAAGAAAGGACTAGAGCAGCCATGATCTTAAAAAAAAATAAAATAAAAATTTATTAGCGTTTCATTATCTAGAATCTTCTGGGTTTGTTAGATGATGTTTTAGGAAACCAAAGTCAATGAGTGTCCTCCCTTACTTGATGCATTTCAAAGGATCTTCCTGATTAATGTTTGTCCCTGGAAGACATTTTTGTTATTCCTAAGCCCTCAGATACAAGAACTGAGCTACATTCTCCAGTGGAGACATTCTCTTTTGGAAATCCTCAAGCTGCACGTCCTGGGAATCTGGGTGCTTCGTACTCTTGTAGCAGCTGGGCTTTAAGGATCATTATCCATTTGTTTGGGAACATCCTGACATTTGAAACCACCCATCGCTCAGATACCTGTTTCACTGTTTGACCATACTTCTGGGGTAAAAAATACAACAAAATAAAATCTCCTATCTAACCTCAAATTTCCTGTGTCATGAGTTGTATCCATTGCCTCTCATCCTACCACTGTGCCTGTCCAGGAAGAGTCTGGCTCTGTCTTTTCTATAGCTGTGCAGCAATTACCCTTTCTCACAGAGTGCTCCAGTCAGATTCAATTTCTCCCTCCCCTATAGCTAGTTCATCTATAGCAAATCCAGAACAAGGGTTATGAGCTAGCTGGTACAGGACACACACAAACAATTCTTCAGTGGGCCAGGTACTATTCTTGTATTTAATATAGTTTGGCCAATTTGGAGTAGAACTTTCCCCATATTTCAGAATGAATTGCTTCTAGCCAGTGAACCTTCTATTTTGCATCAGTCTGCAGTGCAAGAGATACAAAAATACAAAAGTGATTCATCTATGTAACTTTTTACTGTTTCTTCACTAAAATCAGGCACATGATAATCAACCATTTGAGATGACTATGGGTTTGAGACTGCTGGTACCCAAGTCCTTCAAGAGTAATAGTTTTCTATTCAGTAGAAATTCTCATCCTGAAACTTTTCTATGGCTTTTTTAAGTTAGTGTCAGAGTTTGTCTATTCTTGAATGTTTTTTCATTACTGATTAAATGGGTATTTGGCATGGTGACAGAAGTATCTGACTGTCAAGGATATCCTGACAAAGTGCCTTAACAAAGAAGATTGCTCACCAGGGACATGAGTGAAATTTTAATGTATACTTAATCCTTGTGTCTTTATTGAAACTTGAAAGACCATAATTAGTGCAAAACAAGATGGCAATTTTGTGATTTGGACATCTGTCCACTACAAATTTAAGTCTTTCATTTCACATAGGCCAAACAAAAGCTCCCAGGTAATAACTCCACTCAGACAGTGCCAGCCCAGAATAAATCAATGGGCATAAATCAATGCCCTAGAGGTGAAACACTTCAAATCCTGTTACTGTGTTACTGAGCAATCCATTCTCACACCTTAAGGATCCTTGGGAGCTGTAAAAACCAAGGCAGTAACACACCTAGGCTGAAGAACACATTTTCACACATCCTTTAGTACCCTGTCCTGGTCACCTCATTAAGATTGTCTGCACATATCAATAGAGAAATAAATATTTGGCCATCCAACTGCAAAAAGAGTTCACAAAAATTAATGGCAGCTATAAAAATCTCATCAGTTTATTTAGATTGAGTCTATTCTTACCATGAGCTTTGGAATGTGACAGTTATAAGTGCTGTACACAAGATAAAAAATGCGCTGTAGCATAACTGCAGCTCCATGAAACTTCACAGGAAGACTGTTGTTGTTTTTCTTTTTTTTTGCAGAGCACTCCATAAGCAGAAACCCAATGAATTCATTCATTTATCTTGAAAAATTCAAAATGTTTTAAACAAACATCTGCTTCAATTTGTAATTTTTTAAGACCGTTTCACTTAAAAATGCATTTAAAAATCATCTGAATTTTTTTAATTTTAAAACACTCAAAATCTAAGTATTTCCTTTTGATTCAAAACACAATAGTTTCTAATTTTTAGTTAAAATCCACAATAATTTGGTTTGTGATTCTTCCAACACATTTTATATTTTCAGTAGCCTTGGACTACCAATCTCATGCCAAGCACTCCCCATTCTCTATATAGTCCAAATTACCCACCACCTCATTACTTATTTGTTAAAGAGCTTCTGTTCTGACAAGCTCAAAGAACCACAGTCATCCAATCAAAGGTAAGGAACATCCAATAATTTGTATGCTTTGTAAAAAAAACTTGAAGTTATTCTTTCTCTTTATATTCTATGTATTATTACTAGCTAATCACAAAATAAAAATAAAATTCAAATTTTGGAAAATAATTCCAGAACTAGAATTTCATATCAAATTGAATGTGTGGTAGAAATTAGCCCAATTCTAGTATATAGTAAGGCACTTTTATTTATCAGTATAAATAATAATTACAGTTTGCACTTAAGATAATCTGAATTTTCAGACCTCAGCTGTAGTAATAGTCACTTGTGTGCTGCTGACAAGGGTGGTCACGTAAGAGCTCAGAATTAGCTAACAGCCTTGCTAGCTTCCAGCTTCTTCCTCTCTGGTTCTTTAGGTCATGTCAAAAGGAAATTGCTCTGGAAAGAGCAGCCAGGGCACCTCATGCCCTGCCTTGCAGTAGGGTAGCTTTTCTCCCTTTCACCCTGGGATTCCCCAGCAAGCTCAGCTATTTTGCACATGTGATGGTGTGACTATGCTTGCAGAAGCTGCACTTTTCAATTTTGTTCCACAACTTTTTATGCTGCTTGGAAAGATATCAGCATTCCCAAACCAGTTAATCAAAAATTACTTATAAATAAATGGTTTTTATATATAAATAACTCCCTCAAATATTGAGAAGATATTTATGAGGATAACGTCCTGGAAGAAATTAAGATAGATAGGAAAGTATAAGTATTAGTATAAATCACTAAAATTTTGAAAGGAAGGGAGGATGAAGAAGCCCTAGAGAAAATAAGTGAATTTCAGTGGTATCTACGTGTACTAGAGAATGTGAGACTACTGTTATGGCATTACCTTTAAATTATGAATACAGAAATATATTTTTAACAACAACTGGCATTTCCTTGATCATGTTCAAGCATGATACAAACATTCTTAAAAACAGAATGTCGGCACAACTAAAGAAAACAAAAAACTGCCCAAGTTTTCAGATAAGAAACTCAGATCTGAAAATCTCTTACTTCACTTAGAATTTATCAGAAACCAGGCAATTCCCACACTTTCGTTTTTCACATTAATATCATCCAAGTATTTTCAAAGAAAAAAAAAGGTGAAGTATCTTGCAATTTTTTTTTCCAATACCTCATTTTGACAGCCATCCATTTAAATCCCATATTAAACAGAACATAAGACACGGACTCAGGAAAATCTACAGGAAAATAATATTATTAGGTAAATATAATTCTGAAATACTCTCATCCCTGATGTTATGTTTTCTACCTCATACATACTGATTTTACAAACTCTTTCCAGCGTAATGCTATATCAAGTAATTTAACTAAGTATATTAGGAAAATTCTAATTATGTTTGTCAGAGTCCTCATAATTTTTTATTATGGCTTTGTATATTGCTGTCAGTTGACTTGTCCCAGCTGTGGAGCTGCCTTCTTGTTGTCACTGGTTTTGTCGTCACAGTTTTTTGTCAAACAAAAATATTCGAGGACTGAAAGATCAGGAGACTTTTTAAATGAATTTATGGCATCATGTTCCACTTCATCAGAGCATTTGCATGTTCCATTAGCATGACAGATCCACAGATGGATCAAGCAGCAATCTCTGTTGCTTTTTTATGAAATGTCAGTATGATGAAGCTGACTAATAGAAGTTGTCTTTTATTTGCTAAATGTGGAAATGCTCAGTCAGCATTAACATTTCTTCCTTTTCATAGAGGAAAAGAGAGAAAACAGCAAAAGGGCAACTAAACCTATTCCTCATTACTTTGGGATCGCATTTTGGGGCCAATCTCCTCTGGCATTCAGTAGCTGAACTCTGCTGAATGAATGAATTTAAAAGTATGTATGAAAAACTTTTAGGCCATAGCAAAATAGAATCATAGAAAAAGGTGTGGTTTATATGCCTAAATAGGAACGGAGATGCTAGCATTAATCCATATTGACAAATTTTCAAACATCTTCTATATACATGTACATCTATATATATACCTATATATGTTTATATATATATATATATATATATATATATATTCTCTCTATTTTACACGTATAGGCACTTAAAAATCACTTTAAATTAGGTCAGTTCATATTTTGTTTCCAGCTTACAGATAGGGGAAAAAAACCTAAATGTAAAGGAATATCCTTTAATTTATGCTTTACCCTTCAAACTACTTTCCTGTCTAGACTCATCAAGATGATTCATCTGGATACCTCTCAACAACTTTCTCTATATTGAAACCAATGACAGCCTTGCCTACATTTTTGCTTTCCAAAACACTACTGAAATAATCTTGTCTAAACACTGAAGTAGTCAAACCCTGAAATCATTACAAACACAAATCCTGACGCAGATCCCACTGGGAAATGTTCAATTTTTCACAGAAAAGACAAGACTAGAAAGTCACTAGATGTTCTCCTGTCCAAAGAGGGAACCAGCTGTATTTATGTCATTCTTCAATGGCTCTACATCAGTCCCTTCTTCTTCAGCCTCCCTTGGATAAAATATCTTACTGAAGACCATAAGAAGTTCTCCAACTAGTGAAAAACACCCTGAGTTCTGTTTTAGAAAGATATTTTTTAAATTCCTCTTCATCACATCCTGGAGAGTCTGGAAAAAAATCCTTCAAATCTATACTCTGAGGAGAGGATTGCACCTTCACTGCAGAAGAGATTTGCAAGTATGCTGCTGCAGACAGACATTGCAGTAAAATTTTGCCAGTGAACAAAAGAGCTGCGTGCCCTTGACATGCACACTGACTTTTTTATTAAAATGTTTCGAATTAATCCTTTGCCAAGGAGGCTTTTGTGGCCCTACCTTTAAAGTTATGCATGTTCTGAAAGGAAATGTTCAGATTATCTAAAGATGCTGTCAGGTAAATTAAGGTTATTGCTGAATGTTTGCATTTCACTGTCAGACACCCACCAGATTCACTATCTGCTACAAATAGCAATGAAAATGCAGGACAGTATATTATCCAAAATCAAAATTTATAAGAAAATACTGAATTAATTCAATCTTTTTAAAATTTGAGGAAGACACATTGATCTCTGCACTAAAGAAATCAAGATTCATACTCCCACACATCTTTTATTATATCCTCACACTTTGGCTTAATAGTGGAACAAGAAATTTTCATGACAAAACATTTCCTAATATATAACGTAGTTAAATAAATGTAAAGAATTAAAAAAAAAATACCACTCCACTCTCACATACATGAATAGTAAAGCTAATGGAGTCAAGTCTCTTAATTTTCCAGGCAAGGAATTACAGTTTGACATTTATTTGAGAGAGGACTCATTCCAAGAAGCTCACACAGTCTGTTACACCTTTTAAACAAAGTTATGAGCCCCAATTTTCTCTCAGTCCTTTCTGATTGAGAGACCATCTCCTTTCATCTTCCTCTTTAAAATAGAACAGTGTAAAGAAATCAGTGGGGAGCTCTACTTAATAATTAATATGACCAACCAAAATTCAAGCACTACACATTGTACAGCTGCTCTAAGGCATGCAATAAACAGCTGCTATTATCAATCACAGTAATTAGACTTCCACAGCATAACTATATATCAAGCTGTATACAAGACCCTATTTGGTGTATTTATTGTTATTTGTTTCAGATAATTTTCCTGACATATCCATTACAAGCAACAGAAGACATAGCTTCTGCTATTTGTTTTCATTAGTACTACAACATAACATGCAATTAATTTCATTCTTTAGTGCAAAATAACTACATGTGTTATTAAGAGTATGAAGATTATAGATATTTTACATTTCTTGAATACCTAGAAGTTGGTAACTCCGCTAATTCAACATTAAATAGATTTTTAAAAATTAAATGGAGAGTTTTATTTATATGTTCATTATGGAAAAGTTGTTCATGAGAAGATAGGTGATAGAGAGGGTTAAGTGCAAAAACTCTTCAGCACTGAGTTTAAGTCAGGACTGAAAATGAGCTTTACTGTTCTCATGCAGCTTATCCAAAAGAAGAGAGTGAGCTTCAGAAGGAAACAGTAATTTGTCACAACTGATAGTCTGTTCTATAGATATATCTTAGTGAAATAAAAGAGGGTTATCCCAGGGCAAAACTGTCAGTTACATGATGAAACTACTACACAAAAGAAACACTCCTCAATTGCCAATAGGGTCTGTCTAATGAGCTACAAAAGGAAGTAAAAAATGTTGTAAGGTATCTAAGATCAAGTGAATAGGTCTAACAGTTTTTACATTTTTTTTATATGTGACAAAATTTAAATGTTTCTATCCCTTTTATATTTCCATTCTGTCATTATAAAAAAGTAAAGCTTATTAACATGGATATTGAAATTTATGAATTCAGGATTTAATTCTTGATTATTCTACAAAAACAACTTATTTGATAAGGAAGAGTAAAAATTTCAAGAAGCATTTTTTTAGATTTGACTACATTTTAAAATTATCATAACTGATTCCTAATCAAATTAAAAGAATAATTTGATCGAATAATAGAAAAGAAATGCAGTCTAGCAAATGCCAGTGTATACCATAGGGAGAGAGGGAGTAACACATATACTTTTCTGTAGTTTATTGTCATACCGTGAAACTGTGAGATTAAACAGAAAACTATTAAAAAGTTTTGAACATTTTGGATATTTATTAATGCTAGTTTAACTTCAGACAAGTGTTTGGGGCTTTTAAAATCTGCCATCAGCTTCACCAAGTAGAACACAATGTTTATTCTCTACCAGTGGCAACAGAGGATATTACCCAGAAACCCAAGGACTGCTATGTTTCTTCCTCTTCTAAAACAGTACTTGAGATCTCATTTTGCAATTTTTATAGCTCATTTACATTTCATTTCATAAGCTAAGCCACAGAGTTTACAGCAACTACAGGGTGATCTGTTGTACAATTGTCTTGCTTCTCAATAACTGCATTGAGCTGGTTGATATTTTACACATACCTTCATGCATAAACAAAACATCAGGCTGAAATAAAATCCCAAGACAGTAAACATCTATCAAAGCTATAAGGAACTGAAAATGGGGCCCCATGGCAGGACTTATTAAGGATTCTGACAATAGCAAAGGCTAGTACCCCCATTAATAAAATATACAGGTATACATTGTATGATACATTCATTGTTTATGATTACTAAAACTAGTTTATGGCAGCAGAGAATCAAGCTTTGTAGCTTTAAAAGGTCTTTTCTGTATTCTTTCTTTAGCCTTCATAGAAACATTTAACTCCACATGAGATGTAATGTGAAATTTCACAGGGAATGGCTTGTTTTGGGGACAAGTGTTTGATGGGAGTTGTAGGTCATACTTTTAATGGAAGAAAGCTTCAACCTTAACTATGCAATAGCTATAACTGTTCCATAATAAGAAAAAAAGATTAAGTCTTGGTATATTGTTTTGTCACTGGTACCCTGGAGTCGGCAAGAACCCACTGCACAATCCAATCAGGATAAGGTATGCTAAGAAAATTGAATGAATATAAGTTTCTAACCTTTCCAGGGGAACGATTTTTCAGATGCTTCTTTCTTCTAGTTTTGTTTTGGAAAAGGTATTATAAACAATTGGGGTGCAAAAGCAATATACAACGCTGTAAAGGTAGTTAGTACAAAGCAATCTCCACAATCACAGGACAGCCATTTACAGGTTTACACAGAGGTCACAGTACAGAGTTAAATAGAAGAAATACTGAAGAATTGAATTATACTGCATATTCAGCAAATGGATTATGATATATCTGTCTCTTAGTTGTTCCTTAGCAATGATTAAAACCCTATTTTGCTAGGTTTTTGACATTTTGAAAGAATTCGAACTTGAATTTGCTTCTGTGTAATGAAAATAAAGTCAATAGAAATAACTCAAGACATGCACTCTATAATGTATAATTATACACTGTATAATTATACACTCAGGATAATCATGGCTTCTGAACAACTATTTTTCAGTAGACCAAAGCATTAATCCCACTCTACTACCAAGTACATTTTTTTTGAAGTCTGGTTTAGTGGGATGACAAGATACCAAGTTGCCAGCTATTGCTACTACACCTCCAAAAGAATGAGAGAAACAACGAACTCCTCTGAGAATTGCTCTGAAATGTGTAGGAAGGCATCATTAACATGCAAGAATTACCATTTTACTGATAAAAAACTATACAAACTACATTACTAACAGTCTTCGAAGTATTCTAGTCATATAAATTTTACATTTGCACAGCACAGGTTATTATGCTTTAGATCTCTTCCTGTTAAGTCATGCCTAATATCCTGTTCAAAGCAATTTCAAGATGCTGAAAAAAACGCTATATAGTCTTACAACTACAGTAAAAATATTTTTAGGAACAGCATCTTCCATAATTATTTTTAGGTGGCATGGAATGAACAAATAGTCAGACAATTTATATTTATTAGTAAAAGCTAAGCTGCTGTCCATTCACAGAGTTTACAAAACATTTGATTTTGCAGCATTTCAAACTCAGTTTGAGAAATGGGACCATTTTCTTTTGGTCACAGAGAGAAATCTGAATATAAATGATTGGATTTCTCATGTCCCCAACCAGTAAATTACATTCTTTTCTTTTCTGAATACTTTTCTTCTAACATAAGATTAAGAGACCAGATAGTTTCACTACCTCCTTTAACATACTTTGCATGTCAAGAACACACTTAAAAACTGCATTCAGAAATAAAGCCACTCTTTGATTTGGTGAAACTCTGACTATAAATAAATGAGTCTACATAAAAGTTATTATTTACTTCATTCTTACAAAATACTCATGTTCACAGAAATTCTGTTAAAAATTTTACTCAGTAGTTATGATTTTAAAAAATGAATCTTACAGTAGTTTATAAACGATGACTGTAAAAAATTTCATAAGGATCTTATTTTTGTAATTCAAATGGAGAAAAAAAAAATGAACAATTAAAACATGGAGTAGCAGACTTCAGTTGTGAGTGAAGATAAATACATTTTGTTTTGCTGTTAGGAGTTACTATTATGACCTCAACAGGTATAGAGGTACCCTGGGTACTTCAAAGGACAGCTGGGCCCCTTTTATAGGCACCATATACTTTATTTCCAGAAATGCAGACTGGCTGACCTTGAGATATTGTGTCTGGATGGACAGTCCTCTTGTAAGAGCAAGACAATGATTAGAAGGTAGAAGTACAACTTTTATTGCATCATTTGCAGAAAAATAGGTATTTGTAGCTAAACATTGGTTTATGTCTTTTCAATATATATCCACAACTGGATCAGAAAAATCTGTATCACATACTAAATTCCTTTTGAGTTGAAACCAAGGCACATAAGATTTTAACACAATTAATTACCTAAAAATGCAGACAGCTTGCAGGAAAATGCCTACTTGACTCTCCCAGGAAGGGTGGTGACCATGTCAACAATAGGACTTAGGCACCATTTAATCAAGTTAGACAAAATGGGCCACCTACAAAATTCCTGCATCCAAATTCCTGCCATTCCTTAGAGAGCAAATAATCAGCAAGTACAAATTCTGGGTTCCAGTCTCAGCTTCTAGAGCATACTATTCAGCAATAATCTTATGAGGAAACTTTATAAGAAGTGGACTGGATCCTACAGTACCTCGCCTTTACTAATCTGAGCTTCATTGCTGGGCTACTGGCTGGATCCTGGGTCCCTCGAAAAAAAGACTTGGATCATGTAAAATACCCAAATGACTGAAGAGAGAAAAGAGTCAGTAACGGACAGCAGATGTAACCAAGACACAGCCAACAAATCCAGCCAGTGGAGAAAAACAGCCAGGTCAGGGGAAAAAATAATTTAAAAATAGGTCAGATCATGAGTCGTTCTATGGAGTTGCCTGTTTTTCAACACTGACTAAAGGAAGGCTGGGATGACTTCCTTAGACTAACTTTAAAACCACAAGTTGGATTCTCTCAACCCCAGGTCTGAAGAGCAGCAAGATGTTTGCTCAGAAAAGCAGCAGTCATGCCACTACGGGGGGGGGGGGCAGAACTATTGCATATTTCTCAGTGGAGGATTCACTTTATCTTTTGGAGGTTCACAAGACAGTATGACTTCATGTTTCCTTTTTCCCTCTAGCTAATAAAACACTGGTTAATTTGGTAAGTGAGGAAGTATGTGTCACCAAACAGAGTTTCCCAGGTCACAGCACAGAGAGATACAGTGCCCTGCACTGTAGAGTGCAAAGCAGTGCAGAGCTTTAACAATCCCTTGAATCTGGTCTTCGCTACTGCAAAACAGAACCTGGCAGAGCTGTCATATAAATAAATGTAATAATAGCATTAAGCTTATGAGTTAAATTGTAAACTTCATTTTGTATGCTTTCTTACAACTTCTTGGATTATGAAAGAACAGCAAGTCATACTAGAATGGTGGCACAAAGCCACCATATTTAGCCCATATTTTTCTTCAGTGAGGATGGACAGTACAATACTTTCAGCTATGACATGCCTACTATATCAGTAGTGAGGTTTGTTTCAAAGGGGCCAAAATTTTCTTCCATAAACAGTAAAAAGCTGAGCTCCTTCACATTTATCTCCAAGTAATCTCTAATATTATAGAAAGATGGAATTTATTAAGGATTTACCATTAATGAAAACCACTCTCTTTCATCAAACTGCCTGCAGATAAAGGAACTTAAATGATATGATGTCGATAAGCACTATAATGATTTGAAGTTCAGACACATCATAAAGATCAACAAAATAAGAAAGTATTTTAAAACTGTTGTAGCTTTGGTGATAAAAGCATTTATATGTTAAAATTTTTAAAAAGCAGGAAAGCAGAGTGCACTAGAGCCATCTATCTATTGCTCCTTCACAAAATTAAACAGAAATAAAATTATTTTCTGAAATTCTTTATCTCAGCTGTTGAACAGAATATTATAAAAACTCCAAGTATTTCAGCAACAAAACAGCAGTATCCTAAGTACTTCTGTATGTAAATTCAGACAGAAGAATGAGTTTCCATTAATAAAGGTTAACTGTTGATTTGAGTTTAGAGTTAAAAGAACAATTTACCTGCCTTATAACACATTTTACCTTTTTTTACATGTAATTATCTATCGATTGATTATCTTATTACAATACTTTATTCTTTGCTGTGATTTTCATATTTTATCATTTTACTTCCAATATATTTTAAAAAATCTTATTTCCAGGGACATCCAACATATCATTATCCTTGTATAACCCTTTTCAAATTTATCGTCTGCTGTTTGCACTTCACTAAAACTACCCTCATAAAATCCCTAATGACTTACCCAAAGCCTATGCTTAAAACACATTGAATCCCCATCCCTCTTGATTTATCAAACAACTTCAAAGCAATATATAACCTTTTCTTCTTCATGAAACACTTAATTACAAAAATTTGACTGAGGAAAAGGTTGGCACTTTTATCAGAGAGATGAAGACCAAAAGTTGGCCCTTTTGTTTTTAATCTTTTTCTCTGTGCCTTGACAGAAGCTTGACACTGCATAGCTCAAGTGGGATGCACTTACTTCTTTGTCAGAAAGGAAAATCAAAGAATGATTAAAATAGTGGAAGTTTTGATCTATTCAGACTAAATAATAAAAACAGATTTGACAGAAGCAGGTACACAGTATTTCCCTGACATCCCTTTGAAAAACATAGGAGGAATGGGCAAAAACCTAATGACCTACAGAGATGTTCTCTCCCAAAGGACTTGTTGCTCAAGGGGGACGAACAAAGTCAAAACCACTGCAGTGACAGCACTTCAATACAGTTTGCAAAGGGCCTCAAAATCGGGAACCCTGCCATGCCTTCCATTGGAGGCCTCTCCTATTCACAGCGCCCAAGTCTGAACAGAAGGGGACAGAAATTGCTTTGTAGGCTGAAAGGACAAATCAATATTTAGGCTTCTCACATGCCCGGTTCACTGTAAGTTCACTCAACCTGGGAAGTCAAAGACTTTTCTTTGTATGCTTAAAAAAATTCATAAGAATAACAACTTTTAAATTGAGTTACTCTGCACTAGTAGGCCTTGAGAGCACATTAAACCTGTGTTGAAAGCACAGACTTATTTTCTGTTTGCAGATTGAGAGAGCAAGGAGAAAACAGAACTTCAGAAATTAAACTAGGATATACAGTACCACTGAGGGGACACGGTCAAAGAATGTACCTCTGTATTTCATGCATATCAATTTTTCTTTTGTCAGGCTTCTGCTATTACTAAAGACTGCTAAAAATATAAGGGGATATTTAAAATCTGAAGTGAAAGGCCAGAAATAGGATAGAAACTGCCTAGTGTTATTCTCTTCTTCATAAAAAAGAAATAAAATTCATAAATAACCACGTAAGTCAGGGAGGCTGTGTGATTTACAGAAAGACCATAATTGGTCAATCAATGTGTGAGATAGCTGCAGTCATGAGTGCTGTTTTCATAGCTGGCAGGAAGCTCTGTCCATCCATGCCATATAATATCAGGCTCCTGTGCTCCAACAGAGTTTCGTCACCAAAAGCAATGGCTGGCTCTTTGTAGTCCCTAGCATCAAGGGATGAAGCCTGATGGCTACCAGCATCAGTGCTTTTCACTCACCTCATAAACTGCTTAACTCTGTTCATCTGCTCTACAGGGAACCTGACATGCCCAAAGCTCAGCAACATAAATACATTGCTAGAATTTTTAACCGCATTCAATCCGATCTCCTTACAGTGAGGTACATATAACAAAGGGCTGTAGAGACCAGTTTCTCTGTTTATAAAGCTGCTGTTCCAGTCATTATCAAAGCATGAACAGTCAGTTTCGGTCACCTTCTCATAGGTAGAAATTCCTTTGTATTTCCTTATGAGCCAATGACTTGAATTGATAAATAATGATTTTGTCTATTAATACTAATGAGAATATCTCAGACAACTTCTTCTGAAGAGAGTTATTTGTAAATGTTTGTTCTCTAATCCCACAGATTTATATATAGTATAAATCCCACAGATTTATACTGTGGGACCTCCATACATACTGTGCAAAGCATAATGTTTAACAATAAAATCACTTCTCCTTTGTGTCATCAGAATCCCCAAATTACAATCCAGCGTCTGTTTTCTTTCAAAGTGCAACCAAAACAGAAAGTCCACTGAGTCCAGTTTAGACCAGTATGGGATGGAAATTTTCCACAGACACACTTAGAGGGAGTCAGAGGCAGTGGAATTTAACACTGTTCATGTTTAACTCCAGACAGTTCTGGTGTCTCTGTGTATTCAAGACGGTTGTCTTTAACCAAAGGTATCTCTGCACAGATCTGAGCAGTCCCACACAGACGTGCTCAGGTTAATGTGGACAAAACTAGCCTAGGTACTAAAAGGCACATAACCCATAGCACAGCATTCCATGAGTAGTTATACCCAACTTCTCAGTAAAGCTGGCTAGGTGAGCAGTGGCTACTCCGTACTTATTGTATGGCTGCTGGCATCTCTTGGGCACATCTACGTGGTGACTTACTGCTTTATAGATATGCCTTTACAAGACACAACTTGCTAACTTGGAAAACTAGCATTCTTTCCCTGAATGGCACTAGCACTTCTCATTTTCAGATTCTTGCTTGAGGTTCAGAGGACTCTTCATACCTGAGGGTTGAAAACACCACTATTTACCTGACGTCCAGAAAATTAATCAACAGATCCTTGATATAAATGCTTGGATCTTCTCCCATTAAATCCTTTAAAATGACCTTGCAAGGTCCTCTCCAGTTGTTTTCAGTCATAAACTCTTAGCTGGGAGATACGATCACATGCTGTGATTCCTCCAAAAAGAAACTTCTCTGATCCTGTCAGCATCAATGTTTCCTTCAAAAAGAAGACAAACCTTAACTTTCTTTATTGTCTGACAGGAACTATAAACTCCATAAAAAAAAAAAAAAAAAAAAAAAAAAAATAAGGTTACTTCTCAGGAGTGTTAAAAATTGATATTCAAAACTAATTTTTTTTTAATCAAATATCAATTAGGACACTGACGCTACCAGTAGACCAAACCCCAAATAATGGTATAACTTCAATATTGAAAAAAAACAGCCAACGCTATTTATAAAATTAAATAAACAAAAGAATGATAAGCTAGAAGAGTAAATTTCAATGTGCTTCTGGAAGAAATAGCCCAGCTCATGTAAAGAGAGAAACCAGAAATGTTTTTTCTTCCTGAGTATTTCATCCAGTAAAGACAACAAAAATCATTAATAACTTCCTACTTATTTCTCCTTATTTATAATGAAAGACTCTCAACTCCTACAGCAGGGCTTCACAGAAACATTGTCATGAGGTGGGTTTATTTTCAATGATGCAGAATTATTTGTTTGGGGCTTTTAAATTTTTTTTTTTTTTATTAAAATGGCATACAAATTAGTTATACTCAGCAAATAACCTTGAATGTTCTGAGGGTTAGATTGGGGGTCTTTAACTAGAACTTAAATATATAGAAACATACAACTTTGAGGAAAAAACCAGTCAGATTTAAAAAAATTTGAATTTAAATGCTCAACCATACTGGCTTCATTTATGAGACGATCTCTAGCAGCAGGAGATAAATCAGAGCACAGCAGTAAATTATAGTCTTAATTCATCTGATTATATAATTTTATACTTCTCTTTCTCTTTTTAAAGCAATGCTTGAAGGAATGAATTTATTGCTGAGGCTTCTCTTCCTGTTCTGAATGATGGATTCCACATTATCCTTGGAATTATATATATATGCAATTTAGTACTTAAAAAAGTTCTTTGTTTTATAACTTAGCTAAAAGTATCTGCCTCATAATTATTACTGAAATATTAGAAAATCAGGGAACTGAAAGAATAATATAAAACATGTAAATGTTCTACGAAAATGTGTTTTCATCAAATTTTACATTTCTTTGCTAATTGGATCTTATTTATTGAATAAAACTTTTCAAAAAACTCTGACGTGAAAAGCAGAAAGCAAAGAGTAGCTCAGTTACTTTATTATGATGACAGTCTGTAGCATTCAGCTAAAACTTGAAAGTTTAGAGTAATCAGATCCCCACATAACAAAAGTAGTCAATATCTGAAGTCTACAATGCACTGGCATTAGATTAAATCTAATCACTGCAGACAAAACTTTATTGTGGCATTAGTGGGAAGCAGGTAAATGCAAAAGGCCTGACAAGAGGACATAGCTCAGGTAAAGAAGTAGGTAGAAGAAACCCAGCTGAGAGTATTCTTCCTTTTATTCTTTTCCAAAAAGACTAGCAAGACTTTCTTTGTGCCCTGCCTTTCTCAAGATGATGCAAAAGGAAAATGCCATCGAAGGATTAAGACAGAAACAAGTCCTGCCAAGAGGCAGGCACTCAACACAAGTAGGACCTGCAGACTGGTGAGGTTGGCAGGTTGCCCTTCTCTTCTTAATGAAACTGGCTTTTTAATCCCTCTGTTGGGATTAACAAAGCCTGGGGTTAAACTCTCCAGCCATTTGATGCAGCTCTACTCATATTCTTTAGCTTTGCCTTGTTTACTAGATAGATCATTGCCTCTCTCTTTAATTCCCAATAAAACATCACTCAGTGAAAAATATATTTTAACTATGTTTGAGAGGCACTTTTTGTATAAGAGAATAGTGAGGAAGCAGCCAATTCCTGTAAAACATTTGCTGTTTGCCCTCACAGTTTATATGCTAGGAGAGGCTGAAATAATTTGTGTAATAACCAGCTGGATCTCAGTATTTCTCTCTCAAGCTGTTGGTTTGTTCAATTTTCTCCCTCTCCTCAATACAGCAGTTTTCCCACTGAACTTGCTGTTCCTTAAAATCCATCTGTGCTTTCAAGCTATGACCCATCTGTGCAGCATGAACTGCAAATAAACCTTTGACCAAGTGCTAAACAAGCTTAGTCTGATTTTGTTATACTCTGTAGCCTCTTTCATGAGCTGGTGAGCAATCATTAATCAAGACCAACATTAGTTCAAATCAAACAACATGACTCTATTTCTCTGTAGTAAAAAAAGAGGAAGTTAAATCTTTTTTCTAATTAAAAAGTACTGGTATTTTTCAAGGTAAAAGTGAGATCTCTTCCTAAATACACTAAAGCATTTAAACTGGTACTCTGTCCTCTTTCTAGCTAGGCTGTCATTTTCAGAAGCACATAGTTATCGCCTTTGTGCTGGTTTTGGCTGGAGTAGAGTTGGTTTTCTTCACAGTAGCTAGTATGGGCCTATAAACTTTATCAGTGCCCATGAGTACCAGCTGAAGCAACTCCCAAAGCTCTCTCACTTGGCACCAAGCACAGGGCTCAGTTCAGCAGTACCACTTGCCCCAACGATCCAGCACTGTTGTACATCACAAAGCCATGGCAAACATTCACCCGCAAGATGTGTGACTGGGTAGGTCACAGCCTCCAGCTTCTCATTATCAAGCAAAATCTACATCTGCACTTCTCAGCAATGCAATGCAGGGTGTTTTAACAAAGCTTTTAAACATTAAGCAATGCAGTGATCTCTCCACTCTGCAGGTGTTTTCTTTCTGTAACACAGTTTTCCTTTCTCATAGAAATGAAAAGACAGCAGAGATTACATATTTGGCCTACATGTATCAAGAACTTTTGCATTTAATATGTTTAACTAAGGTCACAATCAATGATAGCACCACCTCTAAAGATACAGTCTAGTGGTCAGGTTAATATGTCAGCCCAGGTTTCATAGAACAATAGACAAGAAAACTACAACAAAAACCATCCACCTGGATGGCAGAATATGGCAAACATGTTTTGCAGGATTATACAGGATTTGATTTCTCTTGGTTCTTTAACAGGCCTCTTCTAGGACAGCTGCAGTGATGATTCCTCAGCAAAAACGGGACACGATATTTGCAAATGCAAAGCTATTAAGAAAGCAAATGGGTTATAATACTAATTAAGAAACTACTAAGCAACCATGCATGACTTATTCCTGATATATGCCATGAGACTCTGCACACTGAAAGCAAATGAGAAAATTCAGCAAAGAGGATGACCATGCTGAGTTACATGAATCCACCATTCTTATTAAATTAGCATTTATATTCTAAAGTGTTGTTAATAATGTTTGGTTCAGTTAATACTGGATCTGAATTACAGCTAATTATGTAAATAAAGTAGAGCTCTGCAAATGCATAGTGTGAATTCTGTGAAATTCTACATTAAAAATTGTAATTTTATACTCCTTTAACCTCTATTATTACAATATTCAGAATTCTATCAAAAACTATCAGTGTTTGAATTCAAAATCCATTTTGATACAAATATAGACCCATTCCTTTTAATTTTTTTATTTAAAAAAGCATGTTTATGTTCTAAAATCACATATTCTGTAATAATTTTTTTCTTATATTTGTCTTTTTTTTTTAGTTTGTAAAGCAAAGAAGATCTTGCCATATTTATAATATCTCGAAATAAAACAAAAAATTGCTAAAGCTTAGGAGTGAATCCTTAGAGAGAATCCAGATTGCAGACTTTTGCTCAGTTACATTGTAAGAAATGGAATTCTTTACTTAATATTAAGAAATACTATTTTACTGTACTTGGAATGCAAAAGTTTCACATCCACTGTGTGCCTCAGATCTTGAAATAACAGCTTGGGTTCTGAAGTTAAACAGCCTGTTCTCACACCTATTTTCTTCATTGCTACTCTTATCTCTAGATGCCTCACAAAAAACACATGTAACCTAACTTTCCCTGGCAAAATTGTAGTCATGTAAAGAAAACACTGCCCAATCTGCTAGTGTAAGGCTTTTTTCTCCTTTTTCCTTTTTAGAGTGATTGCTCAAAGTCCAATTGAAAATTGGACATATTACCATCAATATATTATGACAGTCTAAGCCTGTGCAGTACTTTCCTGTGAAGCATAACATATCCTCCTTTCCCTACCTCTATATTGCAAGCCTTCTTATTTAAGCCAAAACATGATGCATGTCGAATTTGTTTTGCACCCAGGCATACCTGAGGACTACTGGATTTAGGTTAGGTGAATTATTTTGTAACACCTGCCTGCTTGGCATAGTTGTATGTAAATAGGAAAACTAAGGTAATGACATCCAGTCTGCAACTACTTGAAGGTATCAAATAACCTGCACAAGTCTGCAACTGTGTATATGCATCTGAGAAGACCAGGATGGGGAAGTGCTGGGTGATAACATCTACCTGGACAGATTAGAACAGATTCATTCCCACTTGAAGAAAGATGAGGTAACCCTTTGAACCAGACTTCTCCTAACCAATGGAAAATATTTATCCAGATGCCAGTGATGTCCAGATGACACTAGATTAGTGCAGTTTGGGGAGGGGGGGCAGTTGGGGAGAAAAAGCAAACAAACAAACAAAAAACAACACACATTTCAGCTTCAGTTTCTCTCACTGAAGACTACTTGAATCGGGACATCTTAAACTCATACAGCTGAGAACCACCAAATATTTTTGCCATGAAGGCCAAACACAGCATTAGACTTGCAATACTGTACACTCAAAGCTTAGCTGATTTGTTTTACTAATGCTTGATTTCCAGCTGTTGAGTGTAAGAAAAGACTTATTTGAAGTTTTGAGATTTGCCTGGTGCCTCAGTCAGTTTCTTGGGGTAGTCCCACCACAGCAGCCCGGAGCTCCCTAACAGTAACAGCGGCAACACCTGGGAATAGAAATTTGTATCTGGAAGGGCCATATATTTGATGAGGAGTATTCTTCATCCACCCCTTGTGTTCACTACCAGAAAATTAAAATATCCAGAGTACTTCCTTTACAGAGGTTTGAAAGAGAGAAAATACACTTGCTTTGAACTAATTTTCATACATGGGGTATATGTATATGAGGAAGCGTATTAACAAGTTTCCAAGATAGGTTTTCCCTTAAAAGTCTCAGAATTTTAGAATTAAGACTAAAATTCAATCTTTAATATCTATGACTTAAAATACATCAGTCCCTAATTATACTAAAGCTTCTGAGATGAACCTTCATTCAAAGAGCGGGCAGTTCTATACAAATATGTAACACGTCATCATTGGTGACTCACAATCTAAATTAAATCCATCTAGGAAACAGTTTACAATCCAATATTCTTGCAAGTGATGTTTAGCCAGTGGCTATTTGAATTCATATAATTCTATGCATAATTCTAATTCAGTTCATACATATAGATTGGGATTAGATCTACTTGTTTCCCCCCCAGAATTTTTTTTATGTCAATAACAGTTATGGAAAGTGTGAAACCAGCAGATGAGAGCTCTTGAATAACCGGGAGCAGTTAAGAATAAGGGTAACAGTAGTACACAGTGCTGCCCTTACACTACTAACAGTGCCTTCACTACCAGGCATCAAAAATGTCTACTACACTATAAAATGTCTACTATTAACTAGTGCAAAGCAAGTTCTACACTGCATATCTCTGTCAAGAACTCAAAGAAGGATGCAGAGAAATTGTCTGAGGAGAAGTCTTCTGGGATATGTGAAAAATTATTTCTTTAAACAAAGATTAAAAAATTGTGTAGAAAAGTAAATGCTTGAAAAATAATTATACATCTTACACTGAAAGCAAAAAGGCTCTTTGGGAATTCTCATGATGTCACAGCCTGGCTGTGAGGATGGTTGTTTAACAACAAAACAGCTTGGATGTCACTGGAAGTCTAGGAGACAGCTCTACTGAGAATTGTAAAAGTTACTTTGAAATCTATAAACAAATAAAGAAAAGTCTACTGCCAATATAACAGCACTTACATTAACTTAAACCCTGCCATATCAATGCAAATTTCAACTAAAAAGAAACTAATACTTCACAGGTGATACCTTCAGCATATACATTCTATGAATTTGATGCAGTTACCTGGCACAACCAGGAATTTTACTCTGAGCCAGTGGAATTCAAGTTTTCTGCACATTATATTCTTTTCAAGTTAGGGAGAAAGATACTATGACAGTGATAATTTTCCCTCATAATGAAGCCGAAGGGAATTAGTGGCCCTTTTGGATTTTTATGGAGTACCTACCTTCAACATATCTCTGTAAAAGATCTAAATGATGAGGTCAAAGCAAAGTACTACAACTGAGCTTTCACCTTATCACTACTTAGTGCAAAAGATGTTTTTGAGTTTGATGTTTCAAGACCAAGATTCTAGGGATATGGTAACATTTTCTGTTATATTTAGGTTCGATCCCATTTTCAAGAACAGCTACTACTGTCAAGCAAAAAAATACCTACTCAGAGCAATAGAGAGAGAGAGAGAGAAAATTTAAATACAGCTCGAACAGGTCCAGATTCCTATTTACAGTGTCTGGGCAGATGAGGTTGGGTCATGACTCAGTACACCATGGATCAGCCTATGAGCAGCATGCACACTCTCAGCTCTCCCAAAGCACAGGGGTCAAAATTCAGAGACCTGCAATGTGTCTATAACTTGGGAGGCCAGACACAGTTAAAAAAATCTGAAGTTCATGCTTTGTTTCTGAGCATAGATCTATCCCAAGAGGTTACTTCAGAGCAAGTCAAAGCTACATAATAAAAATGAACTTCAAGAATAATCAACTCGTGGTTCAATAGCGCACTGGAACTGCAACACAGCTGTCTGGGAAATGCACAAAAACAGCAAGTTTTCTTCCTGAACAAAAATAACCCACCTTATTTGACAAGTTCTGTCTTTTGCCTGTGATCCAAGTCCTACACACTTTGATTCACTGTAGACACACACTGGACACACTTTTCATCTTGGAAACCTCTTCTGCTACCTATGACAGCTACCAATCAAGTCAGAAGCTTTCATAACCTTTTTAATACATCTGTACTGCAATATTTTTCAAATATTTTTAACTATTGATATCAAAACAATAGCTTTCATATCTAGCTTTGGGTTTTCAACTGTTGCATTTAAGCTCTCTGTTGTCACTGTTAAATATGCTAAATGTTTAAGTACACAGCTTTGACCACAAATAAAACTGTCATGGTAAATTTAAATAAAGTCGACTAAACACAAATGAGAAACTAAGAGGGAACTGGTATCTAGTATTGACATGGGCTGTCCAGGATTTGAGGGACCGAGCACTGCTACTACTTCCAAGAGAAGTGGTATATTGAATATCACGCTTATGCTTGCAGTACCATACTTATGCTTGCTTGTTACACACTCCTGAAGGGTACCTACCTGTAAGCCCAACAAAACCTGTGCTATTTCTCCAAGAGCACTTTCTTAAGACTCATGATTATTTCTCAGACATTTCCTATTTGGAGTTGGAGGTGGTGGGGCATGATTTTGTTGGCTGCTACACTGTGAAGTCTTGGGAGCAATTATATTTCAAGGAGGTTTCTCACAAGTTTCATGCAGAATATCAGATTCTCTAAAAAGAACAGTCGATACTCATATCTTACTTTTATTTCTACAGAGGTGTTCCCAGAAGTTAGAACCACAGTTGTTTGTGTAGGGAACTCTACCATAAATATAAGCTCAAGTCAAAGACTGCAATCATTTCCGCACTATTTTAATAATAAGTATTTATTTTTCATAAAAGAACTTTATGAAATAAAATAAATCTGGCCAATTTATTTTAGTAAAGAAGATCTCATTTTCTGAGCACTTCACTATCTGTGAAAGAAAGCACAAACATCCATCAACAGTTAAGTACCAGACACAATCTGATTGGGCTGGGGTTTTATTTCATTCATTCTTTACCATGAGTCCCAGCTACGTGAGGGGAGGACTTTTGAGAGTATTTACAGAAAACAACTGTTCATTATGATAAAGCATGTTGTTGGCTTTCTGAGTAGCTGAGAAGACAGGAAGCAACATAACTGTCCCCCCAAAGTCTACTAGGAAGGTTCAACATAGGTCATGATCTCTGCAGTGCAAAAGACCTCATCCAGGGCCTCAGTGAGCAGCAGGCAGATTTCAGTGCCTTCGTTCCTCTCTCATGAGTTGCAGAAGACTTAGCCTCAACTTTTCCAAGAGTTGAGTATTTTCTCATGAGTCTACAGTACATAGAGCAACAAAATCTGTGCAGAACTGTGATTATAAAATGGAATCAAACTGAACACTTTCGTTCCTTCTTTGTGCCTCGGGGTGCATAATAAATAAGAAGTCCATTGCTTCCACTATGGCTCTCAGTCTACAGATAACCATTCTTTAACAGGGCACAGAAAATGGTCATAATACTCTCTTCTTTGACAAACATTACACAACCATGTAAATATCAATTTTCACAGTCATGTTCCCTGAATCCTACTCCCTTCTAAAAATCCCAGCCTCTATTAATTTTAATTTCCTACAAAGATTGAATAAAAAAATCAGAAAAATACAGTACCAATTACCATCATCGAGATAGCCTCTGTTATGGTCCTTTGCACTACAAGATGTTCATCAAAAATCATCCATCACTCTTTCAGCTGGGGAGCAATGCTGAAACCAAAAGGATGATTTTATTTTCTCCTGAGGGCTTATAACTAAAGGTTTTAACAGTCACCTTTGCATCCCCAAAAAATCATTTTATTTTATATAGGAATCCACATCAGAGATTTCATGCACTGTCAACACATTTTCATCGTTTGACTACACTCTTTGAACTACCTCCTTTCAACTACTGAAATATTAAAACTCTATTCTCTGTTCCTCTATTCTGTCAAAAAGCGACGCAGCTTAATGGGACTGTATTCTATAGTTCCTGAATGTTCCATTCTCTCCAGTGAAACTGAAAGTAGGAATTAAATGCATGATTTTATTAAAAACAACCATCAAAATGCAAGAATGATCAGTTTGCAGTAGGATGGAAAAGCGAATAAGGAATTATCTTCCCTTGGTGTTCATAATAAATAATACCAATTAAGAAGACAAATTTAAAACCAAATACAAATAGCAATGTTTGGACAGAGCATATAGTTATAGCAATCGCTGTCACAGAATATTTGGATATCTAAAGTTTTTATGGGTTCAGTTAGATGAACTCATGAAAGAAAACTATCATCTTTGTGTTTATTAAACACAAAGATGCAACCTCTGATTCAAAACATCCCCAGATGCAGACAGCTGCAAGGGTATAACCAGCAGGCAGGACCTCTGAAAGTTTGTCCTGTCCTCTGATGATCTGTCCACAGATCTCCATCCACCAAGGAAGCCCAGGCCAGACTGACCCAGCACAGCTGGTCTCATATTCTCCATATGAACTAAGACTCATGTATGAATTTAAAATTACCACCCAAATAGTTCAGTAAAAGGCATAGAGAGCAGAGCTGTGACAGTCAGACATGACATTATATGTGTCTGAATTGTTTGAACTTAGATTTAATTAACAGTTCTTAATGTTTGTTTACCAGTCTGATTTCATCATTCTTCTGTTGAGCATAATGCTGTAATTAATAACAGTATCCTCCTGTGTCTCTTCCTCTCATAAGGAAGGAAAATGTTAATCCTGTTTTACTGAGAAGTCAAAAGACAGGGAAATTAGGCATTCCCCTTAAGATGGCTCAATTTCAAAGATATATTGGGCCAAAGATTTGAGTGTGCCAAGAGAAGTGTAAAGGAACTGTAGATTACTAAAGATCAGTAAGAACTGTATTTGGAACATGATTATTATTCTATACAAGGAAGCTAAGTATAAGCTAACCCTGGGCATGAGAAATTGCATCTCAAGAAAGAATGTGACTGTTCTCATATCCTCTGCTCGGATGTCAATTCTATTAACAAGTCAGAAGTTCCTCCATGTGAGCCCCATACTCCCACAGAAAGGCAAATGAAGGATGTCATGGGACACAAGCAAAGTTAAGATTCCAGCCATAAGATTCAGATTTCCAAATGAGTGGTACATGAGTTCCTTAGAAAATAAAATCACAAATAAATAAAGCAATCCTGAAATTTTCTCGTATTATGCATATTCCTTATCCATTTATACTTTCAGCATATGCTTTGAAATCTTATTTTATCAATTGGGTTATAGTTATTTGTTTCACAGAGTCAAACTGCAGTAAGTATTAATAAGATAATTAAATATTTTGAACAACTGTTATTTTTGACAGAAAAACTTCTCCAATCATTAGATCTATAGTCTTTCATGAGGCAGCAAATATTTAATGACATAAGATTTAAGAATTATACACCAGTTATAGTTGTGATCCCAAAAATATTTCAAAGAAAATAAAGTCTGTGGGTGCTACTGGTCCCAGGAGAGTCAGTGAAAAGCTTCAAAGTGATTTCTACAGGAACAGCTTCAGAGAGTCCCCAGTGGGTTTGATCCAAAGTCTTACTAAGTTAGTGGTAAGGCTTACCTGTCTTCTTTGTCTTGGATTTGTCCTCTACTCAAATATCAATATGTTGTATCGTTCTGTTTAAAACTTGTGTCTTTTGATTTCCTTCATTCATTTTTAAGGTATTTATAGGAACATCATCATGAATTATTGTACACTTGCTAATAATGGACCAAATAGCTCAGAAACTCTTTGACCTCCCAATGTTTTACGCACAGCAGCTTTGATAGCTGTCATATGACAATCAATGGATTACTGAACAGTTAGAAGTGCTGATATACAAGTAACTTCTTATTAGCACTTATTTTACAAAAGAGAGTGCTATTGAATCCAAGATAGCTTGACAGAAGAATTAACTCTCATGTTTTCCAAACTGCTTTATTGTAGATAAACAAAATGAGACACAAATATTCATGAAAGTCTTTTCTAGAAAGAAAACCTAATAGGAGGTTTTGACATTATGTCTGATCTACACCCCAGTATATTAGCTTATCATTTTCTCCAAGAACACTCCCAAAGATATTCCTGCTTACATCCTCTAAAATAAACTTTAAAAATAGATGAGTAAAGACAAACCTGACAGTACTGAGATCATCTTAGAAAAGGTATGTGAGAAATTTCTGAAGCACTGGTCCTAGGAAAGAGCCATGTTACTCAGGGCTTACCCTGTAGCACTGGGACTTTAACAGTAGGAACATTTTATATTCATTTTCATTTAATAGCTCATAATCAAAACCCTATTCATATATTCATATATGAATATAGAGCTTAAGAAGCTTAGCAAGTCAGCCAGTAGCAAGAAATATGACTGGAAAGAAGAGTTCATCTGAACAGACCTTCAAATTGTCTAAGGAGACACGTTTCAACTAGTTCTA
Organism: Manacus candei; assembly: GCF_025592945.1. Taxonomy (NCBI): domain Eukaryota; kingdom Metazoa; phylum Chordata; class Aves; order Passeriformes; family Pipridae; genus Manacus; species Manacus candei. The sequence goes on along the minus strand of NW_026138091.1, from coordinate 7,918,720 downwards.
CAATGATTATCCTGCACATATCTACACAGCAATTTATTTTACCAGAGTATCAAAACTTTTCATGTGGAAAAAAATCCTAGAAGTTTCTCACAAAGCATTACCACAGTACTTGAGCTAAAAAATTACCTTTCTTATATTACATGTATAGAATAAAGGAAGAAAATTAAGAAACATTTAGTAATAAATGTCAGCTATTTGGTATAAGATAAATTTTTTCCAGAATTTTGATAGAGTATTAACAGATTTCAGCAATATAAGTGCTTTGAAATTTTCTGGCTTTAATGAGGACTTAAGGATGCTGCTCTCCAAGTTTATAATGTAAAACAAAATAACCTCATAAGGCAGAAACTCTTTTCATTTCAACTCTGCCCTTTTAAGCAGTTGTTTAGACAAAAAAAAAAAAACAACCAAACTTTTTTCCAAGGTGTTGGAATATAGGAACTTGCTTATTTCAACTCTGATTCTTTCTAATGTTGTTAATTTAGAAAACAATAAAACAAACATATTAAAGGGCACTAGCATCCCAAAATATGTAATTATCAAGGTGGATGTGAAATCGATAATTGATATTATAAATCCATGATAATAAATCTTGACATTTGCCAAAACATGATGTCCTCAGTTCAAATCCCACAGCTCTTATATAGACCAAGCTCCACATTAACTTGGCTGAAAAAATAGGATGACTTCTTGCAAATATCATAATTAAACTCCAGGAAAAGCACACAGCATTCAACTAAATGTAAAGTAATATGATCTCCATGCTAAAGAATTTACAGCTTAGAAATATAAATGCAGGCAAGCACCAAAGCACCAACTACCCATGCAAAGGGCACCCCCCAGGAGCCTTTTTACTTTCTGCTGTAGGTTTTAAATAAATCTTATATAAAAAAAGAAGAAAATCCTTCTATTGTGTTAGAAAGGATTATCTGGTTTGAAGTAAGTTATTTTGACTTTCTCACTGCAGTGGTTCAGGGTTTGTCTCTGCTGTCAGCTTTATGCAGGACAAGCAGCAACAGAGCTGGCTCTGCCCTGCAGCCAGACTCAGTTAACCCAGCCTCACGCCCCCATGGTGCTCAGCAAGGGGACACTTGCCAGCTCCAAGCTTCCTGCAGCACACAAGGTGCTTATATACGTATATCCAGATGAAAATGCCTATATATTCAGCTTCCTTATATTAATTACTCCTGGAGAGAACATATCTCATCAGCCTGAGACTCTTACAGTGTTTTACAAAATAGAACATGTTTATTTTAACAAGGCTAGAAACTAGATTACAAAAAGGAAGTATTCTAGAGTTCTTCTGGCTGCTTCAGCATCTCACGTAGAAGATCCTTTTATTTGTCTCAGAGCTTTAACCTGGAGAGAAACCTGTACAACACACTTATCTTCTAAGTGTGGCTCTGAGCCTGTGCCCTTTCTCTGGGTCTCATTCTAAGAAAAATAGAGCTCCTACACTTCTCTTCCTTCTCCATTTCAGTGCAAATAATGCATCTCTCTTCAGAAGGAAACAGACTTGATAAACAGATAACATTTTCTGTTGGTTCCCCATCTCACACATTCTGGGACAGGGACAAAAAAGGCTAGATAATAGTGATTCAACAAAAACCAGGTCTCAGCTCCCACATTCTCAAGCCCATCTGCCTTTACATTCTCTTTGTTCAAGAATATTACATGTTTCAAATGGGAAGAGAATACATTGGAAAGATGCTTTCTGTAGGCACAGTAGACTCAAGTGAAATGCTATAGCCCAGCTAAAATCAAAATTCTCATAAATATGTTTAATCTGCTGGATCCACTGGAGTGGATTTTTTGAGCTTTTCCAAAGTCTGTGTGTTGCTGCAGACCTTTATTTTTTTAAGTGACCAAAAATAGGTACATGAGAGTCTGTTAGAATGAAAACTTTCATTTACTTACTGCAGTATAAAGCATAAGCTGCTTTTCCTTTGAAACCAACCTTTCAAAATTACATTTTAGAGGTTCAGACTTTCTCCTACAGGGAAAAAGATTTTTCTAACATAAGGTTGTTAATGAGACAGGGCTGACTGGCATGCATAAACAGGGTAGCACCATATTGATAAAATCACTCTGTTTATTATGCTTAGGAAAGCTAAAAAACATTATTTTCTCACCTATGTAATACTGAAAATTAGGTCTGCTCAGAAGAAAGATAATTAATTCTCCTTTTTCTGTCAAAATTTAAAATAGCTGAAAAAATTTGTAAAAATAATACTTTTTATGTCTTCAATGAAATGTTAATATTCAAAACTATCATCAAATCTGGACTGTCATTTGGTCAATTTCAATATCTGTGATTAATTAACTTTCAAGAAGACTCAGCCAAGCTCATAATTATAAACTTGCCAATTGAAAAACCTGCAATTCAGATGTTCAGGTAAATACAAAGCATTTCCACATTGATCAAAAAACATTACAAATTCATCTTGGAGAATATCCGCAGATAATTTATTCTCTTGATGATGTACAAATCTTAATAGACTTCATCAAGACAGCTCAGTAAATTGGATGATATATAGGAAGTATCAGAACAGCAAAATGATTACTCACATGACAGGTTCATAACAGTAATGTTCTGAGATCTCCCAAATACATAGAATCATACAATTGTAGACTCATCTAGGTTAGAAAAGAACTTTAAGATCATCAAGTCTAACCATCAGCTCAGCACTACAAAGTCCACTAAACCATGTCCCCAAGTGACACACGTACATCTTTTACACGCCTCCAGGGATGGCGACTCAACCACTTTGCTGAGCAGCCTGTTACAACGTAATATGATAATTATTATGATTTTTTTCTATGAAGACTTTTTTTAAAATTTAATAATACATTCAAATAATCTAATTTTCAAGAGAATCCTCATGGCAGCATAATGAATCATCTGCAATTTCCTGACAGTATGGGCTGAAAGTCCCTAAAAGAGTGAATTACAATAATCAACCCAAGAGATAACAAAAGCATTAGTCGCATCTCTGTAGTTTTACTGCTGATCAAAGTCTCAGCTTGGCAGTGATATAGAGACTGCAGAAAGGAGCCTTTGTAACAGATGCAAATACTTACCAAATGGTAAAACTAAAAGTAATATGACACTTTGTAACCAGATGTATCAAATGATGCTAAAAGCATTCCAGAATGTAAAAGAAAAATGGAAAGACCAGAGGAAGAAAAAAAAATTATTATTTTAAGTATTCTGCAGCATAATTCATGGTCTATGAAGCATACCATTTACAGTAGTATTTTTCCAAATAGATTACACTTCTATAAATGAGAACATAATTAAGAATAAATGGAATAACTTCTAAACTACTTAAACACTTGGTCATCAAAAATGGATTGTTGTTGTTGGCAGACTTCTCCATTCTTCTAACTAAAGTCAACCATTTTAAACACTTTTTTCCTATTAATCTGATACGTGTGATGAAGGAACAACAAAATTTAACACCATCTAATGAAACTATTTTCACCTTACACTTCTTCTCAGTAAACAATGACATTCTGTTCCCCAAGCAAAAGAAACAGTCCTATGGATTTCTCAAGGGGTGAAGCCATTGACAGTATTTGACAGCTGAAAAAAATAGATAAATCACTAGCTGCCTTTCAGTGACTTCACTGAGAGTGGAGAACAATGAAGGTTGCACAGACTCTTCAGGCAACCTGACTGATCTCACAGGAACAGTCTTTCCTTAAATCCGGTCTGAATGCCTCATTCTGCAACTTATGTCAAACTAATTCCTTCTCCTCCCACCATGCACCACTGTGAAGTGCCTGAGCCTGTCTCCTCATTAACATCCCCCTAGGTAGGGCGGGACTGCTGTGAAGTTCCCTTGAAGTCATCTCTTCTCTGAGCTGAATGCCCCCAGCTCCCCTATCTTCTCACAGGACAAACACTCCAGCCCCCAGCCAGCTTCATGGAGCTCCACTGAACTCACTGCAGTTTATCTGTGTCTTCTTGCACTGCATGGCCCAAAACTGGATGTAGTATGTAGATACAGTATCTTGCAGTATTTAAGAAGTGCTGAATAGAGGCAGATAATCCCTTCCCTTAATCTGCTCACAATACCCCTGTGTATACAGCCCAGGAGACTCCTGGGTGTCCCTGCTGCCAGGGCACATGGCTGGTCCATGCTCACCTGCCCACCAGGGCCCCAGGTTGTATCAGGTTGTGTCACTTGTCATGAAGGCAAGAAACCAGAAGCATTTCTATCTCACGTCAATAAATGCAACAGTGGCACCTGGGGCCTTCTTTCTTGCAAAAGCATTGCAAATGTGACTAATGCATTAGTTGCAGAATCATGCTTTAAGAGGCAAAGACAGGGAAAATCCCAGCTCCTTCCTAAAAACCTGGAACAAAACATTATCCTAAATAATTATTTAATATACTAGGCAACACCATTTCTTTGGGGACAATGAAATCACTGAGGTGTATGACTTATCCACCTGGAGCTGGACAGTGGTAAGGCCCTTCTAAATTTGGTATTAACTGTCCTTTTGTTTAAAGCTTCTGTGCACTCTCATGCACCTTAGCTCAGATTTCTAAATACATCAAAATAATTCTTCATGGACACTTTTAATATAGCATCAACTGAGATAATGTGTACCACATAAAGATGTGCTACTGGGTAATCCCAGAAACAACTCTAGATAAACCCCTCTGTTAAAATTGATTAACTACCCAAGCCTCTGTTTTTCTGCTGTAAATTATGCACTAATTAATGTTTGCTTCCTACTACAGAGTGGCATTAATATGACAAGAAACAAGATCACAAACATTAAAAAACACACACAAAACACCTGATTAGCTCCCCTTACTGAAAAGGAACTTAACATATGATTAATTAGTCTTACTAATTATAGCTACTACTAGATCTTATAAGAGACCTTACATCAGTATAACTCCTATTCCTATACCAGAATATTATCTGAGGACTTGAACAAACACTTGCCTTTAATTTTTAATCATCTCAGTTGCCAATTCTAAATTGAGTACAGGAAGAAGTTGCCACTTCACTACAACATGATCTCATCACCATTGGTGAGGCTGCACCTCAAGAACTGTGCCCAGTCTGGGCCCCTCAGTTCAAGAATGACACTGAGCTGCTGGAGCATGTCCAGAGAAGAGCAATGAAGCTGGTAAAGGGTCTTATGTGGAGCAGCTGAGGGAGCTGGGGTTGTTCAGCCTGGAGAAAAGGAGGCTCAGGGGAGACCTTATCGCTCTCTACAACTACCTGAAAGGAAGTTGTAGCCAGGTGGGGGTCGGCATCTTCTCCCAGGCAACTAGTGACAGGACAAGAGGAAATGGCCCCAAACTGTGCCATGGTTGTTCAGGTTGGACATCAGGAAAAATTTCTTCATGGAAAGGGTTAAGCATTGGAATGGACTGCCCAGAGATGTGGTGGAGTCACTCTTCCTGTCCAAGAAACGACTGCACGTAGCACTTAGTGCTAAGGTTTAGTTAAGGTGGTTGGTCAAAGGCTAGACTTGATGATTTTGGGAGTCTTTTCCAACCTTAATGATTCTATGCTATAATTCCATGATTTTCTTTGCCATCAACATGAGAACTTTCCTTTGCTAATTTGACAAACAGAAATAAATCCTAGCTTTTGAATATATGTTTAGGATTTATCAGTTTTTACTAGGAGAACAGAAAGTAACAGAGGCCTGCATCTGGCCATAGAACTGCCTAGTTTCATTTCAAATGTCTTCCCCAGTGTATACTTTTCAAGAAATTTTATTCAATATATTTAATCCTTCAGAAACTTAATGAATAAAGTAGGACAGACTTCTTTTAATATATTATTTTGTTTCCATGTATCCTGATTCTGGCCAGGTCAGGGTTAATTTTTGCAGTAGCTGGGAGGAGGAATAGCTAGGACACCAAGCTTATTCTATACACCTCACATCACATCCGTGGGGCAGTGGAAAGGGAGCCTCTTCCAGGGAGAAGGGATCTCTTTCAGGTCAATGTAACTTGGCAGAGGGAGCGGTTGGGTATTGGTCATTAGTATTGTTGCTGTTGTTATTCATTTTCTTATCTCATTGCTGTATCTCAGGCCATGATCCTCACCTTCTGTGCCTCCAGTTCTCCTCTCCAGCCCATCACAGGGGGAGGAGAAGAGGGAGCAAGTGAGCAGCACATGGTTTGCAGAGTCTCAATGAGAACACCAAATTGGGGAATAACATTCCTAAACCAAGCAAAGAAAAACTGGATACTGAACCAAGAAATATGTTAAATGACATGCAGTATATGGAATTATATTTATGCAGTGGTGTCCCAGCTCATCAGGCAAAGAAGCAGTAGATGGGACTCTTTCCTTAAAAATATTCTTCTAGGTCATTTTCTGAAAATACATTTCTATGAGCAGAATGTAGTGCATATAGCTTCATGAATTTCAGAAAAAAATGCAAATGAGTAATAAACAAACAAAAGTGCTGACCTTACCAACAAGTTTTTCCCATTTCATTAACAAGGATGTAAACTTGGAACAACAGTAAAAAAGAGCTGATATTAGTAATTTCTCAAATGAAATTGTGCTGCTAGGTAATTCTGACAGCTTTCAACCACAGATAGCTCACACTAATGAAGATGGATGCTATATTAGCAGAAAGATGGTGGTAAGTTAAAAAAGTGCACATCAAGGGAGCTAGGTCCCTTGTGAGACTGAGACTTTGGACTCACTTTGAGGGACAGCTTAATTTAGGTTGTTTTTTTTCTCTGAAGCCTTGGAGTTTACCCCCAGGTAAAAGCAAGACAGAGAGGATCCAGGGCCATGGATGCTACTGCCTCACTGGAACTTCAAATTACTCCCCGATTTCACATTGGAAGGAATTTCAACTTCAGCAGGGGTTACTGGACTTTTGACAATGTGATTGCCTCTTGGGTTCACCCAGGAATTGTAGCTGGATAAATCCTCAGCAGAGACATAGGACATGAGCAAATCCTCCAATCTCTCTTATTTTCTTTACTGTGACACTGTAGTTGTCTCCTTTTGGCCTTTCACTACTTTTGTCTTGTCTCAGTATTTGTCATGGAGCAGTAGGAATCACTTCGTGATGGATGATATGGGACTATCTGTGTGGCAGATGTTCTCTAAACATCAGATCCTGTGAGACAGCTGTTTTGTGAACCTCTGAACAAGACATATGTTGTAATTATTTTAATAACCCACATTAATTGCAAGGGATTAGACTTAATGACAGAGTTGGTCTATAACTGCCCTATCTCACCTATGTGTAACAAATTCCTTCTTTGCAATTGATAAATATTTTTCCCCACTCTTAAAAACTATTTCTAGCCAAAAGAAGTATCTACTCTACGAGAGTCTGTCCACCCCAGTGTCACTTATTACATCTTCTGTGAAAGAGTTACTGCTGGTAGTAGCCCATTCTGTCATCTGAAAAAGTCTGGACCTCCTTCAAAGAGCAGCATCAGTTCCCATGATGCTAACCCTGATGTCTTTGCTGTGATATTTTGTTCAAACTTCTTTGCAAGAGCCTCAGTACAAGGAAACAGGCCTCCAGCAAACTAGGACTGTCTTTCCTAGGTTTTGAAGAGAAGGATGAAGAGGTTAAGTTACCTTTGCCAATACTAGGGAAAAAAAAATAAATAATTTAATTGCCAGCAAAGTAACAGTATCTACAAATTCTGCAATGACCTAATTCTAGCCATTACTACAGAATGACTTCAACTGAGAGGACTCAGCTAGCGTTACCAATCAAAAAAGACATCAAAGACAAAGCAGAAAGCTCAGAATATCGATGTTGATGTTTCAGAGGCAAAGTGATTGATGGATGGCTCAAGATTGTCAAAATCTAAATTCTGCAAAGACAAGAAGACAAAAGGAGGATTAGTTTTGTTAAAAAATGAATTAGCTTGGGAGTACCAGCCTCAGTAAGAAACAAATGAGAATGCACTCTTGCCCTGGCCACTACCAAGCTAGCTATCTTCACCTCTTTGTTGTCAAAACTATTTTTAGACTGAATCATCAAAGTACTTTCTTCTCTACTTCCAGTGTGAGGCCAGGACAGGGACAGGATACATCATGACAATGGAATGGCTGTATACAGTGTGACCTTAGTCACCAGCAATACTTCTGAGAAAAAAATTATTCTGTAAGAGGATAGTTATTTTCATTTTTGTGCAAGGAACTTTTTATCAAGTACTCTACTCTACTGTGTTCAGAAGTCTGAAAAATATATGCTGATTTCAGATAGTCCTTCAATGCTCTGGGATTGACCCTGACAAAACCTTTTGAAACTGATCGGTTCTCTAAAACGAACAACATCACACTGGACTGCTTATTATCTCACTACAAGTCATTACTTCTGCTTAGACATTTCCAGGCAACATATTCTCTTCCTCTGATCTTGGGATTTTTATTTAATGTTATTGCTGAAGAAACATACTGGCACTTTAAGTCTCACACATTCACTATTTGATTGATGACATGGTATTTCACTTCACATGCTTTCACCATGAAAAATACTCATGCACTTACATAGTGCAGTAAGATGATCTCTTCAGCAGCCCGCACGTAGAGCTTCTTCTCAGATACTACTGATCAATTACATTTTACAAGTCATATCAAAAAGCCGTGAGTCATGATAATGAGTTGCTATTCCAAATAATTGTTTCTTTATAGAACATCTTGCTCAAAGAAATTTAGCACCATTACTACTGTCCTTTTTATGACCCAACAGAGTACTGCCTCTCTCAAGCGGTAAAGAAGGAGGAGCTTTGAAGGTCAGAGCACAGTGGAATCAGTAAGACCAGGTCTTACTCATCAAGGTGTTACACAAACCTGGAGCAAATAACAGACACTGTCCCATGTAAGAAATAAATAATGTGATCATGAGAGGCACAGATAAACACAGAAAACCATCTTCTTTCTCTTATTAGCTTAATTAATCTGCAACTTCAGAGCTGTAGATCAGCCATGAGAAAATTCACAAACAATGGACTGATTCAGGTTTACTTCATTTATAGAGGTTACGTGATCATGAATTCTTTGGACACCGAACATTTTTATACGAATGCAGTTAGGAAAATTGTCTATACAGTATGCAAAATGTTAAAAAGAAGCAAACCAATAAACACCAGAAAGCCACAGTACTTTGGTACACATGATATTGTCATCAACAAAATGATAAACAGCAGATGACCACAAATTCAGTTTGTCTTACTTGGATATACAATCACTGCCAATCATTTTTGTTACTGTGTGATCCTTACAGCAAAACAATCTTATAAGTTCCTTATCATAGGACCACAAGGTGAGTCACAGACATTTTTTTTTCCTTTTTTCATTCTTAAACATGTTAACACTTTGTGCTTGAGATGCGGTAATCGTGTTCTACAAGGCTCCATTCTTTCACTGGACAGCATGCAGAAGTCCATGTATCCTACAAAGCCCATCAAAACTAGCAGGTATATTCCCTTTAGAGAATGATTTGCAAAAGGAATGCTTAATATTTACCGTAATTCTTTATATTTTCCTAAGGTGTCATCCTTCTTCTGTGTACTGACAAGCAATGAGAAAAAGAATGCTCTGAAAAAAAACAACAAGCTGAGTGGAATTAGGAGGAGTAAATAGTGTGCTCACTGGGAAGTAATTAAAAGCCATAAAGCAGGAAGAAGGCTGGAGGTGCCTAAAAGGCTTTATAATTAAAACCTAATGCATGTTAACTGTGAGTGAAGCATTGAAGTCATTGACATGAACTCCCACTGAATTCAATTGGGGCAGGATTTTATTCAATAAGTGCTCAACAAGAAGGCCAATTCAGCTTCAGAGAGATTGATTGGAGGTTTGTGGATAAAAAGAAACTTTGCTAAAAATGGGAACTGATGATTTATATAGACAATGATATGCACAGTTGTGAAATGGCCACAAGAGAAATAAAAAGATCGAATTAAAACCACATGAGATAATCCTTAAGAAAGGGGAAGAAGAACTTTTTTTTTTTTTAATATGATTAGGGGAAAAAAACAAAGATCATTACAAGGGAGACAGAATCAAGGAAAATCCTGAATATGGAACAACTTTATCCCAACTAATAACTGGGAAGTGATGAAGCAGTTAAAAAGCAGTGATAACTTTACAGAGCATAGCTATTGATAAAAAGCATATTGGGAATACTTAGAAAATCTGAATTCATTCAGATAGCACATAGTCTATTTAATCATGAAACAGAAATGAATTGAGAAAGAAAAAGAATTTTCTGTTCTAGATATATATATATCTAATCTCCAGAGCCCAGTTAAGTAATGGAACCACTCTTCAGAAACAGTCAATCCGGTTTCAGTGGTTTTAGCACTGCATTGTCAAAAGTGACAACACAACGTAAGTTTGCCTAGATGAAGTTAATGGATTTACAAAAAAAAAAAAAAAGGCCAAAAATTTAAAAACATAATGGATATTACCCACTATCTTATAACAATTATTCCACCAGGGAGTATAGCAAACTAACAAACTGGTGTTTAATTTGACAAAATGAAATTTTAACTACATACAATGCATGCGAAAAGCAAAAAACCATGCAGAACAGTAGGTGCAGAAGATTACATAAGAACTTGGACTTCAATTGTTGCAATAAGGGGAGTTGTGTTAATTTGGCTGGTATATCCAAAAATCTGACCTCAACAGTCAGCAAGCAATGGACAGAAAGGAAATACCAGCAGCATCTCAGCCCATTGTGTAATGATACGCTCCATATCTACAGAACACTTACAAATTCACAAATCTTCCCATCAAAACAATCTTAACATTGAGTACTAATTCATGAAAAATTATAAGGTGGAACTGTGAGCATGCAACTTGTAAAAGGGATGTGAGAAGCCCTGAAAACATTATGAAAAACACATATTTTTAACAATACGAGGAAGCAATCTCCTAAAACAACATGCAAACTTTCATGATCTGATCCTACAAGTCAGCAACTAAAAACATGCACTTAATTACATATTTAATTTGTCTGTGTGAGATAAAATAAAGGACACAGAGCCAACTGAGGGAGCTCGAGAGCTATGAATTCTTAAACAGTGTCTCTAGAGGATCCTAGTTGGAGCTTTCAGCTCTGAGATTTCCACATCACCAAAGAAAGGGCAGAGGATGGCACTTCTGAGGCATCATGAGCTCTGTCTCTGCATCTCTTAGTCAGGATGCCTAAGAGGTAGTGGGTCTTCTGCACACTAAATCAGACATCGTTATATTTCATATGCAACTCTTAAAGGGCTGGCAGCTGGCTACCCTATTGCTATGAGGAAAGGCGCTTCCATTTGCTCTCATCTGCAGAGTATCCTCATGAGACACTCCTGGTATTACTGTCCTGCAATGCAAAGGCTTAGTAAGAAAATATTCCCCTCAGATGTGACTCCTAGTCCCTCCCTAGACTACACAGTTTGTTCTTACAGCCATACAAACACTCCCTGGAGACCTTATGCATATTCTCATGCACATTTTGCAGGGAGCTCTATTTTTCTCTCCTCCCAACGTCCACACATGCTATATGAAGTGCAAATAGGGCAGTCCTGAGCTCTCAGAAAGCACACATTACTTATCTATTCTTACTCTAATTCCACAAGGATGTAAGAAAAAGACAACACGATCAGCCATTGTCCTATTTACTTTGTCTCACATCTTGTACCCAATGATTCATATTTACATTTCCACTCATTTTTAGCATAGTACATTTATTTTTATCTACCAGGTCAGGACATTCTAGGCATACAATTGATACTTCTATCTTCAAATTTTGAAAGAAAAAGGTTTCTTCAAACACTATGAAGACCTGAGAAAATGTTGATGAGACTTAAATTATCAACAACAAAATCACCTTAATAGTTTTGCACATCCGTTACTAGTGAGGGAATAATGAGCTTTTTTTAAGTAAGAAGTGACTTATTCCTGTTCCTCTAGAGCAATGATATTCATGGTTAAGACTAGAATATAAGAATAGTTTTGCTCATGAGTTGCATCATATACGCTGTGTAACACTGTGCAATATTTTCAGACTGTGAAAATCAGACATAAATCATTCCTGCTTCACAAATCACCTTTAAGGAAGTATTTAATGTTTTTTTACTCTACTGTGACTACATAATTGAAAAGTAAGTACTAAAAATGTTTAAACATGAGATTCAATGGCTTAAAATGAATACTGACACAGTAAAAATAGATTCCTTGAGAGAATTAACTAATCATTAATAACTTGAATTGACAAAGGCAGCACTAATCAAATTCTGGCTTCATAATAATTCTTATAAAAAATGGGTGGAAGGGGAGAGCAAGCTAATCAAGTGAGAATAATTTCTATAAAAATAGTAATGAATCTACAGCACATTAACTCATCACAGAATTATGCCTTTATTTCAGTATTTCCTTTCCAGGTCAAGAAAAATGAAGGCCACTTAGGGCATGCTGAGAAGGAAAATAATAATACTTTTTATTACTGACAGCACCTAACTCACGTGAGAAAATACCAGAAAAGAAAGGTCAGTTTTATTTCAGAAAAGGGGATCAAGCATCTGAAAGGTGCTGACCAGAAAGAATGATTCAGTTATAGAAATAAACATACAAGCTATGTTGAATACAAATTATTTGAAAAAACTACATTGGTAACTAGAGTGCCCAGCTAGCAGAACTGCTATGCCAAGCTAAATTAAAGGCTAACCTGAAAAATCACATTTATATCCAGGAAAAGTACAATACTTGAATCTGAACCTCAAATTTGACAACAAAGTCTGAGGACTCCAGGGGGCTGGAATCAACCTCCACATACAGAATTTTCCAGGCTGAAATGTGTGAGCACTGTAAAGCACATGCTTTTGGCTTCAGAGGGTAATCAGAAACATTGTAGATGCATAAACCACATGGATAGTAGAGGCCCAGAAGGCCTTCCAGAAGTGTCAAACTTATAATGTATGGCTCTACAACACAGCACACATGTTCAGAGGCTTCAAATAAGATCATTTCTATGTCCAGAGTCCCAGATGAGACTACTATGAAATGCTGATGTGGAGCAGCTAGAGCAGGGGCATCTGGGCTATGGTTCTCAGGTGTCCCTAAATCCCAGGCACATTTATAAAGTATTCAAAATATGCCAAGATTTCTAGAGAATACAGCTGAGAAAATCCAGACATACATATGTGTGCTGGATTTGGCTGGGATAGAGCTACTTCTCTTCATAGTAGCCAGTATGGGGCTGTGTTTTGGATTTGTGAGGAAAACAGTGTTGATAGCGCAGGGATGCTTTAATTACTGCTGAGCAATACTCACACAGAAGCATGGCTTTTTGGCCTCTCTTGCTACCCTGCCAGAGAGTTGGCTGGGGGTGCACAAGGAGCTAGGAGGGGGCACAGCTGAAACAGCTGACCCACACTGATCAAAGGAATATCCCAGATCATATGGTGTCATGCTCAGCAATAAAAGCTTGGGGAAGAAGGAGGAAGTGGGGGGACATTTGGATGGCATTTGTCTTCCCAAGTAACTCTTATGCATGATAGAGCCCTGCTTTCCTGGAGATGGCTGAACACCTGCGGGCCCATGGGAAGCGGTGGATGAATTCCTTGTTTTGCTTTGCTTGCATGTGTGGCTTTTGCTTTACCTATTAAACTGTCTTTATCTCAACCCATGAGTTTTCTCACTTTTACCCTTCCAATTCTTTCCCCCATCCCATGGGTGGAGTGAGCAAGTGGCTGGGTGGTGCTGAGCTGCCAGCTGGGGTTAAACCACAGCAGTCCTTTTTGGCATACAACATGGGACTTGAAAGGTTCAAGATAAAGACAGATTTGATTGGAATGTGCTAGCTTGGATTTATAGCTGTTATTACTGTTTATCTATTAATTGGCAGGCTCCTGTGCTTGCAATGGGGCTTGCTTGCCTCACTGTAAATTAGAGTCTAGTACTTGGTTACTGATTGTTTTTTCCTTTCACTACTTGCTGTAGTGTGGTACTGCTTATCACTTAACTCTACAGTGCCTGTGAACATTTTCACAACAGCAGTGGCCATGCTCCTGGCCTGGCAGATGACTAAGCACTTCTGTCTCTGTGCTGCTGTCCTGGACAGGCTGAAACTCCAATGTGAATTTGAGTCAAAGACATTGTGACCTGGGGAGAAGTCCATGTGGGAGTAGGACACTTTGAACCATCCAGTTGTGGATAAGCCCTTGCCAGATCTCGAAGTGTCTGTGCCCATGGTCATGTCTGTGTCACAGAAGGTATACCTCTGAAGGGACCGCGGTCCAAGGGTAAGGCCATGATGGAGAACATACACCTTGAAGCATCTGTGGCTGTTCATAAGGATATGCTGGAGCACATCAAAGCATGGGGACTGCAGCCATGGATAAGGCCATGTTGAAGCAGGTTTACTTCTGAAGGGATTGTGGCCCATGGATAAGGCCATGCTGGAACAGATACACCTCAAAGTGGCTGTGGCTGTGGATAATTCTATACCACAGCAGGTGTAGAATCAATTCTGGCTCGAAGGCTCAGACACAGACTCTGGTTGATAATGGGTAAAATACTATTACCTATGTTCTACACATGCACACACTGAGAGTTCAAATTACTTCATGAACCTCCTAGCCAGCTTCAATTTAAAGTGTTCACCTAAAAACTTCATTTAGCTTCTGCAGCTGCTTCAATCACTGGGAGTCTTTGGCTGACTTGGAGCTCTGGTCAGGCAAGGAAGAAAGCAAAAGGACTTTGCAAAATCTTCTTTTCTGCATTTTTTTTTAAGTCTTTACTTTTGTGTAAGCAAAGGCAGCAATGTTTATATTCCTTGAAATAAATCTTATTTGATACAGTTATTCTGTCTGACTCTGCAATGCAAACTGTTTTTTTGCCAGGAATAAAAGCTGTAATCATTATAAAACTATGAGAAAAATCAATGTCACATAAAAGGAATGATTATTTTATATATGCACACAAAAACTGCACACACACATAGTAAGAGACCTTATCCTCTGATCATGCAAACGAGGTTACGAATTAGTTACATTTGCTTAGGATGCCTTTTAATACTACTGCTAGATATTTTCGGGAGATGGGGCTGAGCGAAAGCACCAACACTGTTTAATCAGAGCTTGCTATTTTTTCTAGTTAACATCAGGTCTGATAATTCAGTTTATGGAAGCCTATGGCTAATTTAAAAGATTACTGCAATGCAAGTTTTGCTAATGATTTTCCTTTTAGACCTCAACAGATCAGAATGCTTTCCCTTAGCTTTCTATTTGTAATTCTGCCTTGCACAATGCTGATTTTAATGTTGTTTTCTCTTTTGCATTTAAAAAAAAATTCCTCTTCTACACAAATCATATCTTCCTCTGATACTATTATACTTAGATTTTCTACTAAAATACCAAGCCCTTCTACTTTCAATATTTTTTTCTTACTAAATTCTGCTTTAATTTGACCATGTATTACCTTCTGTTACAGCAATTCTCTGCAGAAAATCTGAAATCAGCATAAAAATTGCCACAATTTCCAAGTCTCTTGAGAAACAATGTCTATACTATGCAGTCCTACTTTAGACCAAAAATATTTTGAAATTTCAGATTTCTACTCAGTATGTTACAATACGTATCAAAATCTCTGGTTGCATTTGACATTGCAGATTTGCCTTAATAATTAAGCTTTTTTTTTTTACTCAGCCTGTGTTTGTACACCAGCAGAAGGGCTGCACACTGTAAGAAATCACTTCTACAATTGCCAACTCGCGAACTCCCTGCACAGCCTCATGTTTTCAGGGAGAGGGAACTGCACACTGCTGCTTGGTGGCCAGGGGACATCACATGAGACATAATGCTCTGCCTCCCTCTCTCTCCAGCAGTCCCTGATGCTGCCTCCACGCCAGACTACCAGGTAGACTGCAAGGATGCCACAGAGTGTGTCGAGCAACATGCTAAGCACCCTAATGGCTGGGTGGACTTTTCTATAGCTGCCTTCTGGAAAAAAAGATATGTAAAAAAAAAAAAAAAAAAAAAACCAAACAAAAAATCCAGACAAAACAAAACCAAAAAAATCCCCACACACACACAAAACCCAAGCAAGGAACTGGTAGTTGGAATGTTTTTCTCCCTTAACTGACACATCAGTTCTGTACATTGCCAAACAAAGGGAGTTCTGACTAAATATTTATCTCCCACTCTCTCCCTCTAGTAAAAATTAACATGCACAGGATCACTCAGATGAAGAACAGCATGAAAGGGACTAACAATGAAAGAGTAGTATGAAGTGACAAAACATTCATTAAGAATTAAAAAGAAGGGTGGCTTTATACACTGCTAAAAGCTTTTATTTAAACAGACCATAGCGTCCTGCCCCCACTATATAGAAGCACACAAGGCTGACACTAGAATTTATCTCAACTCTATAAAAATTTACTGACAACACAGACTGCAAGAGAAGAGCTTGTTTACTCTTATCCTCCAACTCCTGCCTTCCTGCAAAATTTGGCAGTTTAGTGCTGCGTAAATCTGTGTAACACTTCCTGGGACTTCTCCATCCAGCTTACATTTTTTGAGACATAGAGACCACTTGCACTTCTTGCAAAGGTGGGCAATCACTTATTTGCTGGGGTAGAGGATGCCCCCACAAGACATCTAGAAAAGCAGAGGAGACAGAAGGACAGGAGGAAGGTGGTATCATGTAGCTGTACCATTTTGATTCTCCAAAACTGGAGCTGGTGGGAAAGAGAGGCAGGTCCACCAAGAAAGAGCACACTCCACACCACCACCTGAAGGGACTGGAGTGGTAGCAGTGCCATGCTGCATGGCAGGGACTGCAATGGAGAAAAGAACTCAAGCCTTAGTGTACCCTGCAGGGCTATGGCATGCAGGCACCAGGGGAATTTCACTGGTTTTCCAGCCTCCACAACTCAGATACTCTCATGTTGATTCAACTACAGCCACAATCAGGGCTTATCTGGACTTCTGTTCACACTAAGGGGGTAATTTTTCAGTCAAGCGAGTAACTCAGTACTCACCTCAAGCCGGAAAGTTTCAGATTCCAGTCTAAACTACCCAATGTTATCCTGCTGCTTGCTTTCCTCCTTTTGTTGGCATGAGGAACATTTTCTATGATAAAAGCTAGTGAAACCCTAGGAGAGATGGCAACCCAAATACTGCAATTTTTTTGAATGAACAGGCTGTACAAACAGGGTGTCCAGATTCAGTTAATCCTATCTTTGGCCAGGATGGATAACATGACTGAGAATCCTTGAGACCTTCCTCTCTCATTCTGTTGTTTGCTAAAAGGCTATCAACCTCTTTTCTCTCCACCATATAACACACTATATTCAAATCCAGTTTAAGAGTAAAGTTTAAGCCCTGCAAGTGCAAGAAGGAGTTGGAGTAGGTGTCTTTTCATGACACTGAAAAGTCCTGAAGTGGAAAACACCTTCCTCCAGTGGAAAACAGGCTGAACTAATGTTGACATGAGCCAAAACAATTAATTCCTCACAGATTTGTTGGCATGTCCACCTCCACAATCCCTAGAGTCCTGTCCATGTGGTTCTATGACACCAGAGAGTGACAGATAGAAGATTAAACTGGGCAGTGGAATAATAAACAGAATGGACAATGTCTATTTAATGCCCAACACAAACTGGTAGCATTGAAATACAGTAACATGGCCTTGGGCACTGCCCATGCTCTGCTCAACCGTCCCACTGAGAACTGATGAAAACAGTTCTCTCCAAGAGGTGATCCAGCAGATGATCTAAAGTGAACAATGAGGTGCATGGTGGGGGAAGACAAACATGGGGAAGGGCCCAAACTGTGATAGGCCTTCCATGTCACGCTGGAACATGAGATCCCATTTTCAGGCAGCTCCCTTCAATGTCCTTGCCATCTCCCTGGGAACACATGGGAAAGATTCTCTGCCCCTGGATGTCCCTTCCACGTGTCTCTCTAGAAAAGGATGTTCTAGGCCACGCCAAAAATACCATCGTGGTGTGTTTCCACACCACTGGCTTGATGGTTTGATCACTGCTCTGACTGTTCTGACAGGGTGAAAAAGAGGCTGAGAAAAAAAATGGCAGTAACATTTTATCTGGAGAATCATATGACAAAAATTTGATGGAACAGTGCGAAGCTTTCCCTAGTGCCGGACTAGGACATCCACCAAACTGGAAGGAGGCCAAAGGGAAGAAATCAGACAGGCTGTAAGAGATTCACAAGGAAATATCTTTTAGCAAGAGATGTTTATGCACAGTTTATACTCATTCCTGTTGTCAAGTGTTTAAAATACCTTCCCAGAAACCAAGAATAATTATTGTCTCACCCTCAATGTCAGACATTTCATTCCATAAACTTTTTTAACACCCTGTGTTAAGAAACATTTCCAAACACAGAGAAATCAGCCTGGGTTTTTTGTACTCCTATTTAGCATGGCTCTGGCAGTCAGAACTCTATCCACAAAGCAAACTTAAGAGAACCATAGCAAGCATTGATATGTCCTCAGAAAATCAGAGATTCAGCTCCCTACCCTATTGGTTTCTGCCTCCCACTCTGTTATATTACCCCCAAAATTCCACTGTTTGGGAGAAGACATTTTTCCTGATGAGGGAGGGTGTCAAGGCTGGCAGAGCCAAAGACCTCTGCCCCAGTGTAGGCTAGGTGTCTGCACAACTGGGACGGATTCAGGGCACAGCACAGTGTCATCAGCACAGTCCTCATGAGGATTTTGCAAGGACCAGGGAGTCCACTGTCCTACACCTGGAGAATTCACAGCCTGTTTCTGCCAGGAAACTAAACAGGCTTCAAATGAGGCACCAGAAGAGCCTCCGGGCAAATGTTTAGCTTTTTAACTAAGCCCATTCACTCCTCAGAATTCAGGAAATATCAAACATTTTTCAGCATTTTAGTCAGTTAAGAAGGGACTTACATATTATGTTGAATTAGGACCAAAGACTTATATCTGGGATGTGCTTTTCACAAGACAGGATATGGATAACCTACTGGACAAAGTGCATGTTTTCATCCAGAAGGTTCTATCAGTTTTAAGTTTTTGGCCAAATTATAGACATAAACAGGTTAACAAGAATATAGCAAAAAGGTGTTATAAAAACCAGAGATGTGTCCTTGAATGCCTTATTCTTTCCTCCCTTTCATTTTATTTTCTTCTTCTCCTGTTAAAAGACCCAAACAACAGTGTTAAAGGGGAAGATTTCAAAGTCTGTAAGTGTTAATAGATGAGGAGCCACAACATATCATATGGAAACTGGAACTGAAGAGGAAAAGATTTCTATCATTTAAGACCCTGGTCTTGACAAAAGGAAATGTAGATGAATGCAGACTGACAAGCCCTGAAACAAAGAACCAAACTGACAGACTACCAGCTGAAACAAAGATTCTGCAGCACAAACAGAGATGGGAAGTTATTACAGAAAAATCCTTTAAAGCCTTTAGCCAAGTATCCAGTTGTAGTAAAGAAAGTAAACAAGAAGTTAGGTAGTATTGCTAAAGGAATATAAATCAAGAGTGTTGGTATAACACAGTACAATAACACAGTAGCTAAACTTGCAGAGGGAATAGATGGTACACTTTCAGTGCACGTGCACTAGAGGAAAATACAACTTCCTTTTTGGCAGGTTGAGCAAAAGATCTATCAAATACTAATATCAAATGTCAGGCTTGAATCAAACTAGTAGTAAGAGACAATATCTGAGGTCCTTTCATCAGTCAATTTGATTGTTTAGATGAAGGATTATTTCAATCATTAATAATAGTTTTAATTTAAATTTTGGAGATGCACAGCCTACCACCATCATCAGAGAGTGGTAATGCAGAAATCTGATATTGAGCATCTCCAAGAACTCTGTGTGAGACCATCATAACTGCTTCTGTGGTACAGACTGGTTACAAGTGAGTTTTCCCTTCCAAAAGTGGTATCTTTTGTAAAAACTGCTGTCCTTCTTGATAATTTTATCCAGCACTTGCCAACAAATATTGAAAAATAAGGAAGAAGTGCTTTCCTTTTCTTCAGTTACCATGTGCTCTCCAGTCTTATTTAATACGGGCAGCCATCAAGTCACTGAAATTGCTGCATTTTCTCTTAATGCCTTTGTTAAACTCCCTATAGGAGTAGGTCTAATTCATTATTTATTACCAGGACTGTACATACCTGGGATATATCTCTTAAAAATAATATTGATGACATGAGTTACACCATTGTCTAATTTAGTATTGTTGACCAATAAAGCACTTCCCTTTCCTGCAGAATAAGAAATCCTGTGTTGAATGTTCTTAGATCATGAGTTTTATAGGTTTCAAGTTAACCAGGTACAACTGTGTTTGTCTAACTTAGTTTAGAAAGGCAAAAGAATGAAAGATCTTTCTGAGTGGGTTTTGTTCATTTGGGGTTTTTTTGCAATATACTTTAAATAACTGTATTCCTGAAAGTCTTTTAGAAGGACTGAATTGTACCATTATATTTATCACAAGCAAGACCACTCAGTATGTTACTTGTTATTTTGGTTAAAATTTGCCTGTTTACCCGTTTCTTGTCAGAGACAAAAAGTTTAAAGATAAAAGAAATGTCAATCCAAAAATCACTCATTTAAATAACAAGTACATATTCATAAAGGCTTTGATCAGGCATTCCTTCCCAAATGCAATCTAATTCTGATATCAACAGTAGAAGAAAATCTCTAATAGTGGATTCTCTCACTGAAAAAGAGTTTCATCAGTTTCCAAGGCTTCACACCAAAAAACTGTTACAGAAAACACACACCAGCTAATTTCAGAAGTTGGCAAAACACAGAAAAAAAGGTAGATTTCATTTGTGCTAATGAAATCATGAATCTAACTGAAACAAGAAGCAAAATGAAATCCAGGGAAAAAGAAGTAGCACCATCCATTCAATGGAAAACTATACAAGAAAGAAAAGGCAAGAAGAAACTGATATAGGAAATTAGTATGATAACAGTTTACAAGTCCTGCAAAAGACAACGCAGGCAATATTTCTAGCACAATTACAGAAAGGAGGAATTGAAGGGGTTAATAGAGGGTCTATTAGCTCCCAGAATGAAGATATCGACTGGGCAAACTTTCAGGTGTATCCTTGATGATAAGGAGTCAGTATGCAGCCCTAATGGAGAAAACAAAGGCAGACTGTAAAGTTGGTAGGCCTAGGATGTGGGAACTGCAATAAGGCCTTGAGCTTTGCCAAATGTATCGCCCATAGATCCTAGCCAATGAAAACACTGTAGCTTGCTTACCTAAAATAAGGATACTGTTTGCTGCTAGCAAGGGGTATAAAAAAGCAGATGAGAAAATAAAGACAAAAGACATCTTTTCTGCACATAACTGACTCCTTGTATCTTTATCGGTCGTCACGACTCTACACTGACATTTTAAAATACTGTTGATGAATTTTTATATTAAATATATTTGTCTGGTACAGTTTAGTTGGCGACATCACACGACGCAACATTTCTGTTTCAGACTTTGCTATTTGCAGTCCATCTTAGCCTAGTAAATCACTCTGAGTTTGATATCAAATTTCCTCTGCCGGGTCTTCCATTGGGATAAGAATCGGAGTGGTGCATACCTGCTGGGAACCCAGTCCTTTAAATCATGTTTTACTTCGCTTGTAACACATGAGATGATTATGTCTCTCAGAGCATCCTGGAGGCTCTTCTCAAGAGCAGACCTGGCTGCTGTGCAGAGGAAGCCAGCAGCGTCCCACAAGCATAGCTGGCATGACATGGACAGCGCCGGGGGCTTGCCTGCCTGACCCAATGGCAGATGTTCACTGCAGACAGAGAGAACCTTCAAGGCAGCACCACATGCCAAAAGGGAAAAAAGACCAAATGTATGCTGTGAATGGTTGCTCATGAGCCTGCTGCCATCCACCCAGGGAGGCAGTCGGAAAAGTATAGACTGTAAACATGCTACATCTTCAAGTCTAATAGGAACGAAGAGCATCACTGAGAAACAAGCATCAGGAATTCCACCTTCTCCTTACAGCACCGTGAGTTCTGCGTTTGTATCTCCCCTAAGATTAGTGTGAACTGCTGTGACTGGGGAGGGCTCTGTGAAGGCTCACCATGACTGAAAAATATTCAGTTCACTGTCACTTTTTTGAACTGAATACAGTTTTCTATATTTCTAAATACATGAACTAACATGAACTCTGGGGCAGGTACCTTATTTTGTTATGGATTCATACAGCTCCCAGGAAAATAGGGGTTGGTCTATGACTGCAGCATCTTAGCACTGCCACAGCAACAACATAAGAACAATGTAAACGTCAGTCACAGCGCTGAGCCCCTGCAATACATCTGCCTGTGACTCAAGCAGGAAATCAGCAGATTTTCAAACAAAGCCTGTCATGAAAAAGCAATTTAAACTCCAAATCAGTTGAAATATAAAATGCTTCCTCTCAACAATTTTAAGAAAACAAAGCTGTAAGGAAGTGTCAAAGTCATTATAAAAAAAATACAAAATGTTTCTCTATTTTTAATGTACAGTTTTTCAAATGAAAGCAGCAGTCTATTTTGCTGTGTTGAGAACTGCTGCCCTATTCCGAGCTAAGAGATTAATGCCTTTCACACAACAACCTGATAAAACAGTTCATGCAGACTTTCTTGGTACTTCAGAGAACAAAGCATCCTAAGAAACCAAAGAATTAAGAGCTGCTAATTCTTGTTATCTTTTTCCTTAAGAAATGGGATACATAATAACAACTTGGCTAAATGGCTACATCACCCATTCCTTCCCCCCTGGATTTTTTAAGGAATGAGTAGCACATGAGTATCAGCCTCAGGTTAAAAGTCGTATCTTCTCGAGTCCATGATCATGCAGGTATCTTCCCTTCCCTTTTCAGTATTTCCTGAAAAAGTACTCTGCCAAACGGATACGTGTCTAATGAAAATCAAATCCTTAGCGGAGGCAAGATGTAAAATACCATGGAAAACAGTGATAGCAACTGAGGATATTCTCCAATTTCCACTGTTTTGTCAGCATACACACTGAGCTTACTTACAAAGACTTGCATTATTCAAACAAACCTAAAAGCTACAGGGTGGAAAAAATCCTAAGTCCTTATGGTTTAATTAACTGCTAAGCCTTATTCCTGGGGCCATCTGCCCTTCACTCAGAAGCTGCCATTGGCACCCTCCCACAAGACTAACAGCCATTACAGGTCCTCTTGCCTTCAGCATCCCCTCGCACAAAGCAAATACTTAATCTCATATAACAATACCATCTAGTGGTAAAATATATTCATTACACTGGGAATCTCCCTCACATATTTTCCTACAGCACCACCGGATACACATGGCAAGAGCAGAAAACGTGTCCTCATACATATACCTCTGCCCAGCACCTGAACAAATTCATAACTATTCATTGCATCTAAACATATTCTTAGCTTTAAGCACATGAATCTCTTCATGCAGAGCAGATGAGCTTGTACCCCTCTGAATGATATTAATATATTGATGCCATATACCATCACCTAAGGAGCAAAGACACCGAACCAGGTAGGGAGTCATCACAAAGCACAGTTCCAAGTTACAAAGCACCTGCTACAAGTCTGCTGGCTACAGTGTCTCTACGGCTCCTATATGCCATGTAACAACACAAGAAATACAAATTTCTCCTGTTCTGAACTGAGTAAATATGGGAAAATAATGCTTACTCCTCTCTACATAAAGACAGAAGTTGTATTCAGGTGGTAGCCTGAATCAACCTCCCCGGTATGACTTCACTTGTCCATGATATCTGAGCAAAAAACTGAACATAAAGGCAAACTGTTACATTTAGCTGCAAAATCTTTAGGAGAGTGTGAATGGTTTGAGACAGTAGAATAAGGGCTGGAGTGAGTCAGCAAGGCAGAAAAATGACAAATGGGAAACAGCAACAACCTGTTTTATAAAACAATAAATACTAGTTACATTGATGATGCAGAGCAAAAAAGCTGTTTGATATGAAATAAAATTATTCAAAAACAGAATCCTGTACTAATGCAATGGGGCAATCTGCTCTACTTCAGTAGGCTTTGTGGGAACATTAACACATTGTAAACAACACATTAACAAAGACTGCATATTTGTGAAGGGCAAATTAAGTCAATACTCAAGCTGTAGGAACAATTTAGTACATAAAGCAGTGTCATGTGCAAGTCTGGCTTGTTATCAGCTCGGCCTTTTGATTTTTTCTCTCTCAAAAAAGAACCAGCTTTGTCCAAAAGCTGAAATAGCGTGATACATAGGAAAAAAAAACAAGCATTAAACTTACACCCTACCAACTTAAATCAAGCACCATTTGCAGCAAGCTACAAAATTCTGCTTATAGTGAAACAGAAGATTCTACGAAAAACACTTTATTGTTTGAAATATGTTCTTACAAATTAAAGTCAATTGCTTTCACAGGACGTGATGGTCTAGAAACCTTCTATAAACTTTCATTGTTGATGTTGTTTTTCTGCAACATAAAATTTTTCTCTATTTTTTATGTACAGTTTTTCAAATTAAAAACTGTTCATGATGAAATGAAAAATTCACCCAAGAATCCTGAAAACTATTTAAATGCTTGTCTTTCTCACACTCGAAACCTCTTAATTATCTAATTTAGCGAGACGAATAATGTAACTATTACCCCATGAAAAACTGATGTTCTTCAGAATCTCCTTTAAGCAACCACTTCACTTAATGAAAAGATCAGCAAAAGAAGCAATTTCCAAACATGAAACGTTTATTAGTCAGCAATAACAACTACCTATTAAAAAATGGTAAATTAGCAACAGCAGTGAATCCAACAATTGTTTAGAATGCTATTAAGAGTTAATACGTTAAGGGAATATAGTGACAACCTCTTATGAATAAAAAACTATGGAAAATATTATGTTTTAAGAGATTCTGAACAGAAATGCCATTGGGATCATATAGTTTCTCTCCAATGTATATTACTGCCACCCTCGAATATACAATTACATAATCACAAGCTTCAATTTATTATTTTAAATGTTAGTTATCAGCTCTAATATATTTTGGGTTTTAAATCTATTCATAAAGCTCTTTACAAAGACAACTAAAATTAATTTGAAACTCGGTCTTAACAGAATCAATATTTGGCTGGTATCTGTAATCTATTCAAGTCTGTTTACATAGGGAAAACACTAGTTTCACTGCTGAATTTGAGGCAGGAGTTGACGTATTCTATTCCCCAAGGTTTAAAAAATGCAGTGAATGAGAAGCTCGAGCCAGAACACTTGCTGGACCAAAATTCCTGAAGCAGCAGACCTGTTCTGCTCAGTCCACCTGCACTCTGCTCCTCATACCAACAAACCATACCCAGATCTTTACAGAATTTCAACCTGTCAGTACTGACTCTTGACTAACATAATTTCAATAAAGAAATCAAAACCTAAAGACAGTGCTTCAGAACTAAACTATACCACTGGATGAAAATTCCTTTTCATTTTTCATTTTCAAAGGAAAGTTATGCTTACAGACAAATGATTTGTCATTGATTCTTTACTGTTACTTGCATTTAAATGAATATGTTATGACATAAACTTCTCTATACATAACATCAGACTGTCATAATTGTTATAACCATATAATAAAAAAACTTCTTGCATATTGTAAAAGTGATACCAGTAGCATTCAATCATGGAAAGTAGCTTTCCATCATTCGCATCTTCATAATTCTTAAGACAAAAATTGAAAGAGGTTGATCATCACACAGCATACAAAAGCAAATACTGAACAGGGAAACATTCATATCTTCATATCGGCGACGATTTATTACAGAATTATAGAGAAAATTTCATTTGATTCCTTAATATTTTCTTGTCTTAAAAACCAACAAATTAACTTCCTAAACAGTTTTACTAGATTAAGAGAAGTGATTGAAAACTTTCATTTTACAGCTTTCAAGATTCCTTGATGTCTGCTAAAAGAGCATCATGGCAGGACACAAGCAGTCAAGATTACTGAAGGTGTCAGGGAGAGCTCTGTAATACAGGTTCTGGGTGTCAGAATCTGCTGTTCACTGACAGGGTAGAGCTGCCTGGGATGGGACAGTGGGTGGCAGCCATGGCTGTATTGACCACGCAATAGTGGGGTCCAAGACCCTGGTGAGTAAGAAATGGAATACTGCCGAGATTTAGCCTAGGACCTGTCCTGCTTAATGTTTTTATCAGTGCCTCGGAGGAGACAGTGGAGTCCATGTTCATCTAGTTTGCAGATTAACACCTAAGAGTGAGGGGCCAGCTGATATGCTGAAAGGCAGAGCTGTCTTTCACAGAGATGAAGGTAGGCTAGAGAAATGGGCTGAAAAGAACTATGAGAAATTCAGCAAGGAGAAAAGCCAAGTGCTGCCCCATGGAAGGAAGCCCCCCTGCTGCAGCTCAGGATGGGGAGGGACAGGCTGGGAAGCAGTTCTGCAGAAACTGCCCCAGTGGGCAGCTGAGCAGGGCCCTCCCTGAGCCCTAGCAGGAGGGACAGCCAGCAACCTCTTGGGCCATATTAGCAGGGGCACAGCCAGCAGATCAAGAGAAGGGATCATCCTCCCTTAATCCCCCACTCAGCACTCACTAGACCTCATCTAACTGTGTCCAATACAAGAAAGACACGGACAAACCAGAGAAAGGTCAGCAGAGAGCCTCCACAATGGTTGGAGCTGAAGCACTTGTTCTACAAGGAGAGACTGAGGGAACCAGGGCTTATTTAGTGTAGAAAAACCTTGGAGGTATTTAACAGCAGCATGCCAGTGCGTACAGGGAGGTTAACAAGAAGATGGAGCCAAACTCTTCATGGCATGAGGACATGAGGTTCAGAACGGATTTAACGAAAAAAAAATCACCCTTAAGGGCAGTCAGGCAGGGAAGCAGGTTGTCCAGAGAGGCTGTGAAGCATTCCCTCTTGGATATTTTCAAGACAAGACTAGATAAAGTTCTGTACAATTCAGTTTGACTTCAGACCTGACACTGCTTTGAGTAGGAGTGGACTTTGAGGCCCCTTCTCCTGAATTACCCCACGATCCTATGGCCCTAAGACTAAGTCATAACCTGTCTCTTCCTTATTTTCCTATAGGGTGCAGCATATATGCTGGTTAAATAACTAGATGCAAATAGCTTCCATTAGTTTGAAAACAGAGTTATGTCTATCCATGTTAAAATTAGCATTTGTAAATTCAAATAATGATTTACTATAAATGTTCAGATACTTCCATTTTGGCACTTTACACATTGCCAAATATTCCTAATGAAGTTTTGCTGCTATTTTGAAAATAGTCATACACATAACAGATTACTCCCCTTTCAGCTGCACCGTAATGATAACCCTCAAAACCATCAGGATATTCCAGAGTTTGAGGATTCATTGACCACAAAGAAACTGATGCCCTTTTCAGCTAATGTTAGTTATTTTCTCAACTAAAAGAAGAGGAAGAATGCACACGAACATTCACATTACCAAGGTGCGTATCTGTTCTGTTCCAGGATCACTCTTTAATTATTTTGCTGTTCATGTTGTTGTATTCATAGAGATTAGTCACTGCATATTCTACTTCATTAATCATCTTGGGTTTTTCCTTATGATGAAATTAGCAACCGAAAATTTCAAGAACTCTTGGAATGCATGACAGCATTATGTGCCCCACTACACATCTTACATATAAACAGTTAAACTACTTTTACATAAACTGCAGTAAGCTTTATGGCAACCTTCACTAATTCCTGGGAAAAAAAATCACTCATTCTGGAAACTGCAAATCTTATTCCCACTCTCTGGAGCATTCTGATTTTTTAACACTATTGAGCCACAATCACCATCATAATCGCACCCTGGAAAAAAATTTAACCAGTAGAAGTTATAAAATTTAACTCAACAGCATACTTGCTCTGTTACCTCTGCATCCCTGCGTCTAAGCCAATAGACTGAAGACATTTTTCTCTGTGTAATATGTATCCCCATGACAAATGTAATGAATAAAACAATATCTGGACACAAAGTCTTTAAGTACATATATAATCCAATTTGGATTGCTTTTGTGTGCTTATATGTATTCTGGAAATACAGTTCAAAACTCATCTATTTCCATTTCCCTTGTCATGGTACACTGCTTAAATGTGAGATCCTCTCACATTCCTGGACAGGTCATGTGTAGATGTGAGCTGTTGTTGCTTCAGATCAAGTACACAGGACTGCTCTGATTTTTATATGGAGAGGTCCCCTCTGATAAACTGATTATTCATAATATTTCTCTAAGTCCTTCTTAATTTGATACTAAGGTCCACTAACCTAATTATAAGATCCAAGAGATTCTCTACCTCAGTTCTGTCTTCGATGAAACTCTCACCTAATCCCTGTCCTTAGTGAAAAAGGATCCAATCTTTCTCCTCGGTTCTACTGTGTGCCCTTGAAGCATCCCTGTAAGGGTCATTTCAGCAATTCAGAGTGTAAGAAACATACTGCCATGAAGAAGAAGAGGGAATGAGGTCAGCTTCTTTTTATGGACTGCAGAAATCAAATGGAAATACCAGTCACTCTGTTAAGAACATTAAATATGAATTTTCATGTCCCATCAGAAGAAGATGACCTGCTACTGTATTCCATCCTGCATAAAACATTCACAGAATACTTGAAATAAAACTTAAAAATTACTAAATGTGGAAAACCTTTTCTTTTTAGAGAATTAAATAAAAATTTTTGTTTTCTTACCCAGGGAGTAAGTAAAAAAACAAACAAACAAACAAAAACACACACACACACAAAAAAAACCCCAAAACCAACAAACAAACAAAGAGGCACGGTGAAATAACAATTTCAACAAGGAAGATCTGAAATATGAAGCTGCCACCATAACTTCTATTTTCTGCATGCAACTTGGTACATTTTACAAGGTGAGATGTTTCAATTGGATATATTTTTAAAACTTTAACCACAAAGCTCAAAAAAATACAAAGTTTATTTAGGTTGATTCTAAAATAGAATTACAAAAAAAGACTCAATCCACAGTCATATTGTTTAGTGTTGTTCTGCAAAAGTTTGACTATTTGGTTCAGATTTCCTCTTACAGATGGAAAAGACAAAAGAAACAAGGAGCATACCCTTAGAGAGAGATGTGATCATTATTGTTGAGTCCTGCAAAGCTGACAGAAAATTCTCTTCAAAACTTAAGGCATTCTCAGTAGAACCCTTTAAAGGAAAGATTTATTTCTGAAGACTGATGAGGATAAAGTACAGATCACCTGAAGGATGTTTCAAAGCACCTAATCTGAATGCTCTGAACTGCCCTCTGGATATGTCCAGTGGTCCTAACTGACCATAGAAAAGCCTCAGGAGGACTACAATAGCTGTCTAGAACAAAGGAATTGCATTAAGTTTTTAAAATAAAGTAATGACTTCTGGATTTCTGAAGTAGTCAGTGACAATTTGTCCTCTGCTGCACTGACATGCTGTCTCACAGTGGTTCTGAGTAACTTTGATACTTCACTGAATTTTTGTTCCTCTCAAAGAGCATTTTAGGAGCAGAACGCATCTAAAGGTGTTCCAGTATACAGGAGCTTAGATCTGCTATACACTCCTTGCTGGAAAGCTTTGTTGTATGCCATTTCACTCAGACTGAGATTTATCATTACACAGTGCCTAAGAAAAATTAGCATGTTTACTGGGAAACAGGCAGGGAACCAAATTGCAAAATAACAAAATAACAAAAAAACAAAAAAAAAACCAAACAAACAAAAAAAAAATTTTTAAGATTCTATTTAGGAATAAAGATTCAGTTTCCTCATCTCTTAGCTAGCTTCTATCTCTCCTTCTCCTAGTTTAGCTGAAAATTCTCTAACTTAAAATGGAGTTTCTTGTCCAAGATGAGTGCTGCTCATGGAGGAGGAAAGAAATCAAGAACTAAGATTCTCATATTTGGATATAAGACTATCTGTGAGGATATTTAGTGAGAATTCAGTATTAGGAGAAATACTAAATGCACAAATTGCTTATTTCATTCATAGCTATCCTTTTTTCTATGAATATCATGCAAAGCCTGATTACAGTATTATTAGAAGTCATAAAATTCAGAATGAGATAGTTCCAACACAGCAGTGCATTACTTCGTCACCCAGGTTTCTGTTCCTCTGAACCTACAACAAACAAACACCAGCAGAACCATGTATGCCACGTCAGCTTGGGCTTCCTGAGTCTGCACACAACCTGAAACCAGGACTCAGGGATTATCTCACTGCTTACTGCTCCCCTCTGACGTGTCACACAGGCACAGTCTATAATGCTTTCACACAAAGGTGTGTAAAGCGGGAGTCTTAGTACAGAAGAAAGCAAGTAAAAGGCAGGAGGACTGGTAAGGTGCAGAGAGTCCAAGAGACAATACATAGAAATAAACTTAGGGACAAATGCTTTACTGTCTCCATGATCTCCACATGAATCCGCCTAACATTACAGGGAACTATAGAGGTTTCCCTCTGCCTGTACTCCATCTGACAGACTATCAAATAAATGCTAGAGTCTCGCCTTTTCCTCTTCATGAATTTGCCATGCCAGATCAAAGACGTGGGAATTTGGGACCAGTGCAGTATGGATGCAGCTGGCAGAGTTGTTTATTTGAGAGGCTAAATTCAACCTTCGCTTGGTCGAATAACATAATTGTGCTTACTGGGAGCCTGCTTTTTAAAAGGTTCAATTCTTTCTGCTGCCAAGAATCAGAGATTGCTTTCAGCATGTTGAAATTATCTCAGGAGAAGGCTTTTGTGAGCCAAACCAGTCCAAAAGTATTCTTAATTGCTTTCCACACTCTTGTGAAACATGAGATTATGCAGCAAACCCACATTCTAAAAGAGAAAAATTAAGGAGAGAAAAAGGTGAAAAAACAACCCAACAGAGAAAAATAATAATCTTAACCATAAACCTTAAATAACAAAATGCAACTTCAGATGTAAGGAGTTTATAATAATTGTTGTGCCCCCCACAGAAAACTGCAATCAGGTTATGTTAGCGATGGAACATAGACTATGCAGATCTATTTAAACAAGATCACTATTTGAAAACTATTTGACTGGTTTATACAGATGCATATTATCTTTTATTTGTAAATTGCCCCATAAATTTAACTGAATTTATAAGACATAGAGAGCCTTCTGAAGAGCAAATAAATTTTCCCTTCTCTTGGTTTGCTTTTATTAATACGTCAGGAGTTTCAGGAAAGATGAGATTATCTTTCACGCTAGAATAGCAATGCTGACACAACAATATCAAAACTATTACTGAAAAACATTAGTCTGCAGATCATTTTCATCTATTGTACTGAACTACAAATATTTCTTTGGTAAATGCTCAAAATGAAAGTAGACAAAAGGAGCAGTGGAATACAGCCTCTGTAATCAACAGCTTTATCCTCTTCAGAAAGCCTAGGATTATGCCAGGAAAATTCAGAGAATTTCTCAAGTTTAGATAACAAGGAACTAAAAAGCTTTGAAACAGATTAGTTAGAAACAGAATGTCTGTAAGTGCTATGAATCATTTAATACGGATATGGGTGCAGATGGGTTAGATAAATGTCAGTCTAAATTCATATAAGATGTGACAAGTTTTGTCTCTTCGGTGATTCTTCTGTCAACTTGAATAATTTGCAGAGGAATATATCTGGTTTCCCCCCTCCTCTACTGAGACATCTCATTCTGTCATTCAATAAATATAAGTATCCAAGCAGAAGCCTTTTCTAAATCTGTGCACCAAACACACTCATGAGCATATTTGAAAATAATTGTACAGGAAGTTCTAAGCATTGAGGTGACTTATACACTTACTAAAAAAAAAAAAGTATACTTTATGAGTGTTTCCTGATCACTTTCTCTGTAAATGGAATACAAGACGTGTAATTTATAATTAGCGGTAGCTCAGCTTAAAGCCAGGGAATGTCAATATACTAGGAAAATTAGGAGTCTAACATAAAATCTTCCAGGTTTGAGGCAATCTTAGGTGAGACACTTGCTAAAATAGGCCGATGACAGAAACATGCAATACAGGTTGGCCAATGCACACCATATGAAATACTCCCGCCTACAGCCATGTTTAAAATTAGCATGCACTCACTAAAAATAATGACAGTTTTTCAGTACATCATGCTATTTCATATTAAGTTGGACTGACTTGGGCTGAAGCAATGCACATAGAAAAATAAGAGGTCTCTCTACTATTCTGTATAAAAGATAAGATATCTGCAGGACTCGTAAGCTGCAGGTTATGCAGCTATAAGGTATGTCTGCTTGGAAGTGATTTAGAGATATTTGACCAATTCCTCAATTAGAAACTAGATTTTATTAGATTCAGTTTCATTAAATAACTCCATATTAAATGTTTTCTAGATTAGACATACATTCTCAGAAGCTGGATATTTACAAATTCAGATGATATAGCATAGTTAGACCTGTGGCACAGCACTGTCTGACATACTGATGAAAATACATTACACAAAATCAGTTTAGCATCTCTTAAATGGATTAAAAAATAATTCTTCAGTGATACTGTTCCTTGTGGAATCCCATAAGATCTATTATTGATCATAGATAAAAATATTACGATGTAAAATTATCCTTCATAGGATTCGCAGAACATCTCTTAATCCAAAACAACGTTAAGAAAAATCTAGATTCTACAAAATGACTTGATGTTTTGGCAAATCAGACTTATTTGAGTTAGTGGTACTTTTAACAAAAGTTTGTGTACCAGGGTTGAACTATTTGCATTATACTCTTTGTACAAGAAACTTTACTTGAAAGAATTTAGAAGGTAAGATGATTAATTAACTAATCATAGGAGTGCAATATGGTACAGTGCTATGACTTATATATTTACTTTTAATAATTGTTGAATAGGACATTGATGGAAATGCTGTACTGTGCACTGTAAGGTTTTATATATTCCAAGATCATCTTCAGAGTAAGTGAAAAGGAACAGGGAGAAAAGTTCTCCAAAACCTTTCTTTTTCACCCTGCAGCACAGTTCTTTGGAAGAGAATTCATTTAGAAGTAACACTAGGGTATATAAGCTAGTCCCCAAGCAACTGCATCACTACCTAAAGGTACAAAAAAAAGAATGGCATGTGATTTTCACATATAAGGAAAAAGAATCCCATTGTATTTGCTTAAATTAACACAAAAGGGCCAGGCCCTACATAATCTACCTCCAGTAGATCTGTACAAACACTGGAGTTTGTAGATGAGGTAATACAGTGGAAAAAAAATTAGAATAAAACAAAAAACAGGATTCTCTTCAGCAAACAAAAATTACAAAAATTCTGTTTAAACTCGTAAGTTTCATCTAATTCAAAAGGGCATTTTTGACAGTTTTGGTGTTGTGTTTTTCAATCATTTTTGAATTCAGGTCACTTCAAAAGAAAAATGTAATTTCAAAGTAAAATTCAAGTAATTTCATTCCTATAACATTAGAAAATTCTGTGTGGTCCTGAGTGCATGGATGTTTCCCTTAAAAACTATGAGCATTTTTATGTTTTCAAAATCCCTTTTTATCCCCAACTAAATCTGTTTCCCAGATTGCATCCCATTTTACATTTCAGCCTCTTCTTACAACATCACTAAACCTGTAAATCAAGTGAAAATATATTTCAGAATATGTAAAATAAAAAGGTTACACTGTGTAAATTACAATCTCCAAATGTCAGTGCTACGTTATTTCATACTGTTGTTAACTGATCTTTTCTATCATTCTCTTTTTGAAGGACTGTGTATAAATGCTGTAGAAGAGGTGAGGTAAACATTATACTCAATGGTATTTTTCTATTCTGTGGTAATGATACAAAGTCAAAACAAGTGTAATGACTCATAAAAGATTAGCAAACTGTCACATGTAAATAGAACTCTTGTGATGACATCTATAGAGCAACCTCACTGGTGATCTTACGTTTGACAAATCAAAATCATGAGAGAAGACAGTAAAAGACAGGGGAAAACTCCTAATGTAGCTCTGAAGGGAACTCAGCAGGTTGAGATGGGAAAAAGTCATTCCATTCCAGTATGATTGTCATGGTATGCATAAATAAGAAATGCATATACATACATCTTCATGCTCTGGTCACTCTTGAGGTATTGATTTCCAAAGTCCATTGGAAGATTTCCGTAAGACCTACATGACTAAATCACAGAGACAGCAATAAAAATCTCAAGCTTTCATTCGAAGTATTTAAAGATGCTTACTCTTGCATCTCATAAGGTATGATGAAATCTTAGATCTGTACTTGGACAAACTATATGCAACACACAAGAGCTTTTCACACAAGAAAAAAAAAAGCAAAACTTAATCCAAAATGTGAAACCCCACTCACTGAGACAAAGCATTTTGAAACGTTTGTGCCACCCATGTTTGACTGAGCACAACAGAAACTTAAGTCTAAGCTTGTGAGGTCTTTTCTTAACCTAAACTTTCTGATAAAAAATTGGTTTCTGCCTTGTATTTTTCAAGTGGGACTTCTGTCTAGAGTGAGACTTCTGTCTAGAGTGGGAGGTTTTCCCACCATTGTCACTGATACTTTCTGGTTTGAGTTAGCTTTCATCTCAGTAACAGAACCTTGAAAAACAGATCAACAAAGTCTTGAAAAATTTGTAAATAACATGAATCACATTTACAGTTAAGAAACAGCAAGGTTTTGTCAGTCTAAATTAGCATCCTAAACTGTGTTTAAAATTAAATAGAAATATTTGGTATGATACTTTTAAAATAATTCAAAATTAACTTCTAGTAGTAGAGAAAATCAACACCCGAAACATCAACACAGAGGTGTAACACTTTCTATCCTAGTTGGTGGTGAGACCATGTGTGGCCTGCATATCATGCTTCACATTCACACTTAATCAGAGAAACAAAAGAAAATTTTTTTAAAAATTCTCCCAAATAGTAAGCTCACAAACCCTTCAAAGAGGCAGTTCCTACAGAGTCAAATCTTGGACTGAGATGTTATGGGAAGCGAATTTGGCCCAAGCAACCTGCAATTATACCAGGCATCATCCT
This sequence comes from Manacus candei, assembly GCF_025592945.1. Lineage (NCBI taxonomy): Eukaryota > Metazoa > Chordata > Aves > Passeriformes > Pipridae > Manacus > Manacus candei. The sequence goes on along the minus strand of NW_026138091.1, from coordinate 7,883,713 downwards.
TAGCAGGTAAAAAGCTAAAGTTGTTTGGCCACCCTCTTGTGTCAAAAAAACATATCACTCAGAATTCACATATTTTTTGAGGACTTTTACTTTACTTCATGATCCACAGAAATCAGACATGAGAGAGTCCTCTCCTTAGCAGAAGACAATCTGCTCTTTACAGGTGTCTCACGCTGGAAACCCAGTCTGCTGCTCTTGAGAACAATTGTACAGGATCAGACTGAAAGTACATCTCCTCCCATAAATAGTTTCTAACAGTCATCAACAGAATGAGCCTTCTAAGAAGCTTATAACTTCTGTAACTTTATTAAGAACTTGTAACAGGAATCATTGCATGTTTACATGCTCCTTATAAGAGCATGTAAACATGCAGTGATAATTTTCCCATGCTCACAATTTCTAGTAATTTACATCTCACTTAATTCCTCAGACAGAGAAGCCATTTTTTATTTTTAATAGGAACTTTTCATGGCAGTGACCATTTCTTAAGTCATATAAACTTTTAGAGTCCACAACACCTTGCAGCAAGCAGTTCTGCAGCTCAACCACAAACCATGCAAAGAACACCCTCTGTCTCAGGCATGACCCAGCCTGGTTCTCCTCTTTTTTCTCCTCCTTCCATATATACTTTGGGATTTCTTTCATTCTCTTTCGTCACTCTGTCCAACCTAGGGCACTTCAAAATTCCCTGATCCCTAGTTGTATGGAAGACAGCTGATATACTACAAAGCTTGATCTCTCCAAACATTATGAATGACACATGCCACTTGACTGTCATATTCATCTGGAGATCAAGAAAGAACATTTTAGGGTACTTCTGAACAGACCACTAAGGCTTCCGTCCTTGTAATTAATATTCTTGTTCTCTTATTTTTTTATGGGAGGAAACACTAGGTCACAGTATCACCTTATTTGGGTTGAATGTTTGCAATTGGATGCACCAGTCCTCTTACTGCTGTCTCAGGTAGTTAAGATGCAACCTCAGACAAACAAAGATCAGTAGCACCACCTTGAATCATAAAAAAAAATCTGTCATCAACTACACTCAAAAAAGCCTAAACAATTCTGGAAGCATGTCGTGATATATTCACTACAACCCACATTGCTAGGCATCTGAGACAAACACCTAGGAGTGGTGACATAATTTTCAATTACAGAGTTTGAGTGAGATCCCCAAGAGAATATGCTCTGCCAAGTGCCTGAAGACAACCATAGCCTCCACAGGGCATCACCTTGGAAGGTACAGGATCTGTTGTGAGCCTGAAGGAATAATTAACTAGAGACGGTCACAACACTGCAGACAGATGGTAAGAAACTAGCCAGGGAATGTAGAAGTTGTCCCACAATGCCTCTTTGACAATTTTATGCAGTCTTCCATTCCAGAATGATCACATAAAGTGAACCTGAAATTAAGTACTTTCCACGACCAAAAGGCCACCTTAGTCACCATAGCTGTTATCTTAAAAAGTTCATGCTGAAGTCCAAAACAGATTTCTGACTTTGGAGGAAAACTTAAAGGAAAAGGTTTTTATTCAGTTCCTTATCAGAAAAACGACATATTCCAAAAGCATGAAAATTAAGTAGCGTTGATAAACTCAGGTAGTGGTTAATTTATTTTTTTTCCACTTTTAGCTTTCATTGGGAATCTCAGTCAATTTATACCACAAGAGGAATCCATCTCCTATCTAGGAAGGACAATTTTTACTCATTGTTTTTTTCTGTTTGAAAAATACTTTCAAGAATGTGTCCCTACCCAGGGGAAACAAGGTCACGTCAGAAGCCCTCTGTATAGATAATTCATTCACCCAGATTTCTTCTAGTGTAGTGGATGAGACACTCAAAATGCCCATCAAAATCATACACTCATTCAAAAAAATCATTGCCACTTATTATTCCATGCTGTTAGGTTTATTGTCCATTTAGAAAGATTTTATTTTTTCTCAGAATAGTGCAAGTACTCAGAGAAAGACTACCACATGAAGTTCTGTCAAGATTCTTGCTAATTTTAAAAATCTTAAGCAAAAGTTCTATATGAAAATAAACACAGATATAAACATCGTTGGCCCAGCTTTGTATTTGTACAAAGACCGCAAAGCCTTGTCACTTCTGTAAGCAGCACATTTAGAAAGCCTTTGATGGAGTTTTTGAACCCTGAGGATCCAAACATAGGTCTGAGGTCTTTAAGAATGTTACAAGTTGCCAGAAAGTAGTTTTAGAATCTGAACTGTAAAAGGTAGAAAGCTTTGCCAAGATGACTGTTTTCCCTGTGACATTACAGCATAAGATTTCTAGCCTTTTTCAGAGGCTGGACAGCCATGTGAATTTCTGCTCACTCACTGGCATAGGCAAGATGTCCTAAAAGAGGTCTCAGCACCTGGTTTGGTGCAAATTGAGCCCACCTTTTGCTAAAGCAGCAAGAATTCACATGCAATAACAAGTGCAGCAAGTACATGCTGTCAAATGCTTTTACTAAAGCTGGCAGAGATAGAGACATCACTTGCTGCACCCCCTTGACAATGTTATTATTTCACTTCTCAGCATGTCTTGCAGGTGATACCATCTCTCAAACCTGATTTTAGTCTCCCTTACACATTGAACAAACATTACCCTTCTCACAGTTATAATCTTGTTATAAACTGTGTGAAAACTTCTACGAAGTTATGTTTCTGCAAAGCAGCCTGACTTAGCTGCAGTTTCCAGAAGAAAATGTTTTTGTATAATCGCCGTATGCACCAGGACAGATCTTGGTTCAAAAATAAAAGGCTACAATGTCTTACGCAAATCTGGGGGTTGAGTGAAGAAAGGGCAGCGATCTGGAGGTCATAAATATTCTGGCTATGCTCACTCCATATGCTCTGAAGTTCAACTATAAATAGCCTTCAAATTGCTACACACTTCAAGGAAGTTGAGTAACCCAGCTTTCACTTTGTAATGTGAGGGTAAAAGTCTAATAATGCCACAGAAGGGCAGAGGAGAAGAGCTGCTGAAGCCATGTAGACATCTGCTGAAAGGTCCTAGCTGTGAATTTCCATAGAGAGAACCAGCTGGCTTTAACACAGACAAAGAAATGAGAAAGTACAAGGCCAGCCAGAACAAGGTCAGCTCTGTGTGGGGAGCAAACAAAGCAGCTAAACACTGACGTGAGTGGTGTATGGGAGGGCGATGGGAACAGCCACACACACCTCTGCCTCCACACATTCAATTGCCAGCAAATTCTACAGCCAGATATAACGTTAGACAATTTTCCTTTTACATATCAGTACAAGTCTTGTATTTGAGATCAGAAGTACTAGAAACAGAAGTTGTGTCATCTGCCACCCCTTTCCAGCCTATTTATTAGTAAATTTTATTGCCTTTGAAACACATTTCCAAGCAAAAACTACTGATGTGCTGGACCCTGTAGCCTACTTGGTCGCTCCATTCCCCCACTGACTCTTCTCAAAATTTTTGTGTTCCTTTCAGCTGCTGGCATTGCCTATGCAAACCATTATCCTGGGAATTCCAGGTAGAAGTAGTTGAATTTGGACACAATCATCAGCTTATAGTGCCAGAGTTGCTTCTGTCATACCACCCTTGCAACAGCTCTCACTGAATTCTCAATGCAACAATGAAAAGGGCTCCGTTATCTGTTTGGCTTCATGCAAAAATATCATCCATCACTTCGGAAATCACTTTTCCCACACCCCAAATTACAATTTTGGATAGAGGCTGAATCATAAATAAATATTCCAAGAGCACTCAAAAGAGAATCTGTCTCTTTTCCTCTTCTGTAACAATCAAAGCAGGTGAGCCACAGCATTTCAATAGTAAGAAAAAACTCTAATCAACAGTAGCTTATTATTGGTCCTTCGTATTATCATGCTACTTTTCTTTTGACAGTTATATCTAAAGTCCTCAAAATATCCAAACAAAGAAAAATCACTATATATAACTTCTTCTTCAAGGACATCACAAAAAAAATCTGTTTCCATAATCTCCATAGCAATCACAACCCATTTATTTTGAAAATAGAAAGGAAACATTTTTTTTAATCAACAGTCTTCTATTCCAGGCATCTAGTATTTGATCCATTTTTCATAGGCATGGTTCAGAAAACATCTGTGCTTAGGCCACAGATCCGTACATACAACATTTCCTCTCAGAAGTGTCTAGATGAGGTAAGTTCATTGATCTAAGATTTTGTGGATTTAGGGTTTTTGAAGGGCAGCCAAAACTTTCACATCATTTTTCTGCTCTTTCCAGAACTTGATGTTTTGCTTCTTGTTCCTAAACTACTTAAACATATTTACATTGCAAACAACATTATGCTGAGAAGTATGAAGTGGGAAAGGTCAAAAAAAGAAAGGCATCTTTAATGTTTTGGTTTGTATTTCAAGTTAACCATCAAGGGCAGATTTTATTCTAAAAATAGGTCTTGAGCTCTGCACTGAAAAACAATGTGTGTTGGGTTTGGTTTGTTTGGTTTTTTAAATGTTGTCACATTCCTCTATCTGGCACTCTCTGAAGATGCATAGGTTCAATTGTTTAGGCCCTGTGTTTACTATAAAACACTTTTTGATAATAGGAGGATGACCTTTTTCCACAGATTTCCCCTCTCATGAACACTGTCTCTCTCTAGACCCTTTGAAGGACACATCATAACTGAAGTGGATAATCTAATTGACTAGGTAAAGATTCTGAAAGCACTTACTCGGCTTCAGAGCACAAGAGTTGCACATTGTGCTGGAGTACTCAGTGTTAGGATGAGTATTATTCAGAGTGCCAAGTCTTTTGCCAAGAGTCTGCTATCCTCAAGCAGCTTCCAAATGAGGAATGCTCTCTCCCACAAAGTATGTTTTTCTTCAAACTTAACCAGTCTCGTGTCAAAGAACACATCTCATACCCAACTTCTCTCTTTCTGAAGAAATTTCAGTCCTTCAAACTGAAGGGTTGAAAACCAGCACCTTCAGCCTAGACCTAAAACAAATCCAAAGCCTGATTTACCAATCTTCCTACAGGATGAGGTGTTCCAATTTGTGTAAGTGATCTCTGGCACTCAGTAATGCTCTACTGCACCTGCTATGAGACACACAGTAAATACCCCCTACAAAGGATGGTAAATTTCTGATATGCAGAAGCATCAATAATACAGCAATGTCATGAAATCAAACAGAATGTGTATGAGGTGAGATTCATAAAAGGAGATACTTTTTTCCTTTAACATTAAAACAGGTCAATACAAACTGTCTAGGTCATCATAGGTAACTTCACGGCTATTCAAGCTCTCATTTTCCAGAGTTGTGAAACTTGCTGTCCAAACTATGATCGAAATACAGTATTTTCAATAATTCCAAGCAAGGTCATAAAAGCATTTCTCTGTAGAATTTCAAAAAATTTAACACATACGAAGGATCAATTCTGTTAGTCCTCAACTACAGAAAAATCTGAAAGTTTGATGTCCTGATTCCGGCCAAGACAGGGTTAATTTTTGCAGTAGCCAGAAGGGCAAACAGCTAGGGCATAGAGGTTTTCCTATACCACGTCACATCATTTTTCATGGGTGGAGCAGGGGCTCCCTTCCAGGTCAGCACAGTTTAAGGGAGGGAGCGGTCAAGTATTGTCTATTATTGAGGGATTTCCACGTGAATCATTTGTTTCTTGTACTCTCTGTCATTAGTATTGTTGCTGTTACCATTCATTTTCTTATTTCATTGCTGTTTCCAGTATATATCAACCCTTTTGTGCCTACAACTCTCCAGCCCACTGCAGGAGGAGGGGAAGGGGGAGTGAGTGAGTGGCAGGTGGCTTGAAGAGTCTCAGTGAGAGCACTAATTGGGGAGTACCATTCCTAAACCATGACATTTGATCAGCTGAACTTTTTCTGTCTGCAGCCCAAGTTTAGACATATGGACCAATCAAAAGCACCTGCAGAAAATTCAGATTTGGTCCTCTGAATAACATGCAGCTATCCTGTTAGCTTTGTCTAGACCAGAAGTGATTCATACTTTGGATTAGCTAATGTGATTATTGCTTCAAGGTTGTTTCACTAGGAATTGAAACAGAGAATGCCGCAACTCAAAATGCATTGAATATCGGTCTTTGCACTAAAGAGCCACATCTCTTTATCTCAAGGCTGTAACAGCTCTCTCAAGCATCCAAGGTCCAACCTTGTAGATGACACAACAGCATCACCTGGCTAACTAAGCTTTCTAACTAATGTACAAAGGCAAAGGACCTTCTTGTCACCTATACTGCATAACAGCTACAGTTACTAAACTAAATAATATGAACTAGAAATGCCAACTCAACCTCTGTGCATTGAGGACACAGTTCTTACAACATTTTGTTTAGTGATCACATCCTAAAAATGTTTTAAATCACATTTGGCTTGAAGCCACTTAAATGTTAGAGAAAGAAATGGGAAAAAGAAATTTGACACAAGACACATTACTTGCAATCAGAAAAATTCTCTCTCTTGGGAATGTTTTGCAGAAGTCTTTGGAAATAAAACCCATTGAAGATATCATTATAGTAAAGGTGTGAAAAAACATTATTTTGGCAAAGATTGTTTGAAGACTAGTTTGAAAAGATTGTTTGAAGAGTATTTGTTGAATACAAACCTTAATAACATTCATCTCATTTTTTCAGGACCTCATGACACCCTTTTAAGCAAGGTGTATCTCCAGGAAACTCTGACCTACTTAGTACAGAGAAGGGTTTCATACAGATCTGAGAGAGGGGAGTCTTCAGGGCAGGTAGATTAACAAGTAGTTTAAGTTTGATTTAACTAGGAAACTTGTTTAAAATACAGTGTTGTTCTTTTCAGCATATGGGATGAATTGTACACACGTGAGCTTTTTACATGCATAAATGACAGTAAGTTATGCAGGCCGTCTCACAATTTGCACATTCAATCTTACTTTGTGCTCACAGGAAGTTCCCACCTGGAGAACTGCAAATTATAACTGAGGTCAGTAGAAGCTCTAAGAATTCCACTACCCTAACATAAAGTACCATGGACAGACATCAGCTGAAAATGCAGACCTCCTGTCCAAAAAATGCTTTGACTGGGGAAGATTTGGTTTCTTGGCTCTGAGACAGTTGCATCACCCAAGGTAAAATCTGCTGTCTCCTCATGTTGAAGTTTCATTCCCATTAGCACTAAGCAGTCCTGCTGAGAGAGCTCAGCGGGTCAGATGAACACTACAAAGAAACAAGTGAGCTCTCCAGAAAGTAGACTTCCCAGTCTACATTTAAACTGGAAGTAGGATGGCAGTCAAGACTAATTGAGAGTTTTTCTGATGCTCTCTTCTGTGCTGCTATGGAGAGGAAATGAAACTGTATGAAGAACTAAGTAACAGCAGCAAAATTTTTTCTAGAGAATGATGCTCATGTACTCATTTGAGAAGGCTTGTGAGGAAAGGAATGGTGAAACATTTAGAAGGGCTTCCAAAGTTCCGTTATCTCCTTCCTTTTTTATTCCAGAAATGGAGGCTGATTATAAATACATCTATATAGCAATCGAAATAAAACCTGCCAAAATATACAAAGACAAAGCTTAAAATTTAATGTAAATAGGCGAACCCAAGTTAATAGTGCAATCCACTTAAAATGGAAAAAGAACTTTCTGATTCTTGACAGATATTCCCTACAAACACAATATATATGTATCCTGATTGATAAAGGTCCTACAAAAGCCACCATGCAAATAACCAAGAAGTAGGTAAATCAGGTTTTTTTATTTCTTACTACTATTTTAATAAAAAGCTCTGATTATTTATTTCTCTAAGAATTACCAGAAAAAATAAATCTAGCTTATCCAGTTTGACTAGTGGGCTCATAACTTGTGAGATTTTTCAGACCTCAGCCGAAGATCCAGATTTTCAATGGAGAGCAGAGGTATATTTTTACACATTAGGATTTTGCATTAGACTACATCACTAAAGTCAAACGAAAAAAAAGAGATTAAAATAACAGTTTTAGCAGAAATTTCCTCCAAGGTTAATTAATGTCATAATTGTTGTATGTGATGCTATTATTCTTTCTGTTATCACAGAATCACAGAATATGCAGAGTTGGAAGGGACATACAAGGTCCCTCATTGAGTCCAACTCTTAACCCCACACAGGACCATTCCCAAGAGTCACCACGTGCCTGAGAGTATCATGTATCATCCAAATGCTTCTATCAGTAATATAGGTACCAATATGTTTGAGATTATTGCACCTGAATTTAGACATTGAAATATAAGTACTAAATTCAGTTAACTAAATCATAGAATCATTAAGGTTTGAAACGACCTCCAATATCATCAAGTCCAACCTTTGACTGATCACCACCTCGCCAACTAAACTTTAGCACTAAGTGCTACATCCAGTTGTTTCCTGAACACTTCAAGGGATGGTCAGTCCACCACTTCCCTGGGCACCCTGTTCCAATGCTTAACCACCCCTTCCATGGAGAAATTCTTCCTGATGTCCAACCTGAACCTCCCCTGGTGCACCTTGAGGCTATTTCCTCTCATCCTATCACTATTTGCCTAGGAGAAGAGGCTGACCCCCACCAAGCTACAACCTCCTTTCAGGTAGTTGTAGAGAGCTAGAAGGTCTCCCCCAAACTTCCTCTTCTCCAGGCTGAACAACTCCAGCTCCCTCATCTGCTCCACATAAGACTTGTGCTCCAGACTCTTGTCCAGCTTATTGCCCTTCTCTGGATACACTGCAGCACATCAGTGTCCTTCTTGTAGCGAAAGGCCCAGAACTGGATATAGTACTCAAAGCGTGGCCTCACCAGTGCCAAGTACAGAGAAAAAAATTATGTCTGACATGTTATTGGTCTGGTACATTGCTATAAACTCTATTCGAGTATCTTAAATACTTTGACACATTTAAAATGTTCGCTACAATTAGTTAAAATTCTACCTTTGAGGCAAGTTATTCAATTTGACCAACTTGCTGTGACTTCAACTACAATTCAGTTCATCCAAAGTAGGTATGTGTTTTAAAGCAAGTAGAATCATTCTACATGCCTATAGATGTAGGATTCCAGTGCCTGAACATAACCATCTAGAACTATCTGAGATGTCCAAGACAAGGAGTTGGCAGATGTGATGCAAGGTATCTTGCATCTGATTCAGACAGGCTTCTGCACCCATCTGAAGTAGCACTTGGAGACCAGACAAGATGCTCTAGAGAGTTTTAAATTACATTAAGCACTCAAACCCTACCCTGGATCTCACTTGACTATGAAGCTAAAGCAAATACCTCACATGTAGACCATTGCAACTGAACAACTATTTCAGGTGTCAATCTCAAGCTGAATCCTGCTTCTACTGTCCTTTTTGGTAGGTTATGACCAAATTTCCAACACCTAAAATCAAGCAGCACTGGACTCTTCTTTAAACTTCACAAAGCCAGAACAAGGTGACAAGCAAAGTGTTTTACTCTGTTCACAGATCACTCCAGTCTCTAAAGAAGGAGTTTCTATTGCCATTAAAATAGGATACTGTAACTGTGAATGTAGTTTTGCAAGGTCCATTATCTGACAACAAAATTAATCACAGCTAAAGGTGTATTTACTTTTAATCTTGTGTAGCTTGTGGGGTTTTGGGGGTTTTTGAAAAAGAGAGGGAGATGTCTAGAAAGGTCTTTTTTTCAGATTCTGTATGCTAGTTCAGGAATTTTATTTGATGATACACCATTATTATGCTTCTCCAAATACCAGAGAGTTTAATACATTTTTGAGCAGAGGCTTCAAGATTAAAAAGAATAACTTCCGAAAATAAAATTACTACCATACTTTTGAACAGGCAGAGAAACATAATAATATGAGACCTATGAGACTACTGCTATGCCTAGCTGTATCATTCCAAGTCATAAAATTTAATTGCTGGAAAAAGATATTCAGGCCAATCAAGTAACACAAGGTGGTGGTAAAACACAGTTGTGGCTGTTATTCAGCTTCTGGATTTGATAATATCAGTGAAAAGGTAAATTCCAAATACAAGTTTTATTAGTAGCTGAAAATGCTGAAAGGTGGCTCCACCTTCACCTTTTCAATCAAAATCAGCCACCTAAAGTGCTTTTATTATATGAGATTCACAAAGTGAATTTCAGAGTATCTGCAATGGTTATGTGAAGGGTTCGACTCTCTTTTCTCTGACAGATCTAGGCCATCTGAGCAGGTTTTAAACCTCCTTCATCACCGCCGAGACTGAAATTAAAAAGGAGGTAGGCAGTGCTCAGTCTGAAAGCTTTATAGTATTGAAGGCTAGCAGAGAAACTGAACACATGGAGTTAACCATGAAGGGATACGATGCTATTTTAATAACCAACGTTAATGATTATGGTGTCTGTTGCTCTAGTCCTTTAGCTTTCTCTGAAAAAGCTATTATGTTAGATCTGTGAGCAACTGCTGAAGTCAAACCAACCCAGGCTACCAAATGCAAGAGATAAGATAGAAAGGACAGGTTGTGTTTTAAAACCCATTTTATAGTTTACTATATTTGATTCTTAATATTAAAAATAACTTTGGATTTTGTCTGTTTTATTCAACTCTGGACACAAATCAGTTAGATCCACCAAGAAAGCCTGGTGTTGGAGGTCAATGTGTATTCTGGAATGGCAAAATGATGGCTGTGCTCAAAGAAAAAAAAAGTGCTAGAGGCTTGAAAGCACTGAGAGATATGAGGAAGTGCCCTCAAATGGCAAAGAAAGGGAAAAAATTAGACCTAGTTCAATAATCATGACAAGATCACTGCATATTAAACTGGCAAATTAAAACTGTCACAGAAAATTACTACTATAAATTATTATGCTGGTAAAAAGAAAACCAAGGAGTTGTACCCTCTTATTATATGACTACTTAATGTCGTCAGCATTACTATTTGCTGGGGTGAGGGGCATCCAATTTTTGTAGAAGATTGTATTTATAAGTATATAGAAGTTCCTAATTATTAGTATGTAGTTATTAATCAAACACAATTTTTAAAAAAGAAAAATAATCTATTAAAAAAAATCTAAATCAAAAAATCTGAAGCTACCAATAGCTCAGTTGGTTAAAACATGGTGCTAATAATGCCAAGGCTGTGGGTTCAATTTCTTTATGGGCCTTTCACTTAAGAGTTGTGAGTTGGACTCAATGATCCTTATGGGTCCCTTCCAACTCAAAATATTCCGTAATTCTGAAACAACAGATTTGGTTTCATTTTTCAAAGAAAGTATTTCTTGGACAGAAGCCTAAGTTAAAGATTGTTTAAATTAAAAGGAAGGACATGCACATTCTCTTCATCATTCTTCTCTTCCCCAATTACAGATTTCCTCTCTTCAGTGCCAGAAAGTATTTACACTAGTTAAAAATGAAAAGGCCTTACAAACCAGGCTTCCATAGAAAGTCATAGGCAGACATGCTTTTCTCCAGTGTATGGTTAGACATTTCTGGGAAACACTAATGAAGTGTCTTCCAAAAATATGAAAAGAGCACAAAATAAAAATAGAACAGAAGGCAGAGGCCAGGTTTCTTTCCTCCAAAATGGAAACAACTATTCAATGTCTTTACAACATTAGCATTATATAAGTCCTCCCATAACAGTGTTATGTGAAACATTGGCTACTGTGAACCAACAGAAAGAATATGACAAAGCATTTGTCAAATTACGAAGTAGTACTTTTCTTACATTTTCATTTCATTCTTCTATTAGATTCTAGTCCCACTTGTTTCTGACTCCGGCCACTATTGAAGCTCCTTAACAGAAAAACTTCTGTGCTTCTTCAAAAAAGAGACATAATGGATAAAAATGGAAAGCCTTTATCAAGACCACAGTCACTGGAGAACCTCAGCAACAGCTGGTAAAAACAAAACAGAGACATTGTTTGTCCACTATGCTATTTCGTTTTTCAGTGGGCTCCAATCACTTACCTCATGGACAATGAATTAAGTTCAAGAATTCTCCTGACCTGAAGGGAAAGGAGAAACCAAAGAGAAAAAGGATTTTCAAATAATAACTTGTACCAGAAACAGTCACACTGTGGGAACCAACACAGAGAGTTCCAACAGAACTACCTCCAGAACTATCTGTAGTCTAATACCTGAAATCATTATGGCAGGTCTAACTCATCCTTTGGCAAAGACCAACTGAAAAATCATTAATTAGCCAACAAACAACAACCCAAAAGTGGTAATACAGAGAAAGCTGTACCTGTAAGACTTTACAATGTGCCATTGCTATGATGATCATCACTGTGGATCTGAACTTTACAGCCCCCTGCTGAACCAGGAATATACTGTATATACAGAAAAACTATGTACGTTTATCTCATGGTTTCTGTTGATAATTTAGACTGATATACACTAATTTTCTGACTGTCACATAGCTATTCATATACAATCAGTTCATAGTGGTTTAAGGATTGTTATACTTATGGGGATGTAAATGTATTTTATATGCAAGGGGAAGAACCAGCTGTAAATAACAAGAAGAATAAATATATCTGTGAAGGCAGAGTAACCTAAAGACATAATAGTTTGGTCAGTAAATGGAAAAATGTTTTTTTTTTCAGAAGTTCTACATATGTTCTGGTCAAGACCAGAATACATACAGAAATTAAAAGAACCAGACAGCTACAAATCAGCTCTCCAGGAAGGAGGCCATGAATTACCAACAATTGCTTAAGACACTGAAAGAAAGAGACTGAAATATGCAACTCAGAATAGCTGTGGACACAGCATTAAATCATAGCGTTTTACTTTCTCCAATAAAACATTAAAGTTTAGGTAGGATTGGGTATACACAGACTTCTATTTTATCTCTCTTTTTAATGGGTAGGAAGTTTGGGAGAGTAAAAAATATTTTACTTTAAAAATCTGGCTTTGAATTACCTGAATCATTCACTAGTGAGAAATATTTTATTATTTCAGCTGACAGAACTAGGCCTGTCATATTACTATGCTAAGAAATCAGAAAAGATTGCAATTGAACTGAAGCAGTGATGAACCAAAAAGTTCCAGCTTCAAGAGAAATGAGGGAAGTAAAGTTATCTACTTGATTACTTAGTTACCTGTGTACTTAGCTGTTTACTCAAACAGGAGTGCAAAGGTGCATAAGGTGTGAACTTACAGTATCCAACAGAGCAGAGGATACCCATCACACCCTTCAGCTACAAAGGTGACAAGGATTCTGCATAGTATCTCAATTTCTCAGCACTTTTTTCAATCATATGTATCTTGCACTCATTTTGAATCTGCATTTAACATCTACTGATTCAGAGAAAGGAAGTTTTCTCCCAGGAATGTTTTCAATATTGTTCCCACAAAGCAACTGTGAGAATGAGGTATGAGCTCTGATTCGTGACCAATGAAGGGTGTCTGTTAGACACTTACTGCAGCTGAAAAATAAGGTTCAAATCTGAAAGATGAAGACTTTTTAAAATGTACATTTCAACCAACTTCCATCACAGAGGCATGGATAAGGTTCCCTTCTGTCAATCATTTCCATATTTTGCTCTAACTAACAAAGGAAAAACAAAAATATTAGAATTCATGTAAAGCTTATTGGGATTTAGCACAAGGTAAGCATTTGGCAGGCTGCATATACATTTAGTTTGTATCCACTAACTAGATATCATTAAATGCAGTGACAAAACCAGGATGATATAGCCTGCACTAGTAGATATTGTTGGATTTAATAAATACACAGATGTAATGGAACCTGTGAGCCACAAGAGTTGAACAAACTCATTCATTGTTACTGAGTCATCTGCAATTTTTGCAAACTTTTTATTGGACAACCACTGAATTTGAAGAATTATTCTAACACATTTAATATTATCATTACCAAAAGAATACAATTCCAATATGTCTAAATCTATGCAATATATATGGAATATTATTTGTGTTTGTGCTTAAGTTCACTCAAAGCATTCTCTGGGGTGAAGAAAGCACATAAACTATTTTTTTTTTCATTAGGCAAAGCAAAAACTAGCTACTTCATCCATTATTCATCTATTTTCCTTTTGTGTTCTATTAAAATAGGTTATGCAGTAGCCTTGGCTATATTATTGATAACACCGTGGTGGCTGTTGGACTCATATAGTGGTCTCCAGGAGTTTCCAAACATAAATATATTCTAAGGAGATAATCCCTAGAGCATGGATATGGAGGAATGCTATCTAAATAATGCCACTTCTGTTACAGAAGTGGCTTCAAATTAATTGTTTCTTTCTAAAGCTATAATTATCAGGAGAAATGCAGTTAGTCAGAAAAGATGAAGTTAAAAAGTGTATAATGTCTAATAGCTCATTAAATAGGAAATACATTGTAAATTTGGGAATCAGAATGACTTGCAGCTAATTGTGAGATGATGGGTCATGTACATGAAAAGAGACTTTTTTGGCAGGAAAGCAATTTGGTAATGCTGACTGCAGTCTGCGTTTACCTGACATTCAGAAAGATCATATGACACCAATGCAAATGAGGTGAACAGTGAAGAGAAAAGGAAGGGCAAGGAGAGCTAGAGGAGAAAAAGTTAGGTTATGAGCTGCTGAGAGCATGCTGAGGAAGGGGAGAATATGAGTGTCATTATTGGGTGTTCAATTTTTAAAGTGCGAATGGGAACAAGATGTCATATTAAAGAGACTTGGAGTATTCATGCAGCTATAGTTATAGCTGTGTCATCAGTTTTCTCACAGCGGGGTTTTATGTAGAGTTCATACAGGTGAATTAGCAATTTTTTAATTCCTCTTCCAATGGGAAAACACAGTAACTGTTAGTATACATACTAACATACTAAAATATACAAACTCATTGTTCTGAGCATGATTTTAAAGCATACTTCATTTTTAGAAGCATGAAGTGGGTATTTACTAGATGTCAAATACATAGTTATAATAATGCAACAAATCAAAGCAACTCCAAAGAACATTTGAAACACTTACACATAATTAAACTGTCAAAAAGGCCCCAAACCCAAAACATTATAGCACAGCCTCAAAGTAAAAGAAGTTCAGAACAGCTAAGCTAACCTTAAACTTTCTCCTAGTACCTTTTCAAAGGTAGTGACCCCAAAAATTACACAAGAAGATTCAGACATGATCAGAATGGGAGAAGGCAGTTATGCATTTGCATGGGCACAAACAGGTGCATGCCACACCAGCCTGCACAAACAGAAGGGCTAAAGCCACTTAAAACTTGGCACAATCATGTAAAGGCGGAAAGTAATGTACAAAGAACTGCAAGATGTGGGCTAAGAATCACAGATAATGTTTATAAACAGAATAGTAACACCTCATTGCCATAAACGAAAATTAATCTGTACTGGGGGACGGTGGGGGAATCAACATTCCCTTAATCGGAAGTTCAACCAGGGTTCATGGCCATATCTTTCTTTGAACACCCATTGCACAAACACCAATGTAATCCCTTGATTATGAAGGTTTGGACACTTGGCTTTAATGTGTTTTAAGTACTACCTTAATTCCAATGCAAGGTCTATCCTTCATGAATCTAGACTGAACAGAAAAAAGCAGAATCATTAATAATGAGAAGTGTCAGTGTATTCGCTGATAATACTGTATCTGAATTTATGGCATGTTATGTTAGCATATAAATACAGTATTTCTTCTGTCTTGATTCCAGTAAGCTTATAAACCAGAACTTATCTCTCTGTATTTGCTGCTGTTACCAGACCTCAAGATAAAACTTCCCATCTTATTTAGTAATAGCTTCTTTGTTACAGTACATAGATTGAAATATTTGAATGCTAACTTTGCACAGGTAACACAGTCCAGAGAGAGTATTCTTCTCTTGTGATGGTGCTGAAACAGATCTTTTTCCTGCATTTAAGCTCTAAATATGACATCATTTCTTGCATGAATACCATAGCCTCATATACTCGGCCAGAAAGTGATATTTTACTTTAGTGCCACACCAGTAAAATCACATTTGAAAATTTACATTATTGTAACTACAGTCTCTAACACTATAATACCAAGTAGTTACCTGTAGCATCTTTCTGAAATTTACTTGCTGTTACATAGTCTCTGTTCTGAACACAAGGGAATTGAATGTTTATAAAAGGTGTAGGACTGACAAACCACTGAAATAAAGCTCAGATCTTAAATTTATACCCAGAATATGGACACAAACATAGTTGTCACAACAGCACTCCACCTACACGCCTTCTAACACAGAAGACTCTAAGCAGTTAGCCATTTATTCAGGCTTGATTCAGAAAAGACGTATAGCACATAATTAATTTGATTAGTCCAACTGAACCCACACACTTAGAGCTGAAATGCCTTGCACAATCAGACCTCAGGTTTTGCCTCTCTGTGCACACAGCAGGTGCACATCCTACTTTTTGCTAGTGGTGACTTTTGTGACTTGGACACTTCTACAGTACAAACCAAACTAGACAGAGACAAACCATGAGACAAGCTTCAGATGGTAACCACTCTGACACTTTACTGGAAAAGATCCAAATTTCAAACAGTTTACAATACATAAATAGCACAGACAACTATTATCTTTCCTCAGAGCCATCGAGCCTTTCTGTGTGACTTTGCAGTGCCTTTAAGTGCAATAACACAACAGCCAGCAACAAGTTATGGTTATTCTAGAACTTGAAAGGCAAAACAGGTATCTTAAACAGGAAGAAACATTGAAAAAGTCTCAACTGAAAGGGGATCTAGCGTACATAGTCCCAAGACAGTGCTCACAGCTCTCCCAAATGCACAGTCACGAGGCAGAAGGCAGCACCTATCCCAAGACTGCATATCAGAGTTTTCGGGTTCTCTCATACATGCAGTTTCACATGGTGAAGGAGAAGGCAGGGAGAACCTGTAACCAGGAAGACTGTTCTGCATAAAGATGCTCGGATGAGCAAGAAAATCCACTTGGTGATCCAAGGGCTGAACTATACCCTGTACCCATCCATGACATCACATGTCAGATGCATATGAGATGAGGGGCACGTGCTGCATAGCTAACTGGTTTGTGGCAAGATGGACCAGAAGCCACAGCTCTGCCTTATCAATATGTGATGCAGAAACCACAGTGAGGAAGTAGAAGAAATCCAACATGAGAGTACCACTGCAAATGTGAGAGACTTGTCAGATCTGTGCTCCTGTCTCTAAAAGAGTTGGTGTGAGACTGCATGTTACTCACAGATTTATTTTAGAAATGTATTAAATCTTACTTTTAAAAAGTGAAAAATAAAGCAAAACCAGTACACTAAGCAACTGCAGTTTGGTTCTAGTAAGGCATTTAAAATACGCAGTACTGCAATACCACTTCCTTGCATATGAAGAAGGAAACTGCTTTATTGGATCAAGCCAGAGGTCCATCTAGTCCAGTACTTTATCTTCAAATGCTGAATCTCATATAGCCCAGAGGAGGCAAGAAATATTTCAGAGAGAGGCCAGTATACAACCAAGACTAAAAATTTAGTTATCTATTTTAAAACTGTTTGATGTATTTCTTAATATTTTGCTATTTATACAGCCAGTTAAGTTTGTTAAACTGTGATTGTTCATTTATTTTCTTGTGAAGTTTGTCAATCTAAAGCACCTTTTGCAGTGTTACACCAATTTGTAATATAGGTATAGAAGATTACCAAACACCCAGAACTCCAAAAAACCCCATGTGTGCTTTCACCTGTGTGCTACCCTGTACTGTCGCTCTCCCCTTGGCATTGTTAAAGGGATGCTCACAGTTGAGGCAGCTGTATACAATGCTGTCCTGGTACCAAGAGACCTGTGTTCAAGTTTCATATTACAAGATCAGCAAGATGTGAAGTGAGGCAACTAGAAAATGCAAGCTATTAACATAGCACAGATTATGAGGTTTGATAAACTTCGAAGAAGAGGAAAAAACCAATTTCCAACTTTTTACATGTGCAATTATATAAGCAATTCTTCTATACCACAAAGGATACAGGAGCTACTCCTGTAAGTATTTATTTAAGGACTAAGAATCAAATCCATACAAAGCCTTTTCTAGTGCTACTTCAAACAATAGCTACAGCTACAGTGCATTCTACAAATCACTGTACTGATGTATCCAAACAAAAGGAAAAGCTAAGAAAGATAAAATGAGATGAAGTCACTGAAAAAAGCCAAGTATGTAGTGTCCTGCCATAATCAGTACTGTAAAGTACAATGTCTTTATTTTCTCTCTTCTATCTCCAAAGTGTTTTTCAAAACATATGGCATGAAAGAAGCTATATAAAAATGCCTTCAATTGTTTATCTTAAAAATGTGACTGCTCTGCACTAGTAGTATGAAAAAGTATATCAAGGGGACATTATTATTTTGTCTTCTCTTTTGATAAAGAATTCACTACACATGGCAAATGAGTGGCTGGCAAGGGTGCATAAAGAAGCCAAGCACCAAACCTGCTATCTTCCCAAGTTCTACCAAGAGCAAAAGGAGATAACTCTGTAGCTGTCACCAGGAAAAATGAACAACGTTACTGTTGATGTTTTTGTATTCATTCCTATGAGTTTTAGACACCTGAACTGAGTCACGAGAAGTATTTTGAAGTAAATATTAACAGCTTACAAAACCAAATCACAGGGCCACATTTCCTATTGAAATACCTCCCAGAGAGAGCTTGTGTTTTTAGGAAGTATTTCAAACGTGAAGGTGTGCACTTACAGTGGATTCTATGAAGCTCAATATACCATGTAAATGTTTTCTCATGGAAAAAGAAAAAAAAAAAGGCAAGCAAAATCCTTTTAAAGTTCACTCTTAAATTCAGTGATCTAAAGATAACAGAGCAAATACTCCAGCTGGTTTAAAATGTCAGAGCTTCAACCACTCCTAGGGAGCAATGAAAGCCTACATCAGTTGGGGATGCCCCTCAACATATAAAAATGGTCACGAACAGGGACAGGTCAGTATTTAGTTCTTCTGGCATAAGACCCTCCTATTATATTCATCCTAACACAACTTTTGCCTCAATGCCTTTAAAATTCAGCATTTCAAAAGGTAAATGAAAAATGCATTTTCCAATGAAAAGCTATTGTTACCTGAATCACCTGGAGCTGCAGCAGAAAAACGATGAAAGACATTTAAATGAGATGTTTAAATATAGATTGTAAATATGAGACTGAACATTAATTAAATTCGTAGGGTCTTCCCTTGCTTTAGCCTCTGTACTACCACGCAGTCTTTGTTTACTGTCATTTATCTTCTTTGTTTGATGACGTTTGACTAACAAATACATTGATGAATTGCATCTGTAAATGCCATCCATATATCACTAAAATAGGATGTACTCAGTGCTTCAAGCACACTGATGCTAAAGGATTTTTTTATTATTATTTGAACTTTCAGTACTTAACACAGGAAATATTTCTGCTTTGCTGGATAAATTTCCTGATTTTTATTTTAATTTTCAGTGAACAAACAGCTGCAGAATAATGTGACTTAATGAAGCATTTCTAATAAAATCCAGCAGAAGTTAAAACAGGGGAATAGAACTGCTTGATCACTGATAGTTGTATCCAGAACCATATTTCAAGAAGGTGATCACATTTAGATATATAGATGAGTATCAGGTAATGTGATTTTCTGTCTTAAAAAGTCAGTGATTTCCTTTAGTCTGGTAACTAGTTAGCAGTGTTGCACTACTTATTTATAGTAAGTAAAATAGACAACATAATAAATGCAGCATCTTTCTAGTACACTATTTAGGCTTTATACCGGTTGGTAAGTAGCAACACAGACAACAATAAATTTAAGTGTGAAGATGCTCAAATCTCAAAAACTCCATGGTTATATTTTGCTTACCAAAAACATACTGCCTGCATTTGTAAAGATGTCTTTTATCAAGTCTGTCATCACCTGTAATGAAATTATGAAACTTCTTGGCTGCTACATTTTTCTCTGCCACCACAATTCAATGTAAAGTATTATTTGCTTTATGTAAACCTAGAGAGGGTTCAATGAATCATCACTTTGCAACCTGCCAGTAAAACAATCTCCAATATCCGTCTGTACACACATATCTATTTACTTCCATTCAGAACAAGTTTTTCATGTATTCCCCACCAGAACTATCAAGCGCATTACAAGCATCTACACATAAAGCTGAGATCTCTCAGATAAGAAGAGCCAGGTAAAAAGGTTATCCCATGTGTCCAGTACGATAAAAGATACTGCCAGATTAGTTGTCATTCTCTGATTAAAACGTAAGATTGGATTTTATCTCAAAGTCACCCACTCCCAGCAGTGTATCTAAAATTAATACCACAATTTTGAAAGCCCCTTTATGTACCAAAAAACATGTGGAACCAGTGAAGAGTAAACCTGATTTGCTATAAACTGAGCAAAGCTTTCCACTGAAATTATGGCACTTAGGTAGTTTATATTTATAAGAACAACGGCACTGCAGTTTTGGAAATTGGGACTACATGAAACCAAAACCATATGGTTTTCAATACTGCCTCAGCACTATCAGCTCTCTGAAATAAAATATTAATAATCAAATGTATATTATTGCTTTACTACTGTTCATTATACACTTACAAAACAATTTAGGCATTAATATGAGATGACTGCACAACTACTGTGAAAAAGTATAATGAAACCTGTAACCTTTGCCACCTCTGATAAAAATACCTTAGTATGATCTTTCCCAACTTCAGCTAAGCTATACGCCTCGTACCACTGAACTACTATTTTTTCTAGTGTTTACTCTACACTACAGAAAAGAATCTTAATTTATCAATTTGACTTCACTTAGATTAGCCCATAAAGCAGTTTTAAAGTGTTAAACATATAGCAGGTTGAATGCTAAAGTCTGAAACTAGTTTGTAAGACAGAGAAACCAGATAACGATTATCATTTAGTCAATAGCAATTTAAATGTATCCACTGTGGTGCGAAGACCCTACGATCCCGAATGCTTTACAGGGCTTTCAGAGACAGGGGTTGAGTATGTTTATTATTTAAATTGACAGTTCTGCAGGAGTAGAAGCACGGTTCTTTAAATACTGAGCAAGTGTCTACTGGGGGGGAGGAGGAAGGTTAGTAGAAGTGAGGTACTTAGTGCTTTAAAAGAAAATACTGATCATCTCCAAGCAAAAGCTGGAAAGAGGCAACTGTAAATACACATACATTTTAAAATGCTTTAAGCAATGATTTTAACTCACGGTAAGAAACCTACAGAAAAATCATGCATGGCAACTCCTAACAGGGCAGTGCAAGCTCTTGCTCTTTATCCTTTGCATTAATAATGTGGTGTCCAATCCTACAGCTCCACAGGAACAAAGCAGGTTATTTTCAAACTTTCTCTTGCAAAGCTATAAATTGGATGGAATAAGGCAAAAGCCCTCTCACTGTGGCATATAGAACCTGAAATATATTTAGTAGGTAAATAAGTCCATTGAAATGCAAAGAAGGCAACGTGGAGAGACAAGATATGTTTCATACTATATACCCACAACTTGGGGAGCACTACAGGCAGAAAGAAACGAAGCCACAGACTGTCTCTTTATAGCTTTTTTCTTTTTTAGAGGATACATAAAGGGACTCCTCGCTCTTTCAGCCGCTCTCTGAAGGCGGCCTATAAAGCGTCCGGGCAGAGTAACCGCCCCCAAGTCCCCGAAGGTCCTGCGAGTTACCGGCCACCCTTCCTATAAAAGTTGAAAAATGGGAGAGTTCCCCTACTCCATCCGCCAACGCCCCCCTCGCCCTCTCTCCCCCCGCCCCCGGCTCTGCTGAACCGTAAAGTCAAAGAAAATGAAAAAGGAAAACAAAAGCCTTGTGGATCGCCCGGCGCAAGGCTGTAGCTGGCTGCCCTAGGCACCCAGCAGAAGAGCGGCAAAGCAGCTCCTCCTCAGTCCCGGCTTCCTCCAACTTTAGGGCACCGGGAGGGCGCAGCCACCAGCAGCCGCCCCGCACACCCCACGCCCGGCCCCCCGCGGCCGTTCGCGCCCGCAGCCCCGCGGGGTCTCCGCCAACCGCGGAGGCGACTTCCCGGCGGCCCCGCTAGAGCCCGGCGAGACACACGCCCCCGGAGCGCTCCGCTCACCTACCTGCAGTACCGATTCTTGCTAGAAACGCCTAATGATCGGACACCTCCCGTCCGGAGGGAGCTCCAGCTTTACCGCCCGGGCATCTCCGGCACACGCCTCGCGCCCCGCCAGCGCCCGGGGGCACGGAGCGGCGCCGTGCCCGCTCCGCTCGGCTCCGTTCCCTTCGGCTCGGCCGGGCTGGGGCAGCGGCCGTCCGCGGGGCCCGAGTCTCCCCCCGCCTCTCTGGCAATACACCAGAAATCCGGCTAAGAGATGCTAGAGGAAGGGTGAAGGAAGTGACAAGAGAGGGAAGACTTGAAGTGTTTCTCGTGCACGATTTCAGAGTATTAAAAAAAAAAAATAAAAATTAAAAGAGGACGAAGTATGGTTGAGCTATTGAAAAAGCGGAGGATGAGGAAGTCCTGCAGCCCAGTGTACCTCCGGCCCCTCCGCCAGCTGCGCGCGGTCCCGGTTCAGCCCCGCCGGCAGAGGAAGGAGGAGAAGCGCGTCCTGCAGCAGTCCCTCCGTTAGAGCATCTCTGATTGGTGTTGCGGTCCACACACAGCACGACTTCCCCCTCCTGCTGCCTCCTTCTCCCTCTTGGGAAAAGTAATTGGAGAGCGAGAGATTCACCTTCAGCAGCAGCCTCCCGCGCCCAGTCTGCGCTCACCGCACCACACCGCACTAGGGCGCGGAGCCGCTCCGGGCGCCCGGACAAGCAGAAGGAGCTCCAAGCGCGCCGTGCGCGGCGGGGCAGATGGAAGGGGTGGGGAGCGAGGGAGACGCCCCTCTCCTCCCCCGTATTTATCCGGCCACTCGGTGCTTTCCTCCCTAGCCCTTTACGAGGCACCAGGTCCCCGTGGCCACCGCTCTGCGTAACCGAGGAGCGGAGCTCCGTCGGCAGCGACCGCCCCCGCGGCCCGCGCACACCGGAGCTGGGCCGCCTCCCCCATTCGCCCCGAGGCGCCGCTCTCCCGTCCCTCCTGTCCCCTCCAAGCGGCGGGCTGGGGGTGCGGAGTTTCCGCACAGGCGCACGTGGCTGGGGAGGGGGAGATGCCCGATCCCCCCCGGCGGCCCCGCCACCGCCCTCCGAGTCCCTTGTGTCACTGCGGCGGAAGGCGGGGCGCCGGGCGGGGAGGGGGCGCCGGGCCGGGCCGGGCCGGGCAGCTGTGCCGGGGGAGGGGGGCAGCGGCCGCGGCGGCTGGAGCAGGGGCAGAGGCAGGAGGAACGCTGTGGCGCCGGCGGCAGCCAAAAGCTGGACTGTGTCTCCCTCCAGAGGGAGAGGGAAGTCACGCACGGCAGCTCCGGCAGCGGGAGAGCTGGGGACTCGGCCGAGCCCCTCTTCCCGGAGAGGTGGGGGAGCGGGCTTGGTCTGTGCACCTGCACTCGGGAGGTAGTGAGGGAAGACAGTACGAGTCTCTTAAGAAGACGGGTTTAAAGACCGGCTTAAAGACGGGTGGCGGTTCGCAGTCGTCTGCCACGACTACTGATTAACAGAGGGAAATATTCCTGGGTAAGGATAAGTAAAAGCACAGTTTCCTAGTTTATCTTGCTGTGTTTTGTGCCAATCAAAAGGATGTGCAGAGAAGTCGAGGGGAGAGAGCCAAAGAAGGTGAGAAAGAGCCCTAGTTCGTAAAACAGAGTCAAATTCTCAGTTTTCTCCTATAATTCTGGTTCACTACTAAGTTAAATGGGGATGGATGCATGCAGCATTGAGAAGTACTGATATACCTGATCGTCTGTTGTGTATTTTTAATTCTACCAGCTAGTATAATAGACAGTTTTAAGAAAAGACCTTTTGGCGTGTCCTTAACTGTTACCACATCTTACATAATGTTCATAGTCAACTTTGTGAAAAACAGAAGAGGGAAGTGAAACAGTTCTCCTCTTGTTGTTGTTCATGCTACAGTTTTTCTGTGTAAGTACGCATTTGTAGAATGTTTGATATTTTTTTTTTTCCCAAAGCAGATACAGACCTTAAGGGCTTAATGTTGACCACCCTACACACAGTGATGCAGCTGTAGGATGAAATACAAAGTGCCTGGTATGGAAAAGGAAAGTTAAATGTAGTCTGGTATGCAGCTGTCACAATCACTGTTGCAGAAAGCACTGCAGTACACATACATGCCTGGATGCTGACTGCAGCCAAATTAAAAAGCTGCTGGTCGTAAAGACAAATGTGGTCCTATCTCATTCATTGGAAGCTGATACAATAACATCACGATTTCCCTAGTTGGTAACTGTGTTTCTAGATTTGCAGACAGCTAAAAATGATGTAGAGGGAACTGAAACAACCAAGATTGTGCTGCTATTAACAGTGTAATTTCAGGACATGAGGCAGACCCAAACTAATGTGGATTCACAGGGGTTAGATGCTCCTGTCCCCCCAATGTAAAATGACTAGGGATCCAGAATACATAATAGCATGGGTGGTCTTTCCTTTTTCTTGTGTCAGTGTAGGACCACAAGTATTGTTACTGGATTAAAAGCAGTGAAAGCACACTGAAAATGCAACTACAGCAAGTAGAATGCAACTACAGCAGCTGTTGCACCTTGGACATTGCAAACACCTTGTCATTATAGGAGCACTATTCTACCTGCACATATCATTACACTCAAGCTGACTGCATAAGACCAGAGGATACTTGCTAGTTTCATGTTGGTGTCCTGCTGTTACAGAAATTTGGCAAACACATCTGAAAACACAGAACTATCATCACCCAATTAAAACAAACAAGTCCCATGCAAACAACAGAAGAAAAAGCAGCAGATAAAGCAAGAGGTACACTGATCTGGTTTGAAACTCAGGAATTTTGTCTGTGCAAGTCTTGAAAAATGTGGTCATTATTTATGACGTGATGCTGCTGCACATGAGCAGTTGTTCCAGATGTCTTTGCACAACATCTGAAAATCTGAACAAATCTGAACATTCTCACACACAGGTTATGTGGCACTATGCGCATGAAACCATGTCCTGAAAGACACTCTTGGGAAGAACTGAAATGATTCGTTGCACCTATACAGTGCAGATGGTTGCAGATGCTTACTTGGTAAGTTTGACTCATCTCCAAAAGTGCATTTTTACATGCTGCACATGCACAATATGATAAATTTACCATTTTCTGGAAACACCAGATTGGTAGACTTTGCCCTTCACAACCTGTATTTATGTCTTTCTGACTAGAAAATCCTAAGCTGAATGCTGTGGCCTTAAAACACAATACAGTCACAAAACACAATTATTACATGAATGTTCTGTCTTTATTCCTTCAGCTTGTTTTGGTTTTGAGTTAGTGTCACTATTTCTTACTTTTCATCAATTTGTGGGGCTCTTCCACATGTTAAAAGACAAGCATAAAACATGAAAATGGGCACTGGCACTTGCAGTAGGTGTAGTGTTTGGAGTAACTTTAGCATTCTCATTTGAAGGTATACAGCACAGAATAAAAATCAGGAAAATAAAAACTTGTTTCTGACTAGTTGCATATATATGGATCTGATATGCATATTTTTAAACACCAATTTTACTCAGAGGCATGCATGTTCCAAGTAGCTGGATAAAGGAAAATTTATATTTGGTAGCCACATATAGATTTTGTCTCTAAGAACTGAAGAATTTATCAATGTCTAACAACAATTTTACTCCTTTATCTTTCCCAAGAGACTCCTCCCCTCCCATCATTCACCATGCTACTAATTTAAACTAACTAAAAATGCCAGTTGTGGCACTGTTTTTCAGTTTAACAGTTAGGTTCTTGGTTTCTCATTTTGTTCCTAAAGATTAGGTTTTGATTGGGTCTTCTAACTCTCTTAATATTAAACTTCAGGTACTAAAATAATCACAAGCCCAGATCACAGCTCTCACGAGCAGTACCTCAATGTAAGAAGACATAGTGACCTAGAGCCTGATGTGCAGCAGCATCCTACAGCTTTCCTTTATTGCCATCCCCTAAAGCTGGGGAAGAGGAAGAAAAGATCTCAAAATCCAGCTAATATAAATTATTATGGTTATCATCCTGGCACTGTGAGCTGAGACAATCCAACAGTGTCTAAAAGTTCCCTTTACAATGTGTGTACAGATACACAGTCACACAATTATGTTTTTATCACAGATGAGAATCTGGTCCACTGAATTTAAGTTCTTTAAAAGTTCAAGTACATTCCAGATATTCACATACAAAAATAATTGACTCTTGGAAAGTGGATGAAAATGAAGAGGCAATGGAGCAAACTTATTGTGGGGTTCTTTAATAAAGTCTCCCATAGGTACTTACTAAAATCATGCTGGTTGCTGGATTTTGAAGGAAAAGGGGGTTTTAACTAGCATACTGGAATCATCATTATCTTTCAAAGCTTCCACATAAAATGGAAAAACTGACTGCAAAAAAACCAACAGAAATAACCACATTTTCTTTTCTACAATACATAAGTGATGCAGATAATATGGGGGGGTGTTACCATTTGAAACCATTCTCCTAAGATATAAATGATATGGATTGCTTATGCATGCTAATATAAATGCTGGTTACAGAGTAATGATGTCTTACAAGATAAAAACAAAACAACAACAACAAAACAAACCTCAGATACCTGTATAGTCAACGTAATTTTGGAAGCAAGACTTTGTTGCTTTCATTGAAGAGGAGAGAAAGCTGGGAATCAGAGAAAAATAATGGGTTGAAGGTATCTCTGGAGGTCTGGTTGGACTGATCCAAATCCCAGTCGTAGGTGGCCTGACTTCAAAGTTAGACCAGGTTTCCCAGGGCTATGTCTTGTGGTTTCAGAAACCTTCAAGAACAAATATTTTACCTATCACCCTCTCTGCTCCTTTTCCAGCATTTGACTACCCTCATTGGAAAGGATTTTCTTCCTTACATTCAAACAAATTTCTCTGAATTTGTCCTTCTGCCTTTTGTGCCCATTGCCTCTCAACCCTTTGCTGTGCACTTCCAAGAAGTGTCTGGCTCCATTTTTCCTGTAACCATCCATATGTAGTTGAATACAGCAATTTCTCTTCTTTCTCTTCTTTAAAGGGGCTGAACAAACACAGTTTTCAGTTTTCTCATATGTCATGCCTTCACCACTGCTAGGACACACAGCTGATTCATGTTCAAATTTTTCACCATATCTACAGATCAACAACAGCATCAACATCTGCAAAGATGTTCTCTAGATAGTGCCAAGCTTGTACTGTTGCATGGGATTATTCTGTCCCAGATGCTGGACTTGCATTTGTCTTCGTTGAACTTCATGAGACTTCTGTGAGCTCAGTTCTCCAGGCTGTTTTGATCCTTGTGAGAAGCAGCCTTGCCCACCAGTGTATTGATTGCTCCCCGCATTTTGGTGTCAGCTGCTGGGAGGGTTTGCCACCGTCATCCAGGTTGTAGGCAAGGACTGTAAGCAGTATCAGCTCCAGTACTGAACATGGGGAAATGCCACTAGTGATCAGCCACTGCTATTTAACCACTGTAGTGCCACAAATTTGTACCCATTTTTTAAACTACCCAGCCAGCCCATATCTGCCCAGTTTGGCTATAAGGATTTTGTGGTAGACCATGTTGAAAGCCTAACTAGAGACAAGACCCACTGCTCTCCCCTTCCACACACAGCCAGTCATTTCACTGTAGAAGGCAATTATGTAGGTCAGGCAGAATTTGCCCTTGGTAAATCCATACTGACTATTCCACATCATTTTCTTGTCCTTCATGTGTGCAGAAATTATTTCCAGGACCATTTTCTCCATAATCTTCCTGCAGAATAGCCTGTAGTTCCCCACAGCTTCCTTCCTGACTTATTTAAATTGGAGACATTTACGATTTTTGGATTATTTGGGATCTTATTCTGTCACCATGAACATTTGAAGATGTTAGAAAGCAGTCTCACAGTGATATCAGCCTGCTCCCTCAGGGCATTTAGATGCATGTGGTCTCACAGACTACTATATGTCTACTTTGCTTAGATGGTCCTTATTGATCATCCCCTATTGGAGTGATACTTTACTCCCCCAAACTCCTAAAGAAACCCTGGGATGAATGCTGTTTGTCTGACACCCAACAGAATATCAAATGATCAGATCTTATGCTATTTCATCAAAAAGAGCAAAATCCCCCAGGCTGTGAGAACTATAGCTATTTTGAAATATAAAGATGCTTCCTCCTAATACTTCATAAAGCACCTAAGCTCCCTAAAGGGGAAAGATTTAAAAACCTGCTCTCCTCGTTTCTCATTTGCTACCTCTTGACAAGTCACTACTGAGTTTTTTAGATCTTTTATATATCATCATAAGGCACTTTACTTCATGCATTTGACACCCTATGCTGCCAGGCATAGCTTCTGAATCTTGCTTTAGGTGAAGCACACACAAAAAATTTAGGTGTTGCAGAATTTCATGCCATGACTTCTAAATTTCTTTTTGAATCTAGGCTTTAATCCATGTGAAAAGCAGAAAGAAACAAACACCAGAAGAATTCAGATCAAAAGTAGAACAACAGTTGCTCTCCTCACCTTTTGGATATAGTCTTAAATTTTCTTTTTAACAAGTAATTTACTTGGCTAAATCACATATTTCATAAATAACAGGTCTGAGTTTTATTATACCAAAAGGAAGACTCCATGGGCCAAATATTTGGGGGTGCCTACAGGGCTTTATTGCACAATAAAGTTGTAAGTGACAAGAATATTAGTAGTACCATTTTCTTACTGGAGATAGAATAAGTATTATTTGTGTGCTTGAGAAAAGACCCAGACTATTCCAGGATGAGATATTAGCCATTTTTCCTTCTTTTTTCTTTAAAAAGCAAACCAAGTATTCCTTCATCCGCATCTCTGGACTCAAAGCATGAAACAGAAACAATCACTAAATTTGGCATCCACAGAAAAAAAAAAAAGAAACAAACAAAATCAGGGCAAAAATTGTTCACACACAACTGACCTAAATTTGAGTTACTATATTATAGAGGTCTTTTGTGCATGCATTTTTCTTAGTTGGATACTATATGGTAGTTCCTATTTTCCTGTGTATCATACAGCATCCTCTTGCAGTCATGCTACAAAGAACTCCAAATAAATGAATAAATGTTTTATCCTTGGTTATAAGTATGTTAATTTTATTTCAATTTTACATTAAAGGTTGCATTATAGACAAAATAGGAAACAAAGTAGACCTTCTTACTTAATTTTATTCAATTTTAAAATAAACATAATTATTTCCAAAATTATGTATTGAATTATTTTCATGAATAAATGATGTTGACATAATTAAATTATATTAAAGGAGACCTTGTGAAAACAGGAGGTTGGGCAGACACATAGTAGTAAGTAGGTAAGTAAGATCAAGCTGATTTCACAAAACAAATCATGCATATTTTTGTCTGAAACCTCTTTACTGAGCATAACATGTTGGCAAACTTGAGAACCCCTCTACAGGAAAGATTAGACTTCACCGTAGAGATTCATGTTCCATTTATTATCTCATTATATACATTTTGTAATCTGTGCAGTGTCATTTTAAAAACAGGCATCACAAATTCTGTTAAAAAAGATGTCAAAGCTTATTAGTCCAGTAACTCAGTTCCCTCCCAGTCAGAGATAAATTAGGGGGTTGTCAGATGTGTTGTTTGCTGAAAAAAAAAAAAAGGTCACTGTGAATTTACCTGGGTTATTTTTTCTAGAGAAATGATACTACACCTGTTTAATAGTTTCAAGACTGTTTAATAGTGTGGCAGGAGGGCCTACCCCAATAAGGCCTAGGATTTGGTCAGAGAATGCAAACAATGCAAGCTATCATGCAAGCTATCTGTGGTGAGTTACTGGGGGTGCCAGGGTGCTGCTTTGGTGTTGAATTATGCTAAAACCAGCCTGGTTCACCAAACTTCAAACACACATCCTGCTTTTTGAAGCAGAGTTTGACAGATAAGCTAGTCGCTGGCCTGTAAATCTATGACTATCAGTCCACCACTTTAAAACTATAAAGCCTAGTCCAACTTTCCTATGGCAGATTCTTCTACATACTTTCGTGAAGTATGTGGAGCTTCTCCCATGACGCAGGAACATCTGGCTCTTGGTTACTCCCCAGTGGTTAAGAAAAGAGAGAGATCTGCCTGCTATATCATATGGGGAGTTATATACATCTCCACTTAATGGTTGTTTCTTTTGCTAGCTTTGATACAATTGGTTTACTACAATTGCTTTGATACAGTGCACTATGCTGTTTTATGTTATATTATACTCTTATAGCTTTTACACTGTGTAGTAAGTAATTCTGATTAAGGTCTTTCATCTGCTGGTTTGGCACACTAAATAATTAATTTTATGTATATATCTTATTTGCCATCCTTAACACCTGCTGGACAAAGTGATTTAATCACACCTCTATAATTCTTTAAATTTAAACCATTGACATAATCTGAGGCTAAGATGGGATTCAGCCCCACCTAGGCTCATCTCTGAGAAGGAGTTTAGAAAGCAAGGGAGTCCTTTCTGCACCTCGTGACTCAGCGGCAGGGCTTTTTTAATAACTTTTGTCTAAGCCTTCCTCTCCACCCGAGATAAATAATTACAAAACACGCTTCCAAACAGTATCATCCAAATTTCTGAAAGCACACTTAGTGAAAGTACAGTGCATTAAATAATTAAATAGGAATAAGTTGTTCTGTTCCTCAGTATTTCTTTCTGATTTTAAGTCTTTCTTCATCTAAATTTTAACCACCAATATTTTAATAAATAAAGGAAAAATAAAATTGCACTCAGTAATGTGCTAAGCTTATGTATGTGCATTAAAAAACAATAAAAAAATGGCCTAAAGGTTGTCGCAGATTTTGCATTTTATGATGTTTTAATAGTAAGACAAAAAGATTTATTTTGATATCGTGTTTCTGCATACTGAGTAAAGGCAAAAGTAGAGCTTTTCAAGAGTCAAGAGCAGAAGAAGTAGTATTATTTAGAATATTACCATATTTGTTCCAAAATAGCCTGAACCTGAAGAGGAAGGGGGGAGTTGGGAGTGGGGAACAGGACGGGATCAAAACATGAATAGAACACAATAATTTTTAAATGTTCTCAATTGCAGATTTCAAGACATTTTCAAATGCATGACCAAAAGGAAACAATTTTTCTTTTGAGAAAAGAGAACCAAAGAGCTTTTCAGCTTGGCTGAGGACAATCAGCTATTAATTCCGCATGAGAAAATGCCTCTGATTAATACAGAATCATAAAATCAAGTCCATATATATAAAAAGTTACATTATCTACTTAGATTTGCTATATCTTTCAATGGGATTACAAGTGTGGAGCTAATGGACTACATAGTTAGTAGTCTGAATATAAGCAATTTCTCCTGTGTAAATATGGCTGAAAATTCTATGTACCTAGAGACAATTACTATCACCTAGATCTCAGGATCTGCAAGGCTAGGAAGTCTGATTTAGCTTTGCCTTCCATCTCAAGGCTCCTTCATCAAACACATGGTAGGAAAGCTAAAGGATGTGTGCCTTTGAATTTTTCTTCCTTTGTGGCTCTCATTGACTGATTCCTTTGAAGGGAGTAGTAGACAGTCCTTTCAGAGCTTGGACTGCATGATGGCAAAGCACTCTAATGCTGTGGTCCTGCTCAGAAGACTTCATGGTGCCTCTCTCTGGTGTTACAACTAAGTCCACACTCACTGACCGAGGTGAAATGAGTTTCTGGTACCACTCGTAGATGAACATAAATGACACCACCTGACTCTGCACATGCATGCGCTGCCTGGCATTCATCATCTTGCTGAAACATTTGCCCTGAGGGACTGAGTGCCTCACTTCTGGCCAAGCTGCAAAACTTCACCACCTGCCAGATTGCCTCATGTAGCATGTCAGTTCAAATTTCCATTTCTTTCTTTGCCACAAGACATGGTAAATGTAACATAAGCACCTTGTCTTGATCTTGGATGTGGGTAGGTCTTATATTCTGACATCCAGCTTAAATATAATGTAATTACAATAAACAACAAGTGAGGGAGCCCTAGATCCTTGGGGATATATCTTGTATGATCATAAGAATAATTTTGACATTTTCATTCTGACTGATGCTTAATCATGTATAATTTTCTTCTAAGAATGTATTTTTTAACAAGTTGTTTCTGTATGCACTTTTGGCCCTGAAATTCAGTATTCACGATGAGCAAAATCAGCATTTTTACTTGTGGTTGGGGGACACACTTCCATAGTAGCTGCAGTGTCAGGAAGATGTGGCAGGATTTGGAAACTGAAAGCAGGCTCAGTTCTTAGAGCTTGGTGAGGGAAAATTTGCTTTTCTAAGCAGTTCAGAGGTATCTCAGATTTCTCTGCTCTGCACAGAAGGCATAGCCTGGGAATGCAAAGAAATGCTGCTGCTAGAGAGATAAATCCACTACATAAATCTTCTTTGTTTTCTTCCCACTTTAAGCTTCATGGCCTATCTGTTGCTCCCTGCCAGACATCAGTTACGTCCTTATTCACAAGTGCCCTGGTTTTCACTGCCATTAAGTACCCATAAACGTCAGAGAAGCTCGTAGAGTCTTGGGGAGGGATTTCTGAAAAATTCAGAGCGAGCAGTGTAATGGAGAGGTTTTGCCAGCAGATGTCAGAAGGCAGAACGGAGACAACGCAATGCCTTACCAAACTCTGGAGAAGGACATTTCAATCCTTTTATGCTTCCCCTTGCTTTTCCCCTCCTTCTCTCCTGGCATATGTATGCATAAGCACGCAGAAAGAAAATCAATAAGGGAACACTAGCCTGGGATTTTTGTTTTCATTATAGTCTAATACAGATAAAAAGCTGAAGATTCAATATGTTGTTAAGCGTCAGGTGACTTATGCAAGAAAAAGAGTTGTCTAAAATTTGAAGTTGCTAAACAAGCTGAATAATAACAAGTTCTTTAAGCTCTGGAACTAATGCAGTCTCGATTTTTATGGATTTTAACTCATGGTTGATTGAAGCTTTTCCTATGGTGGGGAACTCCGAATCTTCACTTTTTTTGTGTAACGGTGATCCAAAGGGACAGGTTTTCAGAGAGATGTTAAAAACATCTCTCTGTGGTTCTTCTCCTTTCTTCCCAGGCATCTTTTCTTATTGAAATAGAATAGATTTAAGACTACTACCTGTCTCTCAAATTTTGTTGAAATCAGATGAGGCTCCAAAATGCACAAGGCTTTCTTCTGTAGGAAATCTAGCAAAAGAAAATGCAAGGAGAGCTTAATCTATTACAGACTGAGATTAATGAGGCCATTTATTTCACAGTATAACTTTGCTAGAATTACTTAAACACCTGAAATTTCACTGGCAATTTAAACGTTCCCTTAAGTATTCTGATGATTCCTCATTTTTCTACCAGATTATGAATTTATGAATATACAGAAATGTGTCTGATTGACCATCAATCTTTCCTGATGAAACCCTGTTCCTATGACTGCATGTTAGCAGATTACTTTTTCTCCCTTTTTTCTCCCTTCTTTCCAGAACAGAGGTAGCACAAAACGCCATCTTTTACATCATTTCCACATCCCTCCAGCATAGCCAAATAAGTATCGATAACAGTGAGAAGAGTAGATTTGCCTTCTACCACTGTCCTGTGACTTCCAGCTGAAGTCGCTCTGAATTTCTACAATGATCTCAGCAAGAATAATATTAAATGCTCAGTACTTTTTTCTTGATGTGCTTCTTCCAGCTCTTTTTGATTGTATGTATTTTTACTGTGCCAAACTAATGAGCTTTGTTTTATTATTCTATCACATTTTAAGCTTTGATTAGTCTAGCTTTTAAAATGTACATAAAATTAGTTTGATTTTATTAGCTATTATTTAAATTATCACCCCTAAATTAATCCCTTTGTATTGTGGAGCTGTTTTTATTGCATTACAATGGTTACTTATCCTTCCTGACCTGAGATTATATTGCATCATAAAAATATAGCAACAGATTTTAAAAATTAAATAGAATTTTTATGAAGCATGAATTATAGTCGTATGGACTCATCTATGTTAATCTATAATAATGATCCCTTTTGAGCTATTTTTACAGAAGTGGTACAATTCTATGAAAACTTAGAATGTACCTAAACAGACTTTGACCTTACTGAAATATTAAATTTTATCACCTTCACATTTTAAATGTCCTGAACAGATAGATTCAGAGCCATTTCAGAGTCTGGTAACACAACTGTACAATTACTAATACAGTTCTGAGAATCACAGCCAGCAAAACTTCTAACTGATGCACCTACAAATTGCACATATGGATAAGCATAAGCCAATTTACTCCATATGTAAACAAGTTTGAGAATGATGATGCAAATTGTTCAAAACCAAAGTCCATACACATTATTAATTTTCTGGAGTTCAATTTGGGTATGTTGGTGGTGGGTTTTGTTGTGAGGTTTTTATAAATAATGTAATATAAATATAATACATCCCAAATACAAGCCTTCATGTCACCCCCCTCCACACTGGCACAGCATATGCTTACTCAGCTCACCCCCACTCTGACATCCCTGTTCCAGTGCAAGTTCTCTGTATAATGGTAAGCTTGTTCTTAATTTTTACTCTCCTCCTGTACTGCCAAAGGCAACCCAGACTTAACACTAACTGGCATTTTCCAAGAATATGAGCTAAGCTTAGGAAGCCGTTCTATTATGAAAGACACAGTTGTTTCATGTGAAGCACTGACAGTCCCAGAAAGTCTTGCTCTTGTCTCTCCCTAGCAATTCTTAAAGCTCTGCTTCAGATGGCACATTGTACGCTTTTCTGTCTCTGTAGCACCTAATATCACAAGGCACCACAAGGTGCCTCAAATAGACTGAACTCAGGAATAGGAGATTTTTGGTAATAACTGCAGATACGCAACACAAAATGCACAGCATGGGTGACTCCAGGTGAACCTTTTGGTAAAGTAAACTGTTGATGGTCAGGCTACAGACTGATGAACAATGAAGCTGTTTTCCATCATGGTGGATACAGAAATATTGCTGCCCCAAATTTCCCTGAAAATGTGATTTTTATAAAAATTCAAGTTTGGCACAGCAATAACTTTCAGAGTGTAAAACACTGTCCTTATTTGTCAAGCCCTGGTGTGTGTGGGGTGTGAACTTGTCACAGTTCTTCTTTCCAAACTCTGAAATTCTAATCCAGAAATCTGTTCGTCAAGTGGCTGGAAATCTTCTTGTTGTCCAGCTCAGTTTTCTCTCATTAAACACAGCCATTACATTCACAGCTCTCCATAACATTTATCTTTAACTTGCTTGCCCCTCCTCCTGGAATTTCATATTCCAGCTCTTAGAGAAGCCTTGAGCCTTTGGGATTCTACTTACATATTCAGTAAGATTTTCGTATTCCCTTTCCAGCCACAAACGATTTTGCCTTTATTTCAACATCATCATCTTTACTGATAATCCTGATAATTTTACTTAGCTTTGGCTACCATGGCTGCATAACAACCTTACTTCCATTCTTTTTTGCTGTGTATGTATCCAAATAAAACTTCTTAGCGCTGTTCATACCAGATACATGTTACTAGAGTCTATGTGCTGATTAGCTAATAATGCCTGATAGCTTATAAAACCTGACTGGCAGCCTAAGATACATTTCTAGTGTTAGTCACACTTGGGTGGAAGAAGGGGGCAAGGTATACAACTGCAAGCATACACATACACCAGCAAGATCTACAAGAATAAACTCTTTTCAGATAGTGGTAACCAGCACCCCAGCCCACAATTTCTACACCATTCTGTTTTTTTGAAATATATATACAAATAGAAAGACAGAGAGAACCCTGTTATGCAGTGTAGCAAATGAATGGCCTTGTTTTAAATTTTTGTTTTTGTGAAATGCCAAACAACAGGTTGCACTGTCGGTACACGGTAAGAGCAGCTGAAACAAACACAACAAATTATCCGCTGGTTTCTGCGAAGGTCTGGAAAAGCTAATGTGAGTCACTCAGTGTACTTGAACGCCCAACAATTATTATTATTTGCACAATAGCAGAGACTGAATCTCTGTGTAGGAGCCCCAGACACCGATTTGCGGCACCTCACTGCGCACGCGCCGCGATTGCAACAGGGCGGGCAATTTGGCGCGCGCGTCCCTTCCGGCGGCGGGGATGGGGGGCGGGGGTCATGCGAAAAGACCTCCCGTCCGCCAGGGGGCGCTGCCGCTGCCTGGGCGCAGCCGGGCCCCGCCCCGCGGGCTGTGGGCAGGGCGGGGCCGAGGGCGCCTCCCGGCGGCGTCACTCCCAGCATGCAGCGCGGCGCGCTTCTGCCCCTGCCGCCGCCGCTGCCGTTGCCCGGGGGAGAAGATGGCGGAGGGAGGCGCGGCGGATCTGGAGACACAGCGCACGGACGTCGCGGCGCTGCTCAAAACCGCCCTCCGCAAGGGCGACACCTGGTGAGGGAGGGGCGGGGGGGCTCTGACTGACCGGCGCGGGCGGCGCCCCCCACCCCCGGGGCGCTTGGCTGGCGGAGGGACCGACCTCCTTCCCCTCGGCCCTCCCTCCTCCCGGGGGCGGCTCTGCCGCTGTAGGGAGAGGGGAGGCAGAAGGCAGGGGGGCAGTGCTGTCCTCCCGCTTCCCGCCGCTCGGCCCCTGCAGCCCCTGTCGGGCGGGGAGCGGCCGCCTGGGCGCGGCGGGGCCTCGGCCCGGGCCGGGCTGCGGCGGCCGCGGGGAAGGCATCGAGGTCAGCGCCCGGTGGGGGAGGGGAGGCAGCGGGGCCGGAGCCCGCGGGGGCTTGTTTGGGTTGTGCGGAGAGGAGCTCCGCTGGCAGGCGTCTCTTCCCTTATCCGTGCTGAAATGGCCCCGGCGTCACCTTCAAGTTGTCAGAAATCGTATTTGTACTCTGTCTGGGGTGCCCTGAAGCTTGTCCATGGCTGTGACAATCCTTAAGTTTAAATTTTATTTTGACTGTGAACGTGTTAGCTACCTAAGAAAGAGCCCCCGAAGGTGCAAACGGACCTTTCTGATATCTTTTCTACAATAAATGTTTTAAAAATATGATTTCCTGGTTAGTCATAAAATATTTCTTAGTATGCCATTTAAATTGTTACGATTGAAAAGAATTAGGTTAAATAAACATCTCTTTCTAGCAGGTATTTGGTAATTGAGCTTCTGTAGTTGTAGTTCTCTGAGGCTAGGAAACAGGACTTGTTTTTAGGAGAGGAAAAAAAAAGGAACTGATACTTTTTCCACCACTCAACCTCTTCATCTCTTCCTGTGTGAAACTGTCACCCAAAGACAAAGGCTGAAGCATTAACTTACTGAAAATTAACTATGAATACACAGAAGTAGAACTTGCCCACCTCATTTCAGCTGTCATCACTCACTGTTCCAGTTCTATAAAAGACTATATTTAACAGTGTTGATACTGCAGCATGTGTCAGAAGCATATATTCTGATGCATTATTCAAATACTGCTGAGTATATGTTCAGTTTTGGCATTCAAACAGACTGCTCTTTAAACTGGAAAAATATAAGCAACTAGAAAAAGGAAATCAATTCACATGATAGTGTTGAAAATGACCAGTGGTAGTAAAAGTGTGCTTAGGCTTGTAATCTTTCAAGAATATTTTTTGTTATGGTTCTGTTGCATGTTTTGTTGTGGTTCTGTTATATGTTCTGTTCTATGGCTTCCACTACTAGAAAAATGTCTCAAGCAGTTAATATTATTCAAAGTGATAGTACCTGTGTGACAAGTTTACAGCATGACCAAAACAGTAAGTTTACTGTGCTGTTACTTTTTTTAGTACATTAGATATTTTAACACGAAAGGAACAGTTACACGGAAAAAGCTTCTAAATGTTCTGTGAAAATATATCCAGCTGTGGCTGACACTGGTAGTAATCAAATGTTTTAAGAATGAATAAGCTACGGCAAAGTCCTGTGAAGTTTGATTCAAAAATTGTTAAATCTCGCTACATAAATGTGTATACCTGTGCATTTGTAGGATTTATACTTAGACCTATATATCTACACAAAGTAAAGTGTATGTTTAGTCCAAATGCTTTTTTTCAGACGTATTTTGTCGATAGCTTTTTGATCTTTTGGCATATCAGTAAGGAAAGAAACAGTTAAAGTGCTGTAAGCCATGATTCAGAATTCCATTCATTCAGTAGTAAATATTGCTTAAAAAAAATCAGCAGTGCCATATCAGCTTGTTCTGTTTGAGCTTTAAAGCACTAAAATGCAGTCCTTTTAAAATTACTGGCTTATACTGAATGTCTTGTCCATGCTTTTCAGAATTCAGAGTGTAGAGAACAATAAGCTATATATGGAAAGTATAAAGCTTTGGGGGTTTCCTGTAAGAAAAAAGGAACTAAAGAACAGGGTAAAGAGAGGCAAGTCTTACAGTATCTATGAAGAGGCCATTGAATTTCTTTGTTAGTTCTTCATGTGCAGTGCAGAGAGAAAGAAATAAAATTGACTTGAAATGCAAGGTTTTTAGAGTTAGATATTGGAAAAAGAATTGCTAGAATGTGGAAACATTTGAACAGGCAGTTTAGTAAGCTGTAGAGTTTGTTCCATTAGATGTTTTCAAGGGTAGCTTGGGAATAGTATGGGTTAAACTGTATTGCTCCAGTGGACAGAGACAGTCAGTATCTTTTGACTGTTCTGTCTGCAGCCACAACATTTTGGGCTACTTTGTCCCAGTGGTCTTCTTTGCATTCTTTTATGGGCAGTTAATAAATTATTGAACTCTGAGAGATTGAGGATTCTTCTTTCTCTCTATTTATCTTGATTTTTTAAACATACATTAAATAAACATCAAATGTAAGCTTTTCCAAGCAAGAACTTCCTTTGTTTATCAGTTCTTTTAAATAATGTTGACTTCTTTTATTAAATTCAGTATGAAACGCACACTTGTATTCCACGGAACTTGAATTAATGTAAGTTTTTCTTCTTTCATTATTGTCCAAAGAATCTTCAGGTTCTGTGGTTGACAGACCTAGATTTCTGTGTAAGAAGAGAATAAATGCTGTATCTCATTGTATATATCCCAATTTTAGCATCTGATATGATTATTTCTCAGTGTTTTGAAATTCTACTGATGCTTGACAAGTAAGGAGAATTTATTGTTTGAGGAGGTTTTAACCTCTCATTTAGAATGACAAAAAAAATACTGGTTGTTAGAGCTGCAGGCAAATTTGAACTCAATCAGTGTCTTTCACTCTCAGAAATTGAAGAGCTGTTGATGTTCATCAATTTTTTAGCCACAGTATAATTTGCATGACTAACTGGTCTTGATGATGTCATTTAATGCCTTTGTAGCTACAGTGATATTCTTGAGAGCCTTGCCAAGTTTTTCTGGTTTTACAGTGTCATAGAAGTAAAGTTTTCAGTACTGAAAGTTATTGATCTTGGCACAGTTTTCTTATAGAGGTGAAGACTCTCAGTTCCTATGTGTCGCTTCTTGTGTGAATTTCTCGGTCATTTCTTCCCCCTATTGAGGTGTGTTTTCTTGATTTTACCTTTAAGACCACCTTCTGTTCTGATTTCCCTGTAGTTCCTGTTCTTCTGTGGCTCTCTTAGTCAGAGATGTTGTCTCAGTTACTTAAATGTGACATTACAAATGCTTTCATACTCTTGGCTACCTCTTATGCACTTTGTCCCTCAGTGGTCTAGGGTATGCAACCACATTTCTCACCTTTAAGTATCCCTGCCAAGAAATGGTTTACTTTGAGTGGGTGACAATGACTTAAAAATGGCGAACAGCCAGCAGGCAATTTCACCACTTTCTCCCTCTCTTTCTCCCAGAGTTTCCCCACTGTGCTTCTTTCATCTATTGCTTGCCGGAACAAGTTGTGAGCAGATGAGAATATAGAAGCTATTTGTATTTTTAAAAGTAGTAAAGTGGATAAGAATTAGGCTGTTACAGTGAACAAAAAGTATCACAAGGAGTTTATTTAGTGGCTAAGGGAACAAATGCAGTCCTTAGGTGTTTGAATAGACAATACAGAGTAGCAATACAAATATGTACTGTATTCAGCAATATATTAGTGAAACCATACTGTCCAGTTCTAGTGCCCACATGTCATAGAAGGTGTTTATTTGGAATGAGTTCATAATTCTCAAAATGTACTAGAGAAAGTGGAAGCCTTGTCTTTCAGAGATGAGCTTTGAGAGCCCTTATCTTTGTATAGAATTCTGAGTCCTGCGCTGAAATACTCAGTGCTGAAATACTGTTTTAGGATAAGGAGTTTTAGGCAAGCAGATAAAGATTTAAGACAGTATCTGTAAACTGAAGCTAGTCAGGTTTAGACCAGAAGGAAGATGTTGATTTTTAGCCCTATTAGCCACTGAATTTCGGTGCCAGTCATCACTTGAAAGAGTGATAAGATAGATTCTTAATGTGTTCTTGGTTTTTAAGACTTGCAAATTAGTAAAACTACAGAAGTATAGTATTTCAAGTTTTCAGATGTTTCTCTGATATACATCATTTACAAAGTTCTGCTGAGTCCAGGGTGAGTACTTTTGTTATCCATAGAGTACGTTTCTTGGACAGTGAAGATAATATTTTTATTTTTTTAACCTGTGGGAATTTCATTGTTTTTTCAAGTATTATACTTGGTCACTGAAGAGAATAAGTAAAAATGAAGTGGGGTAAAAATAATTCCCAGTGAATGATCAGTAGATATGACAAGTTCAACTTTAAAGGATTTTCCCTCCAGAAGAGCATTTCTCCACCAAAAATATATAAGCATTTTAATTCTACCTGCAATGAAAACTTATGCATCTTGATGAACAGACATCTGTAGCCTCACTTGAAAACCCTGCAGTGCCCATAATTGATTACAACCTTGATGCTGAAGTGCTTAGCTTGAATAGCATTTTACACTGTGGTCTTCTCAGTGTTTTCCACATTTGATCATCCGCCACTGTGCTTGTACATGAACGGAATCTAGATTGAATGTTAATGGCAGATTTTACTTGATTTCACTGAGGACATGATGAGATGTTACGGACCTGCACCTCGATAATACTTGGAATGATATCCTAAATTGTTTTGATAGCTTCATAAAATGAGAGACAAGGAACACTATGTCAGTGTTCCAAGGATGGAATTAAGAATTGGATGGTTTTTTCTTTCAAATGGGGTTTAAGTTGCTGATTTTTTACTTTAAGACCTTGTGGTTAAAGTTTTGT
This sequence comes from Manacus candei, assembly GCF_025592945.1. Taxonomy (NCBI): domain Eukaryota; kingdom Metazoa; phylum Chordata; class Aves; order Passeriformes; family Pipridae; genus Manacus; species Manacus candei. The sequence goes on along the minus strand of NW_026138091.1, from coordinate 7,842,583 downwards.
GTTAAATTTCTCTCACTGCGTAAGAAATGGTACTGCATTTCACCAACAGTTTGTGAAGATTTAAATTCTTCTGGCACAATACTTAAATGGAAATGAGTAGATGTCATTTTCTTGTGTTAATAGATTAGGTGGGGTGAGAGCATGTTAAAATCATGTTTGTGTCAGGCTTTTGCCTGAAAATTGGAAGTCAAGCATTGATTCAGGAGTTAGATTATTTTTTAATAAAAAGTCTTTACTTAAATGAAAAATTTCTAAGGGTATACAAAATACTTAAATGGTTGTTAATATAATGTTCACACTGAAATTTTAGCATAAAATTGCAGTCCACTAATTTTGGCTGAATCATACTTTTTGGTTAGCCTCTCGGTAATATGGGTGAAGAGTGTGCTGCTTGGGCTATTGCAGCACGTTATGGAAGTGGAGCATGGGGAGAGGTAGTGAGAATTTGATTAGTTGATTTGAAATCTTAGTGCATTTAGTTGAACTAAACTTATTTCTGGAAAGGAATGTGAAATATTTAGAATAAGATTTCTTAAAAATGCAAGGTAAGCTATATTTATTTTTCTCTTTGACCCCTGAATTTTTTTTTCTTGTGGATTTACCTACATTTTGAACAAAATGATGGTATGGTTTGTGTGTAGAATAATTGTCACCATTTTGAACTTCAAGAGCTTGTTAATTTTGAAAGAAAATTTAATTTCAAGGCATCTATTACTCATGAGTGCATTTAGTCAAGCATCTCGGTCAGCTTGATCAAAGTAGAAATACACGTACAAGCCCATTTTTATCTTCTTATTTTTATAGTTGCAGTTGTGCAAGAACAAAAATTGGATGCTGTGCCTTTAAACAGGAGTCCTGATTTGCTTTCAGCAACACAATTGTTCCACTTCGTCCTCTGTATTGCTTAATCTGTGCTCATGCACAGTGAGGAGGGTAAAAAAAAAATCCTTCATCTGTCTCTCTGGACAATTTGCACAGTTTTACTATTAAAAGTGAAATAGCTGGTGTTCAGAAGTTAGGATGTCCCAGCAGTACACAGTGCAGGAATGAGTGTCTCTCGGTGAAGTGTCTTTATTGCATATTACAGTTAACTGGTTTGATTTGGAATTCAGAGAGCTGATGTATCAGTCAATATAAATAAATCTAGGTTACACGTTGTTTAATTCTGTATATGGTGGCAATGGGAAATACTAAGATCTTAGTCATACTGTTCAGATTTTTTTCTATCAATCTGGATGTTGAGGTAAAGAATGAATGCTGTTATACGTCTGTGATGTTGATACTATGTTAATTAGGTTTATTAAGTCAAAATGTGCAGTAAACCACAGGTGAACCTTAATTACACAAAAAAGTTACAAACCATAGGAGAATTTTAGAAATCAGTTAGCAAGTTTCCTTCTAGCACTTTCTTTTGTTAAGTGAACAGTGTCCATAAACTTATTGCTGATTTTTACAATTTGTTGAATTTTTAAGAAACGAAGGTGTATTTACAAGTGTTGTAATAGCTTTGATTTTTTTTACCTGCAAGTTAATGTACAAAGGCTATAAGTAATCCCATTCTGAGCTGCCTTGAGCCTCTGCGCTTGATCACTTGATCATACATAAGGACAGTCTTATACTGGTAAATTTATTTGAGTGACCCTGTTTTACTGGGCTTGCCTGGCAGTGTTTTGGTAGTGGGGGTGCTATAGACGTGGCTTTGGTGAGAAGCTGCCAAAAGCTTTCCCTCTGTCTGATAGAGCCAGTGCCAGCCAGCTCCAGATGGACTGACCACTGGCCAAGGCCAAATAATGAAAGGGACCCATAAGAATCATTGAGTCCAACTTCCTGCTCCTTGCAGGACTACCTAAAGCTAAACCATATGGCTAAGAGTGTCGTCCAGATGCTCCTTGAACTGACAGGCTTGCTTTTGTGGCCACTTCCCTGGGAGCCTGTTGCAGTGACCAAGCACCCTCTCAGCCAAGAACCTTTTCCTGATGTCCAGTCTGAACTTTCCCTATTGCAACTTTATTCCACTTCCTCATGTTTTATTCCATTATCTGGCATTTCAGGGGACTCGAGAGTATAAATTGTTCCTTTTATATGATAATCTACTTCAGACAGGCAAGAAACATTTTACAAATGAGAGCAGATATATCTTATGAAACAATCTGAAGCTCCACTCAGAAGTAAACCCTGAGTACTGAAGTAGGCCAAACTTGAACTGAGAACATGTTCACAAGCATGCTCAAAAAAAATTTAGATTGGTTTAAGGACACATAATACAACGAAAAGAAAACACCCAAAGCTAATTAAACTGTACAGATATTTCCTGTATTATTACTACTGAAAGTTCCATACTCAAGTGTATGGGTTTGGGACTACATCAGTATTTTATATTATCAACTTGTTGGCTCTAAGTGACTTGTTTGTACTATTTTCATCAAGCCGGTTGAGGTTACTGGTTTATTTAAAATGTTTACAAATGTCAAGCATCTGCTGTTTTAGAGTTGATCAGTTCACCTTGCTATGAAGTTGTCTTAGTTTTTAGGGTTTGCCTCTCAAAACAGAATATCTAGACATTCAAGACTGTTCTTGTCTTCAATTTTTATTACAAATCCTCCTGGTGTGTTTTGCCCTTGAAGATGATTTGGTTATGCTGCTCACTAGCTTGACTGATGACATCTGAGAGGGCAAAATTTGTGTTTCCTGGTTAAGTGAAATCTTGATTCCATCAGAGCTAAGTAACAAACATTTCTTAATCATAGTTTTAAAAAATGGATAGGCCGTATTTTTTAACTTTGCTAAGGTGTCCTGGGGTACACCTTCTGAGTCAGGTTCACAGTTCAAAAATCTGCTGTAGCATTAGACTTGTTTGGAACTCTTTCCTGCATTAGGTAATAGTAACAAAAATAAAACCAAACATTGTACCAAATTTAATGTACGTATTTTATATTTTTGTTTTACTAATGCATGGTATGCTATTTTTGTATCTGGGACAACATATATTCAGTGCAGCGTATCTGGTCTCAAGTGCATGCCCCAAGTATTTAATAATTTTCCCTTAAAAAGTAATCAAATATTATTTAAGAAATGAAGGTTTAGCAAATGTAGCTGTGTTTACTTGAGCTGTGTATTTTCCTCTGAAATTACTGAATGTCCTTCATAGGTAATGTTTAGTTTTCAGGTGGTTGATTGTATCATGGATATTATGACATTGATGAAAAGATAAATTAAGACCTTCCTATGGTTTGCCTTCTTTTGTGCAGATGAGGAGTCTTGTTGATCTCGGTGAGAAGGCTATGTTGAATGTGTTTGTAGAATCAAAAGCTATAGTCTGTGAATTTCTGATTATTACTTTTTCCATTAACACTAAGAAGTCTGAATTTTAGCTACATAGGTGCTCTAGTAGATTGATCCCCCTAAGCTGAGCATGGTGTAATTGCTTCCTTGCACTGCTAAATCCAATTATCAAAAATCTGTATTGATCACTATATCACTGGTGTATGATAAGGTATGTAACACAAAGCATTTGAAAAGTAAAATAATTCTACAAGAGCAGTAATTTCTTAAGCATTAATTAACAGAATAGGCAGTTTCCCTGTATGATAATTTCTCTTCTATGTAAAATTACACCTTACCTTCTTTAAGATTCATAGTTCATTCAAATTTAGATCAAGGAAACAGAGGCCATGGGATGGAACAGGGGACAAGGCTGGCAGGTTTGATGGTCAAATGGGTGCCCAAGAGTGACTGCATTCATAACCACACACAGTTATGGCTCTTACGGAACGGAACTGGATGGCCACAGCAGATGGGGCGAATGTTTTTCTTCTGATTTTTTCCATGGTGTTCATCAGTAACACCTACAGAATGATTGCCTAATAAAGCTGTATGTGTTAGGAGACTAGTATTTGAATCATCAGGAAGTTTTGCAATCTCTTAAAAGTTCAGTAGCATATTATTGGTGGGCTACAAATACAAGTTCAGTAGTGAAATAATGAAGAAAATAGCAAAGAGTGCCTATGATCTTCAGTTTGACCTAGCATTTCATCCTAAGGTAGTAGCAAAAGGTTTGGGACAGACCAAGCAGAAGGAGATTAATACTTTTAGGAATGAGAAATAATGAAGATGATATCTTAAAAAAAAAATCTGAGCATCACTGAACAAATTTGATATCTTGATGTTAAAGAAATTCTGGACAAAAAGATATAAAATGTAGGCATCGCTGGACTTTGCAAGAGCCAGACTGGCAACAGTTTAATCTATATAGCAATACTGTGGACCTGAGTTTAGAGATAAAATCTCTTTATATGGAAGTGTGATGTTGATAATTATTTGTAGGAGGAATATCTAGTCCTGACTCAAAAGCAGGATTTGTTGATGTTGACTCAAAGGAAGAAGACACACTCTCTGGTTCTCGATTGGACATCAAGTTCCAAAGTTTTTAACTTGCATGTGAATGTTATAATAAAACTCCAGCAGGAAGCAGTATTTTACTAAAAGTTATCTTGCACTTTTTTAAAGAGCTGTCTAATTACCTTGTGTCTCCTGAATTTGTAAATCGAGAAGAGAAAATAAAGGTGATAATTGTTCATACTAAAAAAAGGAAACGTTTGTTCAACTTGCCATTTTTCACCATCTGATATGTTGTATTGGCAGTCTTGCAAAATGTACTTGTGCACTGTGATTAATGGAATCTTTGATTGCCCGCAGTTAAAGTCCACTTTGGTGGGAGGTGCTAGTAATGGTTAGCAGAACAGAGAGAAGAACATTTGCCATTTTGCAGGCTGATGAATACCAGTGCATATCATTAATTAATCAGTGATCTAGGAAGTAGTAGCATACCAATAATTAACATGTATGTCTTCTTCTATTTAAGGTATCTAGTGGATAGTCGCTGGTTCAAACAGTGGAAAAAATATGTTGGTTTTGACAGTTGGGACAAATACCAGATGGGAGATCAGAATGTGTACCCTGGTCCTATTGATAATTCTGGACTTCTCAAAGGTAATTGCTTCTGATTCTGTATTAAGCCCCTACTAACATAAAGTGCAAATTTTTCACCAGTTGTTCACCTTCTGAAGTCAATAGTGTAAATGAATCTTAGCAAACATGAAGGTAAAATTTTTGTTTCTTTATCTTCAGACTATGACATGGGAACTGGAATAGATTTTCCCAATAAATCACAATTTTATAGATAAAATTATTGGAACTTCTTTGCAATGGTAACAGAATATTTAATAATGTACAAATTCCTGGTTTATAATGAGATTTTGGGTTATCCTGGGAGCTGAAATTTAGTCAAGTTGACAAATAGCTCGGAATACTTTCCCACATATTTTAATCTTCATGTCAAATTTTGTATTTAATGTCCAGTATGGAAATACCATTAGAGCTGTTAATATTTAATCTGCAAAATCTAGTGGATACAAAATCTAGCAGATAATTGCTTTTCTTCTTTGCAGTTACAAATAATGTAAATAGTACTGCATATTTTGTTGGCAATAGTAATATAAATTTATGCAGCTTCATGGGATTTCTGATGAACCCTTGACTTTCTTAATTCAAAACTTCTGTAATTAATATCTCATTATTTTACAAGTTAAATGTTAAAGCTGATTGCCTCTTTCATAGAACTTGTCATACCATGTTGTACTAGTTGTCAATGTGAGTGAGCGTGCGTGTCTGACAGTGACTAGCATCAGTGCCTTTGTAGAAGGTGCTGTATTGTCATAGGCATCTATATGTTTTCTTCCATCCACAGACTTTAAGGTCTTTTTGCTCCAGGTGAGTGATGTGTTTTGTTTTTTGAAATGTGAGGATATAGATCTTGTATGTTCTTGTATGTTCTTGTAGTAAATCTTGCAGCGAGACTGAGAAGTTCAGGTGATACTTCTCAGTTGAAATCAGATGTAGTAACATCTTTTTATCCTCAGTGAGGCAGGATCAGTTTGTTCTCTCTTCTGTGTCTCCCCTTTAAAAAAAAAGGTGATTTCTAGTTGTGTCAAGCATTGTGTGTTAGTTGATCTGTATTATTTATAACTTAATCTACATACATGTTCAGATTATATTTAAAGTTACTGTGGTTATGAAGCCTACTTTAGGATTAGCTGTCCAAATCTGAAGTCATGCCAGCCATTTTCCTCAGAGTTCCTGAAAACCTATATTCTATTGTTTTGACACTGCCAATGCCCCTTTTAAAATAAAGAGCATTGGGGTTTATGAACTCCACTTTTTGCTCATTCGTGGTTCTAAACTATTGCTCTGCATTGGCAGTGATGCCATACATCCGGTTACTGTCTGACATCTACTGTTCTTATGTGAAGGTAGTTTTAAAATTAGGGGCATTAATGCTGAGTAAATACTAGCTGTCTCCTTCACCCACCGCAAAGCAGCAATCCTCTCTACTAGGTTTTCTATGTAGCATAAATTGAACCTGAAAATGCTTGGATTTAATCTTGTCTTAAGCACTAGTTGCTCCCACACTACTCTCTTTAAATGTTAAGTCTGAAAATGTGCATCTGATATAAAGAATAAAATAATCTAAATTGGGCATGCTTTCTCATATATTCTACCATGTAATGCAGAGATAAGGAAAACAATAATTAAATACAAGAAAGACTGATGCCAGGGAACTGAAACAGTGTGTTGTGCTTATATTACTTAAATGCTTCTCCCTTGTTTCCAGAACATTTGGGTGAAGTGAGAGCCATGAATAGTAACAGACAGAGATTTCAGTTAATTTCAATATGTGCAAAAAATGTTGAATGTAATGGAATGCACATGTGCCATCTTCAAGAGAGTTGTAATCAAAGCAGGCACAAGGAAGTACTCATTTAGAGTAGCTGATTTTTCATCATAGAAAATGTTGTATATGAGGGACTGAATTGTCAGAATCAGGGTACCTGTTTGATGGTTCTGAATAACATTATACTAGAATAAATGCTGATGTTTCTGGAAGGACAGAAGAGAATCCAAATTAACCTTCTCACTATATCAGATCAGTGCAGAAATACGGTCTGAATCTTGAGAAGAGATATCACAGAACATGCCGAGCTGGAAGGGACATTGAGTTCCCCTTCTGACCCTGCACAGGACCATCCCCAAGAGTCACATCATGTGCCCAAGTGTATCCTCCAAACACTTCCTGAACTCTTTCAGGCTTGGTACTGTGACCACTTCCCCGAGGAGCCTGTTCCAGTGCCCAGCAACCCACTGGGTGAAGAACCTCTTTCTGATATCCAACCTAAACCTCCCCTGACGCAACTTCAGGCCATTCCCTCAGGTCCTGTCACTGGTCACCACAGAGAAGAGATCAGTGCCTGCCCCTCCTCTTCCCCTCACGAGGAAGTTGTAGACTGCAGTGACATCTCCCTTCAGTCTCCTCTGGGCTGAACAGACCAAGTGACCTCAGCCTCTCCTCATAAGGCTTCCCCATCTGCATTGCCCTACTTTGGAGGCTCTCTAACAGCTTAAAGTCTTTCTTATATTGTGGTGCCCAAAACTGCACACAATATTCAAGGTGAGGCCGCACCAGTGCAGAGCAGAGTGGGACAATCATGCCCTTCAACCGGCTGGAGATGCTTTGCCTGGTGCCCCCCAGGACACGGTTGGCCCTCCTGACTGCCAGGGCACTGCTGACTCATATTCAACTTGCCATCCACCAGGACCCCCAGGTCCCTTTCCATGGCACTTCTTTCCAGCATCTCATTCCCCAGCCTGTACAAACATCCAGGGTTGCCCCATCCCAGGTGCAGAATCCGGCACTTTCCCTTGTTGAATTTCATATGGTTGGTGATTGCCCAGTCCTCTGATTTGTCACAGTCTCTCTGCAGGGCCACCCTGCCCTCGAGGGAGTCAACAGCTCCTCCCAGTTTTATGTCATCTGCAAACTTGCTTAGTATCCCTTCTAGTCCTTTGTCCAAGTCATTTATGAAGATGTTGAAGAGCACAGAGCTGAAGATAGAGTCCTGTGGAACCCCACAGGTCACCAGTCTGATGTTACACCATTCACTATTGCCATCTGTGCCCAACCCATGAGCCAATTGCTCACCCACCACATGTGTTTATCCAACTCTGTGCTGGACATTTTGTCTAGAAGGATCTTGTGAGAGACAGTATTGAAAGCTTTACTGAAGTCCAAAAAGACCACATCAACTGGCTTTCCTTGATCAGCAAGGTAGGTTACTGTGTCATAGAAGGAAATCAGGCTGGATAAGCAGGATTTTCCTCTCATGAAGCTGTGCTGGCTGTGACCAGTGACAGCATTGTCAGGTGTTTTTCAACACACCTCCCAGAATAATCTCCACCAGGCACTGAAGTAGACTGACAGGCCTGTAGTTTCTGGGGTAGTCCGTGCCCTTCTTGAAAATCAGGACAAGTTTTGCAAGCTTCCAGTCAGCTGGGACCTCTCTGGATTCCCAAGACGGCTCAGAAATCATTAGATTTTGCGATGGCATCAGCCATCTCTTTTACAATTCTTGGATGAATCCCATCAGGCCTCATAGATTTGTAGGGATCCAGCTGGAGCAGCAGATCCCACACCATTTCAGGGTTGACTGGGAGTTGATCATTCTCGCAGTCATGGTCCTCCAGCTCAGGGCACTGAGACCTCCTTGGTCCATTATCTGTGTTGAAGACAGAGGCAAAGAAAGCGTTAAACACCTCTGCCTTGTCTCTGTCCCTGTTTGTGAGGTGACATCCATCCTCATCCTGTAATGGGACAATGCTATTTCTATACTGCCTATTGGCATTAATGTATTTGAAAAAACTCTTTTCCCTCCACATTTCTGGCCAGCTTCAACTCCAGTTGAGCTTTGGCCACACAAATATTCTCCCTGCAGTGGCAAGCAGTATCTCTGAGTTCTTCCCATGTCATGACCTTGCTTCCACTGGGCATACACCTTCCTTTTTTGCCTTATCTCCAAGAGAAGATTCCTGTTCAACCAAGCCGGCCTTTTGCCTCACCTGCTTCACTTCCAACATTTGGGAATTGCCTGCTCCTGTGTCCTTAGGAGGTGATGTTGAAAAAGCGACCAGCACTGATGGACCCTAGCACCTGCAAAAACATTTTCCCAGGGGACCTTACTCACTAATTCCCTGAGCAGCCTGAAGCCTGCTCTCCTCATGTCCAGCATTGAGGTTTTGCTGGTGCTTTTCCTCCTGCCAACAGAGATTTCAAACTTGATCCCTTTGTGGTCGCTGTGGCCAAGAGGGCCACCAGTCTCCAATTCCCTCATGAGATCCCCTCTGTTGACAAGCAGCTGATCAAGGAGGACATCCTTCCAAGTTGACTCCCTTAGGGCCTGTTCCATAAAGTTGTCATACAGATTTTTAAGGAATCTTCTTGCTGGGTTGTACCAGCTGTGTGATGCTGCCAGTTAATTTCTGTCAAGTTGAAGTCTCCCATAAGGACAAGGGCAGTTGACTTGGAAGTGTCCCTTAGTTCCTCAAAGAATAATTCGTCAGCGTCAGCATCCTGGCTAGATGGTCTGTAGCAGACTCCCACAATGACATTTACATTATTTGTTTGCCTCTTGATTCTTACACAGAGGCTCTCAACTGTGCCAGTGCCAACTGTAAGCTCTGTACATTCTAACCCTTCTATTACATACAGTGCCACCCCCTGCTTCTTCTGCCCTGCCTTTTCTCTCCCGAAGAGCCTGTAACCAATATGTGGACCTGAAAATGTGCTTGTGGATTTTTCCTCATATTGTGGTCCCAGTCACAATGGGATGTTTGCTGTACCTGTAGTTGGGTACTTCCAGATGGAAAGACAGCTGCCCCTAATTGTCTGAGGCTCACAGTGACTCACATCTGGAATCACCTCTTATACCTAAAAAGTAGCTTATTACTGTAATAAGGATTGAACTAAAGCTGAAAGCATGCTGCTTATCTAAAGAGATTCCCCAGTTGTGCTTCTTTCAAGTGCTGCATGTTGTTGTCACTGTGAAGAATTTTGTAGTGACTGTTTCCAGAGCACGTAGAATCCTTTCAGTAGGAGGGTTGTACCATGCTACTTTCCCAGTCTGACATGGAGTAAATGACTTCAAACTTTGTCTTTGCTCCACAGTTAGTACTCATTGTAGCATTTTTAGTTTTGGAAGTATCTGTGACGATGTGTGAACATGTGAAGTGGGTGGGAGAAATTAATTGGTTTCTCTGAAAGCTAGAATGGTGTGTGGTAACAAATTGAGTGCTTATAATTGCATGAGGATATAAGGTTGCCACTTGGGTTCCTGAGTGTAGGAATACTACCTTTATTAGGTGTGCTAGCATGAACTGGATAGTTCTGAATCATTTCAGAAGACTTGCTTTAAACACCATAATACTGGTAACATGACTGTGACTCAGAAAATAACATGTTTGCTGTTTGTATGAAAAATGTTATATTAAAAACTCCAGTACGGATTTGCAGTATTCAGGTAGAAATATCTTCCTCTTATAGATGGTGATTCTCAGTCTCTCAAGGAACATCTTATTGATGAGCTGGACTACATCCTTTTGCCGACTGAAGGCTGGAATCGGCTAGTTAGCTGGTACACGCTGATGGAAGGTCAAGAGCCAATAGCACGCAAGGTACTTTCTAATTACCTGCTGGGATGAGTATGATTCAGATATAGACCTGCAAATACGCAGGAGTTGCACAAGAATTTATTAGCAGATAATAAGTCCTGACCTGTGATAATCATACAGACAACTCCTGCTTTAGATGCTTATTGATATCTAATTTTTATTCAGATTTTAGAGGCTTAAGTGTTTAATATTGAGAAAAGGGGATGCAAAGGATTTAATACTTTCTTTTCCTGGAAATAAGTCCTCTTAAGATCTCAAGAACAATTTGCTTTAAAAGCTTTTAAGTCTATTAATGAAAATATTTTTGTAATTGAGTAAATAGAACTGTATTGAGTGTATTAGTGAAAAGCCGAGCTCTAATAGTGTTAACATTGGCAGAGTAATTGGTAGTTTCTTTTCTGGTAAACCCAGTCTTTTGTGCACAGCAGCTTGCTAAGGGAGTTATTTCTTTAAGCAAAAAACTTACCTCAACACAAGTAGTAGGCCATGGCATGGTGGATATTGTGGCACTCCATTGGAATGAGATACTTAGAAATTAACACCTTTAGATTTATTTATGTTTGCTCCAGCACATAGCACACTTATAACTACAGTGATATGACATTTTACCAGTTTATTGATAATAAAATGGCCTTCTGTTTATATTATTTCTTAAGATTTTCAGGGTAGTGATTACGATTTCATCCTCACTGGACTGAATTACTTAAGTTTTAAAATACATTTTGGTATGTTTACCATTTCTATATTGATCATTACAGCATATTCTTTCAGTTACAGGGATCTTTATTTGAATTCCTGCAAAACTGCTGAAAGAATATTAGGATTAGAATTTAATTTTATGACTTCTGGTGTAATACAACTTTTTTTTCTTCCTATGATATGACAATGGTCTAAATGCATGCATGCTGGCTGCTTACTTGAAGTCCACTCTTTTCAAACAAATGCCAGATACAGCTGTAGAAGAAATTTTGTGTCTTCAAGATTCATTTGGTCAGCAATAGAAGTAGTTGGTCGAGGCTTTTTTAATGGTAATACAATAAATTATTTTTTTTTTCTAAGAGACATCCCTGCAACATCTCTGTCTTTTTCTGTAGTTCTGTAAGACCTAAACTCCAATAAAATAACTCTCCTTTTTTAAAAATATATCTGTTATCAACTTGTTACTGTTTTTTCTGAAGATGGATTTCAGCAAACTGAATAGTCTTCCATCGTCGTGGTAAAGCAAAAGTTCTGTAATTTTTTCAATTTGGGGGAAAAGTGGAGGGAGACAGAAGTGAAATTAGAGTAATTTCCCTTCTACTTGAAAGGAACTAACTGGAAATATACATGCAGTATAATGAGTGGCCAGGTAAACTGGCCTAGCTTCATTATTTTCCACCAATGTGAACAGCAGTTATTCTCTGAGAAGAAGTATTCCAGTTCAGCATTTTTCTTTCTGCTGTTTTTGTCATTCATGATTCTTTTTCCTGTCTGCCGTTATGGTTTTTTTTCATAAAGGTGGGATTATACTTTTCTTTCATCCCCTTTGTTACATTAACTATTTTTGAAATGTGGATCCAAATTTTAAATTGATAAAATATTGTACTTGATCTATGTCAAATAATGTTATGACTTTTTGTAGTAGAATGTGGTGATGCTACCACACAGTGTCTGTTTTTATTCTTAGAAGTGTCGTAGCCATACTGCACAGTTTTGTTTACTGCAGCTATTTTGTTCTTATTCTAGTAGATGAAAACTAAGCTGCTCAAATTAAGATGCATTTTTATTTAAATGTAGTTTTTGACAGTCATTAAAGCTAAGGCAAGCAATGTAATAATTCACTAATTTTTTCATTTTTTTTCCTATGGCACATGCGTACAAGTTATATTTGTACAGCAGATCTCTCCTAGCAATTAGCTGGTGGCGCTTTTTTTAACTGTATTTGTCAGATGTATCACATATCAGGCTGATGGTTATTTTTGGAACAGTCTACATGACTAAGTGTACTGCAGTTACACTTTGGAAGATCAAAAGGAAAAACATTTAAGAGGTGACCCTGAATACTTTTTTTATATATTTTACTTTTATTAAAAAAAAAATCTGGTATACTTAACTATTTTGTGATAGGTGATACAAAAATGAACATATAATAAACAACTGGAAAAAGTAGGTAAAATTTCAAATTAATGTATTCATTATTGAAATGTAAGTGGAAGATTTGTAGGTTTTGTTTAAAAATGTAATATTCAGATTTTATTAGTGTGTATTCTATTTTGGGTAAACATTCTTTAACTGTGAAAATTAGTTCTTCATGTTCTGTGGAAGTAGTATACAATTAATGTATTTTGAAATAAAATAACTTTTGGTGGTTTTTATATTTGGATTGAGTATCTTATCTTTGGGTTAAGGATGAATATTTGTCATTTCTACTGTACTTAGCACTTTGAAAGTCATGGTGGTGGAGTTATACACAGGAAAGACAATCATCGTCATGGAAGAAGTTACTTTCTAGTTTACTGTATTTCTGAAAAGCTATAGGAGAATTTTAGTTATAGTTTTTAGCATTTATTGAGTGTCATCTATTCACTCAACTTCAGTTTCATGAAGAGTTCTCAAAGTTACTTTGAACTGTGTGTATATGAAAACATACTTGGACTGATACCTGATCCCATTCTGTTTTTCAGGTCGTTGAACAGGGTATGTTTGTAAAGCACTGCAAAGTAGAAGTGTATCTAACAGAATTAAAACTTTGTGAAAATGGAAATATGAACAATGTTGTCACACGAAGATTTAGTAAAGCTGATACAATAGGTACGCACAACTATTTTTAAAAATATGTGGTTGATACTTATATGTGGTGTCAAGTTCTGAATAGGTTTCTAGGTAAATGATGGATGGGTATTGCGACCATTAAAAAGGATGGGAGTAATTTTGTTTGGGTCAAAGTTAAAAGTTAAACAATTTAGAATATTGGAGTGGTTTAATACAATTTTAAGAATGTAATTGTGTGTTTTATTATCTAAACATCTGTATTAACTTTAGAGGTTTGAGCTTGTAAGGAAGTGAGCGGTGTGATATTGTTTATTGGATTTCATAGTACTTTTTCTTTGCTTTTGGTGGATAGGAAATATATTTTCATGTGTTTCATTAAGCAACACGATTTAGCCATATATATGAAGAGAAGAGTATATTACAAAACACAAGAATGAATGTAATTCATAAATTAATGGCTAAGGGTGACCTACAAAGGCAGTATTCTTTGGGTTGTGAAGTGGTAGGCCAGGCACAATCTTTTACGGTAACTGAGTTTTCTATTAAACCTTTAATTTACCTTTAAATCTTTAACTTACCTTTATTTGTAGTTATTTTGACTGCTCATTGAGCATTCTATCATTGTTTGAAACTATATTTTGATAACATATTTGACTTTGAAAATAATCACAGTATATGCAAAGATATTGCTGATCACAGAAACTCAATTTTTGATGTATTTGTGCATGTGTATCTGAGATAAGAGTCTTTCAATCATCTGTATTTGTGCAGTTAGAATTGTACTTTGTGCCCAGCCATCACTTTGTTTACATTTCTTGACAGCAACATAGGTTTTTTTAGGTTTTGCTTCTTTTTACATTATGGGTAGTGACTTATACTTACTACCCTTTAATTCTTTGCAGATTGTTTGCTTTAGAAACTGAGTCATTTTGCTTTGTTAAATTTAAATCTTTAAGTTAGAAAAGGAATCACTACTTGTATTAGAATAAATACTTAAAAATTGTGAAAATTCTCCTCAAAACAAGACTACAAGTATCGTATGTTAATTGGCCTTCTTGAGATCTGGTTTAACGTGGGAAGATGTACTTCATTGTTCTCTAAGGAAACCCAGAAACTTGAAAAAAGTAGTCTAACATTATCCTTCCCTTAGGACCAAATGCAAGCTATTTTGCAGCTATACTGAATTTAATTGTATCATTGGAATTTTAGGTAATGGATGAATTTCTAATATTTTCTTTCTCTAATCAGAAGCAGGGCATTTTGGAATTACTTACTTGAAGGTGTATTCATTTTTCTTGGCAAAGAGAGAATTACAGTTATGAGAAAATTGTCAGAAAGGTAATAAGAAGCAGTCAAACTCACTGACAACCTCTTTCCAGACACTGGCCTTATTTGCTTTCCTGAGATGTGGATGATATGCTCCTGGAAGCCTTTAAAAAACATGCCCTTTCTGAAGCTGAAGCTGTGCTTCTTGTGCAGAGCACAAAGCAGGACCATCCTAGTCAGGACAACAAAGGAATGTACCTTAGAAGCAGAGCTAGAAAAAATTAAACCCACTTTTTAAGAGTGAAAAAATAATCCCTCTTATCGTCCATTAGTAAGATGGTAATTTATTTTTTTCCCCCCTTCTCCTTACCTCAGATATATTTAAGGCAGTTCTGGAATTCATCAAATACACAGCAGAGATGCTCATTATATCAATAAATAATATGCAAGAGGGATCTTGCAGGATCTTGATTACTTTTCACCCTTCCTTGTATATTCTAGTAAGAGATGTATTTTTATTATGGTTGCAGAAGACTTGTAGTACAAAGGAGTCAGTATCAGCCCCACTGAAATGAGTGGACATAAGGTACTATGGTCTTTTCAAGAAGTTTTAATTTTTCTAGCCACCATCATTGATTATATTATCTACTGCCCTCAAAAAAATCAGTACAAGACCTTCCTTAATTCACAAAAGCAGAGGAATATCCTAAGTACAGTATAATACCTATGAGTCTTCACATATGTGTTATTCCTGGAATACCTGTGCTTTTCCACTAAAATAGAAGGCAAACTAAGCTGTATGTCAATAAATAAGTACGAAGTAGGAAAAAGTAATGACAGTCATTCTCTTGGGATGGTACTAGGAACATCTGACATGTTCTTTGGACCTTCTTGGGAATCTCCTACAATTGAGGACTCTTGCCTTGGAGACAGTGCATATTGACTTTGAGGCTGATTGATGTCTAACTCTTTTGGGGGAGAGAGGAAATGAGGAAGGAAAATGAGCTAGATGGAGTTCAGGCAACATTTCAGCTGAGTTGCTGATCCCAAAGAACATCAGGACTTCTGAGTGAAAATCAGTTAGTGATCCATTCACGAGTCACTAATGGGAAAGTATGATAGGACAAAGTAGTCATCAGCTAATATGTAAGGGTTTTACAAAACACAGAATGTAAGAAACACTAGCCTCTGTTACAGGTGAATAGGAGTCAGGTTTTATCTGCAATGCCATAAAATAATTCCAAAATTGAGCTGATAAACTTCACAGAAGATTACACCAATGGCTCCACACCTAATGGACTTTTGCTAGCAAATGATCTTAGCAAATGGCTTTGATTCATCTTTCCCTTTATTCTGCTGCAGAATACAAGAATATAAAACTTGCCATCCTTGAGGACTCTTTATTCTGGGATCAGTGATTAGACTTTTCCTTCTTTATGAGGGAGCGATTACTGATTCATAGTAAAGATTGATATCTCAACATTAACTTAATATCTCAGGGTTTTCTCTATCCAGTATTTGTGATAGCACTATCCTTTAGGAGCCAGGGTGTACTTGTATTGGAGCCCACTGAACTTCTCCAGTGTCTTATTAAGACTGTTCCAGGGAGTTTTTCAAAATAGCACTTAAAGCATGCAGCTGTTTTTATAGATGAGCTAATTTTTAAGAATATAGGATATAACCTGTTTGGAATCCATAACCTTTGACTCTCAAACTGAACTATCTGAAATTGTGTGCGTACAGCTGATGGAGTGAGAGGCATCTTTAAAGGGCAGTTCTTCCTGTCTCTTTTAGACATCATCCTAGTACTAATAATTTCATACATTGGGTGTATATAACTGCAACTCCCCAGGGAATTGGTGGAGTCACCATCCCTGGAGGTGTTAAAGAAGTGACTGGACATAGCACTTAGTATTATGGTTTAGTTGATATACTGATGTTCGACGCAAGGTTGGACTTGATCTTGAATGTCTTTTCCAACCTCAATGATTCTGTGATTCTAGGAGAGGAGAACCCCCATACACAACATTCCTCAAACCATACCTATTTGATATGTTTTCATTTAAGCTGGAACAGGCACTTTTACCTTAGATCATAACCCTGTAGTCCAGTAATACTTGCTGGGGATAGAAGGAAGAATTATAAAGTATGCAATGGTTATGTTCATGGAACTATGGAAAAGAACCTTATTTTCACAGTCTCAAAATTGGCATAATAGTCAAGTGGAACATGTGCTTCCCAGAGTCTTGGACATAATGTGTAGTTGTCCAGTAAGACTAGTGCTCCCTGTCTCGTAACAGTTAGTGAGGCAGGAATATGTTAAAAATTAACATAATAAATGTTAACTTAGTACTTACGATGAGTATGAGCTGCAATGCTCAGATAATTAAGTTGTCCTTAATAAGAATGAAAAGTTATATTTTGTAAATTCTTTAGTGAAAGCCATGGATAAATCTGGATTTTCTACTTTTTTTTTTTTTTTTTCACAAGATTGATGAGTAGATTAGTTCTTAGATTCACATTTAATTATTTGAATTCACTGGTTGAAAATTGATTCAGACAGTGACTTTTCTTTTTGAAAGTCAACAAATCAAATAAGTCTGTTACCTTGTTGATAGCATCTATCTTGCCTACATATCACCTCTGTTACAAAAACAGATGATCCAGTCTAACATTTGCTTTCAGACTGAAATATGTGTTAACCAGTATAGAAAGAAATTGTATTCATTTGCCTACAATATATACAAAGATTATATTGGCCAGTTGTCATGCATTTCACAAGACAATGGCTGGATTTTTGCAAGGTATTTTAAAGTTTCAATTTGACTTTTTATGCTTCACGTAAGAAGGGAGCAAGGGGAGCTGACACACTAGTGTTTTATCCTTAGGCTTCAGAGGAGTGTCTTTCAGAGAGTTTACAGTACCCATTTTTATAATTGTACTTCCAGTGATCATCAGGAATAAAGTGTAGATTTCTTGACTCCCCCTTTGTTTTCTGTGTCAGCTGTTATGAGATGTAGCTGCCATGGGGCTTTATGACTCTACCAATTAAAAAAAACAGTTAAGCGAGATTGCTATAGTGTAGCACTGTACACATTTGTTAAAAAAATAGCTCTTTTATAAACTCTACTTTTGTGTAAGGAGAATAGAGTTAATTAAGAATTTCTTGAATTTCAGTTGTAGACAACAGTTATGGTACCTTAAAATTATGTAACACTGGTTGTATTTCTGTCAGGTAGAGTAGGAGCTGATAGACCTTTTTACATTAAATCTTTCAGTTATGTAAATTCTTTCATCTTCCTTTTAAAATAAATTTATGTGCTTCAGTTTTACAGAGTTGTCATTAATTCCTGTGAACAAGTATATTAAACTTTGTGCATGTATGTTGTGGTTCATGCTAATTGCACTGGGATATGGGCAGTAGAAAAGCAGAAACTGAAAAGGATTTGATTTAGGGAGAGGAAAAGAATGTCTTGCACTCCCTGCACCTGGTTTTACTACCACTCTCATTTCTTATAATTTGCTACCTACCCACACTCCTCTGTTAGCACACTCTAAGGAATGAATAGATGGATGCTAAGGTGGCTCCTGTCATCTGTTATCAACTTGTCTTTATTTGTCTTATTCTTGCTTTACTAAGAATCACATGCTGAGTTGGAAGGGATCCACAAGGATCATAGAGTCCAACTCTTAGCCCCTCGGAGGACCATTGCCAAGAGTCACACCATGTGCCTGAGAGTATTTTCCAAGCACTTCTTGAACTCTGTCAGGCTTGGTGTTGTGACCACTTCCCCAGGGAGCCTGTTCCAGTGCCCAACCACCCTCAGGGTTGGAGAACCTCTTTCTAATATCCAATGTAAACTTCCCCTGACAACTTCAGGCCATTCCCTCAGGTCCTGTCACTGGTCACCACAGAGAAGAGATCAGTGCCTGCCCCTCCTCTCCCCTCACGAGGAAGTTGTAGACTGCAATGAGGTCTCCCCTCAGTCTCCTCTTCTCCAGGCTGAACAGACCAAGTGACCTCAGCTGCTCCTCATACAGCTTCCACTCAATGTCCTTCACTATCTTCATTGCCCTACTTTAGAGGCTTTGCCTGATGCCCCCCAGCACACTGTTGGCCCTCCTGGCTACCAGGGCACTGCTGACTCATATTCAACTTGCCATTGACCAGGACCCCCAGGTCCCTTTCTATGGCACTTCTTTCCAGCGCCTCATTCCCCAGCCTGTACAAACATCCAGGGTTGCCTCATCCCAGGTGAAGAATCCGGCACTTTCCCTTGTTGAACTTCAAATGGTTGGTGATTGCCCAGTCCTCTGACTTGTTAGGGTCTCTCTGCAGGGCCTCCCTGCCTTTGAAGGAGTCAGCAGCTCCTCCCAGTTTTGTATCATCTGCAGACTTGCTTAGTATCCCTTCCAGTCCTGCATCCAAGTAATTTATGAAGATGTGGAAGAGCACAGGGGCCAGAATAGAGCCCTGTGGAACCCCACTAGTGACAGAGATTCAAGAGGCAGTAAGCTCCTACTGTTTCCAATTTAAAGGCAAGCAAACTAAAAACTTCCTTTGTGTCCTACAACATGAGGCAGTTGCACGACAATTTCTACAGTTTCATTCATATTTTGAATATGAGGAAATGGATTCTGATGCTTTATTTGCCTTGTACTGTTTGTGTATTGAAATGCTAAACTTGTGTTCTATCTCTTACAAAACAGATACAATTGAAAAGGAGATAAGAAAAATCTTCAATATTCCAGGTGAAAAAGAGACCAGATTGTGGAACAAATACATGAGTAATACTTTTGAACCTTTGAATAAACCAGACAGTACTATACAGGATGCTGGTTTATACCAGGGACAGGTACAGTGAAATATTATTTGTGGATTTATATACATTTATTTTTTTGCTCATAAGAATGTAGCTGTACCCAATAATTCTTACTTTTTTTTTAAATGAAATTGCCTCCTAATAGATTTTACTAGGGATAGAGGATTTTATAAGCAAATTTGCTGAAGTAAAAGTGGACTTTGTGTGTATTTTCAGGATTAAAGATTAGTTTAACTCTCCTGGTGAATTAAAATTAAAATTTGAAAATTGCTTTTCAAACTTAAATTTTAAATTTATCAAATTTTACAAAATTGCTGACATAACTTTGGTAAAACCTGAAATAAAAAATTATTCCTAGGATGTGGGATATGTTCCTATAATGAAACTCAAAATTTGAAGAACTTTTTAGGTACTCTAAAAGAGTAATGTCTTCTAGTCAAATTCCACTGTTCAGATTTCAGAAATAAAGTAAGAAGAGATGAAAATATTTTAGATAAGAATGATAGAGGCACAAGAGCTTGTAAATCTGCTTTAACATGAGACTATATTATCACTTTAAAGTCATCACTTTATAGGCGAATTTCTCACAAGAAATTTTACCTTTCCATATCCATATAAAGAACAAATACTGAGTGTTAAACTACACAAATATAAACGTGAACAGATTGAGTAATTTGATCGATAGAATAGCTTCTCATACTATTACATTGATTCTTTATTCTCCAGATAGAGTTGAATGTTTTTTCAACAGCTGTAGTTCGTGCTGTCATGCTGCAAATATGAATGGATGAAATTTGATGGAAGGAATTGTAGGTGCAATTATATTAAAATATTTCCTTTTGCCTTGAAATACTAGACTCTAACCTACTTACCGGCAGTATTTATGCTATGTTTCAGTTTTCTTTTATGTCATGGAAGGTAAGTAATCAGTGCAACAAAATAACTTCTTGAACTATTGTGCCCTTTAGCTTCATGCTGCATGCACTTAAACCCTCACACAGGTAATTTTAACGATGCAGAGGTCCTGTTGGAAGAGCCCACATCTCCCATAAAAGATTTGCATCAAAGATGGAACTTGCAAATTGCTCTATCCCAGTGAAACATTAACTATGAAGCAAGCATGGTCTAATAAAGCCATGAAAAGATCTCTAGGTGACATCGGTACTTTGAGCGAAACAAATATTGTTTAAAGCAGAGTTTAACCATTGTTTGTGAAAATGTTAAATGTCATGGGAGGCCATATGTGTTTGGTCAGTTGCACTTGCTGACACACACGGTTGTTATTTTTCTTGCTGAGCTTCCCAATCTTACAATAGTTATTCTGACTATTACAGTCTGTCTAACCTAATAGTTATTTTTTACTGTGTATGTGATTGAATAAATTAATGTTTCGAATTTATCAGTTGATATCTGAAGCAAACCTTTATGGGTTCCATTGAACTTTTAAGTCTAAATCTACTTTTATTTAGTAGTCTCTGAGAGCCAGTCAAGGAAGTATGGAAGAATCTGTCTTATGTGACCAAAGATGGCAGACTACTCTTTTCCGGATACAAAGCTTGTTTTAAATGTCACGGCCTATTGTATTCAGACTGAAAATGTGGTTACATCTTCAAGTGGCAGAATGACTTATACAAAAGGTTTTGAGCATTAGTACATATGGGAATTTATGTCGTTGTGTAGGCACATACAGGCATAGCATGGCAGTTAATTAGTGTGTTGAAACATCAGTATACAGTTGTGCAGAATTAGTTGAATTGGAAATCAGGAGTTGGATTCAGTTTAAATATTGAAGTCTAGTTGCCATTTCAAATGATCTAGCTGTCTCAGCTGTCGATCCAGAAAGGCATGAGCTGCTTGTAGGTCCTGTGTCATATCTGCCGGCGTAGGGCAGATACCACAAATACCCAAAGGGGTTTAAAATGGCACCTGATGCCTGTGTTGGAGACTGAGTGTTCTTACTCTGTTTTTTACCAATAACAACTTGAATTAAATTAATTTCATTAGCCTACTGTCCCATTGAAAAAGTAATATTTGATAAATGCTTTTATAAAATATACAGAAGTAACCAAACAGATATGATTTTAAGGCTATCAAAGCAGAAAATAGTTTTGTTTGGGTGGTTTTGGTTTTTTTTCCTATTGATTTGTGTGAGGCAAAATTTCTCCAGGAATATTCCTTCCTTAACAGGGCTGTTGTATAGACATGTGATTTCTGTAGATTCATAGGTGCTGTTTGAACATTGCAGGTCATCTTCTGACCTCTTTGAGAAATAAGTGGCTTACCATTTCATCCATGGTTTGTATAGGAATAGATATATTAAGTGGCTTGCACAAAGTTGCACAAATTAAAAAGTGTGGAGGAAAAAAGTGGAGAGAGGAAGGGGCAGTGTAATTGGATGGAATATTCTTGAATGTTAGTGAATAGTAACTTAAATAGCAAGTCTTTTCTGTCTCAATCACATGCTAGCAAATCCATTATAAAGAGGAATAGAGAGCTATCTACTGATATTTTTATTTCAGTTTTCTTCTTACTCCTTTTGTGGTAGGTCCTTGTGATAGAACAGAAGAATGAGGATGGAACATGGCCAAGAGGTCCTTCAACTCCTAAGTAAGTTATGAATTCCAGTCATGTGGTTCTCTGTAGCTTAACTGTTTTCATGTTACTTTGCTTTATTAAAAAAAAAAATCTAATTTTATAAGTGGCATTTTATTTTGAAAATCATCCTTCAGATGTTTTAGTTGAAAATATGATGAATATATTTGTTGTGAGTGCTGTGCATTGTAGAACATAACATAATAATGGTGAATTCCTGCATATATGTTGCTTAATTTTGTTGATTTCAACCACTGATATATATTATCCTGCTTAAAAATAGAAAAAAATCCATATTAGGAAACTGTAAAACTTAGCTTATTTTATTCAGATTTCTGTTTCAAAGCTTAGTGTATCTGTTAGGTGAACACAGATATATGTATTTTATCAATATTTTTCTTATATGTAAATGTTCTCATGGACAACTTGTTCCTTCTCCTCCAGAGAACAATATTTACACACATAGCTTATTCAAATTGCAGCCTACATTACCATCATGTTGTGTTTGTTCTTTGTTGGACTGTCATCAGTTAACACACTATGATGATGTTTTTCTTTTCTGTTCTTCCTACTGCCATTATCAACAGCACTTTGATAATGGCAAGTGAGTAGAAAGATTTGTGTGTTTTTCCTCATTTAGATGGATAAACTTTTTTTAATATTGTTTCCAGAATCTAAATCTGTGTTTTGTTGGTTTTGAAGAACAGTTGGAACTGGTTACTAGTAAATTAACATGATCTCAGCCTTACAAATAATTAACTGTGTTTTTCCCCTTTGTTGTCTGGTTCTTGAAAATATCTTTCATAAGTTGTTTTAAATTCTCTTTATTCCTTTTGAGATTATACATTTATGGGAACGTCACCTATTTTAAAACATTTTTTATACTATCATTGCTTATCACTTGAAGGACAGAGATTCTTTGTCTTTGGTGTTTTATCTTGAGCACCTTTATTGGGAACACTAGTTTCTATTAAGTTATTTAATGAAATCTGAGTTCAATTTAAGCTTAGTATGAACAGTTTAATCTTACTTAGCAAGATGTTATAGCACAAGGAATTGGGAATGTGGAGCAGTGGAAAGAATGGGATGCTAAGTATTTGAAGTTTAATCTTTGACCTCAAAAAGCATCCAGTAGAAATTTAAATTCTTAGTCAAATTTTAGATGCAGATTTTGAAGGTTAAAAGAACTGCAATAACTCACCATCATGGATTCTTTTGGAGGTTTTGGTAGGAAGATATTCTGCTGGTGGTACCTGTTTTTATTCTGCCAAACTTCTTTTCCACTTTAAGGAAAATATTCAGGAGCAGTATATAAATTCAATAATATCTCCTGAAAAATGTGTGCTCTGACCACAAACCAAATGGTAATTGAAAATGCTGGTATCAGAGGAGGTTAGAAGAAAATGAGCAAATGAGGATGAATAGTTTTACTGTCAAGTTGGGGTGTGGTTTTGAAATTTGGCAACTCTCAGATTGAAATGTGGTATTCAAATGTCCTGTAATAGTAGAAGGTGTGCAAAATTTAGTGGATTCAAATAGCAACTGTCAACAGACAGTAGTTGGGGACAAGTTTTTACACCTGTTTAAAACTTTATGAACAATTTAATAAATGAAGTTGTTTATATCAGCTACTGGGATATTTGTTGTTCAGGAAGGTTGGCTTCTGTGAAACTTTTTTAGAGGGCTCATACTGACTTTTCCTGGAGTGTCTTTAATGTCATCTGCTCCCAAAACAGGTATTACTTAGCATTAATGGGCAGTTTTGTAGAAAATTTTGTTGTACTAACTTGTCTGAGTAGTTGTCTTCTCAGTGTCATACGTGTGACAAAATTACACAAACGTACAGGTCCCAGTTGCTTTGGTAGCTTAGTTGCTACTGATCCCAGTATTTGAAAGGAGACTTGTGATCTGTGTGCAGACAACTTTTTTTTATATCTGTATCCTTCTGTGGGAAATTATTCCACAGAAAAAACAACCAATCCCATTTGAATGGTTCATTATTGTTGAGACGATGTTTTAAACTAAGATATAAAGAAAATCTAAGGTTGAAGTTCAAGTAACTTAAAAAACTTCTACAAAATCTAGTTTCTTACGTTCAGAAAAAAATGTACAACGGTTAAAACCTTTCAGCCAGTCTGTGATTCTAAAACGTGAGACAAGGAGAAGCAAGGAACTTAAGTTTTGACATTTTATGAATTAGCAAATGAATAGCCATGACAAGGTTTCTGTTAGTTTTCTGTTAAGAAGTTTTTACCTGTCCATATGCAAATATAAAAGCAAGTCAGAGAAACATACAAAGAATCTATATATTACTAGTGAATTTCCTTCTAATTTTAAAAAAATGTTGTTGCTGCTTTTTTTAGAAAACTTAATACACGTTTTAAATCTGTTGATCCATCCAAAAATGCTTCTGATATGGTAAAAAATTAAGAATTTTTAATTCATCTGTAAACCTATATCTATGTGTAATAAAAGCAATAGATTTAATTCTGACACCTTTTTTTTTTTTTAGACTTCACTGTGGAGTAAGTCAACCTAATCAAATAGCTGGCTACTTTGCATAATTTACAGATGGTTTGCAGCTAACTTTAAAGCAATTTTTGCATGGAAAAGAGAATACATTGTTGGTAGGGGGGT
The DNA here is from genome assembly GCF_025592945.1 of Manacus candei. Taxonomy (NCBI): domain Eukaryota; kingdom Metazoa; phylum Chordata; class Aves; order Passeriformes; family Pipridae; genus Manacus; species Manacus candei. Next base: position 7,817,957 of record NW_026138091.1, on the reverse strand, counting down.
TTTTGACCATACAAAAACTTGAGAGTGTACACATTCATAGCTTTTTTTTTTTCTCCTTGTAATAATAAATGTTTTCTTATAATATTTGTCACATGGAAAGTTTTTTCACATTTTTTTTTTCTCATTGAAAACTGTATGCCCTTATCTTGGAAAAACATTAAAGACTCTTTCTTGATTCTTTTCGGTCGCTGAGCTGGATCCCATAATGTTTTTTAAGAGGAGAAAAAGTGGATAAAAGATGCTTAGCTGTGCTTTTTTGAAAAAAGATAATGGTTGTTTATCCAAGTTTTTTAGAAAAAAATATCCATACATCTTCAAAGGAAAAACTGTGTTTGTCTACTGAAATGAAAACTATCATCTTTAACAAAGAGATTTAAAATCAAGTTTCTTTCCCTGAAGCAGTTGATATGCAGACAGGTGCGCCTTTCTACTGACTTTTCTGTAAAAAAGATAATTATGGAGAATAGAACTAACTGGGGACTTACTCTGATGTCTTAAATTGTAAAAGCAAGAACTGTTAGAGCTTGTCTGCCAGTCAAGAGCTGGACTGCCATTTGCTGATGCATAATAACTTGTGGTCTGAGATGCTGTGAGTAAACATCAAACAGTAGTAATGTTCAACACACATTTTCAAGTTAGTTTAACAAACATGTTCATTAATGTCAATTAATGCAGAGTTGAAAAGCTCTTAACAAATGCATACCCTGAACATTATTCTTTTTTGATTGCTGAATGTTAAAATATCAACCTTTCATGGAAATCCCCCAAGAAAGTGTGATTAGCTAAATTAGATGGATTTTGTAAGAAGAGAATAGTATAAACTGTAGTAGGTGAAACATACTAAAGCTTGCTTTAAAATTGTATGTTAGCCTGTATATAGCCACAGCTTCACAGAATAAGAGTCCATGACAACTGAAAGACCTCTCAAGGTAATCTCTTCCAGTCCCCCTACTCAAAGCATGGGCAGCTGGAGCAGATCCAGGCACATCTGAGTATGACTGTACTGCACAGCCACTCTACTCAACCTGTTCCAGTTTTCAACCACCCTTGCTGTAAAATAAGTGACAGTTGATCACTTTTTTTTCTCTTTAGGAATATGGCCTTCAATTCCATCTGAACATATTCCATATTCAGATGGAATTTTATTTATTTCAATTTTTACCTATAGACTTCTGTTCTTTCACAGGGCACCACTGAGAAGGGTCTTTGCTCCATCTTCCTAATTCCCTCCCATTAGGTATTTATACAGTTGATAAGATTGCCCTGGAGTCTTCTCTTCTCCAGGCTGAAGAGCCCCAGCTCTCAGCCTCTCCACAAAGGTCAGATGCTGCAGTCTTTGATCACCTTTGTGGCATCTCACTGATCTTGCTCCAGAATGTCCCCATCCTTCAGGTACTGAGGAGCACAGAAGTGGACCCAACACTCTAGGGGTGTCTTGCCTATGCTAAGTGGAGGGGAAGGACCACCTCCCTTGACTTGCTGGCAATGCTTTTCCCAGTCTAGCACACTGAGCCAAAGTGGTTGGCCCAAGGACACCCTGCTGGCTCATGTTCAGCTTTTTGTCCAGCAGGACTCCAGGTCACTTCCTGCCAAGCTGCTTTCCGTTTGGTTACCTGTTCCCCCAGGGGCAGAATTGAGTGATTTTCACTTACACTTATGTAACCCATGCTTCATCTGCTTGTCTGTGAGGGTGTTGCAGGAGACACTGTTGAGAGACTTAGAAAAGTTGAGATAAGCCACATGTTGCTTCTCTCTCGTCTGCCAAGCTACTAATCTCATCATAGAAGGCTGTCAGGGGCCCTTTTCTCTCCAGGGCTGTAACCCATGGGGCTCATCCAAGCAGATCCCTGAAAAGGTTAAAGTCTACTCTCCAGAAATCCAGGGCTGTGTTACTGATTTCTACCATGCTCTCTCTCAGGATCTTAAATTTCACCATCTTAAGGTCATTTTGGCCAAGGCCCCAACCTTCACATTCTCAACTACTTCCTCCTTGTTTTTTAAGTATCAGATCCAGCCAAGAACCTCTCCTTGTTGGCTCTTCAGTTACTTGCATCAGGAAGTTGTCATCACTGCATTCCAGAATCTTCCTGCATTTGTTGTACCCTGCTGTATTGTCCTACCACTAGGTCCCCTGCAAGGGCTAGGGCTTGTGAATGTTAGGCTTCTTCAGTTTGTCCAAAGAAGTCTTATCTGCCTTTTTTTTATCCTGTTCTGGGCAGTGTATAGCAGATGCCCACAGATTATTAGAGGAAAAAGGTTGTTCTGGTTACAGTTGTTTTTGCTGATGTCCATATTTATGTTTTTGGTCACTAGGGGAACTCTAGTGCAGTTTAACTGTAGGGTTAATGAAGTATATGGGCAAGTCAGTACGTAATGTGACTTATTGTCTCTTTTGGCATAGGACTACAGTAAAGTGGGTTTTTTTAACCTGCCTTTTGCTGCAGGGTTTGTTTGTTAGATCGTTAAATGTTACTTTTCAAACTTATCTCTTGCATAGTTCCTGCTGCTGTTCTAGCTGTGTTGAGAATTTGTTTTACTCCTGTCCTGCATGAGAGAACAATCCATTTACTGACTACTGGATTTTTTACAACACAGAGTTTAAAATTTATTGTTTTTGTCAAGTAAGTAACTGTATTCTTTGAACATCTTGCTGTGGTGTGTTAACACCACAGTAACATTAATACATACTGTAGTTAGTACACTACAAAAAGTACTGCTTTGTCTTAGAACCTTGTATTTAAGAAATAATTGAGTTTTGTTGCACACTAGCTTTTTCATTTTGTCTTAAGAGATTCCTAAGTCATAGCAGTTGTTTTATGAGTAGATACATTTGATCATTCTTTTCTGCTTAATTTTAAAGGCATAACTGAAGTATGGCAATACATTCAGCCTTAGCACTTACAGTCTTTTCGGGTTTTTTTTATTATCCTTGCTTTGATTTTTTTTTGTTTGTTTATTTTAAATGATGGGGGTGGTTACTGCCAATGTTCTTATGAAGTTTTCCCAGAAGTATTGAAATATATTAAGAACTGGAAGAGCTAAGAATGAATTCTGTTCTTCTCTGTACACAGTATTTGGCAATGTAAGCAGCCATCATCAAGCAGAAAGGCTGCACATCTCAGGGTGTTCAAGGATCTCTAACTAATTTACCTGTAGCACTTCGTATTTGATATCAAAATGCTGTCAAAGACTAAAACTACTGATTGTCATAAACAAATTAATTTATATTTTGGTGGAAACCAGACTTTTATGTAGCTTATTCTGGTTTCTTTTAGCTTTCTTGCACAACAATTAGACCTTGAGTTTTTTAAATTTAAAACTGTATTGCATTTGAATTTGGCTTAAATTATATAAAAGCTTCAAATTTGTTTTGAAAAGTTCAATTTCGGTTCAAAATCACTCAGATCAAATAGTTTCTAAGACAGTTACATGTATGAATGTCATAATTTAACTTTTTTCTTGAATTTAGGTAGGGTTAAACTGACTTCAGTTTGATATCTTTCTTGTGGACACAGTCCATGTATATTACTTCTCTGAAGATGATGTTCAAAGTGGATGATTTAGATTGATAGAGGAAATCAGCAGGAAAGCTTTGTACATGTTGATCAGAGTACTTTAAATATTAACTAACATGTTCTTCACATGGTGATACATAGAATCATAGAATGGTTGAGGTTGGAAGGGACCTGAAAAGATCATCTAATTCCACCCCCCTGCCATGGGCAGGAACGCTTTCGACCACATAAGGTTACTCAGAGCCCCGTCCAAACTGGCCTCAAAAACTTCCAGGTATGGGGCAACCACAGTTTCTCCAGGTGGCCTGTTCCAGTGCCTCACCACCCTCACAGGGAAGAATTTCTTCCTAACATCTGATCAAAACCTACTCTCTTTCAGTTTAAAGCCATTCCCCCTAGCCTGATGACCACGTGCCCTTGTAAACAGTCGCTCTCAAGCTTTCTTGTAGCCCTCTTAAGCTACTGGCAGGCTTCTCTAAAGTTTCTCTGGAGCCTTCTCTTCTCCAGGATGAGCAGCCCCAATTCTCAACCTATCTTCAGAGAAGTACTCCAGCCCTCTTATCATCTTGTGGCCCTGCTCTGGACTCACTTCAGCAAGTCTGTGTCCTTATGTTGGGGCCCCAGAGATGAACACAGTACTCCAGGTAGGGCGTCACAGGAGCTTTACAGAAGGGGAGAATCACCTATCTTGAACTGATGGTCACACTTCATTTGGTGTAGCCCAGGATGCAGTTGGCTTTCTGTGCTGCAAGTGCACGTTGCTGGGTCATGTTGAGCTTCTCATCAATCAACAGGCCCAATTCTTTATCCTCAGGGCTGCTCTCAATCCATTCTCAGCCCAGCCTGTACTTTTGCTTGGGATTGCCCTGACCCAGGTGCAGAACCTCGCATTTGTTATTGTTGAACTTCATCAGGTTTGCACAGGCCCACCTCTCAAGCCTGTCCAGGTCCCTCTGGACGGCATCCCTTCCCTCCACCAGCTCACACACACTGAGTGGTGTCAGCCACACCACTCAGCTTGGTGTCATCAGCAGACTTAATGAGTGCACTAATACCACTGTCCATGTCACCGACAAAGATGTTAAGCCACACCGGTTCCAATACTGACCCTTGAGGATCACTGGTCTCCAGTTGGAGCTGTTGACCGCAACTCCTTGAGTGTGACCATCCAGACAGTTCCTTATCCACCAAGTAGCCCATCTGTCAAATCCGTTTCTCTCCAGTTTAGAGACAAGGATGTCATGTGAGACTGTGTAAATGCTTTGCAGAAGTCCAGGTAGATGACGTCAGTTTTCCCTCATACACCACCTCTTGTAACCCCACTGTAGCAGGCCACCAGATTTGTTCAAGTTTTGCCCATAGTTGGCAGCATGTTGGCTGTCACCAAGTACCTCCTCGGGTTTCCTGGTTGGGTGGCCTGTAGCAGACCCCCACTATAAATGTCACCTGTCTCTGTCCTTCCTTTAAACCTTACACATAAGCTCTCTGTCAGGTCCTCATCCATTCCCAAGAGGAGCTTCATGTACTCCAGCTGGTCATTGACAGAGGGCAACACCACCTCCTCATCTCCCCTACCTGTCCTTCCAAAGAGCCTGTATCCTTTCATTCCAACACTCCAGCCACAGTAGCCATCCCACCACTTATTACCAGTGATGGCAGTAAGATCATTGCACTGCAGGCATGTGCACATCTCTAACTCCTCCTGTTTTTTGCCTGTGCTGCATGCTTTTGCATGGAGATGTGTAAGTTAGGCCCTCCACAAAGGTGACTTACTGGCTGCAGTGGCTGGAATTCCTTTGTGCCATATTTCAGGTTCACTCCTACTGACCTGCAAACCATTGCCAGGCTCTGGCCAGCTCTTACTAGCTCTGGCATCAAATTGTTATGATTGGGGTGGATTGATTTTTTCCCCTCCCCCAGCAACTTTTCTGTTGGAAAATTAATAGAAAGTTGAAAATAAATGTGAAAATGTACTCAGGAAAATTTCCTGTGTAAAAATGTTTATCTCCTTGCAGAGTTGAGTTCTTGAAAGGTGCTTAAAAAGTCCTGAGCATGCAGAATTTCTTCTCTTATTATTGTGATATGTATTTCAAAGCTTTTCAATGATAGCTATAACTCCAATCAGTTGGAGTTGCATAGGACCTACAAAAACATGAAGATGCCTGAATTCTTTTGAGTATTTAGAGTCTTTTCCTTGGTTACCTGTAAGATTTGATCAAAAAAAGAAAAATGCACTGCAAGATAGTTGTAAATATTGTGTTTAATTTTCACATTCAGAGGGTCTTTGTGATGAAAATGATCAGTATTCTTGTGCTTTTTAAAATAGTCTTAAACCATGGGGATGAGTGTTAATGCTTTTGCTTTAGACAAAAAAGGTTTTTAAAGATTATTAAGTGTTGGCCATAATATCCTGAAATTTTTTTAATATTACTGAGACAACTTTAATTAAATGGTTTCATACTGCTGTTAAGCTAACCTTGAAAAATATGTATCTTGATCATTTTTGTATCTCATCTCAACATCCATTTAGGTTGAAATGAAAAATTAATAAAATTTCCATGTTAGAAACTTTACATTTTAGGTTTTAGAAGATCAAAATACCTATAGTCATACTATAAACTGAAAACTATATTTTTAGCATAGTGGCCTGTGATTTCTTTTGCTTTTTAATAGCTCTGTTTCTTCAACAAGTTATGAAAGTGTAAAGTACTGTGAAGTATTTCGTGTTTTAAAGGATGGATTCTGAAGGCTGCATGTCCTGGGTATTTTTAGTGCTTTGCCCACTTTTTGGAAAGTATTTCTTTTCCATACTTGTTTATATGCTTTGTTCATTTATTATCTTTCTTTCATAGTTTTTAGTATCTCAGCATTTTTGTCTAATTTATCATTTTCATATTTTTAAAGGTCCCCAGGTGCATCCAATTTTTCAACTTTACCAAAGATTTCTCCATCTCTATCAAATAATTATAACAACATGAACAACAGAAAGTAAGCAATATACCTTAAAACATTATTTAATTTAATCACCCTAGTGTGACATAAACAAAGTTTGATGTTTTATAGCTCCTAGCTTAAGGATTTTGAATTGCTTTGCAATATTGGCTTGTGAATTGTTGCTGGTCACTATTTCAAAGTGTAGGTATTGTAAAACTGATACCAGGAAATGAAACAGCATTAAAGATGTTTATAACTCTTAGTCTTCAGTAGGGAAGACACTAAAAGGAATGTTGAGCATTGTAAGAAAATGTATAAATACTTCATTTAGAATTTATCATTCTAGAAATACATTGTTGTTGTTATTATTACCCTGTCTGAATTTAAATGGACAACAAAAAAGTATAAACTGCTTATATTTATGGTGGTCAGCTTTTCCCATACTTACTGCTCCTAAGGTATGAGAGGAGCGTATGTGACATCACACATGGATTTGAAATCATGACAGCTGAAGTGTTTTAGATGTAATGTAACCAGCAGCCTAACTTCTGTTTGTTAGTGCAGGAAGATTTGAAAGAGATGAGTCTGTGGGCTTGAATATTACAGTGAGCAAAAACTTAGTAAAAAGCTTCTCACTTTTATGGGTTTTCTCCTTTATATTCCAAATTAGAAGTTTAATAAAGAATGTAATATAACTCTAAAAGAAGAGCTTTCATATTCCAGTGGCCAACTTTGTGTGTAATTTTTGGGGTTTTGTGGTTTTTTGTTGTACACAACTGTAAAAAAAGTTGGTGAATATAGAAAAACATGGAATTATTTCACTTTAACAGATAATGGAGCATCTTTCAAATGCTTGAAACCAGAGAGCACTCGTCTTTAATGCAAGCTGGGGGAAGTTGAAGAGCCCTATTCTTACAATTCATTCAAATTTTTAATATTTTTCCAAACATGCATTTTGTGATCAAACATGAAGATGTTAAATATTAAAGGTGACATAAGTATTAAATATCTTATACAATATTTTCCAGTTAAATACTGCACTTATCAGAAGTGATTTTTCCTAAGGGGTGAAGTGTCACTTGTGCTTCTACCAATTGTGAGTAGCCCCAACTCTCACTGTTGAACAGTTGAAATCCATGTATTTAACTGCAGTCTTTTGTACTCCATGTGTGACTGTGTAGTAAATAAAAGGAATATTGTATCTATGATTGTGTGAAAAGTTACTTGATCAGAGCTGACTTCCAGCTGAGAACTAACCTCTCCTTCCCCCAGTGCTTAAGCAAAAGGCAATTGTAATGCCAAAACCAAAACTTAACAGCTACTTTTTCCTAGAGAGCAGCCATTTTAAATAAAGCCATCAAGGCTTTCCTAATTTTTTTTAAAGTTTTTTTTGTTTTCTTTTTTTAATGTTAGCTTCTTGCTAGTGATCCTGTAGTTATTTTTAGAAAGCACTTAGGAAACCTGTTGCCAATTCTTGCAGCTTTTAAAGATAGTTTGTTCACTTACATTATCTGATTTTAATTTTATTTCTTGATTTATTTTGGAGACAAAATGTGAGCTTTTAGAACTTTAGGAAAAGTTCTGGGGTTTTTTGGTTTATTTGCTTTGGGGTTTTTTTTGGTGTGTTTTTTTTGGCAAGAGGAGTTTTGTTGGATTTTTTTGGTTGCATTTTTTTTAATTTTATGATTTTCAACAGAAATACATGTACAAGGAAGTAATATAAAATTCAGATTTGATAAGGAATTGGTCCTTTCAAGTGCTTTAACTGTAACTTAAACATTTGTAAATCCACTAATAGGTATGTGAACTCTGTAGTGTTATGAAATACTAGCCATTTTTCTCTTATATATCAAAACACAGTATATCTGGATATTAGGTAAGACTGATATTCAGTGCAGAAGTATATGGTTTCCCTTACAATGTAGTGATCCAATTATGATGAGTTTAAAAGAAATACTTTAAAAATCACAAATTAATAATACAAGATATAATTCAGAAGAATCTTTAGCAGCACTTCTGTCAGAATACAAGTTCAGTCATATGAAGTCAAATACATTTATAAACTTTGTACTTTAAAGTACACACTGTTGCATTAAGAATTTTTAGCTTCAAAAGGTAAATGGAAAGATACATCTCTATTTAATTGTATTCTATCATTGTGGGTTAAGATCATTTGCTTCTATGTTCTCTTCTTCTCACAAACATCTTCCTGTCTAAGAAAGCACTTATTTTTCATTAATTAATGCTATCTTCATCACTTTCCTAATTAACTAATTAATGTCAGGTTTGCCTGGAATTTATTTTCATGTTTCTGCCTTATTGTCTCTTCATATTGCATGTTGTCTTTAGTACAGTAGTGAAACTGTACATTTGTGGCTTTCCAGGGTCTGTTGGCACCTCCATATGCCCATGAGATGCTGTGTCTCTAAAAGAAATTCCAGCATTTGTTTTGAAGATAATTGTAGCTCACAAAGCTGATTTATAAGGCAGAAAAAGCAAACAACAACTTGTGTATATTCATGGTCATAAATACTAGTGGTTGCAAGCCTGGTTTTGCAATTACCATAGCTCAGCTATAGAGTGCAAATTACCTTAAAATACTGAAAGTATCAGGTTTCTTTATATGGTACACATTTCTGTAATACTTGTCTAATCCAGGAAGTGTTCTGTGTAAGAGCAAGCCTCTAATTGGTAGATGTTTAATTGTGTGTTGAGCTAGTCATATGTTAAATAATAGAAGTAGTTGGTGCAAACTTTATCTAGTCCAAAGCCTTCATTTCTGTGAATGTGTGTTTGGGTTTGATGGAATGGAGGATTCCAAATAATCGATCGCTGATGTTCTTTTGCCTTTACAGTTTATCTTGTTGAAAGAATAACATAGGAGGATTAGCATAATATGTGTTAGTGGATTCAGAAGAGCAGGGAGAGACACACACAGTTTAGGTCTTACTGAAATTTCTGTTTGTTGCTGTTAATAAAGCAATCTCAGATACGATGTTTTCTTAAATTACATGGAGTGGAGATTAAAACCTCTTTAGCAGGGATTTTGCTTGGGCAATTAAATGGAAAGTTGTTCTGTTTCCTTTGTTTGTAACATTGTTTAAGTTCCTAGAATTACTTGATTCCATCATTTAGTAGTGTCAGCCTGTCAAGATGGACAGCTGGCAGCTTTTTTACATGCTTATTTCTAGAAGTACAGGTGTTATTTACATCACCTGCAGAAACAGTTTCTTGTGTTGTACTCGTGTTATACCTGACACATAACCAAATATTATGAGGAGGGCATTTTTTTTTCTTTTTAACTTAGATTATAATGTTATCTTTTGCTTTCCAGACAATGATGATAAACAATAACAAAGTAGTAGTGTTTGGGCCTCTCCTGATGCTATGGGTATCTCTAAAATCTGAGGGAACTTGGTAACAGGTTTCTTAAAGTGGCTGGTCACAAAAGCGCTTTGGCAGTGGTTGTAATATTTCCTAGCTTCCTAGTGTCCCTCCAAATGTGAAGGGGAAAAGCTGCAGAGAAGCAAAACAAAGGGGAATGAAAATCCCTAGGAGAATTAAATTAAATCTGTTTATTACCCCTACGACTCCTAAATTTCTTAAAGAGATTTCTCTTTTGTTAACCATGTGAAAAGTGTAATCTTTGAGTCAGGTAAGGAAAGCAGTAGGAAGGAAGCAGGGCTGAAAGTAGCTTATTGTGTACCTTGTGTGTGTGCATTTCTGGTACTGCTGTGCACTGTTGAGCTGGGTCAGGGCTTGATTATATCATGGAGGTTGCATTAGCACCAGGGGCAGGCTTGTGGTTTTGCTTCCTGGGGGAACTAAGGCTTGCCTGCTTAAGGGAATTGGAGTTGACTGCAGTAGGTGGACTGCAGCTGCAAAGGGAGATGGAAGGTAATTTTCCCTGGAGATTCTCAGGCGTGGGTGAACCAGGGACTAATGATGAGGGGTGAACACAGAAGCAAGCTTGAAGGAGTTTAAAGAGTATCTTTTGTTAAAGTAAGTTTAAGCATTTAAGTTAGACTTAAACTGAATGGGCAAAACTACCTTTATGGTGTTTTTTTCATTGAGAATGACTAATAAATACAATGCCACTTAGCTGGTTTGGGGGTAAGCCAGAGAGCAGAGAAAATGCATGTGTACAGAAAAGGGAAGGACTAATATGAAAGTCATCTATTACAAAGAAATTAGCAAATGTAAAAGTTTGAGAACAGCAGCTTTATGGACAGTGGAACTATAAACTAAACAAATTTTAAAGGCCATTGTATGAGTGAGGAATTTTTTTCCACTTCTGTTTGAAATTTTCAATAATTTAAAACAAATCAATAGTTATGAAAAGTAAATAACTGTGCACTGAGAGGACAGTTGGAATTCAGTTGGATGTAAAGAGTATGATATCATTCGGGAGTAATGGCTGGAGTATAACAATTGTGCCATCCTCAGATTTTTGCAATTACAAATCTCAGTTATTTATCAGGATTGATTCCTTGCATTGCATGTTTTTCCTTACCAGTCTTAGCAACTGACTTTCAAATTTTTGGTTTTTGTTCGTGTTACTTCTAATATGAATGATGCTTAGTGGCTGCAGAAACTCTCCTGAACTTTAGCCAAAGCTGCTGTCACGCAGATTTCATTATGATTAGTGCTTGAAATGGTTAAACCTTTCTAGTTGGTTCTTTTTTTCTAACATCAGTAATTTTGCCGAGTATCCTCTTAGAAGATTTCTTTGCCTTTCTAGTGTACTCAGATATGCTTACTTTACTGTTTTGAGGGTCATTCTGTATTTGATATTTTCATATTTCATCTGAAAACAAATGCTTTAAATATTATAATTTTACCTATTTCAGTCTTCTGCAGTTTCTCCAAACAGATGCAACATAGATTTATAATGAAGTTGTTACAAGGCATTTTGCGCATTCTTTTACCTCACAAAGCTTTTCTGCATTTGCATGCTGGATTGTGCTGTCCTAGCAGGGAAGCTATAAATAGATTGTCTGATGCAGTGAGGCAGCTATGCCACAGTGGCCTTGGAAATCTCAGCTTTCACCTGTAACTCTGCATTCCCATTCCCACCGACCTCACTCTTGCAGTACCAGGATGCAAAAGGAACGTAAATGATTGATTGCTGCTGGTGGTGTCTAAAATCTGAGTGTATTAAATATGATGGAGCAATGAAGAATAGAGTAAGCTGTGAAGCTGCTCCTATAAAAAAGGGGTAGGGATGTAATAATTGCAGCTACTGCAGTACATTTGATTTTGGTTGTTTACACAGGTGACTTTTAAATTGAAATTAGTAAATCTTTTAAATCCTTTCTTGTTCACAGAAGTTAGTTTAACATTTTTAATAATTTTAAGTACTTGTATGTTTAAAGTACTATAGAGTACATGTTTACATTGTGAAAGATGTCTTATTTTCTTACAGTGTGAAAAATTCAAACTATTGTCTCCCATCATATACTGCATATAAGAATTATGATTATTCAGAGCCAGGAAGACACAATGAACAGCCAGGCCTGTGTGGCCTGAGTAACTTGGGGAATACATGTTTCATGAATTCAGCAATTCAGGTATGTACTTTAAAATAAGATCAGCTAGTCTTATTACTTGGAAACTAATATCTTGTTACGTTTTGCCGTGTTAAAAAAGTAGTAGAAAGAGATCTGTTAAGTAGCAGCATAAGATTAAAAGTGAGGAAATAATACTTCTATATTGGTATACTATAAAAGTTGATTTATATAACTGCATTCATAGTGATCAATGTCAGAAAGATGTTTAACCAGCATTCTACATGAGTGAACCCTTAAGTGGGATTCTTTGTTTTTCTTAAGGATTGCCATGCATGTTTGTCACAAAAAATACCTTTTCCTTTCGAGATGCACTTGGGTAGTGATCGTAGTGCCAAAAAAAGTGTCAGAAAGTGCGTTATTGGGCCTTTATTTCTGACTCATTATGTACTTTTAGTGCACAGGTTAACATGCAGGAACCCTAGAAAATATTTTCATTTAACCTTTCCTCTTTGAAGAGCTGCTATTTCATGGATGAGATATTTTACAGGAACGTGATAGCTTGTTTCTCTGCTGTGAATGCAAAAGAAATAGTAGTATACCTACTATTACTCTACCAAGATAAAAAAATCCTTAGTGTTTTAATTTTAAATGGAAGCTGAAGTTGTAGAATAGTTAAACCAGTGTTTAATTTGGTTTTGTTCAGTTCTGGAACTCATATTTTGTCATCAGAGCAGTCATGTCAAAGACCTGTAAAGCGTATTTAAGTTCTTGTTCACGTATTTTCCTGCCGACTGTAAAAACAGTAGATCTTAACCAAGCATTCTTCAAAGTTGTTATCCTGCTTTGTCATCGCAAGGGTTACTGCTTATGTTTGTGATTTCTTTGGGTAAAATTAAAAAAAAAAAAAAAAAACAAAAAGGCAAATGTTGCATTTGTTCTTTAGACTGTTCAGGTAAAAAAGAAATTTCAGGTGCTTTGTAAGCTAAGTTTATGAAGTTATTGAAGTTTGTTCAAAAGAAGAAATATTTCAGAGTTTCATAGTCTGTGTAGATTTTTCTATCCCTTCTTTGTGTTGAGAATCAGTGAATAATTTGGCTCCACTCCTCTGTAGCCTTAGGTAGCTGCAGAGAGCCATGAGCTTTCCCCTTAGTCTTGACTTCCTCAGGGTTGAACTAATGCATACAGCTCTCAGCCTTTCCTTGTGTATTGTTCTCCTGCCCCCTGACCCTCCTCTGTTGGTGACCCTCCTCTGCTCTTTCTTACACTGGGGAGCCCTAAACAGGATAGTGCTCCAGCAGCAGTCTCTCAAGTTCCAAATAGAGAGGAAGACTTGCTTCCAGTTGTGTCTGACTACAGCTGCTAATACAACCCAGCTTGCACCTGGACACCTTTCCCATGGAAGGGGGATGGGGTATGGTGAACAGCTGGATCACATTTACACAGAAAAGGACCACTGGGTCATATAATGCAAAGCTGCTTTCTAGCCAGTCAGCCCCCAGCCTGTTAGTGGTATAGGCTTATTCCATACTTATTGACATAAGGCATCCATAAAATTGAATTTATTCTTGTTTCTAAAAATGTTTTCATGAGGATATTTGAAGAGAAATTGAATAGTGCATTAACTAATTAATTTTCTTTTTATTGTATTACACAAAAGATGGGTAAACTGAAAGGGGAAAGGGCACACATTTTGCAGTGTCCATTCTAAATAAAAATGCTATATGTAATGTCCCTTGATTACTGTATTGTGTCATTGTGCTATTGTAAAGAAAAAGAATATGGTTTTGTCTAGTGTGTCAACCAGAATTATCTTTTAAAAGTCGAATTCAAAAAATATTCTTAGTACATAGTGATTCTTTTTTTAAGATGCTACATTGTTCGTGAGGCTATACTGATTGAAAACAAGGATAATTTTAATTACTTATGCAAACTTTTGTTAAATTGGTATGTATGAATTTGCATATATGTAGATTCAAAAGTAACCTTTTAGATGAGAATTCTAGGCATGGGTTATTGCCTTTAGGAGTGTTATACAGTGAAACAAACTTGTTACAGGTAACATCAATATCCCACTGTCTTAAAAGGATTTAATTCTGAGGTCGGTATTTTAGATTATATCAGCTTTGGCTTCATTGCTTTTCAGTTATATCTAGAGAATCAAATGTTCAAATAAGTTCTGAGAAACTGTAGCATAAATTAATAAATACAATTTTGCTGACTCACAAGACAGTGCTCTGGGTAAGAAAATTAGGTGTATTGAGCAGTGCAGCTCTTAATTTGGCTTGGTACCTTTAATATGTCTTTGAAGGTGTGTTTTTTCAAATGCATTATTTGGCAGCCTTCTTAGCAAGGAAATGTGAAGTATCTTTCAGTTTCACCTACTGTGAGTTTAATGTTATCTAAGAAATCTATAGAAGTGCCTTTTAGAGAAAGTATGATGTGTTCTTAACACACTAAGGTCTCACAGACTGCATTCTTACTCTTCCTACTACTGTCTTTTTTCAGGCAGCAATACAAACTGGAGTAGGGGGTTAGACTGAATGGGAAGCAACTCGGCAGAGAAGCGCCCAGGGTCCTGCTGGACAGAAAGTTGACCATGAACCAGCAGGGTATTCCTGTGGCCAAGGCAGCCAGCAGCATCCTGGGCTGGATTGAGAAGAGTATTGCCAGCAGGCTGAGAGAGGTGATCCTTCCCCTTCACTCAGCGCTGGAGAGACACACCCAGAGTTCTAGGTTCACTTCTGGACTCCACAGAGAGATAGGGTTATACTGGAATCCAGTGAGAGGCCACAAAGGTGATCAAGGATTGCAGCATCTAACCTACATGAGGAGAGAGAGATTTGGGGCTATTCAGCCTTCCCTCACTTCGCTTTTAAAGATACAGTCAAAAAAATATAGAGTGCTTGCCCAGTGCAGGGTGGTTGTACCTTGGAGGCAGGTAACTGCAGGATGGAGATGTGCACTAATATTACAGTTAGGCTTTAATGAACCAAGTTCATCTGAGGAGAGGACATCTCCTATCTCCCTTGTTTGACAGGTGCTATGTGGTTTTATCAGCTGCAAAGTACCATCGAGTTCCCCTCCCTACAAAGATTTCTACAGAGCCTGGCTGTCTCCACTCCGCTCACTGTTCCACCCTCCAGTAAGGATTGTGTTGCCTTACTGTTGTGGGGGGTATCATTATGGAGCATGCCAACTGCATTCCATCCGGGAAGTAGCTGCTGCATTTTACCCTATGATTTCCATACTGTTATAACTTCTGTTAGGATGTGAATGTAACTTCTCAGTTCCCTTTAATTTTTACCCCCAGCCATCTTCCCACAGGTGTATCTCTTCACAGGTATGCCAACACAGGATTGTCTGTCAGGAAAAATCTGTTTTCTTTAAACAAAATAGTTTACTGTAGAGTATTGGACTCTGAAATAGTTTCAATTCCATCAATGTTCCCAAAGCTCTGCTTTGATCTCTTCCATTCATTTGGTGCTGGGTATAATCAATATAGCTTCCTGCAACTGAAGCAAAGTTTAGTTTATCCACTTTCCAGCTGATCGCCACTTTTCTCAGATCTCTGTCCTTTCCAAAGAGCATTGAGGGTACTGAATGTTCACATAAGAACCATTTCTGCTTCAGAAACCACTGCATTTCTCAGACAGCTGCTCGTTGGTCTTCTCTCATGTACAGTGAAGGTGGTTTACATCAGAACTGTTATCAGTGTTCCTTGAGGAAGAGGGGCAGTTCCTTACACAGTGTGACCTCCCAAGTCTGACAAACTTACCTGAAGGTTCTTGCCCTGTAACCATACTAGGTAGAAATGTGGTAATCCTGGCAGTGTCTTAAATTTTGTTGCAAGTTTTTAATAGTTCTTCAATCTCTAGGGAAGGTTAGCTTACCCCTTTATCTAAGTGATTATTGTAAAGAGATCTTTGCCCTTCCAAGTAAGGGCTTTCAGTGTTAGAAAGCTCAAGACAACTGGAGGAGAGATGATGAAGAGATGGGCAAGATCCTCTGTGGTACCACAAACAGCTGCAAGCTGATTAGGAGTAGGGCCAAAAAGGTTAAGATACCACTGTATTTTTTCCAAGTGCTGTTCTTTTATTACTGTTCCTTATTTTTGAAAAAGCAATCATTCAATATTATTTCTTATTTTGGTTGTATTGGAACGTTTGTGTAGATTTTTTGAGGTGGGTATTATTCCACATATCTAATTTTATTTTACTTCAGTGCTAACATCAAAGGCTTGATTTTTATTAATAAAGCCTAAATGTCTGCTTTTGCAGATCTGAGTGTGAAATAAAACAGGAAAGACAAAAGATTGCTTCTGGACTTTATGAAAATATGTAATTATGAATGCTTGAACCCATATCAAGCAAAATAAAAGTATTTGGCAAGTAGAGGTTTCATTCACATTGTGCATGTACATAGCTATATTCTAGACCGAAAAAAAAAATTCAGTAAAATGAGTTTCATTAGGCATTGTTGTGCTGCCCCCTGTGGATGTTTTTGAAGTATTACTGTGCTATTTTGGTGGGATACTGGAGATCAGAGCTCTGTAAAAATTTTTTTTTTTGCAGTGAAAACCTGAGAGTCCCAAAATTTTCCTTTTGTGATTCAAAAGTAGGAGAAGAAAGTAAATGTTTTTCTTAAAAATACTCTCTTTTTCCAACATTTTGTTTTTATCTTTTTTCAGTCTGTGTGATTATGACGACTTCTGAATAGCAGCTGTTAAGAGCTTTGCAATGGGGTATTTCAGCAGTTTTATTTCTTCAGAAAGCTGATTAATATTCGCTCTACAGCTGCTTATGGCTGTAAGTTTATCTGGACCAAAGATAACATCTTTCACTGATACCTAAACTGATTAAGTTTTTGGTGCTCTGTTTCAGTCATAGGCATATGGAGTTTTGATTAAGGAATGTATTAACTGAGCACTTTTTTCCATGTCTGATACCAAACAGACAAAAGTAGGATAGGCACGTGTAAAGTAAATCACTTTTTCTCCTATAACTTGGGTCTTTCTTTCAGTTCATCAGCTCTTGGGCTTTTATTAGAAGGCTTAAATCTGAAATTTCATTGTCCCTTTTCTAAAATTTTTATTAAGTAGCACCTGAAACTGAAGAACCAGGATACTTAGAGGAATATTCAATTTTTAGCTCAATTTCATGATCTTAGTGTCTCCTTCTAATTTCCCCAGTTCACTGGCATGATAGCTAGTGATTTTTTCTTTACTTTGGAATTTTATTTTTATCGTTATTATATAATATTATATATGGGATATGAAGAAATGTTTCCTTGTTCCCTTAGGATTATAGGATGATTCGTGGAACTTCAGGAGGTTTCTGATGCAACCTCCTACTCAAAGGAAGGTTGGCTCTGAGGTCAGAACAGGTTGCCCAGGGCTTTATCCAGTTGGATCTTGAAAACCTCCAAGAAGGTAGAGCCTCTCAGCTCCACTGCTTAACTGTTCTTAGAGTGAAAACTTTTTTCCTTATATTCTTAACCTCTCATGTTTCAATTGATGCCCGTTGTTTAATTTCCTCCTACTATGTATCACCATGAAGAGCCTGGTTCCATCTTCTCCTTAACTTCCCTCTGAGTAAGAGAAGGCTGCTCTTGAGTGTCCCTGAAACAGTCTTTTCTGCATCAGGCTGAACAAACCCTGATGCTTCAACCTTTTCCCACAGGACAAGTGCTTCTAGGCCATTGCCTGTCTTGGTGGCCCTCTTTCTTCATTAATTTTTTTTTCTTTTTATCAATTCCGTCCTTGCAAACTCTTATTTCAGAATTATCCCATACTTATATTACAGGTATTTAGAAAAGTGTATTTCCCCTCTATGAAGGTTTCATAGGACAGATAGACCTCCTAACATGATCATAGTCTAGCACTGGAATTACAGTATTCCAGTGAGACTACAGCATTGAGATATATGTGTATGTGTGTGTTTATATATGTGGCACTAAAAATAACAATTATTTATTGTTCATTTTCCTATGCATCCTAATAGCTTTTTTAAAGTTACTAATATATAACATGGAACTATAATTTCTGTGTTAATCTTTTTTGTGCTGAAGACTGATACTCGCTCCTGAGGTTTGTCTCATAATTGGTCTTGGAGTTTTTACATTCTGTCCCATATTTCCCATGATCTTTTCACTGAATGACCAGTTTGGACTCAGAGACTAAGAACTTTATAGACATATAGTTGGTTAAAGAAAACTTGTGGAGACTGCAGTACCTGAAATGAACTGCCATTCTGTTACCTCTTTAGTTCACAGTTTTCCATAGTTTTACCATATTTGATTTGCCTTTTTGCTTTCTGTTATTCTTCATCTGTTGATATACTGTTAGTTTACTTATGTCTGTGTTTTGAAACAAACAAAAAACCCCAAGCCACTAGATTGAATAGGGCACTAAATCTGATGACTTTGCTGTCTAGTAGATGGTCTTGGTTCTAATGTCTTTTGGTTTGGTTTTTTTTTTTGTTTGGTTGGGTAGGGGTGGGGTTTAAATTGATGCTTTCCTAAGGCTTCCTTGATAAACTACAATATATTACATCGTGAGAAAATAAGAATGGAGGCTTCCTTTCAGATTGGTTTCTGGATGCTCTTTTTCCTATGACTTTATTCATGTTCTTAAGTAATTCTCTGTTGTCAGACTTTTCAAGAAGTAAACCTGTTTGTAATCATTTAGCTTTGTCAGTTAGGCTGAAAAGATGGGTGGGTGTGTGGCCAACTCTATTAGTTCCTTTAGCAGCTACACTTCTAAAAGTTGTGGTATCTGATAGTTTAGAAAATACATCAGGTTTGTATCTCAGAAATTCCTGTGTTCAAGTAGCCGCTCCAGAACTACCATCAGTGTTATCTTATGTTGTCATGTGGAAATTGTTACAAGAAAAACAGAAATTCTCTGTAATAATCCTCCTGACATAGACATACAAATATTAATTAATATTCTGAGAAAGTGACAAAACCAGTTTATCTGGTGAAGACTAGAAAAAGATAAATTAGTTTTTTGGTGGAAAAATACACTCTCAGCACATTGTGTAGTGACTAAGAACCTATAGAAAAATATACTGGTTTTGCGTTATTTACTTCCTTATGTTGGACATTTCTCACACTAAGCTGATCAGTAGAACTGATTTCATCTAAACCATCTAAACCAGGCCAAAAATAATCCAGAAGACAAAGGAGGAGAAAAAAATAGTGAGATGAATGTTTCTTGTGCAGTCAGATGAGAATCAGCAGAGAAGGGGCAGGACTTCTTTGGGCAGTAGGATTTATCGCATTGCTCAAATTGAAAGTGCAGTTTTACCTGAAGTGTAGTTTTATTTGTAGACAGTTTTTGTTTCTGGTCATCTGATGGTACTTGGTAGTCCATCCATGCATTTAGGTTGGTGCTGAAGATAATGTTTTGAAAATTCTAACCACTTATGTATGGATGTGAGAGACCAAGCATTTCTCCTCATAGCTTCATGGGTCAGTTTAGAATTGACAACACAGATCTGTGAGGTAGGGGTGCTTGGCATCACCACTACTAGCAATAAAAGCTCTTTGCTGTGTAGCAAGTGGGAAAAAAAGCTTTCTTCAACCCTCGGTGTCCAAAAGCACCTGTAATACCAGGAATTTTTTGCAGTGTTGACAGCTCATGAAAACTTTAGGTGAGGAGGAAGAGAAAGAAAGGAGTTCAATATAGGCATGAAACTCAGCTCTCTACATCATTTGACTGTTTTTGCTGTGTAACATTTCACAGGTATGATAGGCAGACATAGGAATAACTTTTTTTGCCCCACTCAAAAAAGTTGTAATTCTTCCAATCTGATTGTTGTACATATGCAGTAGCTTTGTAGAGTATGTGAAGTTAAAATTTTTGTTCTTCCCCTTGTTTACAGAGAGGAGAAGAGATTGATGAAATATTTTACCTTTCTTGGAATCTTTGATACAGGAAAGAATGCAGAAAAGCTTATAATATTTAATGAAGAGACTTTGCTAAATATATATGCTAAGGCATGGCATGGGGATCATTTCTGAGTGATGGAAAAGTTTGTGTTGAAAGAAGTGTGAAGAGTAGTGCACAAAAATTCAAAGTGGTTTCCTGAAATTGTAAATCATACTTCAGTGGTTACATCCTGCTATCTCCAAGTGCTGGCAGAAGAGACAAACTGGTACAGAGGATAAGTGATTAGCTCAATCTAAAACAAGGTCCTTGACTTCCTTGAACTAATTTCAGCTCTAAACAGCATCACAAAATTTAAAAGAGCATAGGAAGGTCTGCACCATTTCTAATTCAAAGACTAGCCCATAGCCATAGGCATAGCCATAGAAGAAAAGGAATAGGGCAAGCATCCTCACCTTCCCTTCTCTCCCCTCCCACCCCTGCCAAAAAAAATTCTCTTTTCACATGTTTGTTGGAATGTGGTATAATTTGAATTAGTAAGCCCTGTTGGCTGTCTCTTCCAAGCACCTATGCAGTTTCATCTTTGTGCACCTCTTAACAACTTTCAGCAAGGAGTCTTATAAAGCTACCAGTCATATCTCAAGAACTACCTTCCTTTGTTTTAAATCTTGATACCAACTGTGCTGTCATGGTGTGGTTGACTGGACTCCTATGTTTAATAAATTTTGAGGTAAATCTTTTGACAAATATTATCTGTGCATAAGTTGCAACCAGTCTTAGTTTAAAATCGTTATTTGTTTCTGGAGAAGATTGATTAGGGTTTTTTCTCCCTTTCTTTGCAGGTACTAGACATTACAGTTTAATCATGGCTACCTTAACAAAATTCAAACATTCTTTCTTTAGAATTAATTCAAATCACTGTTCTAAAGAGTCTGTATTTCTATTTGCAGTGTCTGAGCAACACACCTCCTCTTACAGAGTACTTCCTCAATGATAAATACCAAGAAGAGCTGAATTTTGACAATCCTTTAGGAATGCGAGGTGAAATAGCAAAATCTTATGCCGAGCTTATCAAGCAAATGTGGTCAGGAAAATACAGCTACGTTACCCCAAGAGCATTTAAGGTCAGTAGGGAATTTAAACTGAATGTACATTGTCAATTTTGGATTTGTACTTTTAAGTATACAAAACATATAGAAATACGCAAGAAGAATTTGAAGTAATGTTTATCAGTTTGCAGTCCATTCATTTAACTGTTAAAACACTTGGATGTATATTTAAATAAATGTCACCTGCCCTTGTGCTTTGGTCTTTCAGAATTGGTTTTGACTTCTGTCTCCATTGAAAAGCTTCTCTGTTTTAAGTTTTACCTTTTCAACATGCTGCTGTAGCATCTCAGAAGTATCTATTTTTTCTAACAATAAAGGTACTGGAAGTATTTGTATTTTAATTTTTAGACACAAGTGGGAAGGTTTGCACCACAGTTTTCTGGTTATCAGCAACAAGATTGTCAAGAGCTACTGGCTTTTCTCTTGGATGGATTACATGAGGATTTGAATAGAATTAGGAAAAAGCCTTACATTCAGTTAAAGGATGCAGATGGGAGACCAGACAAGGTAGGGTTTTTGGTGTTGATCATCTTAATTTTAGTCAAGGCTGTATGTTCTACATGATTGTGCACTGAAAGGTTGGGACACTGATCATGTGGGTTTTTTTTCTGGGAGAGATTTCAGAAAATAAGACCATAAAATAGGGAGTTTGTTCAAGAACATGCGTAAATTTCTTTTTATTTGTAAGATAACTGGGGAGATGGGAGGATGGTGTGGCTTTTTTAAGACTTCATTCAGACTTGTTTTTCAGTTCAGTGCTAAGTTCAGTTAGAAAAACAATTTCCATTCTGTTGTTCTTTTATTCTTATATCTATGCAGAATTCTGTCTCTCTCCAGTACTCTTACTTTAGGGAAACTGTTCTTTTGTTATTAGTTAATTCATGTGGAATTTTTAGTTTTATTTGCTTTTGTCTTTCCCCAAGTCATTTGGAAGTCTCTCTCAGGCTATGTAATACCACTGACAGAATCTCTGTCATTGGAAAAGCATACCTCTTTTAACCTGTGATCCTGATAGTAGTAACATACCTTACAGGATCCTTGGGAGTGAGATTTCTATGTTTAGGTGGTTACTGAAAGTTTTCTATCAAGTACTTTTACTAATAATTCTCACTACTACTTTGTCGTAACCCAGATCACACTTTACTTACAGGTGGTTGCTGAAGAAGCCTGGGAAAACCATTTAAAGAGAAATGATTCCATCATTGTAGATATATTCCATGGCCTTTTTAAATCCACCCTAGTTTGTCCTGAATGTGCTAAGATATCTGTAACCTTTGATCCCTTTTGTTACTTGACACTTCCATTACCCATGAAAAAAGAACGCACTTTGGAAGTTTATTTAGTTAGAATGGATCCACTGGCAAAGCCTATGCAGGTAAGTGGCTTAATTCATATATTAACACCCTGATTCATGTGACATTAGCAGTGAACCACGAGTTGCTTTACACCATGTAAATTTATAAGTACAACAAGCAAATCCAATAAGTTTTTGATTTCTGGTATGAATTCTGAAGTTCCACTTAGGAAACCTGAGGTAAACTATACACACCTTCTTATATTTCTATCAAGGAAGAATTGGTAATTTCATTGTGGTTATGATAATAAGGCTTCTTAATCTTTAAAATGTATGCTGACATAATTTTTTATTTGAGTGTTGCTCTAGTGAATTTGTATGGTTATAAAAAGTATTTATACACTTAATTTAGTCCTTATTTCTTGGTTCCTTAATCACCAATGCCAAATATTCATAATAAGTGTATATTCATAATTAGGTAGTCCTGAATTCTTCTGTGCTCTCACCTGATTATCAAAAGAAAAATCTTCAGATGAGATTTCTTTGTGAATAGTACCTCTTCTGCCATTTTTTTAGGAATGATAGTATTATACACCTTATAATGGCATGAAAAAATGTAGATAAGGTTATCATAACCAAGTCGTGATTAAATGGTTCTAGCTGTACCTTATGGGATAAGTGAGGTTGGGTGAAATAAATAAGACACAGGCAGTTAGATAGATTCCAAAAAGGCTTAACACTTGAAATGAAAGTACCATAAGAAGGAAAGTAGGGGGGAAAGGGAGTGTTCTCAAAGGCAGTGTGAATTAGGGAAGTCAAAGATAAAGGGACATGTATTAACTAATGGCAGATGAGCCTGCTAGAAATTTAATTAATTGTGAAAACATGTTTGCACAGGGGACACACACAGTAGTTGAAGATGACTTATATGACCTGAGAGGGTTATGCAGGAGTAATAGAGTTTGGGAAGGGTACAAGTTCAGTAGAGTTTTTTTGAGTCTAAATAACTGTAAAACTTAAGGACATAACAAACACATGCTATAGTTGGCAATTAATTATAAAGTTATAATACGTTATTTCTAATTAATCCTTTCTTTACTATGCAAATAACAGATAAGACTCCTGCGTGGAATTCAGACTGTTAATCATCAGGTTCTCTTTCTCCGTGTGAAATTAGAATTCATTGCCTGCCATTGCTTTTTTTTTTTCCCCAGTCATACTTTATAAACAACTTGTGTTCTATTCCAAATTTAATAATGTAGTCAATGGCATGCATATTACTTAAATGGTGAAATAAGTAGGTGCTGTTGAAATACAAATCTGACTAATTGGTGCCGTTAGTCTTCTTAGGGAGAAAATAAAATAACATTCAAATCAGCATCATATAAACTAACAAATGGAGTATTCAGAGTGTGTATGTTTGTAGAGTAAAGTTGTGCAGGTAGCTACTACGTTTTCAGCAGCTTTTGGAATTTGATTTAGTTCATTTACATGCTTCACACCGTAAGTTCAAGAATATGAAAGAAGTATGTGAAATATGCTGCACGTGTGATAAGTGGTTTAGGTTTGTTCCTCATGTATATTTGTTCTCTTAAAAAATTAAAATTATATTTTACTTTTTAGTACAAAGTAGTTGTTCCCAAAATTGGAAATATATTGGATCTTTGCACAGCATTGTCGGCTTTGTCTGGTGTTGCTGCAGATAAGGTAGGAGTGATCTCTTATATGAAGCACAACAATGAACAGTTCAATGCACATTAACCTGATTTAATGATGTACACTCCGTTTTCTTTTTAGATGATTGTTACTGATATATACAATCACAGGTTCCACAGGATATTTGGCATGGATGAAAATCTAAGTAGTATTATGGAACGTGATGACATTTATGTGTAAGTACATAAGTACGTAAGTACATTTATGTGTAAGACATTCATGCTTCATGTCTCCTTGCAGTTTGTTTAGTTATCTGCAAAAGATTAAAACCTAGACATCAGGTAAAGATGAAACTGGGAGGGGGTATTATTTTTTTATTTTTCCCCCTTTGCACCCTTTTACGTGACCATTGTTCTTGTATTTCTGATTGTTTTTCTTTTAGATTTGAAATTGCTATCAATAGAACCGAAGATACGGAACAAGTTATAATTCCTGTTTGTTTAAGGGAAAAGTGCAGGCACACTAGCTATAGCCATAGTGGTTCTTTACTGTTTGGTCAACCTTTTCTCATAGCAGTGCCTAGAAACAATACTGAAGATAAACTCTATAACCTGCTGCTGCTAAGAATGTGGTAAGGTTATTGTTTAACAAAAAAATATATTTATTAAGAGTAATGCTAATCATTGGAATCAGTAGGCACTTATTTTTACATGCATTTTTAACAAACTGATTAGATCTGAGTACTTTGTCTTTTATTTGCATTCTGTTAAATTTATTAAATCTAAAATTTTAGCCCCTTGAGATATGAACTGGTATGAATTTCAATTTGATTTCTTGTTAGCATGACCTCATCCAAAAAGTATTTGAGATGACAGTAGAGAGTTCGTCTGTATTGTCAGTTTAAGATAAATAATTCTGTTGTATGCTTAGCTGTTCGTTAGGAATTGGTAAAATGGAAATGTTTTCCAATTATTCTGTTATGGTCATACCTCCTGTATCTACTATACAAGTTTATATACTAATTTATGTTGTAAAAGTACATGGTAGACACTTTCTGAAACTAGGCTGGAATTAGTATCATTATGTGGAAGAAATTGGAATCATGTAAATTCCAGTTTAAATTTAAATTCATTTTCTGTTGATGTAACTTTCTCTGTAATTGAATCCTTATAAATTTTTTTGTGTAAAAAAATACGGTTAATGAAAGTTAAAGAAATTACTTCTGGACAAAGAGAGACTGATCCCAAAAATCAAGTTGTTTAAAATAAGTAGCTGCCAAAAATGTAAGATCATATAGGAGTGGGTTTTCAGATGTGCCTGTAACAGTAGACATGTTTGGCAATAAAACTGTTAATTCTGAATAAATCAGAAAGAAGTGCAGAAATGCAGTACATTAGAAAGAATTTGCTTTAACAATTTAATGACTTGGTTTGAACAAAGTAAATATTTAAAAATCCATTGCTTCTAACTGTTTCTTTCACTTGTTATATTTAGCCGATATGTAAAAACATGTACTGAAAGTGAAGATACTGAAGGATCTCTGCATTGTTGTAAGGACCATGGTATCAATGGTAATGGCCCAAATGGAATACATGAAGAAGGATCTCCAAGTAAGACTGGAATATCTAAACCTGCTTAGTATTTTGGGTTCAATTTGAAACAGAAGTTAACTCTAACGTCTTTCAATTATTGTCATTCTGCCTCATTTTTTGCTTTTTATTCTTCTGATTGCTTCAGGTGAAATGGAAACAGATGAGCAAGATGATGAATCCAGCCAGGATCAGGAACTTCCTTCAGAGAATGAAAACAGCCAGTCAGAAGATTCCGTTGGAGGTGACAATGACTCTGAAAATGGATTATGTACTGAGGATACTTGCAAAGGTCAACCACTCACGGGACACAAAAAGCGATTGTTTACATTCCAGTTCAATAATTTAGGCAATACTGACATAAACTACATCAAAGATGATACCAGGCATATTAGATTTGATGATAGGCAACCTAGGCTTGATGGTAAGTCATGGGGAATGGGTTGGGCAACATTTGATTCTGATACTCTTTTCTGACTCCATTTCTGTGTTTCATTTTCTCTGTGTGATATTTGATATATCTTTTTTTTCAATTGTGAATTCTGTATGAATAATTGATTTGTTATTGAGATTGACTCTTAGAAATGCAGAATTTTTGTGTGCTTCAATTTTTCATCTTAAATTCATGATAGCATTGTTTTATTCATTTTGAAGAATGTTTGCCCAAAGTTAATCCAGTTTCATGTAAAGCAAGAAATAATATTAAGAGAAAATATGTTTTTTAATCTTAGAAAGATCTTTCCTTGCTTTGGATTGGGATCCTGAGTTGAAGAAGAGATATTTTGATGATAGTGCAGCAGAGGTAAGCTGTTTATGTTGCTCCCCTTTCCAGCACAAATAAAACTTAAATGTAAAAAATACAGTTTAATTAATGTGACATGAGACATTGTAAGTCTTCACAAGAAGAAGCTAACATATCTTTTTTTCATGTTACTCTTAGTAAATATGTTGTCATAAATAAACTTCATATACACATCCAAGTAATTAGCACATCTGAGGCTTACAAACTTGGAAGTAAATCTGAAGCTATGAAAACGTTTTGCTTGAATGGTTTCTAATCAGTTTTTCCATATATAGGAGCTTTGTAGTTACTGTTTAGTAAGACGACATCACTAAAATGAGTTTTGTTTCATTTGTTCTCTTAACTCAAGAAATACTTCTCTTTAGGATTTTGAAAAACATGAAAGTGTGGAATATAAACCTCCCAAAAAGCCTTTTGTGAAATTAAAAGATTGCATTGAGCTGTTCACAACAAAGGAGAAACTAGGTGCTGAAGATCCATGGTAAGCGCAAAAGATGAAAAATTGTTAGTTCTGTGGTACATCTCTCAAAGTATAATCAAAACCACACATGAACATTGAGATACCTAACTGATTCCTTAATGCTATTTTGAATCTTGTTATTTCAATCATAATTGAAGATTCTCAAAATGTTTTCTACTTTGATCCATTACTTAACTTAAATTTTTACCATGTGCAGAAGATTATGTTTGTAAGAGAAACAGTTAATGCATTGGAAATTAGGAGGAAGGGGTGATACAAAAGATATTCTAGTCTGTGAACTGTGATGGACAGTGAATGAATAATATTATGACAAATTCAGTGCAGTGGTTTAAACAAATATTCCTTTCTGAGATGAGAGAGGTTGTTGCATACTATTCATTTTTTATGCAAATACATAACTTGCCTTGCATTGATCTCTGAAATAGGGATGTGCTTAAATGGTAGGTTTGTGGGATGGGGGATGTCTGTAGTCATTACAACCACTCAAATTATTGTCCTAACTATTCGTTTTTGGCAGACAAAAATTGATTTTGATTCATGGTTCTTTCAAATTATAATTTTGAATCATATCTGAATATTCACAATTATAGTATGGTCCTGTAAGATCCTTTTTCTCCAGGAATTTTCTAGCAGATAAATTCTTCATCAACTTTGAGCTCAGAATTAAGTTTGAAAAGAGTGTCTGCCAATTTTTCTCTTGTAGATACCTAAAAGTTTTGGAGACCTTCAAACATTGTCACCAGAGATCCTCCTATATTTGTGCAGTGTAGGGAGCTAACTTAGAAAATCTCATTTTTTTTGTTGGGTTTGCTGGATTATACAACACTGAATAGACCATTTGAGATACCATATAACTCAGGTATGGTGAAGCACTTCCGTTTTTGCAGCACATTTTAAGCAGATTATTTAAACTACAAAATAAAACTACTGCAAAGTCAAGCAGCTGCTACTAGATACATTTCACCAAAGGTCATCAATCACATTTTTCTTCATTTGTTAGGTCTTCACACGTCTAATCTACAAGAGCTCATCATCCCTAGTCCAGCACTATTTGTATTCTAGATATTCTAGGCCAGCTGGGAAAACAGATTTTCAATTACAGCTTGCCCTTACAGTTCTCCTAATTTCTTGTCTTTATCTGATGTTGCTATTTAAAGACATTTGTGCAGTCTTTTTACT